>NC_139027.1:59543999-60143999 GCF_964662115.1 Mustela nivalis
GGGTGTGTGCTATTACAAATGCAATAAACACTGTTTTAATTGGAATGTTTTAGAGTGAAAGTAACAGAATACCCAACTAAAGGTTGTGTACGCTACAGGACTGATTATCTTACGTAACAAGAGATCTAGAGCTAGGTGGTCTCAGGGTAGATTAATTCAGAGACACAAAATGTCATTAAGGGACCAGATGTCTTCCCTTTTCTCTTGCCATCTGCAGAGTGATGAGGTATGTATGTATGTATGTACATATTGACTGATTGATTGATTGCCCTGGATTTGGAAGTAAGGTGACTGCCATAGCTCCAGACATTCTACCATCATCCAACTCTGTCCAAAGAGAAGTAAATATCTCCTTACACATCTCCTTTTCTCCAGAAGGAAAGCTCTTCCCAGAAGCCATGCTGTGGATTTCCCCTCATGTATCATTGACTAGAATGTGCCAGCCATAAACCAGTCCTTGCCAAAGGGGAAAAGAACTATCATTACTGGCTTATTCCAGTCAAGACTGGTTCCCCAGGGCTAGAAAAGGACATGTCCTTTCTGAACATGGTGTTTCCTGATACATGAACCAACTCAAGGTCCTATCAGCAAGAAGAAAGGGTGAAATGTCTATTGGATAGCAACCGAAAGGGTCCTCCACTAACACTCATATCCAGCGGCATTACATATGCAAGTATATGCACAGGACAAAGTCTCTGCAAGAGATTTTCTGGGTCAAAAGAGTTTGTTCTTTCAAAATGCTGATAGACATCAATGGATGAATGGTAAACAAAATATGGCACACACATAAAACAGAATATTGTTCAGTATTAAAAAGGATAAAATTCCATCATATGCTACAACAGGGACAGATCTTGAGGACACTGTGCTAAGAGAAATAAGCCAGACCCAAAAGGACAAATATTATATAATTCCACTTATATGAGGTACCTAGAGTAGTCAAATTTGTAGAGACAGAGAGTAGAATGGGAGTTGCCAGTATCTACAGGGATGAGGAATGGAGAGTTACTGGTAAAGTTTTAGCTGGGGAAAATGAAAAGTTCTGGAGATGAATGGCAGTGATGGTTACACAATAGTGTGAACAAACTTAATACCACTAAACTATACACACGAAAATGGTTAAAACTGTAAATTTTAGGTTACGTATGTTTTATCACAATAAAACAAATGTTGGTAGATATTGCTAAATTGTCCTCAAAGAGGCTTTAGCATTTAACTCTCCCACCCCTTAGTGGATAGGGCAGTGCTTGGATTCTCCATGTTTTGCACCTACTGCTAGATCAAGGGTCCTCCAGTGGGGACAGTGAGGGTCTTGGTAGATTTAAGAGACCAGCAATATCTTTCTAAGATCAACAACAGAAACGTGCAGTCTTAGGACTAAAACAATCCCTGGGAGAGAAGGACTGAGCAGGCATTCCCTCATTTTCCTGGAGTGGCCACCAGCTCTGGGCTTCTCTCCTCAGGTCTGATCAACCCCACTGTGCTTGCTCGGGGACTCTGACACTTTAGCTCTCTGACAGAAGTAAGAACAACAGTCTAGTCCCTCACTTCCCTCTGTTAAGAAAAATTATCCAAAAATCAGAAATTCAGCAAAAAGATGACCGGATACTCCTTCAAAGCCACATGACTGTGAGTCTGTGTAACAACCGGCCTACAAGTCATCTGATTCTCTGAGGGAGGTAACTGTTTGACCTGATTAGGCTGAGCTCTGTAAAGTTACATCGAATGGGTAAAAGACTGGCATGTTTTGCAAATGACCTTTTCCCTCGTAGAGATGCAAATGACTTCTGTCTAGTAGAAAAGATAGACAGTTTGGTTGCCCTGTGAGGTCATTAGCTTGTCCTGTCTCTAACTCAGCCGTCTTACCGCGGCATTCTCGTCACTGACCAGATACACTTCTGTCCATTCTCCTTGGAACTTGCTTTGTCATCATGCTGGTTTCCCCATTAGCAGCCTAAATAAATCTCTGACAAGGGGTCATAATATGTTTGTATGAGAACTGTCTTTACCTTTTGGAAAATTATACTTGGACATTCTTCGACCTGCTGTCATGGGCTTTCAAAATGACTTTGTTAAATATGAAAGGAAGGGAATAACAGAAGGAATTTATGAAGCAGAAAAACAGTCTGGGGATGCCTGGGTGGCTCAGTGGGTTGAGCCACTGCCTTCGGCTCAGGTCATGATCTCAGGGTCCTGGGATCGAGTCCCGCATCAGGCTCTCTGCTCAGCAGGGGCCTGCTTCCCTTCCTCTCTCTCTGCCTGCCTCTCTGCCTACTTGTGATCTCTCTCTGTCAAATAAATAAATAAAATTCTTTAAAATTAAAAAAAAAAAAGAAAGAAAAACAGTCTGGCTTCTGATCCTAGCCTAGTTAAGGTGTTACCTACTTGACTCCTACTTCGCCGAATTGCCAAGTGGCCGCTGCAGAAGGCCTTGGTGGCCCTCCCACATTTCCTTCCTAGCCCTACGCCACCTGCAAAGATAGGGACATCTGGCAAGCTGCCAACTCCAGGACCTCTGGCACCCCCAAATCCAGACTGTGAGAACATCAAAATCTACCACTCATGTCTGGACCCTGCTTTGCGATTTGGGACTTCTTTCCCCCTGATGTCGAGCCAGACTGAAGATGCTGGTCATGGCTGTGTCCTCCGTCAACTGTACCCCTTCTCCCCCCCTGTTCGGACACGACTCTGACTCTTCCAACACCCAACAGTCTACTGCACCTTTACTACACAGGTCTCGGGGGCAGGCTGGGAAGTTCTCAGCTTCAGGGGGTCACCCTATCCTTGAACCTTTCCATCCAAGTGTCTCAAGCTGTGCCTTCCCAGGGTTTTCCTTCCCGTGGCCACTTCATTCTAATTTCCTGTTCCCATTGAATGCCTGTGTCATGCACCATGGCTGTTTCCTTCTTTTGGTCCCAGCCCGGGAACTCAGGGCCCTCTTGCTTTCCCATCACCTGCCTAAGCAGCTGTGTGCAGCAGATCCTCATAAAGGTTTGGAGGTGATTACGTCACAACACTGCACAGCTGCCATGGTCATATCTGAGTAGAGCCCAGAGGCCTTCTTGCCAACTAGCTCTTCGTTCTGGGGCCTCATGCTGTGCTATCTGGATGGTAAGTCCCTCCCAGCTCCTTTCTCTAAACCTCTCCCTCCTCCTCCCTTCTCTTCCCAACCCCTCAGGGGCTCTTTCTGGGGCAAGTGTAGTCCTGAGCTTCCAACCCGGATCTGACTGAGTGTTCACCTTTAACATAGAGGCCAGCCAAGTGGTCCCTCTGGACAAAATAAGACATTTCTCTACAATGGGAAGGTGGCAGCAGTTGGTTCTTGTTTTAAAAAGTAAAATTTTCTTCTCCCACCATACACAGGAGAGAATAATACAAATATATAGTGAAATGGAGAAGGGAAGAGGGAATTCCTTTCTGTTATGTGGCTCTCAGGGAAATTGTTCCTAAATTTGCCATATTTGTATGCTCTCTCTCTCTCTCTCTCTCTCTCAGAGCCCCCAAAAAAAGAGCTGGATTCAAAATTGCCCTTTAAGGAAGAACATAGTTTTCCTAAAGGCAGAGCAAATCTTTTGGGCACAGATCATTTGTGTCCTCCCCCAGCCACATAGTCCAAGGGCACTTCACTGTATCACAAAATGGTGGGGGCCTCAGGAGATGCTCTCAGCAACTATGAGATTTTTCACTCCTGAGACAGCAGCACCTGTCAAGACAGCAAAACACTCCCTCGCTGGGTATTGTTTCATGATCTCCGTACATTAGCCAGCCAAGAAGTCCCGCAGTTAGGTTGCATGTTGCAATTTCTAAAAATAAAACTTCCTCGTTTTGAGTTTCACCAAGCCTTAGATTTGGTTTTGCAAGATTACATATGTGCGCCCTACTTCTTATACTGTCTCAACTTTCCTATTGCTTTTGGGAAACTTCCCTTTGTGTGGAGAGACTGGCCTCAGAAAGCTTCCTGTTGACCTTCAATATGGGAGGATACCAGACTGTATTAGTCTCCTTGGGCGGCTGTAACAGATTACCAATGACTGAACGGTCTAAACCACAGAAATTTATTTCCCAGCTCTGGAGGCTAAGAAGCCCAAGATCAAGGTGCCAGCAAGGTAGGTTTCATTCCGAGGTTCCTTCTCTTGCCTTGTAGGAGGCTGCCTTCTTCCTGCAAGCTCTCTTCTTTTGTGCACACAGGGATGGAGAGAGCCCTCCAGTGTCTCTTTGAGGGCATTCATCCCCTCCAAGGGCCCCACCCTCATGACTTCATCTAATCCGAAACACCTCCTGAAGACCCCCACCTCCAAAGACCATCACATTGCCCGTGGGTGTGGTGGTTGGGGGAGGGGATGGAGACAACATTTAGTCTACAGTAGCTTCTCAGACTTTGGGGCAATCTCCCCAATTCCTAATCCTGTGATGTAAAATGACAACCAAGGCCACAGGTTGCATCTTAAACTCTGCAGTTTTCCTTTTAGCTTCCACAAATATATATAAATATATGTATTTATATTAAATATATCAATTTATATTAAATATATATAAAAATATATAAATTTTATATATATAAATAGGAAGTGTATTTAAAATTATTACCCTCATTTTTAAAAGTTTAAAAAATTTTTTTTTAATTTAATTAAAAATTTTTTTTAAGATTTTATTTATTTATTTGACAGAGAGAAAGATCACGAGTAGGCAGAGAGGCAGGCAGAGAGAGAGGGGGAAGCAGACTCCTTGCTGAGCAGAGTCCAATGTGGGCCTCCATCTCAGGACTCTGAGATCATGACCTGAGCCGAAGGCAGAGGCTTTAACCCACTGAGCCACCCAGGTGCCCAAAAGTTTTTGTTTTGTTTTTTTAAAAATCCTCTCCAAATACTTCATTTGAATAGTAGGTAGTAGCATTCCTCTGAATGTCAACAAGTTTCTGCCAAATGTCCTTCTACTAGAGAAAAAGAAATTCATGCTAGATACGGGAAGAAGAGGACAGTAAGTTCCTCTTTGTGGTGGTCTAAAAATAGCATAGAATGCCGCATGTTAAAATGCATTAAAAATGCACAATGGTTTTCTTTTCATCCTTATATCTCCATTTATGGACTGCAATTCATACATAAGAATGCTCTGTCACTGGAAAAGCGTAAAAATCAAATTTCATCATGGCATATTTATAATTGGTACTAGGAAAATATGCAGTGTTAAGATAGTGGGTGATTCTTTCCCCTTCAGTCTTTTTTTTCTTTCCCATGTTCTTATAATGTTAATTGTACATTTATTTCTTGAACAATAGTAAATAATGATAGCTAATATTGGTTGAATTTTTAGCATGTACCAGCGACATGCCAAGTATACATACTCCCTGTCTCTTTTAAGTCCCACAAAAGCCCCATGAGGTAGATACTGTTCTTATCTATAAAACCACACAAGAAAGTTAAAGGTTAAGTATTTCTAACTGCCTCCCTGCTCTTCAACTCCTAGGAAGGTAGTTTCCTCAGAGGATTCTTTATTTTTCTTGGTCGGTGCTGTTGGGGACAGGTAATGGTGGAGCCAGGAGAGAGGGGCTGATTTGAAATAGAGAGCTGGAGACTCTGTGGGGCTGGAGGGAGCTGGGCTGAAAGGGAAGAATGAAGAGAAAGCGAGGGTGGATAGGAGGGCTAGCTGGAGGCTGGCAAGGGCCAGCAGGAAGGAGACACATGCCATGGTCATTATGGAGAGGAGAGGAATTTGGGGAAACAGTGGCAGAATTGGAGAGGATTGTCAAAGTTCAGGTACACAAAGTATAACTTACTTCTTCATAGCTCCAAGAAAGTCTCAATATAGACTCTGCCATATTTCATCTAATCTAAGACCACTGCCTATAAGATATAATCCATGGCAGGGTACATCATTATTCTATGTGCCAGCAAAAAGGTAGGACGGGAGGGAGGAAAGAAAGAAATTAAGAAAGGCAGGAAGGCAGGAAGGATGGGAGAGAGAGAGGGAAGGAGAAAGTATAAGTATACTTGGAAAAATGTTCTGATTTCAAAGAAACACAATAGATTTTTTTTGTAATCCTCTCTCAGTGTATGGGTTTTCTTCTTTTTTTAATGTAACGTTACTTGATGAGGTCGGATCTGAGCTGCCCAGGAAGGCTTGATTATATTTTAGTTACATGCATTTTACAGATACATTTTTACAGATAAAATTGAACCTCAGAGAAGCTAAGTCACTTACCCTCAGGCTCACAGCTAATGGAGAGCCAAGTTTCCAACCCAAGTCAGACTGATTCTCAAACCTGTGTCCTTTACTTTTTAATTAATAGTCAGTAGTCGGCCAGCATTCTATTAAACCTGTATTTAGTAACAAACATAACTTTTGAATTAAAAAATAACAGCTTTAGGGGTGCATGGGTGGCTCAGTCATTTGAGCATCTGACTCTTGGTTTCGGCTCAAGTCATGATGTCAGGGTCTTGGGATTCAAGCCCTCTGTGGGGCTCATACTCAGCACGAAGTCTGCTTATCCCTCTCCTCTGCTCCTCCCCCTGTTCTCTCTAATAAATAAATAAATAAAATCTTAAAAAAAAAAAATAACAGCTTTGGGGCACCTGGATGGCTCAGTGGGTTAAGCCTCTGCCTTTGGCTCAGGTCATGATCCCAGGGTCCTGGGATCGAGTCCTGCATTGGGCTCTCTGCTCAGCAGGGAACCTGCTTCCTTCTCTCTCTGCCTCTCTGCCTCTCTGCCTACTTGTGATCTCTGCCTCTCAAATAAATAAATAAAATCTTAAAAAAAAATAATAACAGCTTTACATAACATCATTTACACACTGTTGTGATTCAGAACTTCCTATCCCATCTGGAACAAAGTGTGAGAAACCATGACTTGGGCTTTGTGACTCAAGAATTCCTCTCTCTTTTCAAATTATCTTTAATCGAATAATGGTAGGATGGCCAAACACCTAACTATTCATCGAGGTAGGGGGGTCTAAAATCAAAGCAAATTCTGCACTTACACTAAGCAAACATTTTGTTTTAGAGACAACAAAAGGGAAGCCTTCCTGTGATTCACAGAAACAGAGAAACATCAAGCTCTAGGACCAAGCTCTGAGGACAAGCTCTAGGATCTAGATGAAATATAGAAAATATAAATGGGTGAGCAGACCATGAACATGGGAAAAAGTGTTCAATCTCACTAATAATTACAAAAATCCCAGATTCTCTGATTCCACAACAGGTATCTGACAAGACGGTTTTCCAACACTAACTGGCATTTTAACCATCTAGATCCTTTTTCATACTGGCCCTTCATCCAAGAATGCTCCCCTCACCGCCACTAATGAAAATCCTTCAAGGGAAAATCAAAAGCTTCCTTTTCGATAAATGCCTCCCAAATTCTCCAACAGGATTAATGGCTCTTTTTGGATTCTCTGATCATGATTCTGATTTTCTTCCTCTTTAGTTTACAGGGTGTTGATAAAAGACCTCTTAGGTAGATTATCAGCTCTCTGAAGACAGGCATCATTTGCTTGTTTGTTGACTTGTTTTTAATGAACGGATGCTTGTATAAAGCTTGAGCACAGTGACTGCTATGTCACTGACATAGGGGAGCTGACTGAGGCCCAGAGCAAGGACCACTGTAATAGACCAGAATATGTCACCCCAAATATGTCTCTTTGGTCTTAAGTTTTACTTTGAGCTTGTGTTTTTAAGACACAGCAGATGGAGAAGAAGCTCTGAGAGCAGGGTAGAAGTTACCATTTTATAAGGGAAATTTTTATTTATAAAGGAAATCTCCATTTGTAAGGGTACACCAGAAAGAGAAGGAAGACTTTAAATCACCAGAGACTTACCAATAGAGAAGGCTCTGCCTTAAATCTATATTAATAAACCTTATCCTTGCTTACTGTACTCTTCCTGGTCACATCCCATAAATTGCCTCCCCACACTTCCTTTGTTTTAGCTAAAGACAGTATTTAAGCTCAAGTTCTAGCCACCTCTTTGAACAATTCTTCCCTGAGTTTCTCCCATATATATAAGATACACATGTTAATAAACTTTGGTTTGTTTTTCTTTTGTTCATCAGTCTTTCACAACAGAGGCTCCAGCCAAGAATCTAGACGAGTAGATCGAAAAGGTTTTCTTCCCTGCCTTACACCACCTAACAGTTGAACCAGATGGACCTGAGAATGTAACCGGATTTTTCCATGGAACACTAGCTACTGCAGCTCCTCTGTGAACACTCCAGTAGCTACTCTAGTAGTACTTTTCTTTAATAATAGTAACAACAACAAACAAATATATCAAAAACCAAAAAACTAAGTACATAAGGAATGAAAGAAAACTTTGAGGGGTAATGTTCTATTCCCTTTTTCTTCAAATGTATTATGGAAATTGTCAAACAGTTGAATCATAAAGTTGAATCAAAAAGTTGTAATAGGGGCGCCTGGGTGGCTCAGTGGGTTAAAGCCTCTGCCTTCGGCTCAGGTCATGATCCCAGGGTCCTGGGATCGAGCCCCGCGTAAGGCTCTCTGCTCAGCAGGGAGCCTGCTTCCTCCTCTCTCTCTCTGCCTGCCTCTCTGCCTACTTGTGATCTCTGTCTGTCAAATAAATAAATAAAATCTTTAAAAAAAAAAAAAGTTGTAATAGATGACAGAATGAATTTCATCTATATTCACTGGTTGCTAACATTTTTTGCCTTTTTTCTGAACAATTTGAAAATAAATTGTACATCCAGATACCACCAGTGATTATTTCAGCATGCATCTCCTAAAAATAAGGACATACACCTATATAACCATAATAATATTATCGATTATAAAAATAATTTCTTATCCAATTCAAATGCAAATTTCCCCCAACTACCCCCAAAATGTCTTTTACAATTAGATTTTGTTTTGTTTTATTCAATTAGAATCTAATCAAGGTTTATACATTGCATTTCATTATTTCTCTTTAGCTTCCTTCAGTATAGAACAATCCCTCAATTACTTTAATTACTTATGATATTTACTTTTTAATTAGCAATAATCGCGCCTCGGATAAACCTCATTGGCTACGATACTGCCACTGCGCAAAGCTGATATTTACTTTTTAAAAGTACAATCCATATCTATGTCTTACAGAATGTTCCACTATCTGATTGTGTGTGTGTGTGTGTGTGCCAGAGAGAGAGATGCAGTGTAATATGTCCTTCTACTATCTGTGTTTCCTATTAAATACTGAGGTTGGGTGATTCAGATTAAAACTTTTTGGTACAATTGTTTCCCAGGTGATGCTTTATATGTCATAAAGCTTCTCATCAGAAGGCACACATCAGGTGTCCCACTCTTAGTGATGAGGTTGAACTGCATGGGTGAAGGGCTGATCAGATTATCAATTGCAATGAGTAAAGAACTTGTGGAGTGACACCCTGTTCTACCTTGCTCATTTTTGTAGCTTTCACTTCCTACCACAGGCCACACCCAAAAGGTGGATGGGTTCTACCTTGGCTCTACAAACTAGAGTTGAGCACAAGCATCCAGATCTCACGAAGTTACTTCCTTTAATGGGTTATTCTGGAGTAATGGAGACCCTGCAGCCCTAGGAGATAGTGGTAGGGATCCCCAGAACAGGTACTGACGGGTAACAAAGTTTCTGCTGATGCCTCAGACTGAGTTTCCAGACCCATACTAAGTGCTTGGGAGGAGCTGCCTTCTTTCAGAGACCGTCGGAGGAGGCTGCCTAGAGCTTTGGAAAAGGCAGAAAAAACTTTTTTTTTAACTGTCATTTCAAACCTGAGAACAGTTTTCTGTTTTGCAATAAGTGAAGACTTGGAATCTCCCTCAGTTCTTGAAAAACCACTTGCCTAGTTCATTAATGTTATGTAAATTTTCAGCAGGAAATGTTTGAGCTAAATTACTTATTAGAATGTAAGAGGGTGCCTATGCTTTTGCATAGTCATATTTCTTCAGAGTTTGTTCCCTTATGAGAAACGTTATTTTGTTTTGTTTTGTTTTGTTTTGTTTTGGGATATGTGTGTGGGCTGCTTAACCATGGTTTAAAAATCCTCTGCACCTAGGGCACATATTGCATGAAGCACTGGGTATGGTGCATAAACAATGAATTCTGGAACACTGAAAAGAAATTCAAAAAATAAATAAATATTTTTAAAAAATTCTCTGCACTTGAAAACTGTATCTCATTCTGGTGGAGCAGAGTGAAAGGGGCACCCCAAGAAACAGTGTATGTGTATTTATCATGTAATCACGAGGGCACCATCCACAGAAGCTCTTTCAAACTGAGTGAAAGAATATGAACAAACCGGCTGCAGTCTGGGCCCTAACCCTGGGCATTCCCAGAAATACCCATTTGCAGGGTAGCTTAAAATCATCTTATCTGGGTGTGAAAGTAAAACGTGACCTCCCTGTGATATACCTTGATACAGTGCACAAAATGCTCTTATACTAATACGCACACATAAAACTTCTCTGAAAAAAACAGTGTGTGGGGGGCTCCTGGGTGGTTCAGTCAGTTAAGCATCTGCCTTTGGCTCAGGTCATGATCCCGGAGTACCAGGATTGAGCCCACATCGGGCTCTCTGCTAAGTGGGGAGTCTGCTTTTCCCTCTGGCCCTCACCCCACTCTTGTGCTCTTTCTCTCTCTCCCCCTCCCTCTCTCTCAAATAAATAAATAAAATCTAAAAAAAGAAAAGGAAAAAAAAGCAGTGTGGGCATAGGAAGTAGTGGACACAGACATAAGAGACACATAAAGAAGCCCCCACTGCCATCACTGGCAGCTTTGAGAGAGAACAAAAGGGCACATGTTGGCTACCAAATCCTTTCACATTTTAGACAGGCAAAGACTGTCTTCTTTGGCCAGGAGTGGAGGCTAGCAATGTCACTAAAATTGAATCAGTGCTAGGTAAATAGCAATTCTGTCATCTGCTGGCCTTGATATATTATCATGGGTCAGAATTTAGCCACATTGGAGTGGATCTCTCCAGTGGGATGAACACATGATCCAAAAGCTTCTTGTTGGCATAAAGTTGTTCATTCTTTCTTATGTTCTTGCTAATATCTGCAGACTAAGTAGTAATGTCACCGCCTTAATGCCTGATTGGTAATTGGTAACTTCGCTTATTTTCCTTATGATCTGGCAGAAGATTTATCAATATTATTAATCTCTAATAACCAGTTTTTTATTTCAATGATTTTTCTCTTTGCTTTCCGTTTCATTTATTTCTGCTTTGATCTTCATTGTTTCCTTTCTTTTGCTTCCTTTAGTTTAATTCGTCTCATTTTTCTAGTTTCTTAAGGTGGATACTCAGGTCATCAATTTGAGACCTCTCTTTTATTCTAATTTGGGCATTTTAAATTTCCCCCTACTGCTCCTTTTGCAACATCCCCAAAATTCTATCATGTTTTTATGTTCACTCAGTTCAAAGAAGAATTTCTAATGTCCTTTTTAATTTCTTCTATTACCTATGGCTTATTTAGAAGTATGTTCTTTAGTATATATGTTATTTGAGAATTTTTCCAGAAGTCTGCAATTTATTTCCAATCTAATTTCACTATAATTAAGAAGATATTTATTATGACTTTAATCTTATAAAATTTATTGAGACTAGTTTTACGGCCCAAAATATGACCTACTTGGTAAATTTTCCATGTGCACTTGAAAATGTATGTTTTGCTTTCTTACACCATATACAAAAAATAAACTCAACATGGATAAAAGACCTACATGTGAGATCTGAAACCATAAAATTCCTAGCAGTAATCTTTCTGATATTTGCCATAGAAACATCTTTTTTCTTATGTCTCCTTTGGTAAGGGAAACAAAATCAAAATTAAACAATTGTGACTACACCAAAATAAAAAGCTTTCACACAGTGATGGAAATCATCAACAAAACAAAAAGGCAACCTACTAAATGGGAGAAAATATTTGCAAATGCTATATCTGATAAGAGGTTAATATCTAAAATATATAAATAACTTATACAACTGAACATAAAACACATAATCCAATTAAAAAAATGAGAAGACATGAAAAGACATTTCTCCAAAGAAGACATACAAATGGCCAATAGACACAAGAAAAGATGCTCAACATCACTAATCATCGGGGAAGTGCAAATCAAATGAAATAGCACCTCACACCTGTCAAAATGGCTAGAATCAAAAAGAGAAGAAATTAAGTGTTGGCCAAGATGTGGAGAAAAAGGAATCCTTGTGCACTATTGGTAGGAATGCAAGCTCCTGTAGCCACTGTGGAAAACAGTATGGTGGTTCCTCAAAAAATTAAAGATAGAATTACCAAGGAGGAAGAGCAAGATGGCAGAAGAGTAGGAGACCTAAGTATCACCAGGTCCCAGGAGTTCAGCTAGATATCAAACCATTCTGAAGAGCTACAAACCAACAGGAGAGAGAAGAGAAGAGAAGCAGCAATTCTAGGGACAGAAAATCGACCACTTTCTTGAAGGTAGGATGTGCAAAGAAGTGAATCCTAGGCAACATTTGGGAAGATAGATGGCACGGGGAGGGGCCGGCTCCCAGCACGTGAGAGAGCCACAGAGCACAAAATCAGAACTTTTAGAAGTCTGCTCCACTGAGGGACTTTGCTCCAGAGGCTAAGCAGTGGTGGAACCCTTACAGGGACAGTGTGGTCTCAGGACCTGCAGGGTCACAGAAAGACAAGAGGTGTCTCAGTGTGGCAGAGCACCCAGGTATCAGAAGGAGGAAGCAGGCAGCAGAGACGGAGCTGAGGAATGGGCTCTCAGCTCAGGGTTACCTTAGACTGTAATCTGAGGAACAGTTGGGCTACTGCTCCTCAAGCAGGGACTGAACAAGCAGCAGATCCGGGGAGACTCACCTTCCTCCTCCGGGAAGAGTGGTGAGGGAGCTTGCTACAGAAATCAGCTGGGTTTGGAGACTCCAAACAGGGCCATGCGCCAGAGATAGAAATGCTCAGTCACACACCGGTGAGCACAGAGTGCATCTGGAGACCAGGGAGACGGGAGATATTGACTACTTTTCTCTGAGGGTGCACTGAGGACTGGGGCCCCCTGAGCTCTAGGCTCCTACGGGGTCAGAGATTGGGAGGCTGCCATTTTCATTCTAGTCCTCCAAAGCTCTATGGAAAGCATTCAGGGTACAAAAGCAGATTACTTAGCCTGGCCCCTGGCAAGGGTGGTGCAATTCTGCCTTAGGCAAAGACATTTGAGAATCACTGCAACAGGCTCCTCTCCCAGAAGATCAGCAAGAACATTCAGCCAAGACCAAGTTCACCGATCAATAAGAACTGCTAGGAGAAAGCAACACATAGAATTCATGGCTTTTTTCCCACGATCCTTTAGTCTTTCAAAGTTAAATTTTTTAATTTTATTTTTTCTTATTCTATTTTTAAAAATTTTCCTCTTTCCTATTTTAATGTTTTTAACTATTTTATCTTATCAATACCTTTTTAAAAACTTTTTAAAATTTTCATTGTTATAGTCATATCTCATCCCTTCATTGTATTTAACCTTATTTTTATTTAACCTTATTTTTTGTATACATATAGGGTTTTTTTTCTTTAGAATTTTGGGATACAATTTCTTCTAATAGATCAAAATATATCCTAAATCTAGCATATTTGTTCTAGTCTCTAGCCTTATCACATTCTTTATTCTTTTTTTTTCTTTTTCTTTCCTTTTTCAACCAACTTCTTATCAATTCCTTTTTTAGAGTATTTTAAAATTTTCATTGATACAGTCATATTCCATCCCTCAATTGTGTTTAACCTTATTTTTGTATATATATGTTTTTCTTTCTTTCAAATTTTGGAAGGTAGTTTCTTCTAACACACCATAATATACTCAAAATCAGGTGAGTGGCTCTGTTCTACTCACCAGTCTAATTATATACACACACACACACACACACACATATATATATGAACGACATATAACGTTCATATATATGAACGACATATATGAATGACATATAATATATAAATTTAATATTATTTAATTTTAATAATTATTTAATCATTTTTATTTATTTATTAATAATTAAATAAGTATTTGTTAATGATTATTAATAGTTAGGTTTAATAATATTTAAAATAAATATTTATATATATTTTATATGTATTTTTTCATTTTTTCCTTTCTTCTCTCCCTGGTTTTGAGTCTCTTCTGATTTAGTTAGTGTATATTTTCCTGCAGTCATTGCTACCCTTTCAGTATTTTGTTCTCTAGTTTACCTATTCTTATCTGGATAAAATGACAAGGTAGAAAAATTCACCACAAAAATAAAAAAAAAAAACAAGAGGCAGTAGAGATGGTTAGGGACCTAATCAATACTCAATATGGACATTAGTAATATGTCAGAACTAGAGTTCAGAAGGACGATTATCAAGGTGCTAGCTGGGCTTGAGGAAAGCATGGAAGATATTAGAGAATCCCTTTCAGGAGAAATAAAAGAACTAAAACCTAACCAAGTTGAAATTTAAAAAGCTATTAATGAGGTACAATAAAAAATGGAGGCTCTAGCTGCTAGGATAAATGAGACAGAAGAGAGAATTCATGATATAGAAGATCAATGATGGAGAATAAAGAAGCTGAGCAAAAGAGAGATAAACAACTCTGGATCACGAGGGGAGAATATGAGAGTTAAGTGATACCATAAGATGAAACAATATTAGAATAATTGGGATCGCAGAAGAAGGAAGAGAGAGAAGGGAAGAAGGTACACTGGAGCAAATTATAGCAGAGAATTTCCCCAATTTGGTAAAGGGAACAAACATCAAAATCCAAGAGGCACAGAGAACCCCCTTCAAAATCAATAAAAATAGGTCAACACCCCATCATCTAATAGTGAAACGTACAAGTCTCAGTAAAAAAGAGAAAATCCTGAAAGCAGCTCAGGACAAGAGGTCTGTAACATATAATGGTAGAAATATTAGATTGCAGCAGACCTATCCACAGAGACCTGGCAGGCCAGAAAGAACTGCCATAATCTATTCAGAGCACTAAACGAGAAAAATATGCAGTCAAGAATACTATATCCAGCTAGGCTGTCATTGAAAAAGGAGAATAAAAAGTTTCCAGGACAAACAAAAACTAAAAGAATTTGCAAACACCAAACCAGCCCTACAGGAAATATTGAAAGGGGACCTCTAAGCAAAGAGAGAGCCTAAATGTAACAGACCAGAAAGGAACAGAGACAATATAGAGTAACTTACATTCATATGGCACTAAATTCATATCTTTCAATAGTTACCCTGAATGTAAATGGGCTAAATGCCCCCAATCAAAAGACACAGGGTATCAGAATGGATAAAAAAAACAAGACCCATTGATTTATGCTGTCTACAAGAAACTCATTTTAGATCCAATGACATCCCCAGATTTAAAATGAGGGGATGGAAAACAATTTACCATGCTAGTGGACATCAAAAGAAAGCTGGGGTGGCAATCCTTATAACAAACAAATTAGATTTTAAGTCAAAGATCAAAAAAAGAGATGAGGAAGGACACTATATTATACTTAAAGGGTCTGTCCAATAAGAAGATCTAACAATGTCCCTAACATGGGAGCACCAAATATATAAACCAATTAATAACAAAATCAAAGAAACACATCAACAATAATACAATAATAGTAGGGGACTTTCACACCCCCCTCCCATGAAATGGACAGATCACCTAAGCAAAGGACCAACAAGGAAATAAAGGCTTTAAATCACACACTGGGCCAGATGGACATTACAGATATATTCAGAACATTTCATCCCAAAACAACAGAATACACATTCTTCTCTACTGCACATTGAACATTCTCCAGAATAGATCACATCCTGGGTCACAAATCAGTTCTTAACTGGTACCAAAAGATTGGG
Source organism: Mustela nivalis (assembly GCF_964662115.1). NCBI lineage: Eukaryota > Metazoa > Chordata > Mammalia > Carnivora > Mustelidae > Mustela > Mustela nivalis. The sequence goes on from NC_139027.1 coordinate 59,559,824, forward strand.
ATCATTCCCTGCATAATTTCAGGCCATAATGCTCTGAAATTAGAACTCAATCACAAGAGGAAATTTGGAAAGAACTCAAATATATGGAGGCAAAAGAGCATCCTACTAAAGAATGAATGGGCCAACCAGGAAATTAAAGAAGAATTGAAAAAACTCATGGAAACAAATGAAAATGAAAACACAACTGTTCAAGATCTGTGGGATACAGCTAAGGCAGTCCTGAAAGGAAAGTATATAGCCATAGCAGCTTTTCTCAAGAAACAAGAAAGGTCTCAAGTACACGACCTAACCTTACACCTAAAGGAACTGGAGAAAGTACAGCAAAGAAAGTGTAAACCCAGCAGGAGAAGAGAAATCATAAACATCAGAAGCAGAAATCAATGAAATAAAAACCCAAAGAACAGTAGAACAAATCAATGGAACTAGGAGCTGGTTCTTTGAAAGAATTAGTAAGATGAACAAACCCTTGGCCAGTCTTGTCAAAAAGAAAAGAGAAAGGACCCAACTTAATAAAATTATGAATGAAAGAGGAGAGATCACAACCAACAATGAAGAAATACAATTATAACAACAGATTATGAGCAACTATATGCCAACAAATTAGGCAATCTGAAAGAAATGGATGCATTCCTAGAGATGTATAAGCTACCAAAACTGAGCCAGAAATAAAGAGAAAACCTGAACAGACCCATAACCAGCAAGGAAATTGAAGTAAAAAAAAAAAAAAAAAAATCTCCTGACAAACAAGAGCCCAGGGCCAGATGGCTTCCCAGGGAAATTCTACCAAACATTTAAAGAAAAACTAATACCTATTCTTCTGAAGCCACTCCAAAAAATAGAATTGGAAGGAAAACTTCCAAACTCATTTATGAAGCCAGCATTGCCTTGATCCCAAAACCAGACAAAGTCCCCATCAAAAAGGAGAATTACAGACCAACAGCCCCAGTCCACTGCCTAATATAGAGTTTGAGCTCAGTTAATAGAAGTCAGTATAACAATGAGATACCACCTCACACCAGTCAGAATGGCTAAAATTAAGTCAGAAATGACAGATGTTGGCAAGGATGCGAAGAAAGGGGAAACCTCCTACACTGTTGATGGGAAAGAAAGATGATGCAGCCACTCTGGAAAAGTATGGAGGTTTTTCAGAAAGTTGAAAAATAGAGCTACCCTATGACCCAGTAATCACACTAGTGGGTATTTACCCTAAAGATACAAATGTAGTGATTCTAAGGGGCACCCGAATGTTTATAGCAGCAATGTCTACATTAGCCAAACTATGGAAAGAGCCTAGATGTCCATCAACAGATGAATGCATAAAGAATATGTGGTATACATACACAATGGAAATACTATGAAGCCATCACCCCCCCCCCCAAATCTTGCCCTTTGCAACAACGTGGATAGAACTAGAGGGTACTTTCTAAGTGAAATAAGTCAGTCAGAGAAAGACAATTATCATATGATCTCTCTGATATGAGGAATTTGCGAGGCAGGGCTGAGGGTTGTGGGGGTAGGGAGGGAAAAAATGAAACAAGATGGGATTGTGAGGGAGACAACTATAAAAGACTCTTAATCTCATGAAACAAATTGAGGATTGCTGGGGGCTGGAGGCAGGAATAGGGTGGCTGGATTATGGACATTGGGGAGGGTATACGCTATGGTGAGTGCTCTGAAATGTGTAAGCCTGATGATTCACAGACCTGTACCCCTGGGGAAAATAATATATGTTAATTCAAAAAGAAAAAGAAGTGGGAAAAAAATAGAATTACCATATGATCAAGTAATTCCACTAATTCAAAAAGATATATGCACTTTTATGTTTTTTGAAGCATTATTTATAACAGTCAAGATATGGAAGCAGCTCAAGTGTCCATCTATAGATGAATGGATAAAAAAGTGGTAATGGAGTATTACTCAGCTTTAAAAAAGAAAGAATGAAAAATAATACGCAATTGTAATAATAGGGATAGATCTAGAGTATAATGCCATGAAATAAGTCATTCAGAGAAAGATAAACACCATATGATATCACTCATCTGTGGAATTTAAAAACAAAAACAAACAATGATAAAAAATGACAAACAAACAAACAAACAAAAAACCCAGACTCTTAAATATAGAGAACAAGCTAGTGGTTGCCAGAAGAGAGGTAGGTGGGGGGATGGGTCAAATAGGTGAAAGAATTAAAAATACACTTGTGATAAGCACTGAGTAATGTACAGAAGTATTGAATCATTATATTGTACACCTAAAACTAACACAGCACTATGTTAATTATACTTGAATTTAAAAAAAAAAAAAAGAAAAGGTGTGTTTTGCTCTTATTGGGTGGAACATGTTAAGTCAAGTTCATTAATATTGTTCAAATCTCTATCTAAATCCTTAAGGATTTTCTATCTTCCTGGATAGAAGGGTAACGAGATCTTCAACCACACTTTGTTTATTCCTCCCTGCTTTAGTGTTTGCTTTATGTATTTTGAAGATCTGTTAGGCACATAAACATTTATGATTTTTGTATCTTCTTGATGAATTGGCACCATTGTCATTTTAAAATAACTTTATCCCTATGAAATCAACTCTGTCTGATCTTAAGATAGCCACCTCAGCTTTCTTCTCAATAAAATTTGCATGTATATCTTTTTCCATCCTTTTACTTTTACCCTAAGTAACATTATCTATTTATTTATGTATTAAAAGCTGTGTGTGTTTGTGTGTGAAATTTCATTTTATTTACTTATTTGAGATTTTATTTACTTATTTGATTTTATTTACTTATTTGAGAGAGTAAAGATTTTATTTACTTATTTGAGAGAGAGAGAGGGAGAGCACAAGGAGAGGGAATGGCAGGGGGAAAGGGAGAAGCAGGCTCCCTGCTGAGCAGGGGCTCTATCCAAGGACCCTGAGTCCCTCCCTGCCCATGACTAGGGCTAATGACAAATGCTTACCCAACTGAGCCACCCAGGCACCCCTGCTAAGTAACCTTATATTTAAGTGTGTTTCATGTAGGCAGCATATCATTTGGTCTTGTTTTGATAACTAATCTGACATTTTTTATCTTTTTTTTTTTTTTTAATAGAGAGCATGCATGTGGAGGAGCAGGAGAGGGGGAGAGAAAGCATGCATGTGAGCATGCTTAATAGAGAGAGAGCATGCATGGGAGGAGCAGGAGAGGGGGAGAGAAGATCGTAACCAGGCTCCAAGCACAGTGGGGAGCTCAGCCCAGGGCTGGATCTCGCCACCCTAAAATCATTACCTCAGCTGAAATCAAGAGTCAGATGCTTAACCAACTAAGCTACCCAGGTATCCCAACATAATTAGGTTTTCAGTTTATCATCTTGCTATTTGTTTTTTATTAGTCCTATATGTCCTATATTAGTTTCCTTTATTAGTCCTATATTAGTTTCCTTTTTGTCCTATTAGTCCTATATTTGTTTCCTTTTTCTGCCTACTTGTAGATTAATTGAGCATATTTATGATTCTACTGTAACTCCTTTACTAGCTGATTAGCTATAATTCTGTTTCTTTATTTTGATGGTTGCTTTAGGGCTTATTGCATGTCTTTAGTTATCACAATCTACCTTCAAGTGATACTATACCATTTCATGTATCATATAAGAACCCTACGGTAGTATGCTTCCATTTCTCTCCTCCCAGTCTTTATACTATTGTTTTCATGCATTTTACTTTGACATATGTTAGTAAACCCCACAATACATTGTTATTATTTTTGTTTAAACAGTCAATTACCTTTTGAGATGTTTAGGAATATAGTCCTGCCATAGGAGAGGTTTTCTCAGCCTGTGATCCGCAATCTGCATTGGGACTGAGTCAGAAAATGCCTGGGACCCAAGACTTTCTCAAGAGCTTCCTGTTAGTATTTCCCAGCCAGCATAAGAAGCATGAGAGTCAGCATAATGACAAAGATCAGATTAAGGACACACCTTCCCCGTAAACCTAATGCCTTTTTTTTTTTTTTTAAGATTTTATTTATATGTTTATACAGAGAGAACACAAGCAGGGGGAGTGGGAGAGGGAAAAGCAGTCTCCCTGATGAACATGGAGGCCAAACAAAGGACTCCATCCTAGGACCCTTGGATCCTGGCCTGAGCTGACGGCAGATGCTTAACTGACTGAGTCACCCAGGTGTTCCTTAAACCTACTATTCCTGATGGCCCCAAGTAGCTGTCCTTATGTTAAGAAAGAACTGTCACATACAGCAACCAGTAAATAAATGAAATTTCAGAATGCTGAACTATGTAAATGAGATTTTATGCGCTATTTGGCCGTAGTTATCCAGTCATATAGCTGGCAGGAGGCCAATAGCTGGAAAGCCTCCTAAGCGTCCGCAGAACTTGTACTCTCCACAAGACCACATGTCAGGCTTATAAGCTGCTCTTGAACCACAGGATTCCCAATCTGGTTGCCCCAGAGTCTGACATTTGATTTCACTCCTTTGAGCACAATCCTTTCCTCCAGGCCAGCCTTCTGTTTTACCTGGAGCCTCATACCTGTCATAGTGACAAGTCAGACCAGTAGCCTTCTCCACATTTACCACACCAGATTCCCCTCTGCTACTCCTTACAAGGTCTCCCTGACACTATTCAAGGGCCAGCAGTCTGCATGCTGGACCAGACTTACGCTAGGGTCTCCCCCCACCCCCCAGTCTCCACCCTCCCCACTGGCAAGTCCAATCTCCAGGGACCAGATCCTCTAGTTGGCCCTGAACAGTTGCCATCACCACCCAGGTGTTGAAAGAGGAGATTTGGATGAAATCCACCTACCTATTCACGCAGGGTCCTCCATATATGGTCAACTATTAGTGTTTCAATTAATTGAAGTGTCTCTGAATATAACTTCCACCTGAGCTTCTAATTCTGAGATCTTCTCAATTTATACATTTCCCCTATTTTCCCCTCCATCCAACCACCCTTCAGACATCTTTGATCGTGTGTCCCTTTGCCTTCTCTCCTCCAAACCAAAATGCTTTTAGTTGAATGAAACTTAGAAAAAAATTATTGAGCCCTACTAAGGATATGTAAGATAGAGCTGGACTCAGAGGTGGAAAAGTAGGAAGAAGAAATTCTGATCTCTGCAGCAAGGGGTTTTTTTCCTATTTGATGGGAAGTGGAGTAGATCAAGGCTCAGTGGATCCTGAAGCTTATGCAATTTTATGGCCCTCTAAGAGAAAGTATACAAAGCTCCAAATACACATCATTTTTTTCTTAAGGAAGAAAATCACAACAAATTAAAAACTATATAAACTTTAGAAATACAAGGATCATGAAACCCAGAAAAATTATATATTTTCATCAATTGTTTGGTTTATCTCTTGAACACTTTATCTCTACACTTTTTGATCCACACATTCTCTGGTTGCTTCTTCATCTACCAATAAATTTGTGAAATAATTTTTCATAGAAAAAGCGGGAGGATAATTTAGTCTTTCCTCTACCATGTTTGAACAAAAGTTGCTTTTCCCTGTCAGTTGAGAAAAACCTCTTTCCACTTCTCCAGCTCAGCTTCACAATTCATTATTTGTAATACCATGAATATTGTTGGATTTTTCCCAAACTTGCGGAAAACTGTCAAGTTCATTTCATGTAGGAGCTATATAATTTCAGGGACTTTCAAGTTTTCTTGTTCGGTGACTCATCTTATTCTTCAACTTGACTACACTCCCTATCCAGTTTGCCACCAATATCTTCCTCATGGCTTATTATGAGTTATATATCTTTTATGTTATGTCAATGTTTTACATCAGGACAGCAAAAACTTAGTAAGAATGTACATAGAAGTGCTTGGGAGATGCCATTTCAGGCTCACAGACAGGCAGGGATCTCATGGTGTCATGGGATCAGAATTATGGAATTTCAGCATCAGGAGAGGCCTTAGACCTTTATTTTATCACCAGCACTGGGAAGTATATGGACAATTCAAGGAAGGCCTCCAGGTGTGGGGGGAAGCATCAAAGGACACTCCTTTTGGAGTGGGCAGTATATCTAGTGTAGCCTAATGTGAAGGTCTTGTCTTTTACTGGTACTGGGAGAGCTCAGAATTGATTGATATGGTCTGTGAGTTTTGGGGCAAGAATTGAAACTGAATCCCTGACATACCTTTTTTTCCCCCTTAGATTCAGTGCAATTTTATTTTTTAACAAGTTTCTTGAGATATAACACACACCATACAATACCCCTATTCAAAGTGTACAAAGTCAATGGTTTTTAGTATACCCACAGAGTTATGCAATAATTATCACAATGAATTTTAGATTATTTTCATCATCCCCAAAAGAAAACCCACGCTCCTTACTAGTCATGCCCCATTGCCCTCCCCCAGCACCTCCACGCCCTAGCCAATCACTAGCCTGCTTTACCTTTCACTGCCTATCCAAAATTAAAAGGCCAACACGCTCTATGAGTCTGTTATCTCACCTAATAACACTTCTTCTCAGTGGCCACAAACCTTGGACAAACAGGTAAGTCTGTGAGTAGAACTCTAGGCTTTTGCCTAGTGAGTCACCAGGGAGGGGTGTGGGTCAGACTCTGGGATGACAAAGCCTGGGTGAAGCAGCTGATGGAGGCAAAAAATCCCTGGATAGAAGGGTCAAAGGCCGAAGAGTAAGTACAAGTTCATGCTGGGGACTGGCAGAAATGTCACAGCACCAGTGGCACTTTGGTGGATCATGATAGCCTCCCTAGTCACCTTCTAGAAGGCCCAGGGAGACAGTCCCACAGTGGAAGAAAGCCCTTGGGCTTTGGAGTCAGAGATCCCAGGCATAAATGCTGGCTCCTCACTTGCCAGTTGTGTGCACTTGGGCTGACATAAATTCTCAGGCCTCACTTTTCTCACTGGCAAACTGGAGAAAGAAACCGGGACTGGGAGTGCAGTGGTCAGACTCACAGAACAGCCCCCTCTACCGCTGAGTGCCTGACACACAGACAGACCCCCAACACTTTCCCCAGTGAGGGACGCAGGTCCCACTTCCCCACATCTGCCAACACCAAGAGCGTTTTTTAAAGAAGGACCCCATGATTATGAAAGCAGGGAATTGTCCTTTGGTTGTTCCGACCTTTGCAGCTGTGCTGCTGGGCCCCAGCTTGCTCAGGCCCAGGAGAATCCTGGGCAGCTTTGAGCACAGAACTTTCTAATGAGCATCCACCCGCCTTCCCTCTCACAGCTGGGCCAGGTTATTCACTACCCCCGCTATGGGGGTGCCAGGGTCTGGACACAGGCTCTCCTTCCCTCAACCGTAGGACCCCACACATAAAGGACCCACACCCCACACTCAGGTTGCACGGTCAGCTAAGCACCTCCCCCACCTCCCCCAATCTTTTCCCCCACCACCAGCATCTCCTCCCAAGAAACAGGATTTTACATGTGCAAAAACACACACAGGCACACCGTCTCCCTTTGTTGTTGTTGGCCCTTCATGTGTCACCAGAGCGAACACAAACAGAACCTATTAACCTGAACCTGAAAGGGAAGCTATACGCTTGTCCAAGGATCTCCAGACCTATACTGAATACACTCTGGGAGAAAAAAAGGACTACCCTGCTTCCCGAGTTTTTCTGCCCAAATTCTTGGTCCTAAGACAAGTCTATCAACTCTCATCCCCAGCTGCCTACCCGTGTCTCAGGGGAAGAATCTGGAGGCACTCGTGGCTGGCCTCAACCTAAAACTCAGGGAAGGAGCGAGGCCGTCCTGGTATCAGCCAGGACCAAGAGAACCAACTCCAGCAAACCTGAGCAAAAGAGGGGATGTCTTGGCTCACATGGCCAGTGAGGCAGGGGTGGCGCTGGATCCAGGGCTCCACGCCCCCAGGGGTCACCTTTGCTGTCTCTACTTCCCCCTTTCTGCTTCCACACATGTTCCCTTATTCTTTGGCCAATGTGAAACTTGGTGCAGATAGTCAGGGAGCTGGCAGGGTAACTTTGTCAGCCCCATTTAGCAACCCCAGGAAAAAGCAGCTCCCCTCTCCTAGCCCCAGGGGACTCCAACAGGCCCTGCTCAGTCACGTGGCCAGCCCTCCAGTCCTGGAGCTAGGACAGAGGAAAGTATTCTGGGCAGGCAAAAATAGTAGCTACAACAGTCCTCTACATGGCAGCTGTTTTCAAACATGAGAAACTTCTCCTCTCTGAGTAAAAATAGAGCCTAAATGCTCTAAAGTAGAGGAAGAGTCTCGAAGGCCAAGAAAGCTGCCAAGAACAGCCGTTCTGTAAATAAAGCACTGTGTGCTAGAGTAGGACAAGGGACCTCCTGAAAAGCAATTGGTAACAGGCTGTCCTTGGGCACCCTGGCATCTCCTGACCATGCCCATGTAGAAGGAACAAGGTTCCTTGAACTTGGGCAGCCTTGCCCAGTGTGGGAAGAAAGGGCAGAGCTCTCCCACATCTCTCCCACATGCTCTCTCCACCCCTGATCTGACTCTCCTCCTCTAGTGTGACCCCTCAAGGTTGCCCAGTGCTGCAACCCACCCCCTCACCAGAGAAAACTCCACACTCCCTACAGGAGGAGGTCCACTTCTGGCCCATTCCAAATCCACAAGGAGAGTGACTATGATCCTTAGGTTCTGGTCCAGACTCCCACCACAAGGGATATGGGACAGCCTCCCCTGCAACTATGGTTACTTCTGAAATAAACACATTTTGGGGGCGTCTGAGGGGCACAGTTGATAAAGCGTCTTCCTCGGGGTTTTGGCTCAGGTCGTAATTTCAGGGTCGTGAGATTGAGCCCTGTGGTTGGCTCTGTGCTCAGCGCAGAGTCTGCTTGAAATTCTCTCTCCCTCTCCTTCTGCCCCGCCTGCTCACACTCTGTATCTCAAATAAATAAATCTTAAAAAAAATATAAACACATTCTTCAAAGACAGATGAGCCTTTCCTCCTCTCAGCCCAGGGGCCTTGCCCCACCCTGATCCCCACGTGCTGAGGAGCATTCAGCTCTCTTTCTTAAAAATTTGGATTTTGGGGGCGCCTGGGTGACTCAGTGGGTTAAACACCTGCCTTCAGCTCAGGTCATGATCTCAGGGTCCTGGGATCGAGCCCCACATTGGGCTCTCTGCTCAGCAGGGAACCTTTCCCCTCTCTCTCTCTGCCTGCCTCTCTGCCTACTTGTGATCTCTCTCTCTCTCTCTCTCTGTCAAATAAATAAATAAATCTTTAAAAAATTTTGGATTTTTTTTTTTAAGATTTATTTGTTTGTGTTAGAGAGAGCGAGTATGAGAGGGAAAGGAGAATCAGATTTCACATTGAACACAGAGCCCGAAGCCAGGCTCAATCTCACGGCTCCTGAGCCCAAACCGAGAGTCAGACACTTAACCAACTGAGCCCCACCGGCACCCCAAAGCTTCAGATATTCTGAATGAGAGTGCCAACAGCACTGTAGGAAGTGACCAATGAGAGGTGGATCAGCATGGGATGAAGACAATAATGAAGGAACAGTAAAAGTAGTCAACACCAGAGGAGGAAAAACAGAGAAACAACAGGGACAGAGGGAGCAACAGTGGTGATGAAAAAAAGCAACAGCCACCACTCACTGAGCACTTACTCCGTGCCAGGCTCTAAGCACTTCACAAGCGTGAACTCATTTATTTATTTGTACATTTTAAATGTACAAACTTTTAAATGTACAAATGTTTCCCGAGATATTTTTTAACTACAAAGATAAAGACAGTAACTTCCAGAGGAGAAACCTGGTGAACATGTAGAAAATAACCAGGATTAGGACATTATGGCACCAGAAACCCCCAACATGATGCACTGAGGACAAAACATCACTTCTGTTGTCTTCTTGCCCAAAAGACACAACCTCATTCTCATTGGGAGAAAATATCAAACAAACCCAAATTGAGGAACATTCAACTATTCAAAAGTATTAAAGTCATAAAAGGCAAGGAAATGTGAAGAAGCTGCAACGGGTTGGAGGAGTCCAAGGAAAAATAACTTCTTGCCATGTGGGACCTTGAACAGGATTCTGGAACAGAAAATAGTGTAGACAACGGAATGTTGATTTCCTGTTGTTGGTTCGTCCAGGGCTGACTGTGACCATTGCAACACAGTTAGGGGAAGTTCGCTGGGGGAAGATGGGTACTCCTTTTACTATAACTTCTCTGGAAGTCAAAACTGAAGTCAAAATTTTAAATGTTTAATTATTTTTGAATGTAAACTTTTCTAAGTGTGAGATTTCTCCAAACACATCAACCCCCCGCAGAAGAGTAACGTTAGTGGACTGGTCTACCAGCAGTGAAAAATGCCAAGACCTTGAATAAGGCAGAGAGTATTTTTGTCTTCCGTATTGTCAGAAATTTACCACAGTTAGGATTTTACAGCTCTAATAGCCCCTATTTGTTAAGCGGGTCCTCAGGTGCAAGGACTGTACCAGCACCTGTTTCGGGAAGCATGTCTGCAGTTTCTGGAGGTGGGACCGCAAGACGGCTGCCTACGATGAGACGCTCCTCCCCAGCCTCGTGCACCAACAGGCTCACAATGAGGTTGTTCTGCATCTTCTGTCTTGTTATTCAACCCAGCAGGACGCAGGGAGTGAGAAAGTTCTCAGCTTTCTTGACAGTGCATCACAGCCCTCCTTCTTCATTCCTTCCATGGTGACTCACTTTTGGAGGCTTTCACAATCAAATAAATAAAGGCATTTCCCACCAACTTTAAGCTGGACAACATCATCCGTCAATGTCCCCCACTCCTTTCTCATGTCCCACAGAGGAAAACTCAGTGTGACATTACTGCTGTCTAAGCAGTTGGCATCTGCCTACATTCGATTATCTTCTTTACCTTTCTCTGTGCTTCTCTGGGTTTCCCCCATCTCACCAACCAGGAGGGCAACAGCAGATCAGAGACTGCTGCTAGAATCCTTAGGCCTGGCCTTCAGGCTGACTGCAGCTCCAGGGGCAGGCACATTAGTCCCCAAGTTTCCAATGAGCAAAACAGGTGGTACTTGCACCTTGTCATTATGCAGGACCTTGGCACCTGTCATCTGGCTGCTGGGTCGCTGCCCAGTTAGGTCTCCTGCTAGGTCCTTGCATGCCTGCCCCTTGGCTGTCTTTGTGCTGAGCCAGCCAAGTTCTGTTTTCATTCCCTTCTGTCCACCCCACAGACTGGAAACAAATTATCCAATGATGTTAACACCTCATTCTTGTGCCACATTTTGCAAGGAGGTGGGACAAGTGGAGAAAGGAATTCTGACACTAGTGCCTTGAATCCTAGAACAAGAGGAGGCAGAGCCCAGGGGGCTACTGATTTGAAGGAGATGAGGGCTGGGCCTTCCTCCAGCGTCCAAGGACATTTTGGGTGGGGCCAAATGAGGCTGGGAGGGCTTGATCACTTCCCACCCACCCAGGAATTTCTGGCAGCTAAAGGGGTGCATCCTGGGCAAGGTCAACTATCTGTGAATGATACCCAGAGCCCCCTTCCAAGGTCACCTCTCTGGCTACTGAGCTTTGCACAAAGGGCTGCATGAAGCCCAAGGCAGAAGAAAACAGCTCTGGCCCAGGCCCTTCCAGACTGCTTCCAGTTGTCGCCACCAGCAGATTAACAGAGATGATAAGGGTTGCCATGTCTCACAGCACAGAGGCAAGAGTATGGAGGGGAGGAGGTCAATGTTACAGAGGTCAGGAAAGACGAGAAACAGGGCTGGAGCCTCCTGGCTCAGTTCAGGAGAACAGGCAGTTGGAAATGCTGGCCTCTGCCCCATACTAAAATGAAATGCCCCCTACCTTGAAATAACAATAAAGGGATATAAAAATGAAGAAACCCAAGACAGCACCGGCAACAAGGATGCTACCATCAACAGAAAGATGGGAAATATATGCAATTGTATTACTGGACAAACTGGATAAGGACCAGAACATGAATGAGAGAACACTGCAGGGATATGGATTGGCCTTCCCAGGGGAGCCCCACGAAGGCTCCCAGCTTGGAGGAGGCAGTAGGGATGACTTACTGGGGGCCTGGCTGCACGGCAGCTGCACCAACCCTTCCAAACACACATGCGCGCACACACACACACACACACACATAACGGGGTGATCATGAGTGCAGCGCTCACATGCCAAGAAATGTTTCCTATACAGACACAATGTTCAGGTTGGGAGGAGAAGCTGAGTAGAACACTCTGAAATAGACTCAAAGCAAAAAGGAGAAAAGGCAGCTCCAGCATCTGGGGTCCAGTCTACCAGCTCAATCCCTGCAAGGGTATGGGCCTATACAGGACACAGCTCATATAGACCTACACTCGGCCTTCCGGTTCAGGCAAGTAGTCTTTGGGGCCAAGAGCCTTGAAAAGAAACCCTCCCCAGGAGCTTATACAAGTCAGTTCAGTACATTCATTCACAGAAATGGCCAAGGATCACTTAGTTTTCTCTTCCATGAAAATTAAAGTGAAAAAGAGGCGCCTGGGTGGCTCAGTTGGTTAAGAGTCCACTCAGGTCCTGGGATTGAGCCCAAGGTCAGGCTCCCTGCTTAGCAGGGAGTGTGCTCCTTCTGCCCCACCGCCGCGCCGCTCTGCTCTCTCTCTCTCCCCCAAATAAATAATATCTCTAAAAAAAAATTAAGATGAAAAACAGCATAACTAAGGCCTGAGATGCTTCATTAAGAATTATCAAAATGAAACAGAGCTAATTCATCTAAGTCACTGCATCCACAAAGAACAGGCTGCTATGGAAAGAAGAGTAATAAAAAGAACAAGATAGTGTTTGGGAAATTAAAAAAGAAAAAAGGTGGCCAAAATAATTTCTACAGAGGGCTAAGCAAAAGAATGGTTAAGACTGGAAACGAATTCTTCTTTCTTTCTGCTGCAGAACGCTTTATTGTTTCCACTTGGCCCAGGCTTGGGAGAGGAGGGCTCCAGGGTGGATAAAAGTTGCCTCGTGGCTGCTGGGACAGGCTCAGGCACCAGCTGGGTGGGAGGGACGCCAGTGGGGCCCCTCAAAGGCTGCTGGGGTCCTCGTCATGTTGGAGTGTGAGCCTCTCCGCGAGATCCTTCCCCAGCCCAACCTGGGGGGCCAGCCGGCCTGTGGAGGTGAGTTAGGGCACGGCACAGCTTGATCGCCTTCTCATTGTGGTTCTCCACCAAGTCCCAGAGATGGGGCCTGTGTGCGCAGAATCCAGGGTGTGCAGATCCAGACCGGTGGGGCTCTGACTCCTCTCCAGAAACAGGGCGACATCCGTGGCATCCAGGGTCTTCCCGTACTCTTGGGACCGCTTCCGCACGTCCCAGGAAAGGAAACAGCCTCTTCGCCGATTTCACATCTTCAAGAGACTCTCAGCACCCTCGTGCTCCTCCCCGCCCCACCGCTAGCACGTGGAGGAAGTGGCCCCGGGGACCTCCAGAGGCACATCATCGAGGTCAACGTAGAAACCGAGAGAGAAGCAGGTGCAGGAGGCCTGCCAAGGCCTGCTGAGCATGGGGTGGGGGTGGGGGGGTGGACAGCGGCCTCCACCTACCTCAGTGGAATAATTCTGAGGAAACTGGGAGCTTACATCTGACAGATAATAAGGAGCTAAACTCAAAATAGCGAGTTGGTTGGTCCCAGAGGCAGAGGATGGCCAAGATGGCTTCAAAGGTTGTCACTGAGAAAAAGTTTGGAAGGGGGTTGGAGGCTGGTAGAAGGCCTGGGTCTGTTCTCTCCAAACACTACTGAAGCAAGAGACAGATTTCACAGGACCTCAGAGCACACTATCGAAAACCAAATTATTTTTGTATTTGGATTGCAGTGCAAGTTACAGCACATTCTAATTGACTAAAAATCATTATATACTCAGAATGGGTCACTATCTTGGTGGGAAAATTATTCCTCAATAAAGTAGTTATAAACCAATAGCCCAGCCCCCTCAGCCTTAAGAGGGATCATTCTGGGGCATGTTTGACACTGTTCTCAAGAGTGAGCTGGGCTCACCTGGCTGAGCTCCAGCTCTGTGGAGGCAGATGGCTGCCTTCCTTCCAACATCACCTCCTCACCTAACCATGTACCCAAGAAACTACTTATAGTAGAATCCTTCTCTTAAGGTCTTTTTCTGGAAGAACCCAAACCAAGGGCAGAGTATTTTTTCATTTTGCTTCAAGTTAAAGAGCAGATGGTCAAGCTGGTGCTGGGATCAGGGTTACTGATGACATTTCAATAGAATGAATGGTCAAGAAAAGCAGTCCGGGGAAGGGCTTCGTGGTGAAGAGGAAGGGAATGTTAGTTGAAGACAGGCCAGGAAAAGACATATCATGGATGGTAGGTCACCAGGGCAATGAGAAGCCCTTGCTAGCACTCCAGATGCAATTTCTTCATGTGGCTTACTGCTTGAGTAGGATGAGGACGATAGCATTCCCCTGATGTAGAGCAGCTTGTCCAGAAGCCATGAGCACCATGGTCCAACTGCCAGGCCTCTGACTTAGAAATAAGCCCTTGGATTACAATCAAATTAAAAACTCTTATTTTTGTTGCTTCAGAGCAATTAAACCTCCCCTTTCGCAACACTAGGCAGGAAGAAAGCAACTGCCAAAGCTTGAAAGTCACCATGGTTTTTTGGGTGGAAACTGCTAAGCAGGGTAAGTCACAAAGACAAGTGAGAGAAGCAAGAAATATTCCTCAACAGGACTCTATTTTTTCAATTTAAGAGCTTTTAAATTTTACATATATATGCATGTCACACATACACTAATGCTGTATTTCGATTATTCTAAGATGTACTATTTCACATTTTAATATCTCTGCAATTGAGGCATATCATATAATATATATCATATTAAACTTTTAATGGTAAATAAAATACTACATCTTAAAATTAATAATTCATATATAATATGGCAAGATTTTTTTGGCTCCTTAAATATTAGAAATGCCGTTGGCCTCTACCTTTCCAAAGCATTAAAATCTGAATGAATATGGACAAATACTTCAGTTTTGCAGATTTACTGTTAACTCTAACAAGGTGAAGTTCAGCTTCAAGATTACTTGGCAGATGTCCCTAGCATTTAAAAAAATATAACCAATATACAATTAACATTAAGGAAAAACTGAATTTATCCAATAATCACAGCCCAGAGCATGAAGCATGTTTCATCTGTTCCAAACAAGAATTTTTACTTCATCTGACATTTTTCTTAAGAAGGCAAATCACATTGAATTAACATTTGGTCCAAGTAAAGGCTTGATTCATTTTCCTAGAAGTGAGAATAAGTCATCCTTTGCCTTAATAAATGCATTTTCCAGGGCACCTGGTCATTAAGTGGCAGGCTTTGGCTCAGGTCATCATCAGAGGGTCCTGGGATCAAGCCCTAGATCAGGCTCCCTCTCCCTCTGCTTATATTCCCTTTCTCACTGTCTGTCAAATAAAATCTATAAATAAGTAAATAAATGCATTTTCCCCTATCTGCATTGGAGGGGACCAAGACCACCCAGAACACCAAATATTCTAGACCACTGTCAATCACAGGTAGTAGGAGATGGCCACACTTGTGGAGGCTTTTAAATTTGGATTCAACTTCCAGGGGATGCAAAGTATTCCCTCAACCTCTTGCCCTTTCTTTCCACTCTCCCTTGACCAAAATTAAGAAAGGAAACCAAGGTCAAGGATGTCTCCTTCATCCTTTTCCTCTTAAAACCTGGCAATGCTCATTCGCCCTGACCTTTAAACTTGAAATCAGTATTTGGGAGTAGCAGAGAAAAAGGTCCAAATGTGTTTCTGCTGAAGCCTCAATTGAGCAGGTTTTTTTTTTTTTTCAATTGAGCAATTCTTAATGAATTAGACTTACATCCATGAAGTGGAGGCTCAGGGGAGAACCCATCTCATAGGCATCAAGAGAGGGCTTCATAGTCTTAAAGATCAGTTGATAACCATAATGGAGTCCAATGCACATAGAAAGCTTTAAATTCAGTATATTCCATCGTTAAAAAGGACATGAACCCCAAAATGGACATGGATTAGGACAGTACAGTTTTTAAGATGCTCCTTTAGAGACAAGAATATACAATGGGGAAAAGATAGTCTCTTCAACAAATGGTGCTGGGAAAACCGGACAGCTACATGCAACAGAATGAAACTGGACCACTTTCTTACACCAGACATAAAAATAAATGCAAAATGGATTAAAGACCTATATGTGAGACCTGAAACCATAAAAATCCTTGAAGAAAACATTGGCAGTAATTTCTTTGACATCTTCTTTGACCATAGCAACATTTTTCTAATAGGTCTCTGGAGGCAAGGGAAAGAAAAGCAAAAACAAACTATAGGGACCTGCACCAAAATAAGAAGCTTTTGCACAGTGAAGAAAATCACCAACAAAACAATAAAGACAACCCACTGGATAGGAGAAAATATTTGCACTATATCCAGTAAGGGATTAGTATCCAAAATATATAAAGAATGTCTGCAACACCAAAAAAACAAAACCAAAAACTCACAAAAAATCCAATCCAATTTAAAAAAATGCACAGAAGACATGAATGGACATTTTTCCAAAGAAGATTTACAGATGGCCAACAGATATATGAAAAGATGCTCAACATCACTAATCATCAGGGAAATGCAAATCAAAACTATAAGAGATCACCTCACACCTACCAGAATGGCTAGAATCAAAATGACAAAAAATAACAAGTATTGGCAAGGATGTAGAGAAAAAGGAACCTTCATGTACCACTGATGAAAATGCAAACTGGTGCAGCCACTGTGGAAAACAGTATGGAAGTTCCTCAAAAAATTTCAAATACAAATACCATACAATCCAGTAATTCCACTACTAGTATTTACCCACAAAAAACCAAAAACACTAATTTGAAAAGATCTATGTACCTCTGTGTTGACTGCAGTACTATTTACAATAGCCAAGATATGGAAGTAAATCAAGTGTCAGTGCACAGATGAATGGTAAAGATGTGATAAGTACACACAATGGAATATTACCCAACCATAAAATAGAATGAGATCTTGCCATTTGTGACAACATGATTGAACCTAGAGAGTATTACAGTGAGTGAAATAAGTCAAACAAAGACAAATACCATATGACTTCACTTATACGCACTATCTAAAAAAAAATGAATAAACAAAATGCAGAAACAGACCCATAAACACAGACAACAAACTGATGGTTGTTGGAGGGAAGAAGGTGGGAGGATGGGCAAGAGGGGGGAAGGGAAGAAGGAGATACAGGTTTCCAATAATGGAATGAATAAAATCCACAGAGATAAAAGGTATAGCATAGGGAGTACAATCCATGATATAATAATAGTGTTGTACAGTTGACAGATGGCAGCTACACTTGTGATGAGCCCAGCATAATGTATGGAGAAGTTTAATCACTATGTTGTACACCTAAAACTTAAGTGACCTTGTATGTCAACTATACCCCCCAAAATTTTAAAGGTGCTGCTTTATTTCCAATTACATTTTCTACTCACCACAAATGGAAGCATAAATAAATATTTATATTCCTCTAAAGACTCTAGATGGGAAGTACTTTTAATTTTAAAGGCAAAGACAGAGAACCCACTAAGGACAGAGAAAAAGTTATAGGTCAGTGCTACTATAATAGTTTCGGGGCAGAGGGAACGGTCTCTTTTGGGAAAACGTAATCAAATACAGGAAACAAAAAGAAATCATAGATTATTACACATTACACATGAAAATTAAAAATACAGTAACTTTATTTCCATCCTCTTACAGTCTCCAGTATCACATGTCGTAATAAGCATCATCTCTATAAACACAAAAATATTTCAATAAAGCATGTTACAAGATAGTATATGTAAGCAACAGTTTGGCAGAATTTTATCAACTCTAGTAGTTTGTAGCCCCTCTCCCCCACAAAAAAGCCCAATTTTAAAATTCAAAAGTAATAGTTAGCTTTATTTAACATATGTTACACCTTAGCACTTAAAATACCATGCTCTAGTTAAATATTTCATCAACAACACTGTATACAAATAAAATATTACACAAAATATATTTAAGAAAATGTTTTGGTCTTTGATCTGAACAATAAATAAAAACACAGGCACTTCTACACTGAGACAGGGAAGCAGTCACTACTCAGAATAATTTTGTGTAAGCGGCATGTGAAAATATGGCAAGAATAGAATCCTGGAGTTTTAAACTGACAATCCACTCATGAGAAGGTCTGCAGTTTCCATCTTTTCACTTAAACGTTCAGAAATGACATACGCTTTCCTGGTCCACACTGAAAAATCATAAGCACAATATGTCGCCAGGGTCCATTCAATTTTCAGTTGACCGTTACAGAATCCTACTCATTACCATCAAACAATAAAATCTGAGAACTATCATGATACCACCCATCAAAACAAATACAAGAGCAGTTAAACTTTCTCCTTATTATGGCCCGAAGACCATAACAAGGTAAAGTGGATAAATGTCACACAGTGATTCTAATTCTTTAAAATTAACTGACCTTAACACAAGAAAATACTGTTGGGGTGGTGGGAAATTTTGACAGAGGTTAATTTTTCTAGGCAATTTAAAAAATTCATCCAAATTTCATGAAAATAAATGGAGTTCCAGTCAACAAAAACCGCTAGATCACATACAACAAAGTCTTCGTAGCCAAGATGTTTGTTTATAAACATCTAAATTGCAGATAATTCACTCATTATAATGGAAAGTTGGGATATGATCATATGAGGGTAAAAAATAAACAACCTAAAATGGTCAAATTCCAGAAGCTTATGATTTCAGACGAGAAGGGAGGCAAACTAGAAAATAATGACCATTAGACATAGGAAGGATCAGAACCAATCATCCCACCACATCCTCCATAAAAAAAATTATAATCTGCTTTCCCTCTTCAGAAAGTACCACACTGGAGGGCTGAGAGGCCCTCAAATGGATACTACTAATAAAGGCAATTTTGATGGTTTAACATAGAAGTTACCCCTAATGTGAAAGAACACAACATGGGAACTATTCAAGATAGGTCTTTCTAGGCAAAATTTAGTCTGTATACATTTCAGCAATTTAAATGAGCATTTTGCAACCGAGACCAAATATCAATCATCTCTTGAGGTTTTCTACTATGTACTAACATCAAATCTACATAGGAACAAATGTTATTCTTGTTTTTCTCTTCTATATCAAATGTCTTGAAGCCTTTATGTTTCTCTGGAACGAGGCCGAGCTTCTGAAGGCACATTCCAGTATAAACATCATCAATGGGGTAGAGAAGGACCTGGTCAGTTATATTGTACAGTCTCAGGGCCAGGTGGCCAGAGTAAAGGAAGCCGCCTCCCCCGGCATAAGGCGGATAGACGCCAGTGTAAACAACTTCTGGGATGTAGTACTTCAGTTTCTTATCCCGATGAGGTCCAGCATTGTGAATCACATCACCTATAAACAAATCTTTGGCTTTGTTCTTGGGTAAGCTATTCAAGTAATTCAGGATGTGATGGGTGTTCACAAAAACATCGTCATCACCCTTAAAAACAAACTCGGCATTTGGGCAAGAAGTGCTCACCCACCTGAGAAAGAGCACTTCTTTCAAGGACAGGTTGAAGAAAGTGTCTCTGTAGTTCCACATAAGAATGTCTTGGTGCTTCTCACTCTCAAATTTCAGCATGTCAGACAGGTCTGGGTGGTTGTCCTCCGGCGGGGTCTGACCCAGTAAGAAGACTCTCACTACCGTCTGGTTCCCCACATTGGTTTCTCTGCCCCAAGATTCCCGAATTGCTTGCCTTCTAGCAAAATGTGGGATGAGGGACTTTATCGCCAGTAATAAGAAGGGTTTCTTTGCACATTTATCTGGTTGATCTATAAGTAGTGAATAATTTCGACATCTCAAATACAGCAGAAAGTCTTTAAATCTGTCTGGCAAATTGCTGAAACCTGAAACTACTGACATGACCCTGAGGTCAGGTTCACAAAAATTTAGATGGCTTATGTTGGAAAACCCGTACACGTCCCCTGTCTGGTTGGCCAATGTGTTCAAGATGGGATTGTACCGCCTGTTCAGCTTTTCTTGCTCTCTGTTCCAGTAGGCCACAGGGGGGTCTGAGATCTTCCAGAACTTTTCTTTGGGAATTATTACTTCCCCCTTTCCATTTTTTTCCTGGCTGCTACTTTTGGAGACTTCCACGATCAAATAAATGAAGACATTAACCATCATCAGGATACCCAACAATTTTATTCTTCGACGTCCAACACTCATTTCTCATATCTGTAATAAAAAGGAGCACTGTATTAATTAGGTAATTATTAGTTTGCATTTGTGGACATATGTCACTTGACTTTTTGTCTTTATCTTCTCTGGAATAGTGGTTTAGAAGCCAGATTCTAGACCTGTACTGCCTAGGTTCAAATCATGGCCCTACCATTCTAGCTCTGTGACTGTGGGAAAGTTGTGTAGCTAATGTCTCAGTTGATAGGAAGTCTCATCTATAAAATGGGGACAATAACCCACTTCACAGGATGGTTGTAAGGGCGCTACGATTTTATATGTAAAGATTTGGAAACAGTGGCTGGTCCATAGCAAGGAGTACATAAGTGACTATAAATAGTGTGGCTGTGTAAGATACCTGAGGGCAAAGACACACATCTACTAAAAACTTCACAGATGTCCAACTTCCTTGCTTATAACAACAAACATACAAATCAGTGTGTTGCAAACTGATTTGCTCACAATTTATAGCAAATACATTTTATATTGTGACCCAGTACACACATGTATTTATAGGTGCATTGCAATGTATGAGTTGCCATGTAATTCACAAAATTCTCCATTTCCTTCTATTTCATTTTTTAGAAAATGGTGGTCCCCACCCTGAATTGTTTCTCAACCCACCATTTGACAGATGAAACCAAGTCAAGGGAGAAAGATTAACATGCTTGCCCAGGGTTGCAGGATTACTAAGTAAAAGAGACACTAACCTTATTAAATATTCAGAAAATGGTAAGACTCATACCAGCTTTAACTGACTGGCCCAAAACTGAGAACGACTGAAATACCATCAAGAGAGGAATGGATTAACAAACCGTGGTATAACCCTCAGCAATAAAAAGGAAATGACTTCTACTAGCAGCAATACCACAACACTGTGCATGAAGGACAGACCTCGGGGAGGGGGAGCCTGGTTGGCTCAGTCACAGGAGCCCTGAGTTTGAGCCCCACATTGGGTATAGGGTTTACTTCAAACAAAGAAACAAATAAGTATTTATAAAAGAATAAGGAGAAGGAGAAGTAGACCACCACCTCAGGGCAGCCGAGTGGTTCAGTGCGTTAAGAGTCTCCCCCAGGGTCCTGGGATGGAGCCTGCTTCTCCTTCTGCCACTCTCCCACCTCCACCCTCCCCTCATGCTCATGCTCTCTTTCTCTCTCAGATAAAATTAAAAACAAAAGAAGAAGACCTGAAATTCCATTTATGTCAGGTTCAAGAAGACAAGATTAATCTAGGACCTAGAAATGTGAGAAAATGTGAAAATGATAGGGATCGACATTTTGCCTACAGAGGGGCAGGAGGGAACTTTCCAGGGCATAGAAATGTACTGTGTATGTCTTGGCTTGGATGAGGGTTTCATGGATGTATACATTTGTCAAAACTCAAACTACATACTTAAGAGCTCTGCTGTTTATAGCAAAATGAAAAAGGGAAATGAAAATGGCATTTTCGTGAAATATCAAAGGCCAAGAATAGATTTCAGGCTGTGGCCAACAGAAGAAAAGAAGAAAAAGCAACAAAATAGTTTGTGGGGGATACAGCTTCAGAGTTCTAGCACTATAGACATCGATGACCAATAAGAGGAACCATTTAGATAAGCCTGACATTAAAAGACAACCCAAAAATGTGGGAATGGCAATACACTATAAGGAATTTTCTTATCAGGTTAATTCTACAACTGAGAATCTATACTTAGAATTCTTAAGAACAGGGGCGCCTGGGTGGCTCAGTGGGTTAAAGCCTCTGCCTTTGGCTCCGGTCATGATCTCAGGGTCCTGGGATTGAGCCCTGCGTCGGGCTCTCTGCTCAGCAGGGAGCCTACTTCCCTCTCTCTCTGCCTGCCTCTCTGCCTACTTGTGATCTCTCTCTCTCTCTGTCAAAAAAATAAATAAAATTAAAAAAAAAAAAAAAAGAATTCCTAAGAACGGTTACATTCCAGACATGGTGTAGTATCCTCCTTGATATGGTAAATCTATGAAGTAGGTGTTATTACTTTTATTCTCATTTTATACTTGAGAAAACAGATTTAAAGAAGTTACTCTTAAGGGCAGAGCTGGGTTCCAAAGCCACCAAGTCAATGAGATTCCAAGGTCACCTAGTCAAATGGTAGCCACTCTCCTCCGACCTCTAGAAACAAAGCTGGGTGCCCATTTTAATTAAGGATAGTGTTTATTATTTCTTTAATATAAGAAGATTTTTAAGTTTACTGGGTTTTAACAAATAGTCCCAAGGTAGAAGTATTTGGCATGCTAAGAATGCTGTAAAGTTATCACACGCCTGACAGCCCAGATTAGATGGGTTGGAATTCACAAATTCTTTTATGTCTCTTAAGATCTGTCTAGTAGATCCCTATCTAGTTGCCTCTGTTTACCACTGCTAAATAGCTTTGGCTATAGACACAATAGTAAAAGGTGTTTAAAAAAAGAAAAGCCCCATCCCATGCCCTCCCACTCCTAAAGCTTTTGCATTAACTAGAAAACACGACAGATGACAGTTATGTGGGTGCTCTTAGCTCACCCAGTTAGCAGCCCCCATCACCATCCCATTTCTCCCCTCACTTCTCAACCACTACCTATCTCCACCCCTGAAAAAACCCACCACTGAGCCACCAAGAAAGGGCCTATTTTAAAGAAGATATTTATATATTCAGAGAGTAAGCAAGCAGGGGAGAGGCGGGGTGGGTGGAAGGAGAGAGGGAGATGGAGAGGGAGAATCTCAAGCAGATTCTCAAAAGGTGGGGCTTCATCTCACAACGCTGAGATCATGACCTGAGCTGAAATCAAGAGTTGGACACAACCGAGTGAGCCACCCAGGTGCCCCAAGAAAGGGCCTTCTTAAACTTCCTCCAGAGAAGGAAGTTAAACCCACAAGGTATTTCCTACTCCTTAACTCCAGTTTGAAAGGGCCCCAAGGCACACACAACCTGAATAATTCAAACACTCATACCCAAGTCTAGGGTCCGCACCCTCCTTAGGTCAGGCTCCTTTCAAATGAGCTTTTGGGAAAACCTAAGGAATAAACTGAAGGTCTCAGTTCCATACACCTTTGGCAACTTAAACCTTTTTGTTCTAGGCCTTACTTAGAAGGAGAAGAGAACTCAAATGGACACTCAGAATGTACTTGTACGGGTACTTCATACACGTAAAGAAACAGCCATCTTTTAAGAAAATAAATCATAATTTTAAGGGTTTAGTTTTGGGTTTTTTTTTTTTTGTTTTTTTGGCTTTTAGATGTGACAAAATGGTTTTTAAAAACAACCAATTCTCTCTAAATTGGGCTAACTCTCCTAAAGCTACAGTAGCTCTTGACCCTATATCTCTGATCTCTATGTCTTGGGTGCTTCGTGTAAACAGCTTGAAGCGAGGGCAATAAGGAAAAGTATGAGGATGAATGGAGAAAGCCCACAATGAGGAAGATTTGGAAAGTACTCGGGAAAAAACAGCACACACTGTGAACAGCTAACTACCGAAATTTTCAACTGAAAAAAGGAATATGGCTATCTGCAGACTATTTCTGAAATTTCTAGAGTAAGAGAGGTCAGCTTAAGGAAGAAAATAGGAAAACACAGAACTCTACATAACGAGTTCTGAACCTGTGAGCTGATTTTCCTAGGGGAAGATTCCAGGTGAATAATATGTGAGATGATTCCAGATAAATGAGCTCGTAGTATGTTCAGGTTATGGGGCAGGAATCCAACCATAACTGTCTGAAGTGATGGTCTGAGGTTTCTCTCATGGAAAGCACCATTCCTTCTTTTGGGAATCCTTTGAAGAAAATGTGTTTTCTGGCAAATTTTCCAACTTCATCCATTGCAATTCAGGCTTTTATTTCCACGATCAAGACCCAGCCAGGACTTCCCATCACCTCAGCCAACACAGGGCTCTGTGGGTCTCAAAGGGACACCAACCCTACCTTCCATCTGCCCAAGGATTCCAGACTGCAGAACATTTTCTTGTGCAATTCTCATCTGCATCCCCTAAGGGAAGCTGAAAGGACAGCCCCTTAACAGTGAGAAAAATGGAGGCCCAGCGATGGTTAACTGAGCTGCCTAAATATACCTCATAAATACATGAGGGTGACAAGAAGCAGCTTTCTGGTTCCCAACCCAGGGCTCCTTGGATCTCCTTTTTCTACAAGGCATGGCCACATTCTTGTAACCCGACCCAGGTAGGTCAATAGCAAAGTCTCAAGGGCTGGCTCAAGACTAAAAAAAAAAACCCAAAGCACAGGAAAATACTCTTTGTTAGCTCAAATGGACCCAAGGTACATTTGATCATTACCAAGACTCTCCAAAGAAAGGGAAATGGGAGTGCCAAGAAGCTTTCAGAACCCCTTCTGAGAACGGGCCAGCCTTCCCAGGTCCAAATTCCCAAACATGCAGCTTAGACTAACTCTCACCACTACTTGCATTTCTTCCAACCTGAGACGGAAGGATGGGAAAACCGAGATTCTCAATTATACATTTCCATCTAGTTTAAATGTCGTCTTTTATTTGTGACCTGGGCATGGTTCCTCACATGAGAACTCGGCTTTTGGCAGGCTCTTCCAACAAACCAAAGTTCATGGAAAGGAGGATGAAACAGTGACCCCATAAAAATATCTGTGGGAAAAAGCCCTCTGAATATCTGACTAAATATTCCCATTGCAGACATAAAACCAATACATGTCCTTTTCTGAGCAGGAAGTTACATTGCTTAAAAAGAATTTGAGTAAGAAAACTTACCCCAAAGCTGGGGAAGTTGTTATACAACCCTTACTATGAAACACAGAATTTTTATGGTGAGCAAGAGAAAGAGGAGAAAATCCCATATGCAAACAAAGAATAACCTTAGCTTTTCACCTTGTGCCTGGGAGTGAGGTCTCCCCACCCCCTATAAGGACTGAACAGTTTTGAAATTTCTGAAACACTTCAGTTAGTTCTGCTTAATGGAAAAGAACTTCCTTCTTTATTTTGCAATTAAAATATTTAGAAAAGTGAGGTAGAAACAGGAAAAATACACTTGTTAGCTAAAAATGGATTACAAAATAGCACAGATGTTATGCTTAAACTATGTGAAAATCCAGATAAAATAACCACACAAAACTAAAGCTGGTTTAATCGGGTGGTAAGATTGTAGGTTATTTGAACATTCTTTAATGCTGCCTTACCATGTCTGTCCTTGAATAGCCTTGACCACACACATCGACTGCCTGTGTCATGACCTCAGTCCCACAGTCACTCCATCACTGTAATGGACCTCGCAGGGATCAGAAGAGGCTCTAGGGACAACATCCAACCCTAACCAACCCGACAGCTTTCCTTGAGCCTGTGCTATTTATCTGAAGCCATCTATCAGAAAGGACTATGAACACATATGCCCTGTTTTAATAAAAATTGAAGTACCTGCTAGGCTCCAGCAATCCCATGAGACAGGTACTCTCAGAGAGGTGATTTAACTTGCCCAAGGTCACACAGCTGATAAATGGCAGAGGCAGGATTCAAACCCAAGCAGCTTAAACCATGCTACAAGTGAACACTGCTGCACAGGGTTATGACTAATGGGACATTAGTCTTATTTTCCATGGTTAATCTCCTTTAAAATTATTAAATATTTTATTTTTTTTTTTAAGATTTTATTTATTTATTTGACAGGCAGAGATTACAAGTAGGCTGAGAGGCAGGCAGAGAGAGAGAAGGAGGAAGCAGGCTCCCTGCCGAGCAGAGAGCCCGATGCGGGGCTCGATCCCAGGACCCTGGGATCATGACCTGAGCCGAAGGCAGAGGCTTTAACCCACTGAGCCACCCAGGCACCCCTAAAATTATTAAATATTTTAAAGCTTTACATTTATAATTTTGAACCTACAAAACTACCATGAGTCAAAATCAGATATGGGAGGCAGGGTAGTAAATAAGTAAACTTGATTAACAACTATGTATAAGCCAAATTCTGGGCAAAACACCTCACATACCTCATTTTGTTTCCCAATATGCAGTCCATGCATTTCCAGTATTTCATTCAGGGAGACTAGAGTGGGAACCATGGAATGGGATGATCCTAAAAGGTCTCCTCCAATTCTGAAAGTCCTAGAAACACTGAAACAAAATGCTGGCCAGAAAACATTTTAATGTGGCCAGGAGAAGTCATTCTCAAAACTCTGACTCCCGGACATTTACACACACACACTCTCTCTCTCTCTCTCTCTCTCACACACACACACATACACACACACACAAACTCAGAGCCAAGGAGCTCAGGGAGGTGGCTACCACTGGCTAGTCAGGGACAGAGCCAGCAATCACACCTGGCCTGACCCAAAACCTGTGCTTGGCGCGGCCCTGCAGTATTGACAAGGTTACAAAGAAAGGCAGGACTTTCTTGTGACCATTACATAAGATGAGCAGCCAGCCCTGTCCAGTCAGGCTGAGGCAAGGAGGCTGGAAATCCAGTCTCTTGGTTCAACCATGGTAAGGGTTAGCAGCCTTTGTATCCAGGAGTTCCTGCTTCCTGCTCACCCTCTCACACAAATCAGACACACAATCCTCAAGGCGAAAAGAGCCCAAGCCCACTGCCATCCCACGAGAGCGGGGAAAACATGTCCGTACACGCTTTGGAGAACGGGCACATCCTTCCACAGACCACTTCTCTCCCCCACCCTCCAGGATCCTGGGGAGAGTGGCTTTCCTAAATCTTTATCTCCCAGGCTGCTCCCATCTGTTGCCTGGTCCCTGCCAGACCTTTCCAGGCTCTGCTCTGATAAACAGAGACAGGGACAGTTTGTAGCTAAGCGGTTCTAGGGGAGAGAACAGCTTTGAGCACTGATGCAGACAGTGGGGTGACCAGGGTATGAGGGAAGCAGCTCAGTGGGACCAGAAGAGCTGGGCCATACTTAGAACTTGTTCCTTCATAGTAGCAAGAAGCCCAGCCTGGGTCCTTGACAGGGCTGGGCAGCTAAACCCAGGACTTCCCCCTTAACCTCCCCTAGAAGCTGACACAGAGAGAGGACATGCATATATCTCTGATGTTGCATTCTAATCTCTAAGTCATGCAACAACTACCAGCTACATGCAAGGGATTTGGTTCATAGTATTAGTACTTAAAAGGGAAAAGAACATATAATGAATCTGCTCACCCACACACCCCCACGGGCAACATTATACATGAAAGTGTCTGGCAGGACATGTTCTCGTCCCCAACTGATTATAGTTCCCCAAAGCCCAGCATGGCTGATGTTCTCAAGTAGTATTTAGCACTTAAGATAAAATTATCACTAAGTTCCTTCTTCAAATAAACATGCACAGAACTTTCAGAAAAGGGGAAAGAAGAAAATTTTGCAAATGATGACAGAGAATTAATCCTCCCAGAGGCCATCTTGACCCTGCCTTCAGTCAAACTGACAGAGTTTTAGATGTTTAGTGTAAAAGAGTATGGAGTGATAAAACAAGCCTAGTAGATGTTTAAGGATAGAAATGTTCCAGATCCATTTTCATTTTGAAGGTCAGCCAGGCATCTGGAGTCAGCCCAGAATTAAATTCTGGTTACGTTACCTTCTAGCTAGCTGTGTGACCTTGGGCAAGTTACTTGACTTCTCTGAGTCTGTTTCCTCATTTGTACAATGGGGAAGATATAACATACCATTCCAGTCTGTTGTCTACCACTCAATGGACATTCAGTAGTTCTCCTTCAAGGGTTCTGATTCTTCCAACACTAAGCACATTTCTCAAGTTTTGTCACTAACTGCGCCTTTTATAATTCTCCCTCTCTAGAAACCCATCTACCCACTATCTTAAACATCACCTCCAAAAGTAAGACCACAGGTTGACCCAATTAACTCCAAATATTAGCCACTAAATGTTTTGTAGGGTCCCTCTTCCTAGGTCCCCTATTTGTAATGGGCCAATTTCACAGGCACCTGGATGTACACCCCAGAATTACTCTGAACTGTTGTTGCTTCACCATGCTCTCCCTGTCCAACCAGCAGCCGAATCTTGTGTTCCATGTGACACACATCTCCTCGTCACCTTTCCTCTATTCTATTCAGGCTCGGCCACAATGGCTACTGTGACAGCCTACTGCCTTACTTCCCAGCAGACTCCCAAATACAGCGTCTTCCCCAACCACTCAGTCTTTAGTCCCCTGTGCACACATGCTCTCCCTGCTCATGCTGTCCCCCCGCCACCCCGTTTGGTCTGACAACCACCGGCAGGCTACTGCTTGCTCAAAGCGTTAACCACCTGTGCTGTCTTCTAAAGCTCCTCTCCATAGAGCTCAGGGCCTGATGGCCTCTTCCCCTCTTCTACAAGGTCTCCTGCCCAGTGATATGCCCCAGCCTAAATACCAGCCTCAGTCCTCTCACTCACATGCCCTTCTGGTCCCAGCCAGGGCACATGATAATGATTCGGGCTTCTCTCCACCATCTCCAGCCAACATCCCCCATCTCCACACCATCCACACTTCACACTTGGAACATGTAAACACAGCAAACACATTTCTCTTCCAGAAAATCTCAGCTTTGCTCTGCCATCTGTAGAGTGCCTTCCTTTTGCTAGGCCTTCGAACATCTACTCCTTTCAAACAAATTCATTCCAATGTCACGTCCTGGCTAGTGCACCCAGCTCCCAAATGTTAGGGCATCCTCTCCTGATCATGCTGGCCTGACCTGGGCATAGTCCATAATTGAGGTCTTCACACAATACCACCATTACCCCAGCACATGGCACCTGAGAGTCATTCTGCATTTGCTAAATGGACAGATATTTGGTCATCTGGTCAAGTTCATTGAATACAGTGAGATAGTCAGTAGGAACTGGATTAAAACATATACATTTTTTCTCCAGAGTGTCTATGACACTGGAAAATCACTTAGTGTTGGCAAATGACACACACACATATTTACATAAATTCCCCTTTTCAAAGTACAATAGAAGAAGATTTAAAGGATTTTTTTCGAGTGTTAAGAGAGAGATGAATTTCAGGAGTAGTGAGTCTGTATTAAATCTAGGAGTTTGGGAACAGGATCTAAAGCAGTAAATGGGGATGGACACTATGGCCCAGGCCCTGATTTCCCACAGTCAGCCCAGACCCACCAAAGGCAACACACTTGGGTGTGCTTTGACTGGGCGTGCCCTATGTGCAGGGCGTGCCCTATGTGCAGGGAGTGCACATGTGCAGGAGGGCTCTGCCTCTCCTCTTGCAGCAGACCCCACCTCTGTCCTATCCCCAAATAGGGGAGCCTCCACACCTCCTTCCTGGCAAGGGGAGGACCTTGAGCAACTGCTACCCCCATCAAGACCATGACAATACAGGCCCAGGGCAAACATGCCTCAAGGAAGGAAGGGCCTTCGCACAGACTTAAAATCCAAGGGGGGAAAAAAAAAATCCAAGGGGTACCCACTTCCCTAAGGTGGGCTATCATCTTAGAAAAGAAATGCTGGAAGGCAGGAAGTTGTTTCCTATGGATTTGTTTTGTTTTGTTTTGTTTTGTTTTGAGAAAGAGAGAGAATCTTAAGCAGGCTCTTTGCCCAGTGCAGAGTCCTATGCGGGGCTTAATCTCATGACCCTGAAAGATCATGACCTGAGCCAAAATCAAGAGTTGGATGCTTAACTGACTGAGCCACCCAGGTAACCCATTCCTATGGAGCTTAATGTGTGTTGGAAGCCCATGTTAAGAGCTGTACATGGCTATGCCTTGGTGTTTCCACTCCAAGCTCC
This sequence comes from Mustela nivalis, assembly GCF_964662115.1. Classification (NCBI taxonomy): domain Eukaryota; kingdom Metazoa; phylum Chordata; class Mammalia; order Carnivora; family Mustelidae; genus Mustela; species Mustela nivalis. The sequence continues at coordinate 59,589,683 of NC_139027.1, forward strand.
GGGACCTACGTACAAACAGTACAGTCTGGCAGGCTCTTAACAGCCCTTCAGAGAAACCCTGAGATTTCTCTCTGATCCATCCTTCTGTTTGCTTAGTGGGGTTACATGGGATGTACTTCAGTCTGGGTCCAACCAGGAGGCAGAAATCACACAGAAATTTAAGCACAAGTTTCAGAACCTGGTGAGTAACTATAAAGATGGAATAGAATTCTAACAAGTAAGCTTTGGCAGATGAAAAGTACTGGAAAAAGGACAAACGCAGAAGAGACGTTCAGAGCTTATTTGAGAAGGTATGGATGGCAGAAAAGTTCCTGCATTCCCAGGCCAAAGACAGGCCAGTGCCCAGGAAAGCAGGAACAACCCTCTGGGGTGCAGTCACAAAGCCTGGAATACACAGGTCCCCATCAGGAAAATGAGAGAAAACAAGTTGTAGAAACTGCTGGGTGGGCATGCAGAGGGAGTCACCATGCACAGGGAGTCAAGGATGCTGCCAGAAACAGGCAGTGGGAGACCCCCTTGTACTGCAGGTTAGCATGTCAATGTATGGCTGAGACAGAGCCAGCTTGTGGCCACAGCCTGGCACAAAGATCAGGTGGCCAGCTCACTAAATGGCCAGGGTTTGGGGGCTCCAGTATGAATATACATGGGGCTAACAAGCAGGGGCAGAGAAGCAGTGACCTCGGGTGAGCCCAGGCTCCTCCAGTCCAGCACTGCTGCCAGAGTTGGAAAAAGCCATGACCCCCCTACAGGTCCCTAGGAGTACAGTACAGCAGGTTCTACCAGAACCCGGTTCCAGACCAGGAAGGAAATCCCATACTTCTGCAACATCCTCTTCAGAGCCTTCACTTACAGAAGGTGAAGGTAAAACATCTGAAGTCCCTGATCTATTTTCATGTATCAGGCAACACAGGGTGAATTCGGAGCTGAGATGCAACAGTCAAAAACTGGCCCAAGTTCTCCATCCGTTAAGTCACCAATCCAACTTCATCTCCAAGCATACTTTTTTCTGAGTCTGAAGTCAGGAGGAAAGGGTTATTATAAAACATGGATCTGATACAGTGAATATATGTAACTGCTCATTAGCGGACAGCAGAGGTGAAGGCAGGACCTGAAGGGGCACAGGGTGTCTGCAGGCAGAGGTAACCCAGCCAGTCTGTGGGCTTGGAGGACACACTGGGAAGAGGAAGTGAGTGCTGGTGGGCCCAGGGCCTCTACCCAGAAGAAGAGGACTGGTATCTGTGCCTCACTGAACAAGTGCAGCCACCAGAGAGGCTGCTGGAATGTGTTCTCTTTCTTTCACAGGCCCTCTATGTAAAAAAATAAAGAGAAGAAAATGGATTAAATCATACAGGAATATAAAATAAGGGACAATGAAAAACTCTAAACGGATGTCTGTGTTGACAACAAACACAGCTGGCTCCTGAATTCACTGAGATTTTTAGTTTCAGTGGGAGGGGGAGGGGACAGAGGGAGAGAGAATCCTCAGTAGGCTCTGCACCCAGCACAGAGCCTGACGTGGGCCTTGATCCCATGACCCTGGGACCATGGCCTGAGCCGAAAGCCCAAATCAAGTCAGATACTTAATCAACTGAGCCACCCAGGTGCCCCACTGAGATTTAATTTCTGTAAAGCAGATGTAGTTCACAGAGGAAAGAGCATGATCTGAGCAGTCTGTCTCCTATCAGGAGAGCTCTCGTGCATCTCTGCTGGGACACAGGCATTTGTTCTGGCTTATCAATCATCACTAATGAGTTGTTGGTGATTTTCCACATAACCAAAAAAAACTGATTAAGGACCTCATAAATGCATCTTTTTTGTCTTATTATTTCCTTTGGGAAACTACAGAGAGAAAGTAAACAATCCAATTATTCTCCTTTCCTCCCCTTCCATCCCCCACCAAAAAGAAAGGCCAGATTGGTTTATCCTCACCACACACCCAAGAACACGGAGCTACCCATGTGTGGACTGTGGACGCTGTCCTTCTTTTTATCTTTACAAAGAAAGCCTATCTCCCTGTTTTAATTTACACTGTCCTTTTCACATGCTTCTTTCCTGATTTTCTTCATGCCCTTTCTCATTTTTCTATGTCGGTGGTTCTCCTCTCACTTAATCTTCGCAAGCTTGAAAGTATGAAGCAATTAGTCTGAGGTTATGGAGCTAATCTGCGTGGAGCCAGCATTTGGACCCTGGACCCTGACCCCAAGACTAAGCTCTCACTCTTTCTACCACCTAATGTTGTAGCTCAAGATTTCTAGAATCCCCAAATAAAGCTGGACTTAAAAAAAACAATTTAGGAATGAAAATCTCAATCAGCATGAGAAAGGAATCCTGTAGACAGAATCCCATGCTGAGAACTGTTCACCGGTTCATGGTTCACGGTGCCGGAAGTCCTGGTCTGGTAAGGCAGGTGCCTTCCCAACCAGAGTTGGAGTCCCTGCAGGTGAGGGTCAGGTACTATCCACACTAAAGAACGAGAGACAGGTGCCTAAACTGGCCTAATCATAAACTCACCCAGGCAAACCCCTTTGTGAGATCTGTTTACACAGAGAAAATGTTGCCTTTTCATCCCAGCAGCACAGCCTGAAGTGAGGGATCCCAGCATGGCCCTGTACCCTGCTCCAGGTTGGTGCAGAGCTGGTCCAGAAGTCAGGAGAGAAGACCCCAGCCCATGTCAGAAAAGATGACCAGAGAGTAAGCGTTGGCCACAAACCGTATCATCTCACCCTTTCACTGGTTTTCTCCATCACAAGCACACACACTCCACACACACAGATCACAGACCAAGCTTATTATCAAAAAGAAGCCATAAGGATTTCCTCTCCAGGGCCTGATAGCTCATCTACGCCAATCACCTCATTTGCAGAAGAGGAAACCAAGGTACCAGGAGGCCCAGAGTCTTAGCAGATGCCCCGCCAAGGGCATAATCAGGACAGTGAGTCCAGCAGTGAGAATCACTGTTAGTGACAAAGTCTTTTCCTCACAGTCTGCAGCTTCGATTCTAGGCCTTCAACATAAATAACAAAAAGGCGAAGAGGGGGGCGCCTGGGTGGCTCAGTGGTTTGGGCTGCTGCCTTCGGCTCGGGTCATGATCTCAGGGTCCTGGGATCGAGCCCCGCATCGGGCTCCCTGCTCCGCAGGAAGCCTGCTTCCCTCTCTCTCTCTCTCTCTCTCTGACTGCCTCTCTGCCTACTTGTGATCTATGTCTGTCAAATAAATAAATAAAAGCTTTAAAAAAAAAAAAAAAAGGCGAAGAGGCCTGCTGCTCCAGCACTGCCCAGAGGGGCACCCTCCCTGAACCCCTCCTCTCCTGGGCGTGTTTGTATTACTTCCCCTTGGCTGCTGGAACACCTAACACACACATGTATCTGACTTATCCGCTTGTTGTTAACAAGTCTGACACACCCACAGGATGTGGGGGACCTCAAGGACAGGGGCTGGGCCATATCCACATGCATTTTTGTATCTCTTGTGTCTGCTGCTCAAACAATATAATGAATCTGAAGACGTAAAAGGGGAGGAGCAATAAAGAAACAAGGGCTAACTAAAATGTTTCTTTTTTTATCTTTTTGATCAAGAGTACATACAACACTAAACAAGTCATTGTTGAATAATTTCACACACAGGCCATCTTTCTCTAGCCCCCCACCCCAGAGTCCCACACCTGGCCCCTGGCGATTTGTTAGTCTAGGCCATTCCTCTTCCCAAGGGTCCTACGCTTTTTCCAATTCCAGTGCCTTCCCCCTCAGTGTCTCACCCCTCAGCCCTCAGGAAGCATTAATGGTTGTCATCTCCATGCAGTACATAACCCAAAGACATCTCAGGAAACAGTTTAATATGATTAAATAAATCTATAAAGAAACATGGACCCAAGGGTTGGAAGGCAATTACAAACTAATAAAAATGCACAAGCATAAATTATAGTACTGGACTAGAAAAGAATCCCATTATATAAACTAAGTTATCAAAATGACCTTGTATAAATGCTTCTGGAAATAAGTAGGCCATCAGCATGGCTTGGTGTAAAAAGATAGGGAAGGGAGGAGGTAATTTGGTGCCTGCTATGTGGGCTCCGTTTGTCTACAGACACTTATACGGAAAAACTGATGAAATCAGTAAGAGAGAATATTTTCATAGAAGTACTGGAAAAGAGATTACTGTCATTTTTACATAGTCAAAATACAGGCAAGTTTTACCTAAAGACCAACACGTTAACAAAATTAAAAGCTGATTATCGTCAGAGTTTTATTTAAAACTGACTTTCAAAATTACGTCATACCCCCACCACTTAATTCCGTGGGTTGTGATAACTGACCACAAAAAGTTGTAGAACTTTTTTATTTTAAAACGATCACTTTACTGCTAAGCACCTGGACAGCCAAATCCAATCTTCCATTTTCTCTGGCATAGAGATTTATCTATGTCACTTCCCACAAGCTCCACAGATAAACTTTGGAAGCAACCACTGCCCTTCCCAATTTTATTAAATTATATTTGGGAGTTTTTGACTCTATGAAATGTAGACTTTGAGAGCATGTCCATCAATTTCCTGCAAAATAAGATTTTCCATTTGTCTTCCTTCTAAAATAAAAATATAACCTCCCCAAATCAAGAAAATATTGTTTGAACATGCTGCAAACTGAAATTGCACATAGCGTATTAGACTCCTTTTGTAACTTTAATATTTAAATCAACACCAATGGCATTCATTACCTTAAGTGAGTTAATAAACTGCCTTGGGAAGTCTCCATTTCTTGGCTGTTAGGATGAAGGTTCCCAGGGACACGTTTTCGTGAAGAGCACGTACTCTTCGTTACAATGAAGGGGCCACCGAGGAGCATGAGGTACCATGCCTCAGCCTCAACCTCCAGAACTCCAGTCATACCCATTTAGAGTCCCTTAAAGGAGCAGCCTTGAGTTAACTGCCTGACTCACTGTTCTGAAAACATGCATGAAAGTCATAAAAAGTTGTGTAGAATTGGCATGTGCAGAGATTTAAATCATGTTATACTAAAATCTAAGGACTCAACACAGCTAATACCTTGCGGGGGGTGGGGAGACTAGAAACGAAGGAATGCAATGGAGGTAGCACAGGGACACTCCTTATAACAAGACTAACAAGCGCATACCAGACCCTACCCATTCACGGAGGGCCTGTCCATGTGCCAGTAAGCATGCCAAGGTCCCAACTGGGTACTCAGTCCTGTGAAATAGTTCCTGAGGTATCTTCATTTTAGAGTTAAGTCAACTGCTTCCAAACCTGGCCCGAGGTTCCCAAGATGGACAGTGAAGGGAAGGAGAGTGGCAGGAACTGGGATGCCGAATGGGTTCCCATCCCTGTTGCTACCAAACTTGAAGACAAGCATGGAGCTGCGTGGTGGGCACAGTCAGGGTACAGGGGAGGTAGGCACCCCCATCCTCATTAAGCACTCTCACAAAGACCTGATCCTAGATCCAAGTATGCTACTTTCCTAATCCCATCCCATAGAACTCCCAAGCACCTGCACCCCATAAAAACAACCCTTGTCCTCCCCTCCCCCACCTTTGCTTCATGGCCATTCTCCAGCTTCTCAATCCTAGCCTCATCCTCGAAGACCCGGGTTCAAATGCCGCAGCCTCCATCAGGAGGACAACCTCTACTCCGTCAGTGCCCTGTACTGAATCTTCCCTGCCAGCACTCAGGGTTCCCCAAAACTGGACCTCTCAAAAGGAATGCCAAGAGCTAGTTACCCAGAACCTACCCCTCACCCCCAGCAATGCTTCCCAGCCGGAACGGTTCCAGGTGAGCCAAGATCCCACTCTCTTCAGCCTTGGGGGAGTGGAACCAAGACACCGCCCCCCCATGTGCTGTAACTGAGAAATGAAAGCATTCCAATCCGAGTGCCAGCCACCGCTCCTCACTCATGAGTATCCAATTCAACAGGCCTCTCCCTGGGATGCCACCTCTCCTCCAGTCAGGGACCATCCTCATCCCAGAAGACAACCTGTCTAGTGACGAGTGACCCTGGGGTGGCAACTTCAGAATGGGGTACCAAACAAGCAAACTGCCCCCGCCCCAGTTCCCTTCTCCTAGACTCCTTTCCCTTTCCTGACTCTTTTTCCCCTCCTCACATGGCAAATTTCAAGTCACTAAAAGCTTAAGGATTGTTTTTAAGTTGCTTTTCAAGTTATCAAAATAAATCTTATAGACTGAAAATACACATCCTCAAAACGGACATTTTGGCCTTTTATCCAGATGTTCTATAAAAAGGGGGCTGTCTGACCAGGATGTATGTCCACATATTTGAAGAGATAAAATGGGAACACTTCTTTCTTTGGCCACCTGCCAAGAAAAATTTATGTTGCCAAAATAAAAGAGATTATGTTTGCTCAACATATGAACTAAGGACAGAGCCGCTTAGAAACCGGGCCTCTTTTACCAAGCAGCTTAAATCATGTAATTTTAAATATGTCTGTGAATGTCACCTTCGCTCCTACCTACTTGGAAATATCAGGGGCTGTAGCCATCTGTGATCGCCCAGCGTCCACCCTCTGCTCACCTCTCCCTCTCCATGGAAGTCCCAACACCCCCATAGTTTCTGTTTCTCCAACTGGTGACCCGGAGGTCCACCAGGATGTGTCCTCCCACTCAGGGTGGTGCCCACACAGCCTCCTACTCATGTGTGGGGTAGGGAGGAAAACAAAGAGGGCATCATACTGACACCAGTGGCAGCCACCTGAGGCTTCATCTTATACCTCTCTCTATCTGTACTGGTTTGAAAATTTCCATTAGAAAGAGGATTTTTTTTTTTTTTTTAAGGATCCATCAGAACCTTAAGGAAAAAAATTTAAAAGAGACAAACATTCGGTTAAAAATAGGAGTATTCATGAGAGATATTTTAAGTTCATTTGAAGAAAATAATTCCTTATGTGGTGAAGAGAAGAAAAATAAAACGGCTGCATCTCATTTACTTTAAGAATAAAAGCTACATAAGTTCCTTTTAAACAAACATCAAATTTAGCCATAAGATAATAAATCTAAAATATATTTTGTTAGTTCCAAATGTTAAATATTCAGAAATGATGGTATTTGTAACCAACCCAATTAGACCCTTGCAATGCTAAATAAATATATTTGATTCTGCAAATATCACTAGGCTTCCCAGCGAATAATCTAGAGCTAGACTTGAAGGTTTTATTTTGTTTTGTTTTGTTTTGTTTTTAACATAACTGTATTACTCTCTGATCAGGACTCAAAAAAGAAGCACTTCAGAGAAGCATCTGGATGTTAAGTGCTTTCCAAAGAAAATAAAAAACAACATAATTCTGAAGCACAAATTGAAAGCCTTAGCAAGTTTATGCTCCATAGAAATAACCTTACTGGAGTGTTAACACTTTCATATTCATGACTGCATTGGATTTAAACAATCAACATGTGAGGATGTGCAGGTTTTTCCCTATTTTGCGGGGGTGGGGGAGGCAACAGAAGCCAAGAGGGTTGCCATGGTTACAAAGGTTTTGGGGTTTTTGTTTTGTTTTTTTTTTTTTAAGTCAGCTCTTAGCACCAAAATCTACTTCAAGTTCTCCACAAGGACCACTCTCCCCTTTCCAGTAAGTCACTCCCCAGCCCTCATAAGATTACCGTGCCCTGGGACAGCACTGTATGCTCCCCTGGGGTCCAGTATCAAGGGCGGTTCTCCATTCTTCACCTTCAAAGCTCTCCCTCCTCCCAGTAGCTCCAAGCACAAGGCCCTCTTTCCCTTCTCTGTCAACATCCTGAAAAGGTTCTGCTCCTTGTCATGCCCAGACCTTTCTAATTCCCTTCATCCTCTGGAATCTTCCTAGTCCTTGACCTCTTCTGACTTCCCAGGGCATCTAACACTGACCCCATCCCAAATTCAAGACCACTGACCCCGGATTCTCTTCCTTGTTCTCCTGCATCTTCACAGCTTTGCTCCTGGCCTCATGCCCCCACATGGGTGCTCTCCCCAGTTTTGGGCTCAAGCTTACTCCTGGGTCTTCCCTTGCTCCCATCCCCTGAACCCTCTGAGACACCACTACAACTTCCAATGTTCCAAATGTTAAAAAGATCCCCAGCATACCTATATCTGTAGATCATCCCCTTCACACTTACCTGTACTGGTTTCCAAACCCCATCCCACAAACATCAGTCCTCTTACCGTTCACTCTCTTTCAAATAAATCAAATACATACACTTCAATCCTGCACCATCCCTGGCCTGGTTTTTGGGCACCCAGTTTTCCCCCAGAAAGTGAATGAATTCAACAAGTACCAAGCACCTGTGTTAACTGTGCAGTGTTTAAAACAGACAACCAAGAATTAAGTTACATGGCCAATCATCATACAGTTGGCAAGAACTCAGGCAAAACATAAAGGACAACACAGATGATAAGGGTAAGAACAAGGTGGCAGGAGTGGGGCAGGAAGAGGAAACAGCCATTGCAAATGCCAGCAGCAGGAGAGTGCAGAGACCAGTGTGGCTACAGTCAACTGAACCAAGGGCCCGGGAGGTGACAAAAGTCCCTGCCTTTAGTCTGACTGACTTCAGTCTGAGAGGAAGAGCTACTGGAGGTTTCTGAGCAGAGAAGTTTAGAAAGTAATTTCAGTTTGTACATATTCCTCCACATTCTTTCAGAGAAGAGACTGCTGAGGGGCAATGGGAAATAGTCCTCCATCAGGAGGCTGTAAAATGACACAGGGCTGTGAACACACCTGCCTTGCATCTACCTATCAGGCTCAAGCTCACTTTCCTAAATGCAAGTCTGATCCTGACATATCACTGCATCCCCTCTGCGGGAATGTTCCATGGCTCCCACGACCTCCATGACTATCTAGTGCCATCTGATGCATGGTCAATGGGGTTACACCATGGCCTACTACCCCTTCCTAAACACCCTGACCTCCAAACCAGCAGGATCACCTGCTATTTCCCTGACACACTGACACAAGTCTGCGATACCTGCCTCTGCCCTCCGAAAAGTTATTAATCCATCCGTTAGGGCTAAGCCCAAACACCAGTTTCTCAGGAGGCCTTTCTTGGCTGCCCCCCAAACTGCCCACTGCTTGCACCTCAACAAGAGCACCCTTTCATCGGTTCTGGGTTAGAGTTTCCAGAGACTGGTAACTCAAGGGCAGGACTGTGCCTGACCTATCTAGAACACACATGGGGCCAAGCACAGAGGCAAGCGTATAGTAAATGTTCAATTAATGCATGCTGGCTAAGTGAACAAAATGCTCATCTGATTATACAATGACTTGAGGTCTTAGGGGGAGGTGGTCCCAAGGACGGGTTTTCTCTCTCTACTGTAATCTGGAAGACTGGGGTCCTGATGGGGGGGGGGTGTTGGGGGACTGCATGCCCAGCACTCCTGACAATGGTACAGTCACAAGTAGGGGCCACAGTGAGGATGGACTTGAACCCAAACCTTCAAATCCTCATGCCCTCTCAGCCAGATATATCTCTAGGCAGGCCCACCCCACACAATCCATTTTAACTTTGCCTAAAGCATCAGCAATATGTTTTTCCTAAGCCTATTCTAGAGGTGTACAGATATAGAGAAAAGAACCTAGAAGGACCGAAACCAAGTTAAGAGCAGTTACAATGTTATTTTCCTTTACCTTACTTTGATCCCCCCCCCCCCACCAAATAAACACCATAAGAAAAAAAGTCTTTTAGAAAGAACGCCACAGGACCACCTGAGTTACAGTTAAAGAATGGCTCCAAAAATAGAAAGTATCCAAAAAGCCCACCAAAACCCTGGAAACATGAGACCACTGAATATATACTACTGCTTACAGTATATATAAGCTGCAAATGTTTTAAAAGATTTGTCTGAGCATGCAATGGTCTGAGCCTAACAACTCGCCCTGTGCTTTCACTTCTGAAATAATTATTTCACAAAACACTGTGGATACCCCAGCCACTTACCATTCCCTCTTATTTAAACTCTTCCATAGATTTCATAATCAAGTGTGAACAGTCACCAATGCATCCTAGCTTATACTTATAAGCATCCTAGCTTATAGCTTATATACTTGCAGGACACAGCAACTGATTGGCTCTACACAGGACATTTCAATGACTGTCATTTCATGACTTACAAAGAAAATGTCAATTAAAAATAATAGGAGGGGCACCTGTGTGCTCAGTCCATTAAGCGTCTGACTTGATTTCTGCTTGAGACTCTCTCCCCCTTTCCCTCTGCCCCACTCTTTGCATGCAATTGCCCTCTCTCTCTCCAAAATAAGTAAAATAATTTAAAAAAATAATAGGAGATCAGTTATCAAAACATAATGTGTCTTATTTAAGCTGAAAGCTACAACAACAATGAATCAACAAAGACTTGGCTTCTAACTTTCAGCAAAAGACCAACATAACTTTAAGGGTGAAATAGCATATTAAAACAAGGAAGAGCTAATTGCTTTAGTTACCACTTTTTAAAAAGATTTATTTATTTATTCTGAAAGAGAGAGACAACACATGCATGAGTTGGAGGAGGGGGCAAAGAAAGAGAATCTCAAGCAGACTCCCTGCTGAGTGGGGCTCCATCTCACGACCCATGATATCATGACCTGAGCTGAAACCAAGAGTTAGACGCTAAACTGACTGAGCACCCCCCCACAGGCATCCCTTTAGTTAGTTAGCACCTTTGTAAAGAAATAAAAGGGGGACAAGGAAACCGCACCTCAAGCACAGTGCTAGATAATCTTCCTAGTAAATCTGAGATAAGAATTTCATCTCCCCCATTTCACAAATGAAGAAATTGAGGCTCAGAGAGGTTAAGTAACTTAGTCACAGTAACCACAGTCACAGAGTGGCAAAAACCAATTCAAAACCAGGTCTGTTTCACAAGACTATACACGTATGATTCTGTAATTCCACTTCTATTAGGTTCAAGAGCAGGCAAAACCAATCTATATGAAAGGAGTCACATCTAAGATGATATGAAACTTCCCTCTACTGGGTGGGTATGGCTAGAAGGGGCACAGGCACCTTCTGGGGCACAGAAAATGTTTAATTCTGGAGCGGGATGCTGGATAGACACTCAGGAGCCACACACAACATTAGAGCACTTCACACTTTACTGTATGCTACAGCTCAAGTTAAAGAAAAAAAACTTCCTCATCAGATGGACTCCCAAGTTCATACTCTTAACCACTAAACCACCACTCTGACAAAACCTGGCCACACTCTAGAATTGATTCCCTCAGATAATATTTTTTAAAAGTATTCTGGGAAGCAACGTACATCCTAATCACATCAGAGTGAAAACACTGGAACAATAAACCTGTTTTTAAATGCCACAGAATGAAAAGTAGAAAGTATCAACTTCCTGGCTACTGGGAATTTCCCCTCTGTAGCCACATCAGAATACAATTTTAAACCCTGCTCTAAAGGAATGTTCACAGATGCACAGAAAATAATTGTAACATCTATAGAAACACCTAAAACTAAAATCACACAAAATATTTCAAGACGTGGTATAACTTTATCAACAATGTTCTCAAAAGAAATTTGAATTTTGGGGCACCTGGCGGGCTCAGTCAGTAGAGCATGAGACTCTTGATCTCAGGGTTCTGAGTTTAAGCTCCATGTTAGGCATAGCGCCTACTTTAAAAAAAAAAAAAATTAAAGAAAATTTGAATTCTGTTACAAAAATTTAATAAGTCAAGGAGACAAAGCTGATGGGCAAAGAACATAAAGTTCACAGCAGTGGCAACATACAATACATGCAAAATCTCAGCTCAGAGTTTTAACATACAGAAAACTGGTACAATTAACTTTTTCCAGCAGTAGTGTAATTGTACCACATATGCCCTAATAACAAATTCTTTGTCAAGTACAAGTTCTTCCCACCGAAGTTCTGTTCAGACTAGCAAAGCCTCATCACTAGGTGATGATGAAATCATTACATCAATTTTCTTGAAGTCTTATACCACACACATTATACCTCTTATTTGAACGGTAATTGCCTCTCCAGAGAGAGGAATTTATTCATCATACAATTTGCAGACATCTTTGGCAAGCACCTAGTTAACAGTTATCCCACCTTGAGGAGGAGTATGGGGGAGGAAAGAGCTGTTCCTACACACCTGTTGGCTGTATGTGCTGTGGTCCTTCCTGGGTACTTTTGATGATGTCAGCCAGGAAACCCAACTTTCAAATTGTCAGAGCCCAGTTTAATTCATGTTTTAACGTTCTGTATGCACTAAAATTGCCAGGCAATTGATTGCAATGATTTTAGTTCCCTCTGAGCATCTCCATAAAAGACCCAAAGGCCTTTATGAGAATTTTCCAGTATTTATAACTTATACACTACAACTGGGCATGTTGCAATAGATTATATAACCAAGTATTATCCCAGGTGCAAGAATCTTAATGTTTATAAACGTAACCATTGGCATTTATTAATTGTCAAAGTCTTTAACAAACTGTCCAACAAAACTGTTCAAAAAACTAAGTAAAGTCAAATATTGTGGCTATTAAGCAAGTTAGAATGAAAAGCACTGACCCAGTATGTTAAGAACAGAGTACGCCCGTCAGGCACATTCACAGCACTGGTCAGGATCCCTGAATTATGGTTCAAAAACAAACAAAAAAACAAAACAAAACAAAACAAACCAGTATTACCAGAAAACATAAAAACTTGAAGTTTCAAAGTTTCTTTAAGAAACAATGGATTCATCTTTTTTCATATCCTGCATCAGCTAAAAAGCCTCATACATTTCTATCCAGAACATCCTAGCTTTGTACCAACAAGCAGAATTATCCTTTTTTTTTTTTTAAGATTCTCTTCATTTCCTGATATAACTCCCTTTTTTCCAACGCATCTCTAAAAAAGGCACACATTTGGGGGCACCCGGGTGGCTTACTCTGTTAAGTGTTTGCCTTCGGCTCACGTCATGATCCCAAGGTCCTGGGATGGAGTCCTCCGTTTGTCCGTCCGTCAGTGAGTCCATCAGTCATTCAGTCCATCAGTTCACAAACTGGCAGGCTGCCTGCTCAGCAGGGAGTCTATTTCTCCCTCTTCCTCCCCCTGCTTGTGCTTCCTCTCTCATTCTCTCTCTCCCCAATAAAATAAAATTTAAAAAATAATAATAATAATAAATTAAAATTTAAAAGACACACATTTGAACAAATTGTATAATGAAAAATCAACCATGAATTATCAGTTCCACTTTCCTATTTTAGCAAAACTGCAATATCTTAGAATTGGAGAAATCTAAATTGTGTTTTTTTAACAAGAAACTCTTCAAAACTACAAGCCATTACTCAGCTATCCATCAGAAGCCCAGGAAAAAAATCATTAATTGTTACAAGCATATTATGCTTATTTTCATGAAAAGGTTACTTCATTTCTTGGATTTTAAAAACTTCATCTGCATCTGCCAAATCTGGCTGATTTCAGTCTCAGTCAGACCAATCTAAATGGTTCCCAGTTACTGCTTTTGGTAAAGGGAAGTTGATGCCTAGAGGAACTTCCATACTGATTACACAATGACCACCACTCATTAAGTGCTTCTTAATTCCCATGATGCAGAGCCAGGAGTTTGACAAACATTATCCTATTTGTCCTCAAAAACAATCCTGCAGAGCAGGTACTTCCAAAACCCGTTATGGAAAATACGGCTGGGATGATCAACCTGCCCAAGGTCACAGAATCATATGTGGCAGATTCAAGACCAGTGAACAGTGAGGGTGGGAACTTGGAACTTTTATGGAGAATCAGGCCTTTCATCAACACACATGAAATTAAGAGCAGTGACCCCCTGCTGCTGGGAGATAGCCAAGGGGAAAGCAGTATTTCAAAATGAACAAGTTATTTCAAACGTTAGAGCCAAAGATACAGACATTCACAAAGCTGGGCAGGGGGATAGGTTTACCCCTGTAGAGAATTCTATAGTGTTCTGTACTTCCCTGGTCTTAAAATCTAATCTAAGAGACCAGGGACTGTGTGTGTAACACTCTCCCAAATTCCACCAGGCTTAATAACCTCTATTCAAAAGAAAGAGAAGTGAGAACTAGGGCAGTGGGAAGATGATCGCCCAAGCCTGTCCTCCCACCAGGGTAAGCTGTCAGATCCGCATGGGAGCAACCAGGAGACAGCTGGGCTCGGGAGCCCTCGGCTGGGTTAGGCTCAAATCCCACCCCCACCCTCCAGCCTTCCTGCTCCCGATCCTGACCCTGTTGACCACCTCCCGAAGCAAAATACACCGGAAGAATTTGTTGTAACAGGTAGACGCCCATATTCACCAACTGGTTTGGCAATCTACCATCTACAGCAAGGCTCCAACAAGGGAGGGGCAGAAGAATATGGTGTAATTGTTCTAAACTATCTTTCTACGAAATTGGGAAGGTTCACGAGGCCATGAGTGATAGGGGAGCAAAGACAAACACCCCATCCCTGAGTTTTAAGCAGGAGAGGGAGCCTCCTCGCCACCCGGGCTTACAATGTATTAATCTCAGAGATAAGCTTTCATGCCCTGACACTTGTAGGGAGATATTGGGTTCTGGGGCTCCCCGGTCCTAAATGAAAAATACCGTGGCCTGGATATTAAGGAGACTTGATTTTACTACCTCGAGGAGGGTCCGCCTGCTGTTCCGGGGCAGCCTCCAGGATCTCCGCCCGCGGGGTCCCACCGAGCGCCCCCACGCCCACCCTTCCAGCGAGGTGTTTGGCCAAGGCCTGCCTCACGGGCTCCGGGCAGCACCCACCCATCCCCCTCCCCAGGTCTCAGACAAGCAGCCTAGTTAATCATTCAACGCCGGCGGCGTGAAACAATTTTTTAGAGGTCAACGCGAAAGGTTCTCCGTAAGTTTCACAGAAACCAGCCTTTGGGGACCCGGAGGTGGCAGCGGTAGGCAGATGGGGGTGGGGAGCGGCGGCGGGCGGCTCTTTGGCTCACAAAACACCTGATCTCCCCATGCGGCAACCGAGACCAGCGCAGTGCGAGGGTGGGGTGACGGGGTGCGAGTGAGAAATCACACACGGCCCCCTCCCCAAAATGCCCGTGGAAGCCAGGTGAGGACGCCGGCCCCAAACGCCCCTTCCCAAAGCCTACATCAGCCCCGCGCGGGCTCCCCCGGAAGTTGGGGTGCAGCGAGGAGGGGGGATGTCCCCGGGCCCCGTGGGGGTGGGGGTGAAACAGGACAAGAGACTAAAAAGACATGCTGCTCCTGGTTTCGCTGTCCTCTTCCTCCAGGGTAAGGAAGCCAGAGGGAAGCGGGGACGCCTAAATGCGGCGGGAGCCACCCGGGAACGGTTTCCTCCTGGGGCGCGCCGGTACGAAGCCGGAACCGGCGAGGAACGGGACTGCGAGGGAGAGGAGTCAGTGCGGAGCAGGGGGAAGCGCGAAGCAGAGATGGAAAGGAGGTGGCGCGGGCTGGGGGAGACGCTGGGGTAGGGGAAGAAGAGCGGGAGGGGGCGCGAGCGCACACCCGCCCCGGCCCTACCTTGTCCGGGAGCAGCTCCTGCTCAGCGGGGCGGGGGCGGGAGATCCCGGCCGCATCCACGTCCCGGCCGCTTGGCGCGGCTCAGCCCGGCGACCGCCGACGCTCCCGCTCCATACGTTGCTCCGCGACCGGCGGCCCGGGGGTGTCGGCGGCGGGGGAGTCACCGGCACCGCTTGTCTCCGGCACTTGTTGCCGCCACCGCCACTGCGACTCTCACTCCCGGCTCCAGCTCCCGGCGCCGCCGCCGCCGCCGCCGCCTCTGGGCGCCCGGGTCCGGCCCCGCCTTCGCCCCCGCCCGGCGCGCCAATCAGGCCCGGCACCACCCCTCACGTCACCGCCCAGCCGGGCCCGCAGCCCGGCGCCCCAAGTTTGGGGAAGGCCGAGCTCCAGCCTGTCTGCCAGTTGGCGCCCGAGATTCGCCCAGGCTGGTGCTCCTCCTAGCTTCCAGAGACCCTCCGGGGCCTCCAGGTCCACACGTGGAAAGTAAAGGGTTAAATTGGGGGAAAGGGGCCCCCAGGAAGTAGACCTCCTCGGAAGAACAGGACAGTTCGACCCTATTCCAACCCTGGTCTAACCGAAATCTCTCCAATTGCAGGTCGCCCCTCTTGCGGTGCGCCCCTCTTGCGGTGCGCCTGATGTTGGGGGACTAAGCCTGGGTAGGACTCCAGTGATCTTTTCCAGCCAGAGCCAGTTTGTGACTGGGCCTAGACTGGACCACAGCCGGCGTTCCAGTGCTTGGGTGCGTGCACCCCTGCAAAACCCGGAGTTCCACTGGGGAAGGGGGAACCAGGGCCAGAGTGGGACTTGACCATTGCTCTCTGCCCATCCAATACTTGCCACCATCTCTTAGATCCCCCAAATAACGCCGTAGAGCCCAAGGCCTACACTGGTGCCCTACTTGGCACTGCCACCCGATCTTCGAATTTGTGAAGCTGCCCAGGAACTGGTGAGGGGGAAGTTTTAGTTCTGCTCCTTGTGGTGTCTTACAGAGAATTTCCTCGAGGTTCCACGCGCGTCTTGGAAGCCAGAAAAGCAAGGTGTCCAGACGCTGCGCCTTCAACCCGCGCCGCCGCCCAGAAGGGCAAGGCAGACACCTAGGAGCTGAACTCTGACACACACCTTCGACTCCCCACTACCGGGTGAGAACTTGGCTGGCGTCTACGACTCCCGCCGGCCGAAACACCTGGAACCACAGACGCACCTCGGCCCAGCGCCCCTGCTGGCTCGCCAGAGCACTGCATTCTAAGGTGAGTCCCTGACTCTGGACCCGAGTTTGGGGACCCCAGGTAAGCCTAGCGCAACCGGCTGGGGAGGTTGCGCAGGTCTGAAAGGCTGGGCGCAGCCAGCTTGTCACGCGCGTGCTCCGTGGGGAGGCAAGCTTGGCCCGAGGCCCATCACAAAGGACCTCCGTAGGTTGGTCCTTATCTCTTCAGGAAGAAAGAGATCCCCTTTACCTGACCAGACCGACCAGACCCGGCAATTAAGGACACTCCACCTTCAAATATGTGCATTTTTCAGAAGGCTTTCTGAGGAGGAATTAGCCGAAGGGGAAAGAAATGTAAATGCAGGGATTTCGGGCACCTAGGAGTTCAGCCTTTTCCACTGTGGGCCCTTACTCTGTTCCAAGCTCCGAGCAAAAGAGTATTTTGCAAGCTGGATGCACTGAGCCACGTGGGTACACGCTTTTAGAAACAGGAATTCGGAGTCAGATCTGGGAAAATTTTTATTTTCAGCCTTCAGACCTTTTTGCTTTTATGTTGATCCCATGATTCTCCTAAGACTGAAATATGAAAGTTCAAGAAACAAGTTGGATTTTGTATATTCATAGAAAAACAAAAAGGATGCACTCTGACTGCTAACCACGGGTATCCCAAGTGTGGGATTGGAGTGTGGGAAGGAGGGAGATAAATTTTATACCCTTATACTGACTCTGCATTTTGTATTTTTCCAGTTATGTTAACTGTCACAATTTAGAAAGGTAATAAAACATTTTAAGAAATATAGAAATTAAAAATTCTTCAAGAACTCTGGAGAAAGTATAAATTAATAAACAAATGAAGCCTCTGCTTTCATTCTACATCAAAGTAATTATTCCTGAGTCCATGTTCCTTGGTTTAAATAAAGATATCTCTAGGCTGCTATTCTGACTAAATGCTGTGGTGGGACAAGACTGACATCTGAAGATTTTTCTGTGCTGTCAGATTGACATACTGTTTCTATGCCTGTGTGTCTTCCCTTTAAATGGGTACCCAGTAGCCATACCTTCTTCCCTTTAAATGGGTACCCGGTAGACATACCTTCAGCTGCCTGCCAAGGAGTTTTTAGTAAAGGAACTGCTACAGCGTAAGTTGAAATCCAACAAGGAAATTAAGCTTGTGTCCTTTGTATCTGCCCAGGCCCCAAAATTTAAAAATAAGGGCATTCTCTCCATCCTGCCATTAATTAATGCAGCTGGGAGTGTATCTGTAACAGTTAACACTGTTCCTTTGGGGGAATTACTCAACACTAAGTTCCACACCCACTTGGTTGTAGTCTTTACTCTTGGGTTGGGGCCTGGGTCCATCATCAGTAGGTAAAGATGTATTACTTATTTGTTTAACAAATATGTGTTGACACTGGAGTGGTGACCATGACAGACAAACTCTTCCCTCTTGGAGCTCACAGTTTAGCTGGAGAGAGACAGGTTCACAATTCAATGCACTGTCAATTATATAACTGACAATTGCAGAAGTTCACAGTGGTGGGATCATTTGGGGGAGTCCAGGAGGAGGTGACATTTGAGTTGAGCTCTGAAGGGTGAGCAGGACTTACTCAGGCAAAGAGATGAGTGGAACAGAGTTCCTGGCTGGTTTATACCGCAAGGGGGATGTGGTTGAGGGAGAGGTTGGAGAGGTAAGCAGGGGCTGCATTTTGCAGGGCCTAGAATACCATGTTCTATAAGATCATTCTGACCAGATGTGAAGAAGGAAAAGGGTAGAGGGAAAAAGGGGGTTGAGGGATAATTAGGAGGCTGTTGCTAAAATATAAATGAAAGTGCTGTTTATCTAAGTGGTAAAGCAAATGGAGAGAAGAATACCAGCAGGATTTGGTGATTGCTTAATTAGGGAAGAATCAAGGAAAACTCCCAGTTCTCTGTTTCTTCAAGCAGAGGGACAGTGGTGCCACTTTCTCAGTTGGGGGACTCTCAGGGAAGAGAATTGAGAAAACCTTCCCAAGATTCACATTTGGTCAAGGTGGGTCTGAGGTGCCCATGACGTGTCCAAGTGAAGATGTCGAGTAGGTTGTTGGTTGTAGGGTCCTATTCTCTGAGGGGAGACTGAAACAGAAGTAGTAAGTAGCAGTGGTAATAAAGCCAGGAGAATAAGGTGGTCTCCCAGGAGAGTATAGAGCTTGACCAGAAGAGGGCCTAGGACTTATCTAAAGGCTGGACAGAGGCAAACTACTGGCAGATGAAGTGGAGCAGTTGCCAGAGAGGTAGGAAGAAAATTAGGAGCTTGGGGAGGTAGGGATTTCCCAGGGAAAGAACATATAATAAGGAGGCAGTAGTCAACAACACTCAAAATGGCTGAGAGACCCAAGGGAAATGAGGACTAAACAGCCACTAGATTGACTGACCTTGGTGTCACTGGGAGTTTCACAGAGCAGTGACTCGTACAGTGAAGGGCAAAGAGATAGACTGTAGTGGATTGAGGAGTGAGTGAGAGGTGAAGAAATGAAGAAAGGTACTTCATGCAGACAGAAAAGTTTTTTTTTTTAATTTTATTTATTTATTTGACAGAGAGAAATCACAAGTAGATGGAGAGGCAGGCAGAGAGAGAGAGAGAGAGGGAAGCAGGCTCCCTGCTGAGCAGAGAGCCCGATGCGAGACTCGATCCCAGGACCCTGAGATCATGACCTGAGCCGAATGCAGCGGCTTAACCCACTGAGCCACCCAGGCGCCCGACAGAAAAGTTTGAAGGGTCAGAGAGAAGAACAGCTGGAGAGGAAATGTGTCAGCAGTGGGTTTAGGATAGAATAACTTGAGTGTATTTAAATGCCCATATGGAGGATCCTATAGAGAAGAGGAAGATGAAGGTATAGCAGTGAGAGAACAATGGACAATAAAGTTTCCTGTGACCATGGGAGAGGACAGAACCAGAGTATGGGTCGAAAGGCTAACCTCTTGCAGGATGCTACCTCCTCTATTATAACGGGAGGGAGGAAGTTAGAGCAGGACTGAAGTAGGCAGGTTTGGTGTGGGACATAGAATCCTTCCACAGGATAATTTTCTCTTGCTCTGTGACAGATTTGAAGAGAGTGGAGAAGGTGTGACAGAGTCATTGCAGAGCGTGGGAAGGTTGGGAGGTGGCAAGATGATAAGGCAGCATGGCAAGACAGCATGCAACCCACTTGAGGTTGGTGGTGTCAACTTATGAGTTACCCTTTGGCTCTCCTGTGTGATTTCCTCCAGCAGAGCTCAGGTGTTTGCTCTGGTGCAGGTTCAGGTGGGAAGAGGAGCAAATTCCTTTTGCCAAGGAATTGAGAACCTTGGCAAAAGTGAGGTTGACATGATGAATGATAAGAGAGAAAGGACAGAAATCAATGGGCTGGAGGTGTCAAAGGAGTCAATGTTTAGTCATGTTGGAAGAAGAGGAGGTTGCTGACTTGGGTCAGCAGTCTGGATGCTTAAGTTAGTAGTTCAGGAGGTGGAGAGCTTTAGGTCATGGCGAAGCCAGGATATGATAGGGGAGAGTAGAGGAGAAAGTCACTGGAGAATATGAGGCCACCAAGGAACTGAGAGGCAGGGTATTGGATAGGTCATCCGTGTGGGCAGTGAAGCCACCCAGGAAGATAGGGGCAGCAATTAAAGTCAGGGTCATAGTGTGAAGGTTATGGAGGTGGGAGCTAAAGTCTTAAGAAAGTGAAGAAGGAGGAGGAACCAGGAGTTGGGAAGATGGGAACCACCAGAAAGGAAGAGGAAATATGGCTAGCAGCGGTCTCCTCAAGAGTGGAGGAATAAGAGTGTTTACAAGAGGTGGAGGAGAAATAATCAGAGAAAGAGGACTAACCCCACTTCTGGGCCCTGGGGGACACACAGATGAAATAGTGAGCACCTTCATCTCCTAGAGCTTCAGGGAAAGCAAAGAAGGTGGGATTTCATTCTGAGTAGAGCTTAAAGATATATGGAAGGGTGGATGGAGCCACCTTCAATTTGGTTTGCTTGTTGAAGTCTACAGTCCCAAGGATTACATAAAAAGATTTGGAGGGTGGGAGTGAGTAGAGGTGGGAGGTCAGATGCCAGGAAAAGCAAAAGATTGTGCCAAAAAGATGGTGGCTAGAGGATCCACGAGAGAATGATAATGGAAAGAGAAATGAATGGTCTCTATGAAGCCCGACCCATAGCTCTATAAGCCAGGGCAACATCCCCCTCACTTGTTTTGCCCCAAGATTTCCATCAGGAAAAGGTATATGAGGCCTCCCTTCTCCTTCCTCCTCTTCTCCACTAGAAACTTTGCTGTCAACACATGAGCTCTTACGGGACTCAGGCTTATCTCTCCTCTGCTACTCACCTTGCCTCTTCCTCAAGCAGGTTGTTGACCTCTCCTGTCTCAGTTTCATTGTCTGTAGACGCTGAAACACACACGCTTCTCAGGGCAAGAGTGGAGACAAAAACTTAAGTAAAAGCACTTTCTAGGGGCACCTGGCGGCTCTGTTGGTAGAGCATGTGACTCTCGATCTTGGGGTCATGAGCTTGAGCCCCATGTTGGGTGTAGAGATTAGTTTAAAAAAAAAAAAAAAAAAGCACTTTCTAAACTTTAAATCACTGTAGGGATGTGAGTGATTTCCCTTGTCCAGAACACCCTCACCTACATCCATATCTCTCTCCCAGGAGCCCTCCCAAAAAGACTGTGAGTCTCTGCTCTGGAGGAAGCTGTAATCTTGCCCAGAGACAGGACAAACACACCCAAAACAATTAGAGAGGAATGCACAGCTGTGTCTGATTAAGTGCTAAATTGTAAGGTGCAGACAGTAAGAGCTCTGAGATCAGAAAAGAGAACAATTAGCCAGACTTGGGAAAGTCTGGGAGGCTTCCTGGAGAAGGTGGGGTGAAAGGCACCCAGGCTACTCACTGAAGCTGTGAAGAATACTGGCAAATGCCCATTCCTTTGTGGCTGCAAAGACTGTCAGTCTGGCAGTCTGACATGGGTCCATAAAAAGATTCTAGGTCACAGATGCTCTTTTGGCACCCCTGCTGCCCAGCCTGTTGTCACCCCGATAGCCATGCACCTTCTCAATTACAGTCCTATGTGTGCGCCCCCCCCCCACCCCTGGTGGCTGGGTAGCCTGGGCAACACAGCAACACGTATGTTCTTTGCCCTGGGCCTCTCATGTTTAGGTCTCCCTTGTCCCCTGTTTGCCTGGTGAAGAAACAGAATTTGATCTTTAGCAAATTTCCTGGACCATCCTTAGTGCCAGCACACATCTAGCATTTTTGCCTGGCCAGACCACAGGCTTTGGAAGAGAAATGCTGCTGTTTGCCTCACTGTACCCAGCCAGCCTGGGGGACCTACATGACCACCAAATCAAAGCCCAGCACCGGCCCCACACCTGCCTCCTTTCCTCTTTACTGCCTCTGCTTCATGACCCAGGAGTACCCATAAACCCACCATTCAGATACCACCCCACAGAGCTGCCACCCTAGAGCCCAAGACCTGCAAGGCCGGAGATGGCTTCAGCCTCTGGGGCTGTATCAGAGCCACGGGAGTCAACTCCTGCAGCCCTCTGGACATGGTTCAGAATGAAGGCCTTCTTCCTCAGTAACTAGCCTGGTTGGTGCCCACGCTCTGTAGTTCTCTCCTCCCTTTTGCACAGATCTGGAAAAGATCCCATCATGCTTCAGGGGCAAGCAGACACAGGCAGCAGCCACAGCAGAAATCCCTAAATGTTGTATATGCTATGGACTTGGGTTGCTCCAGAAGGACAGCAGTGTTTTGTGAATCTGTTAGTCCCAGTTGGGGCCATAAACAACAACCTTCTCTATCAATAGCTAAAATATTAATTACTGATGGAAAGTATGGAACCTTGGCACTGGAATTCTTGGAGCTCCAGTCCAAATCCCTTGGAACTGACAAATGAGAAAAATGAGGTCTGATAAGTAGGTTTGGGGAGGCCAAACACCCGATACTAGAGATAATCTCTTGAGGGTTTGTCAGTGAAGTCACAGGTTAAAAATCACCAGCCTGAAGCAGACCCTTTATCCCAAGATTACTTTGACTTTGCAACAGCAGAAAGACATAAAACCTCATTATCAGATGCAGATATCAGAAATCAATGTTATGATTCCCTGGGGATTTGCTCCATCTCCCACAGAATCCTGATGCTAGAAGAACCTAGAATTCCCAGGTGAGTAAAGACCAGCTTGTGCATGATGCCGTATAAGGTCAGTAACTTGAAGGGGCACAAATAGCCATCTCTGTTAGGGTCATAATATTGTTTGGGAAATGAACTCTCATTAAAGAGAAATGCAAAATCATACTTGTAATTATTATCAAACTGCAAAATTATATTCAAGAGGAGAGGCCAATAATTGCAGCATCAAGCACGAGACAGTGCCATTAAAATGATTATCAAGGCATAAGCCTATTAGAGAGCTTAATGCCTCATTGCTGGCATCATCCCGCTAGCTATCCCAGGTCTGGAAACCAGCTCAGTTGTAAACACAACGGTTACAAAACAGTGATTTGCAAGGGGCATAACAAAGATCTGCTGACCTTTACCAAAGGTCACAGCTGCTTGGCTAAGGAGAACAGAGAACATTTCTGAAAAATGAAGATTCGTCTGCCAACTCCAGTTGGCTCTTACTGAGAAAGAAAGTATGCAAATCTTCAAGTCCTTCCCAGTTGTTCAGCCATCCAGATATGGGTATAACGGTGAGGTCTGTCACCTTCAGATAGCCAGGTGCCGCCTCAGATAGATACAGGAGCCTAAGTCTTGGCTGCTCGTGGCTAAAAATCATGATATGAAAATCTGCAAACCCAAGTTCAAATCCCACTCTGTGTCCTCATGGATAGAGCAAAATCTATCTCGAAGAGTTCCCAAGAAGGGAAAATAAGGTTATTTATGACCAAGTAACTATAGATAATTGGTGCTTACTAAGTTTGTTTCACCCTTGGCCTTGACAGTGGGACCAAGGCCTCATCAGGATGAAGTACAGGTGGTATCTTGGCATAAATCTTAGGGATTATCAACATTTGTCCTGGGAGCCCACAAGAGGAACTGCTACTCCCTCTTTATTCCAAAGTGTTTGGATATCATTAATCAGCATCACAATTGAGAACAGGAAAATCAATGGGCTGTATCTGGGAGGAGCCACCTGCTTGGTCTTTTAGGACCCAGTGACTGTTGAAACTCACTTGGCAAGATGTGTCAGCAAAACCATCGCCAGGAGGGGCAGGGCCTTTTCCTTAAGGATGATAGAGAAATCAGAGAGCAGTGGACCCCACAGATGGTTCCAGTTACTTTCACTGTCAGCGTCTTTGCTGTAGATATCTTTGTTGTGAGCATTTCTGTCAAATAACTAAGTAGCAATAAGGCAATTTTGCCATTAAAGATTAAAAAGTAGAGGTGCCTGGCTGGTTTAGTTGGTAGAGCATATGACTCCTGATCTCAGAGTTGTAAGTTGGAACCCCATGCTGGGTGTATAGATTACTTAAAAAAATAAAATCTTAGGGGTACGTGGGTGGCTCAGTTGATTAAGTGGCCAACTCTTGGTTTCAGCTCAGGTCATGATCTCAGGGTCATGGGATGAAGCCCAGTGTGGGGCTCGGTATTCAGTGTGGAGTCTGCTTATCCCTCTCCCTTCCTCTCTGCCTCCTCTCTCTCTCTCTCTCTTTTTCTAAAATAAATCAATAAAATCTCTAAAATCTTTTTAAAAAGATAAAAAAGTAATTGGTTGACAGTCTGGTTTGTTTGACAGTTTGGTTTCATTTCTCGAGGCAATCCTCCCTTTTTTTTTAAATATTTTATTTATTTATTTGACAGACAGAGATTACAAGTAGGCGGAGAGGCAGGCAGAGAGAGAGGAGGAAGCAGACTCCCCGTGGAGCAGAGAGCCCAAGTGGGGCTCCATCCCAGGACCCTGGGATCATGACCTGAGTGGAAGGCAGAGGCTTTAAACCCCTGAGCCACCCAGGCACCCCTCCCATTTTTATATGATGTAAATCTTAGCTCTCATAATGGCATAATGGTCTATATGGTCTATATGGTGGCATAGAGTTTTGAACCCACATTTCCCTAGAACTCTGGGACCTCTAATAGTGGACAAGTGACAGTATACCAAGAACAAACAGCAGTATGGAAGGCTTTCACATCATTGGAAGTCCAATTACAGATGTGCATTTGTACATGCACAGTATTTGGAATCTGATACCTCTCTTAATGAAGGAAGAAATCTTAGCAAAAAAGAAAAAAATGAGACGCCAAGAAATGGGAAACAAATCAACGAGCAAAATAGTAATAATAATAATAATAACAATAATAATAATTCTCTGAATGAAAGACTTTGAAGACAACTACTTAGGTACAATCTACAAAATAAAATCATTATTGGTGCAGTATTGCCATGAATCAACATTATACATTTTGAATGTAGTCAAGTATTTGGTATTTTGCGATAAAGTCTTTTAAATCTATTCATTTTCCAAGTTTCATTATGTTCTTTTTAATGGATGTCCTTCTTTTATTTTTTGCCATTTTACCTTTTATGTCAAAATTGTCTTACAGCCAATAACTCATATGGAGGAAATGCTTGCAGCAAAGATGCTTAAGGCAAAAAACTAGCATGCCTGTGGATTGTCTTAAAAGGGATACAGGGTACATGTAACAAGGTGGATAAATCTCAAAACATGTTGAGTGAAAGAAACCATACATAAAAGAATAGACATGAAGTACAAGAACAGGTAAAAACTAACCTATGGTGATAGAAATCAGAACACCAGTTGCCCCAGGGACAAGAAGGGAATTAAATTAAAAGAGGTATAAGGGAACTTTCTGAGATAAGAGAAATATTCTATCTGTTGATTGGAATGATGGCTAAATGGGAACACACCATGGTCAAAATTTACCACACTGTACACGTTTTTTTTTTTTTTTTTAAGATTTTATTCATTTACTTGAGAGAGTGAGAGAGAGAGAGCACAAGAGGGGAGAAGGTCAAAGGGAGAAGTAGTCTTCCTGCTGAGCAGGGAGCCTGATGTGGGACTTGATCCCAGGACCTTGGCATCATGATCTGAGCTGAAGGTAGACACTTAACCAACTGAGCCACCCAGGTACTCCCACACTGTACACTTTGAATTTGTGCATTTTACTGTTAATAAATTAGACCTCAGCTAGCAAAAGAAAGAAGAGAAAGGAAGGAAGGAAGGAAGGAAGGAAGGAAGGAAGGAAGGAAGGAAGGAAGGAAGGGCATGTAGGTGGAGGGAAATAGAGACAAGTAGGCTCCCACCCACAGCCATGCTAGGCAGTTTCCTCAGCACCAAACTGGGACAGCTACGAATTGTCATTTCAAAATCAACTACAGAAAGGAGAGAATACATTTTTCTAAAAATTAGTACCCTCTTCTGAGCCAAACATTAGGTTTAAGCCCTTGTTCCTCTGCAAATTAAAATGCTTTTCATCACATTTCCTTGGCTTCTTGTCTAAAGCCTTCCAGGGTGTGGTTTTCCTGAGGCAGCACCCTTTAGGAGTCACCTTCCCTCCACTTCGCAGCTGCATGGAGACATTTTTGGATTTCATTAACTCTAAAAACTTTGTGCCCATGACGCTATAGAAAAAGGATGCAGAGTTTAATTGACTGGCCAAAATCAAATTAATGAGCATTAGAAGTAAAAAAAAAAAAAAAAAAATTTGGGTCACCAGGAAACTTTCTGGAAGAATCTTGACAATCAAACATTTCAGAAAGGGGGTGCCTAGCTGGCTCAGTCAGTGGAACATATGATTATAGATCTAGGGGTCATAAGTTTGGGCCCCATGTTGGGCATGGCATGTACTTTAAAAAAGAAAAAGCGAAAAAGGAAAGGAGAAAAGAAAAAAGAAAGGAAAGTAAAGGGAAAGGGGAAAGCAAAGAAAAGAAAAAAAGAAGCCTACGTGATCTTTCGGGGAGCTCTGGTTGCTGGGATGTCTCAGAGTTGTCCGAAAGTGGGGTGACAAACCTGGGCCTTTTCACTCCTGCATCAACCAGATATTAGATGTGAGCTGCCCTTGGGAAAGGGAACATGACCATGGGCAAGGTGACTCTTTTCAGCAGAGAAGTCTCAGAAAAGGACTCAACTGATGGTGGCTGCTATGAACCCTTCCAGTAGATGGGGAAACAAGTGCTTCAGTCTTGGAGAGGGACCTGGGGGGCCCAGCATGTCATCCACTATAGGTCGGATGGATGTGCATTTGTAGTCCCACATGTCTCCTAGAAAGTCTCAGCTAGGAGTCCATACTCATGTCCAGAGAAAATGCTGTATATCAGCCTTTACCAGGACTGTCCCTGGAACCCAATGATCTCACTACCCTTCCACTTCCTTAGGAAGGGGTGAAAGGAGAGCCTTTGTCAGCTCCCAACCTAGCTTTTAAGAGTGGGACAGCTGGGAGGTGGCTGTGTGGACTGATTTTGGGTGGGACCTAGGCTCTCAGACTTACGGGGCATGATGCCCATAAGAATGAAAATCCACAGGATTAGTCTTGAACAAGCCGAGAGCCTGCTAAGGCTTGGCATCTGCTGAACTTCCCAAATTACACACATTAAGCTGTTCAGTTCCACATTTCCATAGTGTGCTTCCTGCCAAGCTTCTTAGCGCAGTCTACACAATAAGAAAATCAAAACGAGCAGTTAGAGCAATTCTGGATACGACAGGTCAAACAAATAAGCCTTTATCTAGGACTTCAACAGACATAGTCAACAAGGGCCTAATCCAAAAATGAGACTTGGACAAAAACGACTTTGCAAAACAAAAAGAGGGGGATGTAGAGATATTTGCATGAATTTTTTTCTCTCTTTCCTTGAAAATACTAAAATAACGTATTATTCGGCCTCCCAGTGCTGCTCTGTCCCACCATCCCTCACCCCTAGCTTCTTGAACATTCTCTAACTCCATTACTAATCTGGCTATTGGGCCAATTCATAGGAAACGTTATGCTAGGGTATGAAAATAGTCACCACTGAAAAAAGCTGGGAAACTTACTTTGTTCATTGTTATATACCTAATTAAATACCGAAGGATTAAAGCTGTTAAGTGTGAGTGTTGTATATGAATTCAGGAAGTACAGAGACTATGTACAGAAACCCTAAGCATTCCAGCTAAGTAGTGCCACTAGTGTAGTGGGGAGCCAAGATGCAACAGAACTTTATTATTTAATTATTATTATTTTAACAAGAAAAAGCGAGTTTGTAGTTACTCCTCATTCTAGCAGTAGAAACCTCTTGTAGACACTCACTGTTCTGTAGAAAGGGAAGTACGAAACAACTCTTTATCCTTTTTCCCTCTCTGGAGTGATAAAGGCCATGCCTTCTCATACAGGTCCGTAATCCTGTGCAAACCCAAAATCCATATAGCTCTGGAAAATGGGAGGCACTAAAACTAACTTGATGGCAAAATCTGACTAGAATTTTTGAGAAGGTAGTTCTAGTTTTTATTTATTCTATGTTTCACTACCCATATGTTAATGTATTTGATCGTAGGTGCTGCTGCAGACATATTAATATAAATGATAATACATATTTTGGGGGAATTATCAGCATATAGATTGTGACTGAAGTCATGGGAATGGCGGAGATGGTAAGGGAATGAAGAGACTGAGGAGAGAAGAGGGCCTAGGATAGAGCACCTGGGACCCAGATATAATGAAAGGGCCAAAGGGAGGATCTAGCAGAAGGAAGTCAAGAGGAAGTGAGACAGGAAGGAGGAAGACGAGGAGCAGCGATGCCGCAACCCAGAGAAGAGACGGTTTCGCTTGGCAGGGCGGTTATCAGCACCAGCTTCTGGGGTCAGTGGTGGACCAGCAGGCTGCTAAGCCTCAGAGAGCTTGTCTTCTACAAGTCTGAGAACATGTCTTAAACCCATATTCTCTTTTTAACAGCATGGAGCTGTGCTTTGTTCATTGTCATTGCCCAATAAAGACTTGTTAATTAATTGATTATGTCAGTAAAAGCCCTAGGTCAGAGAGGCAAACCTGCTTTTGTGAGGCCTCATTGCAGATAAAAGCCTGGGAAGACAACAGAAGGAGCACAGACAAAGAGCAGGAAAAATGACAAAGGAGTGAGATGGTAAGTTTGCTCACACAGGAACAACTGGAAAAGAGAACATGCAGGGAAGAACAGTAGGGCTGGGTAACAAGAAACAGTAAAACGGGTAAGTCTTTAAGGTGGAAAGAGAGAGAAAAATAGGTTAACCAAATAAAGAATTATTCTTAAACTATGGGTCAGGGCAATGTATAGAAACTTAGAGATAATCAAATCAACAATTATTTCACAAATGATATAATAAACAGAGTCTGAGATACTCTTTTAAGGGAACAGCTAGTTACTGGAATCAAACCTGGAGTCAAACTTAGGGCTCTGGGTCCAGTCCAGTGCTATTTGATTAAACATAGAACCTCAGTACCAGGGGTGCCTGGGTGGCTCAATCAGTTAAGGGTGTGCCTTGGGCTTAGGTCCTGGTCTAAGAGTCCTGGGATCAAGTCCCACATTGGACTCCCTGCTCAGAGAGGAGTGTGCTTCCCCTCTGCCTGCAGCTCCCCTTGCTTGCACTCTGTCTCTTTGTCTCTCTCTCTCTCTCACTCTGACAAATAAAATCTTAAAAAAAAAAAAAAAAGTGTTGTTGCCTACTCTATCATCTAATACCCAGCACAGTGCCTGGGCAGAAAGGACTCAATCAACCTTCCCTGAATGGAAGAATGAGATGTCCATTCTTTTTTTTTTTTTTTTTTTCTTTTAAGGTATTTTTTTTTTTTTAAAGATTTTATTTATTTGTTTGACACAGAGAGATCACAAGTAGGCAGGGAGACAGGCAGAGAGAGAGAGAGAGAGAGAGAGAGAGGAGGAAGCAGGCTCCCTGCTAAGCAGAGAGCCCAATGTGGGGCTTGATCCCAGGACCCTGGGAACATGACCTGAGCCCAAAGCAGAGGCTTGAACCCACTGAGCCACCCAGGCACCCCTGAGATGTCCATTCTTAACCCACTGAGCCACCCTGGCGCCCAAGATGGCTATTCTTAAAAAGATGCAGCATTGGGATGTCTGGGTGGCTCAGTCCATTAAGCATCTGCCTTCAGCTCAGATCATGTTTCCAAGGTTCTGGGATCAAGCCCTGCATGCAGATCTCTGCTCAATGGGGAGTCTGCTTCTCCCTCTCCCTCTGCCTATCTCTCTCTCTCTCTCTCTGTAAAATAAATAAGAAATCTTAAAAAAAAAAAGAGAGAGAGAGAGAGAGGGAATTCAGTCCTAGGCCCCTCTCCCCATTTCCTGCCTTTCTATACTTTCATCAGTAAAATCTGGTTAAAGTAAACATCTGGGCAGCTGCAAGCATCTGCATGTAATCACAGACCTGGGACTGAAGCACTTTCAATGGGCAACAGGCACCACGATGGAATTATGGAATAAGGACCAGAGATAGAGGGGTTTACTCACTTGCCTCGGCTGGAAACCCCTGGAAAGGAAGAACCAAGCAGAGCTTCAGAAATTTACCATGGAAATTAATTTTTTAAATGTATTAGGGTGGAGAAGAGTGTCTTATTCTCTTTTCCAAATGGGATTTACTTTTTTTAATAATCAGAAAACATTAATTAATTTTCTTAAATATTTATTTGTTCATTTTTAAATGAGTGGGGAGTTGGAAAGGAAGAGTTAGGGTAGAACAAGCTTTTTGCCAGTTTGACTTAGAATCAGGTCATGCCAGGTGAAACCAATTCTACTTTCCCTACCCTTCCTGTTCTCCTTTGGTGGTTTATAAGTGAACTTTTGCGCAAGGCAGCAGCTTGCATAGAAAAGACAATGAACGCATTTTCTTGATTTGGTGAGATGGGAGATCAGTTAAAGGACAGAACCAGAGAGAAAATGAACACTGGGGAATGGGTGAAGTCATGTGACTTGGTGGAGATCCACTTCAATGAAATAGTACCTGAGTTCCTGTTACAAGCAAGACTAACGAAGGTAGAACATGGTGCTCACTCTTAAAATATGTGACTGTTTCTGGGATGCCTGGGTGTCTCAGTTGCTTAAGCATTTGCCTTTGAGCTCCAGTCATGATCCCATGGTCCTGGGATGGAACCCCATGTTGGGCTCTCTGCTCAGCGGGGAGTCTGCTTCTCCATCTCCCTCTGCCTGTGCCTTCCCCTGCTTGTGCTTTCTCTCTCTCTTTTTCTGTCGAAAGAATGAAAGAAAAAAGAGGAAAAGAAAAGAAAGGAAAGGAAAGGAAAGAAAAGAAAAAAGAGAAAAGGTACAGCACATCCTTTCAGGTAGAAAAAAAAGTTCTCATGCCCTTTTCCTTGACTTCTTTAGATCCATTAGTCCCAACAAATAATTTCTGCTTTAAGATGTCAGGAAGCCCAGGCCTCATGGTACCATTTCCTCTCTCTGCCCAGTTGGTTATTACATTCACCAGCCGTCTCCCAAAGTCCTAGGCACTGGGAAAAAGACCTAGAGCCTACTCGAGCATTGGTGGCAATTAAGCAGTCTGTTCCAAGACCTCCAGGTCCTCATGTCTAAGGTCAAACGTGCCATTCTAGCCCTAAAAAGACCCCAGAGACAGTTTCTCCTCTTCAGTGGCAGGTTCAGGCCTGGCTGATATGTGGTGGTATCAGAGGCCAAAAGCTGTTCTTACTTTGCTTCTAAAGGTACTTTTAGATGCCAGAGAAAGGAGGTTTTAACCTCTATAGCTTAGAACACAACATTTTAAAAACAGTTGAAAAGGCCTTGGAAAGTTCTCAGATGAAGTTAATTAAAACCTTCCCCTGTCCTAAGGGTCAGTCCTGCTGTTTCGAGTTGTTATCCAACTGAGTCTCTGGATAAGCAAGTCTCCCAAGGACTGGTGGATTCAGTTTAGAAGCTATGCCACGTGGAGAGTGCCAACTGCCCCTGCAAGGGAAACATTTGTTTTCTGCCTTAAAATCTCTAAGCAAGAACTGTAGGAGAGCACAAAAATATTTTTTAAAAAGATTTTATTCTTTTATTTGACAAAGAGAGAGAGGGAACATGAGCAAGAGGAGGGGCACACGGAGAGAGAGAAGCTGGCTCCCTGCTGAGCAAGGAACCTGATGTGGGGCTCCATCCCAGGACCCTGCGATCATGACCTGAGCCTAAGGAAGATGCTTAAACAACTGAGCCACCCAAGCGCCCCTCGAAAACATTTCCACTAGCAATCTTAACTCTAGCTCATACTGCCAACTATCAGCCAAAGGAATCCTATCCCTCAAAAACGGTCAGGAAGGAAAACTCTCTGATACACAGCATGGAGTACGATGCTTGCCATCAGAAGGGCTAGCTTTGTTCTGGGAAGAGGTGATGGCGTCAGTCTCTCTGTACAATGTCAGTAAGCTCATATCACTGAAATGGAATAAGAGAGTTACCATAGCAGGAAGGCAGTGCCCTCTCTTGCTCTCAGGCTACACTAAGAGATTTCTTAGTACAAGGAACTGAGCCTAGCCCTGGCTTGGCCACACACAGCTGGGAGGCATTTCAGGAAACAGGGAGCCATTGTCCCCAACAGGATGCACACTTCGCCAGTGTGTCTATTCATCAGCCCAGCACAGGTTGGCTTTGCCGCCTGTGGATCAACAAAGTCCTTCTCAACAAATGTCAAATGGCTTTGTGCTTTAAGATTCCCAAAAACAGATGTAGTTGAGGTGGCTAGTTGCAACTTAGGGGTTATTATGCCCAGTCTACTCTGTAAATAGTGACTGAGTGACTGACTTAAAAGAAACAATGCCATGTGCTAGTGGAAAACCAATGTAAGACTCAGATCCTTGACCTCTAAGAATTTGCCATCTAGTAGAGGGGGCCCTGGGAATGTCAGCCAGGGGCTCTGCCAATAGCCAGGGTCTCCTATAGAGGGGAGATGCCCTCCCCCGCCCCCCACCCAGAGCGCTCTACTCAGAGATAGCACCAAGCTATTCTATCCCAGGAATGGCCATTATTAGGCTGGGGACAGGGGGTTAGGCCAAGGGCCACCTGCATAGTCTAGGCAGTGCCTCAGTGGGCCAGCATAGAAAGATGGGCTGAGCCAAACTTACAGGAAGAAGAGCTAGGATCTGGGTGCACATGGAGGAGGCAGAGGGCAGGTCATGAGTAGGAGGTGGATGCTTGAAGGCCATGCCCTGCAGAGAAACTCCTGTGACCTGACTTTACCTCTGTTCCTGTCTTGCTTCAGGCCCAGCTATCTTCCTTCTTCTGGGTTCCTCCATAAGTGCCCTTCTAACACCCATGCCTTAACACACACCCACTCAGACACGCTACCAGTAGTTATGGTAGCAAGAGAATCTTTTTTCTTTTTTCTTTCTTCCTTTTTTTTTTTGCTTGTTTGACATTTTATTTATTTATTTATGGTTTTATTTTTGAGTAATCTCTACACCCCTTGGGATTCGAACTTCCAACCCTGAGATCAAGAGTTGCATGCTCCACCAACAGAGCCAGCCAGGTGCCCCTCTTGATTTATTTAAAGTGGAATTAACGCATAGAACAAGAAAATCTTTATTCCTGACCAAGAGGGAAGCGGGATAAGAAAAGTCAGGCAATAACCATGGTACACGTTGGAGGGCTTGTGATCTTGAATGTTCAGTCTGGATGTACTTTTCAGCTTTGCCTAGGCCTGACGTGGCCAGAGGGACTGTCCGCTCTATGAGGGCTGCCTTGCTTACTGCTGCGTCTCCTAGTTCGGCACCTGCACAGAGCTGGTGATCGGTAAGTGCTGGTTGAATGAATGAATAGACCAGAAGCCAGGCAGATGAAGCTAGGTTTAGCATTTCCTGTTTTCTGTGTGTTACGTTTCTACATTCAAGGATTTCTTGATCCTCTGACTTCCAGTGGGTTTCAGCCAAATGGTGAGCCCTTGCCGGAAATCAGAGGGAAGGAGGCAAATGATGTAGGGCTCTCCTTCCCCCGACTGACAGCTACACTGTGTAAGGTGGCCCGCTCTATTCCATCCCTCTGCCTGCCAATTCTCTCACTCTGCAGGCTGAGGCATAGGAGTGACTCCCAACCCAGTGTGATCAGCCCCAGGTAATACCTGTCCTTTGTGATTTCCCCACCAACCATTCTAAATAACCCCTTTATTAAAAGTTACTTAAAGCATCCAGTGTGAATATAACATCTGTTTCCTGCTGAGACCCTCACGGACAGAGTTTCCAGAAACCCACTGTGTACATTTTGCTCTCTGGTTTTCTCTGCGTACCAGCACATTCTGCCCCACTCTGTCGGCGGGTACTCGTTGCTTCACAGAGGAGGAGGCTTGCTCAGACTGGCCTAGTATACAGTGAACATGGTGGAATGGCAGAAGGGAACAAGGGAATATCCTGTCCCAACACCAGCAAATACATTGCATACATTGCATAAGTGCTAAGTGAGGAAGACCACTGGTCGCTACTTTGCCCACCACAAAGTCTCACCTTCTGCTGGGCAAGAAAGCTTTCCTTCTCAGATAAAACTAGTTTCCTTGGCTAAAAAAAGCTTTATTTTTAATTACATTTTATGGCACAACTACAAAATAATAATCAAAGATTCTTTTGGGGAGAAGGCCACTGCTCTTCCCTGACCACAAATTAATTTACCCAAATTAATGCAGCAGAAGTAGGGGGGCAGTGGATGGGGGAATCCACTCTTCTCTGTCATGTTTACCTTTTAAATTTGATAAGCCCTTGAAGAGAAAGAGTTAGTGAGCATATCAAGCTGGGCTCCTCTTTCAGCCATTAGTGCTGGGTTAAGGAGAGTAGGTGGAAGGGCTATTTTTATTTTTATGATAATTTATCTTCCCTGAACATACTAATGGGGAAAAGTGCATTTTAAATTTTCTAAAAAAGGAGACTAAAAGGGTCTCATGTGATCCAAGCTTTCTCTCACTTCTAGTAAATATATCCTCCCTTGGCTCTTTGGTACATATTATCTCGTCTACTTAGGATCTGGTTTTAAAGCAGGTTTCCTACTAGGGAGAGTCAACAGCAGTCTAAGAGAGAAAGGCTTGATTTCCTACCTAAGACTCAAATGGAAAAACATGGGATCTGTACGTATTTGTTCTCTTTCTTCCCCGCCCTTACCCCTTTAAAGAGGGGTATACTGGTTTCTTTAGTTCCCTGTCTTTCGGCAACAGCCACTTGAAAGAAAGAATCATGTGGTGATTATTAATTTTGCATGGGATCAACTCTGGCCTCAGCTTTCATTTGAGATGCAGTTACATGAAAAACAGACTGAGTTAATTTCATCCCCTCCGGGGTTGCTTGGCAACAAAGCCTAGTTCCAGATCATCTCTCCTCCTTGGCCCAGAGTGATCTCTTTGGGGTGCCGCTCATGCTAAGGCAATCACCACCCTGTTGCTGTTGCTCCTGAATGTGTCCCTGTGGTCTTGATGGCACAGAGGGTTTGTGGCTTTGCTCCAGTCACACAGCTTGGGGTCTATGTAAGCCCTGAGCTTGTTAGCACAGAGAACATACTACGCTTGGGGAATTTGGGATTCAAACAATTGAGGTTAGACAGGAAAGAGAGGGAACATGAGCAATATCTCAGGTGATCTGGAGGGCAGGGGGCTGAAGTTCTTCTTCTTCCTTTTTTTTTTTTTTTTTAAAGCATTACTATGTTCTGATTTGGAAATCTTTCTAAGCTACATTGTTAAGTGATAAATGCAAAGTCCAGAAGAGTATGCATAGGATGCTGGTTTGGGGGGTGGGCAGGAAGAAGGAGAAAAGTGGAGGTATGAAAATATTTTGTTTATGTTTGCTTAAAGAAAAACACAGATGGTCCCCTGTAAGTGTTTGTGAGGTATGGGAGTAATGGGCTGGAAAGGGCAGAGGAGGTGGGCTCCGTCTGCTGGCTAGACAGGATGCTGCCCAATTCATGATTCACTTAACAAAGTCAATTAGATCTTCAAAAAAGGAAAAAAGAAAAGGAAAGAAATAAAGGGTAGATGCAAGAACAAGATTTTCCATCGGTGTACCTCTTTGTACTATTTCTCTTTATAAACTAAAAGAATGTGTTGTCCAATCAAAAAGATTTAAAATAAACATTAAACGAGTGTTAGAACCCCAAAGCAAAGTGTTAATGCTCGGTAGAGTTGAGGTTTGTTAAAGGTATATGGGAACTTTTTGAAATGTTTTCATTATTAGTAACCCCAACAAATGTTCTAGGCTTCCCTTCCTGTTTTAACACCATTCTTCCTATCTTTTATAAAGGAAGTCAGTAGCTACATTTTGAACATTTTGAATGACTTGGTAGGAGATAGGGTATCTCTAAGAATTCTGAGCTGCAGAGAAAAGCTGTCAGCTAGGAATATTAGCCTTAATCAGGGTGTGCATCCATCTCTGTCCCAAATGGCTTCAGCTGTGGTCCCTGAAGATCTGAGAAGGCAGAAGTGACAACCTTGTCAGGGATTGGCCTAAGAATGGAATTCCCGTGGTAGAAGCATAGCTCTTCAATTCATACAAGCCCTCAGCTGTACCTTTGTGAGGGTTTTCCTGGATATTCTTCAGTGTCTTCTCTCATCTCTGCAGCAAGCAGCATCTCCTCATCTTCCAGATCATTCTGTTGGTAGTTTGCTCCACTAGACTAAACTCCTTGAGGATAGATAAAATGACCAAGTCATCGCCACACACAGCTCCCTTGGCAGAGCAGAAGTACATACTTTTTCTTAAAATTTTTATTTTGAAGTAATACTTGATTCACATGAAGTTGCAAAAAATATACAGAGCCATAAATGCCTGTTTAAAAAGAAGGAAAAAAAATCTTACATCAGTAACCTAACTTCGCACCTAAAATAACTAGAAAAAGAAGGGCAAATTAAGTCCAAAGGAAGAGGAAGGAAAG
The DNA here is from genome assembly GCF_964662115.1 of Mustela nivalis. NCBI lineage: Eukaryota > Metazoa > Chordata > Mammalia > Carnivora > Mustelidae > Mustela > Mustela nivalis. The sequence goes on from NC_139027.1 coordinate 59,626,159, forward strand.
ACAAAAAGATTAGAGAGGAAATAATGAAATATAGAATAGAAAAGCAGTTGAGAAAATCAGTAAAACCAAAACTTTGTTCTTGAAAAATCAATAAAATTGATAGACCTTTAAGCTAGATTGATGAAGATAAAAGGAAAGAAGACTCAAATTACTAAAATCAATAATAAAAGAGAATGTTACTATCAACTCTACAAAAATAAAAAGGACTGTAAGCAAAAACTAAGAACAATTATATACCAACATTAGGTAACACAGATGCCATAGATAAATTCCTAGAAAGACAAAAGCTACTGAAATTGAGTCATTAAGAAATAGAAAGTCAGGGGCGTCTGGGTGGCTCAGTGGGTTGGGCCGCTGCCTTCGGCTCGGGTCATGATCTCAGGGTCCTGGGATCGAGTCCCGCATCGGGCTCTCTGCTCAGCGGGGAGCCTGCTTCCCTCTCTCTCTCTCTCTGCCTGCCTCTCCATCTACTTGTGATTTCTCTCTGTCAAATAAATAAATAAACTCTTTAAAAAAAAAAAAGAAATAGAAAATCAGGGTCACCTGGGTGGCTCAGTAGGTTGGGCAGCCCCCTCTTGGTTTGGGCTCAGGTTATGATCTCTGGTCATGGGATCAAGCACTGGGTGGGGGCTCTGTGCTCACCAGGGAATCTGCTTGGGATTCTCTCTCTCTCCCTCTTCCTCTGTCCCTTCCCCTGCTCATGCTCAATCTCTTTCTCTCTCTCAAATAAACACTAAACTTTTTTAAAAAGGAAATAGAAAATCAAAACCACAATGAGATATCACTTCATACCCACTTGGATAGATATAATAAAAAAGAAACACAATAACATGTTAGCTAGGATGTGGAGAAATCAGAATTCTCATACACTGATGGTGGATATGTAAAATGGGGCTGCATCTTGGAAAACTGTGTCAGTCCTTCAAAAAATTAAAGAGAGTTATCATTTGATCAAAAAAATCCACTCATGGGTATATACTCAAGAAAACTGAAAACATATGTTCAAAAAACCCATACATAAATGTGTATAGTGACCTTATTCATAATAGTTAAAAAGCAGAAACCACCTAGGTGTCCATTAAGTAATGAATGAACAAAATGCGGTATATCTATAGGATGAAATATTATTCAATCACAGAAAGGAATTTAAAACTCGTACATGTTACAGTGTGGATGAATCTCAAAAACATGCTGGTGAACAAGGCCAGACACAAAAGAACAAGTATTGTATTGATTCCATGTAAGTGAAGTTTCAAGAATAGGCAAATCCACAGAGACAGAAAGTAGCTTAGTAGTTTCTAGAAGATAAAGGATGGGGAAAAGGGGAGTGACTACTGAAGATAGCGTTTCTTTTGTGGTGATGAAAATGTTCTAGAATTAGTGGTTATTGTTACATATATGTGACCAATATACTAAATTGGACAATGAATATACCAAAGTCCATTGAATTGTACATTTCAAAAGGGTGAATTTTGAGGTATATAAATTATATGTCAATTTAAAACAGAATGAATAAAAGCAGCAGCTAATGCCTTTAAATATGTGATAGGAGATTCCATTTACCTTCACCCAGTGGTGTATTACTGTATGTCATATCACAACCAGGAAAATGACATTAGTACAATGCAAAAAGCTTATTTAGAATTCATCAGTTGTACATGCCCGTGTGTGTGTGTGTGTGTGTGTGCGCGCGCGCATGTAGTTCTATGCAATTTTCTCATGTGGAGATTCATGCAAATACCACCACAATTAAGATAGAAACCTGTTTCATTATCGCAGGTGTCCTTCCTGCTACCCATTTTACTCATGTTCTCCCTCTCCTCCATCCCTAGCTCCTGACAACCACTGATCTGTTTCCTATCTCAATAATTTTGTTATTCCAAATTTAATATAAATTGCTACATAATACATAAATGTAACCTTTTGAGTTGGCTTTTTTCACTCAGCGTTCAGCGTAATCCCTTAGGATCTACCCAAGTTGTTACATGTATTCACAGTTCATTCTCAATTTTTCATTTTTCTTTGGTAATACAGCATTTTATTTATTCTTTCTGTTAATAACTAATATTTAAAAACATTTTCAATATTAGCAGAGCTTAATCACCTGGGTGGCTCAATGGGTTAAGCTTCTGCCTTCAGCTCAGGTCATGATCCCAGGGTTCTGGAATCAAGCCCCGCACCAGGCTCTGTGCTCGGCAAGGAGCCTGCTTCCCTTCCTCTCTCTCTGCCTGCCTCTCTGCGTACTTGTGATCTCTGTCTGTCAAATAAATAACTAAAATCTTAAAAAAAAAAAAGAGAGAGAGAAGTTCAACTTACTTTTTTTAAACATCTTGATACTGTGTATTAATAAAAGATAGTCAAAATAATTATGGTCAAAATCATTATAGCAAAGATCACAAATAAATACTGGGTGTCAGTATGTCTACATACAATTCAGTCTTTGGTGTAAAGGTCTTGGGCTGCAAAAAAGAATATTTGGTTTATGTCAGTAACAGTGATCTCTCTTAATGCTGAGATAGCCTCTTGGTATTTCTTCTGCTATTGATTTTTAGCATAGTTATCTGTGCCTATAGGAATGGAATTGAATAAAGAGGTACTCATCATGTAAACTCCAAATTAAAGTACATAGCTGATTATTGTAGGAGGTAAGCAGGCAATGCAAGTGTCCAGTATTTCTGAGGCCAAAAGGTTAAGCCTAAGAAGTCTAATCAAGATTCAGGAATAATAGTCCACACAAGATATAGTATAAAGCCAAACAGGGAGCTCAAGAGTAAAGCCATAAATCACTCTTTCTGGCAGTGATGATAGTGAATTTTCCACCATTTTCCTCATGAGTTTAGACAATCAGACAGTCTCAGCACTAAGTCCTCTGTTCAAACACTGCAGAGGGTAGGGGTAAAGAGAGAAAAGTGAAAGGCCAAAGTGTGAAGGTACCTCTAGCCCAGGCACAGTTGTACCAGAACTCTCCCTGGGAGTGGTAGAGGGGACACATCTATTTCCCTTATTTTAAAATAAGTTTTTATTTTCAGAACAGTCTTAGATGTCCAGACTTATTTAGGTAGTACAGAGAGTTCTTATATACACCACACCCAGTTTCCCCTACCATTGGCATCTCTCATTAGTACATTAGTATGGTACTATTAATGCGCCAATCTGGATACATTCTTAGTAACCTAAGTTTGCATTTTAGATTTCCTCAGGTTTCCCCTAATGCCATTTTTCTGTATCAGGATCCTATTTAGGATACTATATGATGTTTGCAGTTATGTCCCCTTAGGCTCCTTTTGACTGGGACTATTACTCAGACTTACCCTGTTTTTGACAACACTTGAGAGTTTTAAGGACTTCTGGTGAAATATTTTGTGGAAGGTCCTCCAACTGTGATTTATCTGATGTTCCCTCATGATTAGACTGGGGAAATGTGTTTTGGAGAGGAAGGCCACAGAGAAGAGGCGCCATAATCATCACATCTTATCAAGGGGTCATACTATCAACATGACTTTTCACTACTGACGTTACTTACCCTTGTTCAGCTGACTGGGATAGAGTTGTCAGAATTCTCTACTATAAATTTTCTCTCTTTTTTCTTTCCATACTATATTCTTTGGAAGAAAGTCACCATGCACAGCCCACATTTAAGGAATGAGGAATTATATTTCTCACCCTTAAGGGTAGAACATCTACATCAATTATTTGCAGTTCTGCATGGGAAATATATCTAATATCCTCAATGTATGTATTTACTTAATCACTTTACTTATATCTGTATGGAGTCATGAATGTTTATTTTATACTTAGGGTTATAATATAATACTATTTTACTCATTGTGTTTTTCACATTGTTCCGGTTTTGGCCATTATGAGCTCATCCAGTTGGCCCCTATGTCCCCATATGACCATCACTATGAGGTTGGTTTTGGTTTTTGGGGTTTTTTTTTGTTTTGTTTTTTGTTTTTTTAGCACTCTACTACTTTCTGGCACTACAAGATGCTCTAGGATCAAACTGCAAATTTCCTGTCCCATTCCTAGAATCAGACTTTTCTCCAAGGAGGGGCAGAGGGGGGAAGGAAAGGAGGAAGAAAGAAAGAATACAGAGAGTTGCACCTGGGTGGCTTAGTTGGTTAGGCATTTGTCTTTACCTTGCCTTCGGTTATGGTCCTGGGGTCCTGGGATCAAGCCCCATGCTGGCTCCTTGCTCCCTGTACTGCTCCCCTGCTTATGCTTTTTTGCTATGTCTCTGTCAAATAAATAAATGAAATCTAGGGAGAAAGGAAGAAAGAAAAAAAAAGGAAGGAAGGAAGAAAGGAAGGAAGGAGGGAAGGGAAGAGGAAGGAGAAAGAAGGAATTCAGAGATATCCATGTATTGTTTACCAGTTCATCCCAGTGCTAACAGCTTGCAAACAATATTAAACCAGAATATTGACATTAATACATCCACCAATCTTACTCAGATTTCTCTAACTTTTTACTCATTTGAGTGTTTATACAGTTTAATCTCATGAAGAGGTTTATATATCCGCCACTACGTCAAGAAACAAAAGAGTTAAAGAACCACAAGGATCTCTTTGGCTTCCTTTTATGGTTATACTCATTTCCATCCACCACCTCTTCCCTACATTCCTAATCACTGGCAAATACCAATCTGTAATCCATTTTTATTTTTTTTAAAGATTTTATTTATTTATTTGACAGACAGAGATCACAAGTAGGCAGAGAGGCAGGTAGAAAGAGAGAGAGGAGGAAGCAGGCTATCCGTGGAGCGGACAGCCCAATGCGGGGCTCGATCCCAGGATCCTGGGATCATGACCTGAGCCGAAGGCAGAGGCTTTAACCCACTGAGCCACCCAGGCGCCCCTGTTCTCCATTTTTAAAACTTAGTTATTTGAAGAATATTATATAAATTGAAACTTTCAGTATGTATCTGTTTGGATGGGCTTTTATTTGGACTCGATATCATTTCCTTGAGATCCATTACGTTGTTCTGTGTATCAGTAGTCGGTTACTTTTCTATTGTTCCATAGTATTCCACGATGTAGAAGCACTCAAGTTCGTTTAACCATTTCATCTGGTTGAAGGACATTTGGGTTGTTTTTGCTTTTTGGCTTTTATAAATAAAACTGCTATAACCAACTCATGTACAAGTTTTTGTGTGAGTAAAGGTTTTTAATTACTCTAGGATAAATATTCAAGGAGTGCAATTGCTAGGTCATATGGTAAGGGCATGTTTAGGTTTGTGAAAAACTGCCAAACTGGTCTCCAGAATGGCTGTGTCATTTTACATTCTCACCAGTGATTTATAAGTGATTGGGTTTTCCTGCATCCTTGCCAGCATTTGGTGTTATCACTAATTTTGTCTCAGTCATTCTGACAGATGTGTACATACATTTTTTTGGAAAGCCATAAATATTTTGAAACAATTGAACCAGTACCTACTGGCTAACATTGCCTGCATGCCCAGCTCCAGGTTAGGCTCTTTGCATATGGAGGAAACCCAGCTTACGTACAAGGACTGGGGAGGCAAGACCAGAGTAGGAGAGGATGCCTGAGTTCCTGTCAAGTCATTCTGACAAACCCAGTGAGCTCATCAGTATTGCTGGGTGTTGGATAATAAACCCTGAGTCCCTAACAGAAACCTGTGCCAAGGAAATCTCCATGGAGTTCAGAAGGGAAAACAAAAACAAAACAAAACAAAAACAAAAACGAAAACCCAACAATTCTGTGAAGGGGTAGAGGAAAGAAAATATTGGATCCAGTTTGGGTGTTTGAAAACTCCAGGTAAAAAGAATGGCATTTACTCTCTGGGTTTCCAAAAAGAGGTTCAGATTCTGCCTGTGTTTTGCAAAGAAATAGGACAAAGCTAACAAAGGCCCACCTGTGGCAAAATGAAACTGATTTTCAACCTGAGAGACCATCCTATCTCTTTCTAGTAGCTGTTAAAGAAGAGTCCTAGATTATCATCCAAGTTCTAATTTTCCTCAGCTTCTGTCTATTGTATTAAGCTTAGGGCATTAAGCTCCATTTACTGAGAACTGTGAGTATGGACTGTGCAGTTACTGAATCTCAGTAATCTAAGGAGTAGATGACCTTGATATATCAAAAATATTTAGCTTTTTTTTTTTTTTAAGATTTTATTTATTTATTTGAGAGAGAGGGCGCATGGAGTTAGGGGGAGGGAGAAACAGAGAGAGAGAGGGAGAAGCAGGCTCCTCACTGCGCAGGGAGCTGGCAAGGGGCTTGATCCCAGTACTCTGGGATAATGACCTGAGTTGAAGGCAGGTGCTTAACCTACTGAGCTACCTAGGCGCCCCCAAAATATTTAGCTTTAAAAAAAAATAATGTTTTAGGGGGCACCTGGGTGCCTCAGTGTTAAGTGTCTGACTCCTGATTTTGGCACAGGTCATGATCTCAGGGCTGTGAGATGGAGTCCTACATCTGGCTCCACATTGGGCGTGGAGCCTGGTTAAGATTCTCCTTCTCTCCCTCTGCCCCTCCTCTATTTAAAAAAAAAAAAAAAAAAAAAAGTCAACTTTGAAATGACACAGAACACTATGCTCAGGACCGCATAGAGGCATAATACTATCAGGGGACTTTCTGTCCTTCCTGGCATACCTTTCTCCACCCCTTCCCTTCCTGACCTTCACCCCAGGGGACATCTATTGTCTATACTCTGCTCTGATTTTGCTAAAAAGTATTTATTTATACCCCACCCTAGTCCAAAAAGGCTTTGAAGAAATTTAAAAATTAAAGTATTTTCCTATATAAAACAGAACAACAAAAAGGAACAACAGAACCAAAACTAGTTAGTTAAAAGGAACAGAAAAAAATAGATATGGCCAAGTTTGTATTTATCATCCACAGCAATTATATTTTGCTTTACAAAGAATGCTCTTAGCCTCTAATACTCAGAGGCAACAATACTCTTTTTAGAAAGCCATCATTTGAATTTCCCATATGATGTCTTCAAAGTTTTAGGTTCAATTTATATGCCCTTATTTTCCATTTCACTATTTCGTTCTTCAATTATTGAGCTTTTAGTGGCTTATCCACTTAAATAAACATCTTAAAAAGTATTTTCCAATAGTCTAAGACTCCAGCTGATGGCTATTAATCCTCAACAGATGGTCCCTCTGTTGCTCCCATAGACAAGCATTATTCATCTGAAAAACTTTCTGACAATAATTTGCAAAGATGTGATGAAGCCAGTTTTTCAGAGAGAAAACTCAACTGAAGAACAAATACATATTGAGGTACTCTTGTTAATATATGCTACCTGAGGTTAGGGCCCTTGTCTCTCTTGTCCACTAATGTGCCTCTTACAGTGCCTGGAACATAATAGACATCCAAGTGGTTACTAAAAATTACTGAATGCCCTCTTTGCATAGGAGACTCTTCTCAGACATTCTGGGAAAATGCAGAAATAATGATCCTGGAGTTCATGACCAGCAATCTTTCATAAACACATCCAAGTCCTATGGCAGAATATATATCTATTTAATGGTGGGTAAAAGCTTTAACTTTCTATGCAAAGGGTTTTCAGAAGACCTAAGCTTCCCTTTGTGGTTTCCCTCTTCTCTGGAGATCATAGAAACACCGCCCAGGTCCATGATGGGAAAGTAGGAGAGCAATATGCACTGAAGAGCCTTGGACAGTTGCATGTGGGCACAGTCTAGCATTTAGTCACCCCCTCAACCACTCAGCCTCTGGGAAATGGCCACAGTGCCACCATTTCATGAAGGGAATACAGTAGCAAGAAGATATGTTTGAAATGTTCTCTTGGATTCTCTAAGTTTTGTGGTTGTGGTTTATCCCAGATCTCCCAGGCTCCAGGCTTTATTGCCCACCCACCCCGGGCCATGCTAATGCTGCCACCTGACTTCTCAGCTGCAGCCCTGTCATCTTTTCCAAATACTTAAGTGCCCATTAGTTTATAGTGCTGCTCATGCTGTAGCACTTTATGTCTGGCTCCTGCCCTCTTAGACAACAGGCAAATAAATGTTTATAGCGAGATAACCAATTGAAAGACTTATAAATAAACGATATGGGATATACAAACTATGCTCCAAAACCTTAACTGGTGAGTAAAATCCCCAGACTATTTTGATCAGACTATAACATTTCTCTTTTTGATAAATACACTAAGAGAGTACAGCAAGTTTCTCAGTCTTGGTACTGTTAGCATTTTAGTCCAGATAAGTTTGGGGTTTTGTTTTGTTTTGTTTTTTAAGGTTTTATTTTTAAGTAATGTCTACACCTAACGTGGGGCTTGAACTCACAATCCCAAGATCAGGAGTTGCATGCTCTACAGATTAAGCCAGCCAGGCACCCCAAGATAAGTTTTCTTGGAAGTGCTGCCCTAGCACTGTCCTGGGTCTGTACTCACTAGATGACAGTGGCAGCCCCACTGTCTCAAAATATGGCCAAATGCCCTAAATGAGAACCATGTTATAGAGTAAACAATACAATCCAAAACCAAAACCTACAAAGAAAGTCTATGAATACATCAACCCAAAGCTGATTATGGAATTTGATCTTAAAAACAGGCAGAATTTCAAAAATTGGTGAATCTTGCAACTTTCTGAAACTTAATTTTTTTTTCAAATAAAAAGGCTTTTAAAAAAATAGTTCAGAAGAGATAGATGGGTTCAAGCTCAATTCTTATTTTTTAAGATTTATTGAGATATAATTAATATATTATTGACCCATTTAAAGTATAAAAGTCCATGTTCTTTAGTCAATTCACAGGTTTGTGCAACCATCACCACAGTTGATTTTAGACATTTCCATTCTCTCCCCAAGAAATCCTCTACCCATAAGCAGTTACACAGACTGCCCCCAGGCAACCACTAATCTACTTTGCCTCTATAGGTTTGCCTGATCTGGACATTTTATATAATATAAATGTAATTATAAATGTAATAAATTTAAATGTAATATGTAGTCTTTTAGGACAGGTTTCTTTCACTTAGTATGCTTTCAAGCCTCATCCATGCTGTGGCATGTATCAGTCATTCCTTCTTATTGCTGAAAAATAGTTTTTGGTGAATGTATATTTTCTTTTTTTTTTTTTTAAGGTTTAATTTATTTGAGAAAGGGAGAGAGAACATGACCCAGGTGAGGCACAGAGGGAGAAGCAGACTCTCTGCTGAACAGGGAGCCTGATAAAGGCTGGATCCCAGAACTCCACGATCATGACCTGAGCCAAGGGCAGACACTTAACCAATGGAGCCACCCAGGTGTCCCTATATTTTCATTTCTCTTGTGTATATTCCCAGTAATATAATATGTGTATATTCCCAGTAATATTATAATATAATATTCCCAGTAATATAATATAATCTTAATAACTCATAATGTTGAGCATCTTTTCATGTGCTTACTAGCTATCTGTATACTTCTTTGGATGAATGTCTACTCAAATCGTTTCCAATTTTCAAATAATTAAGCTTTTTGAAGTAATTGTATATTTGCATAGTGCTGTAAAAATAAAGAGATCCTGTATATCCTTTACTCAGTTTTCCCCATGTAACATCTTGTAAAACTGTCCTACAATATCACAGTCAGGATATTGACATTGATACAGTCAAGACACAGAACATTTCCATTGTCTCTCTGATCTTCATGTGCCTTTTTATAGCCACACCCACTTCCCTCCTGCCCCTACCGCCTCCTTACCCCTGGCAACCACCAATCTGTCCTTCACTTCCATAATTTTGTCATTTTGAGAACAGTATATAACCTTTTGGGATTGTTTTTTCCCACTCAGTATAATTCTCTGGAGATTCATCTAGATTGTTGCATGATTAATAATTTATTTCCTTTTATTGCTGAAGAATATTTCCTTGTATGGATGTACCAGTTTGTTTAACCATTCACCTGTTGAAGGACATCTGGGTTGTTTCCAGTTTTGAGCTATTACAAATAAAGCTGCTATAAACATATGTGTATACAGGTTTTGGTTTGAACATATGTCTTCATTTCTCTGGGATAAATGCCCAGGACTGCAATTGCTGGGTTGTTTGGTAGTTACATGTTTAGGTTTTTAAGACACTGCCAAACCAATTCCCAGAGTGTCTTTATCATTTTATATTCCTTCCAGCAATGTGCGAGTGATCCAGTTTCTATGAGTGAAGACCGAGTGGGGGAGGGGAGACCCGGTTCTCTTTTCTGTTTGCCTGCTATGGAGCTTTTGCAACAAGAGACTGTGGGACAGGGGTGAGAAAACTGGCAGCCTGTCCATCCTGGGGTTAAACTGTGATCCCAGACTGAGAGATTCTGGGGAGGAGCCTCTGTCTTCTTGGCTGTACTTGTATGGAATATAAAGCCTGGCGTAGAACTTTTAGACCGTCGAGCTGGGAGAAGGGGTAGAGGAGCTTGTCCATGTCTCAAATGCCATAGCCTTTTACTGTTCTTACCGAGATTTAGTAGATTTTCTTGGATGAATGTTTCTTCATCTGCAGTATGCCCTTAGGACAATTTCCAGAGACTCAAATTTTTACCAAATTGCAGTTTGCTGGGGAGAAGTTCTGCTGAGCTCCTTACTCTGCCATTCTGGAAGTCCCAACCCTTCATGCTTGACTCTTGATCTGACCAAGAATCTGATAGAGGGGGAAATCCCCCAGCCTGCCAAAGAATTCTCAGTTCCTCGAAGAGTAGATCATCCCAAACCCCCGTGGCCGTTGCCAACACTGGATGTGCTGTGCCTCCCTGCTGTCTTAGCAACCTAGTAGGCTGGTGGAGGTGCACTGCCCAGACAACTGGGGGCTAGTCTGCCTGGACTAGGAAAATAAATCTTTTTTTTTCCCCCCTAAGGGGAAATGGATATGTTAGATCATGTAAAATGGATTCATGATAGAAAACTGAAACTGCTACTTGAATTTTAAATCCCAAATACTGCCACTTGCAGTAGTACATTGTCTTGGTCAACTCATCTGTGTGGCTTATTAAGCTGGGCACTGACAGAGGAGTCAGTAGGTCAGGCTAAAGAAGTAAGGCAGGGACAAGCTGTTTGTCTAAATGGATAATACAGTAGCATGGTTCACAGAATTGTATCTAGTAGGAAGCTTCCCTGGCATTCTTGTCCCTCTATCACTCAGTGGTCTTCTCCCAACAGGTGGATGTTTTATAAAAGCAAATACAGACATATATCCTACTTTCCTTAGAAGGGCTTGGGTTTGAAGCCCACTTTTGTCCCTCTCAAAATGAGCTGTGCAATCAGGGATAAGTCATCTGACCTCTTTGAGCCTCAGATTCTTCACCTGAAAAATGGGAATAATAGTACCTACTTCACAAGGTTAGGGTGAACATTAAGTAAGATTGTGTCTAACGGTGCTTTCTAAAAGCACTGTGCCAACATCAGCTGTTCAAATGGGAGCAGCATCCATGGACTGATAGTGAGGTAGAGATTGGCTGTCCAAGGTAGGTGCTGTGGGATCAGGAACTGGTGGTGCTGAGGAAGTACCTGAAGCTGACTGGGGAAGAGAGAACATGGGCCACAGGGAAACTCCAACATGGCTGAAGTAGGTATGAGATGGGATACGACTGGTTTACAAGGCAAAAACTTTGCGAAGCTAGTGACACACAAAAACCACCAGGAAGGGACTGGACCTTTCCATCTGTCTATCACCCATGTACTGAAGGCAGCCAGCAGGGTTCCAGGCTAGCTGGGCCCTGATGAAGAGTGGTACCTTCTCCCGGGAATAGGCCTACTTCTGGACTACTTTAGACACAATGTTGGGCTTAAAACCCAAAATGGTTTTAGGTAGGTTGGTGTCTTTCAAAGATCATCCAGAGTCTAATTTATTACAGGGCCAACCCAGGACTTCTGATATAGGTTCAGGCCAGCAATCAAAAAATTAGGACCCAAACTGAGTTAGCCTTCTATCTGTTCGCAACTTTTTTCTCTTTGACAAAGTGCGGCAGCAGGGAAAATGGGAGAAACCAGAGGGTTGTGACATAGAATCCAAAAAATATCTTAGGTTTTTCTCTACCTGGGTTACTACATTGGAAACACCTTACAGGGAAGTCTGTCCTAGATTCTTCTTTTCCCCTGGAACCAACCCCAAAGGATCATAGAGATGGTGAGCTGCAGAAGAGGCCAGCAGTCTCTGAATAGGATGTGATAGACAAATCTCTGCCCAGGAGAGATATGTGTAGCAGGTATATATAGCAGGAAGACAGGTGGAAGACAGGTGTAGAGAAGGCCAGTTCAGAGGCTGGAATTTCCCATTCCTCATCCCCTTTTGGGGGGCACTTCTACATGCAACAAGATGAATAGTTACTAGTTGCTATCCTGCAGGCTACTTCTCAGGCCACAGATTCTGCAGCTTCATTAAGTTTCTTACCACGTCTGGCTGAGGCAAGGGGCCTGGCAATTGCCTGAGGTTGAATGGCTGAGGGAGCACCGAATCAGACCCCAGAGTCCAGCAGAGTTAACTGACCCTCTGCAATCTCAGAGTTTACTTTTAATGAGAACTGAGCATTTATTTTACAGCCAAAATGAACTCCAGTTGCTGAGGCTGAGGAGTCTGAGTCATTATCACTCCAGCCTCAGGGATACTTCCAAGGACAGGTCTAAAGCTCCCTGTCATGAACTCTGGTATGTTCTGGAAGCATTCCACCCTCTCTTGCTAACTCTCAGAGATTGATTAAATAAGAAATTGAAGAAGAGGGGTGCCTGGGTGGCTCAGTCAGTTAAGCAACAGACTCTTGGTTTTGGCTCAGGTTGTGATCTCAGGATCCCAGGTGACCTCATGAGTTTGAGGTCTGTGGGACTCCCTGCTCAGCAGAGTCAGCTTGAGACTTTCTCTCCCTCTCCCTCTGCCCCTTCTCCTGCCCACCCCCCTCCGCACCACGCTTGTGCTCTCTTTCTCTCTCTCAAATAAATAAATCTTTAAAAAAAAAAAAAAAGTTGAAGGAGAAACAGAGGGTTTGAAAGGGATGCATCTGTGCAGTACTCACGGGCAAGAAGGAGCAAACTGGGAGGCTGAAAAAAAAAACTTTATTTTTTTGTTATTGTTTGCCTTTTATTTTTTGTATTTTTTTATTTATTTTTATTTTATTTATTTATTTGACAGACAGAGATCACAAGTAGGCAGAGAGGCAGGCAGAGAGAGAGGAGGAAGCAGGCTCCCTGCGGAGCAGAGAGCCCGATGCGGGGCTCGATCCCAGGACCTTGGGATCATGACCTGAGCCGAAGGCAGAGGCTTTAACCCACTGAGCCACTCAGGTGCCCCTATTGTTTGCCTTTTAATAACTATTTGCTTTTTAATAAAGCTGTCTCTGCCTCCCTTTTCTTCCAACTTTTTATTATAAAAAGTTCATTTCTTCAGCAGCCAAAAAAAAAAGAAAAAAGAAAAATTCCAAACCCACAGAAAAGTTGAAAAACATGTACAATGACAATCAAAAGAACCCATAAAAATAAACTGGACTTCTTCAAAATTAAAAACTTCTGCTCTTTAAAAGACACTGCTAAGAAAAAGAAGCCACAAATTGGGAGAAAATATTTTTATCTGATAAAGGACTTGCATCCAGAATATAAAAATAACTCATGCAACTCAATAAGACAGCAGATACCCTAATAAAAATGGGCAAAAGACTTGAACAGACATTTTTCAAAGAAGATATACAAGTGGAAGGTGAGCATGGAAAAGATGCTGAACATCATAAGTCATTAGGAAAATGCAAATTAAAACACATAATGAGATACCATGATAATGCACTGAAATGGCTATAATCAGAAAAACTAACAACACCAAGCCTTGTTAAAAATGTGGAGAACAGAAACTCTCATATATTGCTGATGGAAATGGAAAACAGTACCACCACTTTGGAAAAGGTTGGCAGTCTTTTATGGAGGAATTAAGTATCTCACTCCTTGATATTTACCCAAGAAAAGTGAAAATTTGTATTCACACAAAAATCCATATGCAAATATTTACAGCGGCTTTACTTATAATTGACTAAAATTGTAAATAAACAACCAAAAGTCCTTCAGCTGATAAATAGATAAGCATTTTGGAACATCCATACAATGGGATACTAAATAGCAATAACATGGTACAAACTACTGATGCATGAGAAAACATGGATGGATCTCAAACATACTATGCTAGGCATCATGGGTTCCATTGTGTTTCTCCATCAAAAAATAAGTCCTAATCGCTAAACATCTCAAATAGTGAACTTATTTAAAAACAGGGTCATTACAGAAACAATATTGAATAAAATAAATAAATTTAAAAATAAAAACAGGGTCATCACAGATACAATTAGCTAAGCCACTTGAACAGAGTAAGCCCTTGCTCCAACTGACTGGTGTCCTTTAAGAGATACACAGGGAGAACTCATGCAATGACAGAGGCAACACATAGGGAGAACACCACGGGATGACAGAGGGAGACAGTGGAGTTATGCAGCTGCAAGATATGCAATGCCAAGGATTGCTGGTGATGCCCAAAGCCAAGAGAAAGGTATGCACAGATTCCTCCCCAAAGCTATCCAGAAAGCGTGGTCCTTCTGACACCTTGAACTGTGAGATAATAAATATCTGTTGTTCTAAACTGCCTACTTTGTGGTACTTTGTTACAGCAAAGCCAGGGAAATATTGCACTAAGTTAAAGCAGACTCAAGGGCATTTATATGACGTTCTAGAAAAGTCAAAACTACAAGAATAGAGAATGGATCAGTGGTGCCCAAGGTTGGGGCTAGGATAAAAGGGGATGACTATGAATAAGTAAGGGACAATTTTAAGGGTGATAAAAATATTCTAGATCTTGACTGTGATGGTAGTTACATGACTGCATGTGTTTGTCAAAATTCATAAAACTTTATAGTATATAAATCTTAAAATTTTGAAGTTTACTCTATGTAAATCATACCTCAATAAAGCTGACCCTCCAAAATTCATAAACTATAAATAAACAAAACCATCATACAGTGGTCATCTGTATATCTTCCACCCAGATTCAGTGGTACATATGCTTTATTTACATATGTATTTTATTTTTGCTGAATCATTTAAAAATAAGTTACAGACATCATGACACTTCATCCCTAAAAATTTTATCATACATCTTTTAAGATAAGGACATTTTTCTACATAAGACATGTAAGAAAAGTAACAATATTTCCCAAGTATCATCTAGTATATAGTCCATATTCCAATTTCTCCAATTGTAGTAAAAAATGTCTTTTGTAATTGCCTTTTTCTAACCAGGATCCAATCAAGGACCATATAATACATTTGGATGTTATGTCTCCTCAATCTCTCACTTTTAATCTAGGTTAATCTTCTCCTCTTTTTCTTTTGATGACCTTTTGTCTAGGCCAGCAGTCTTGCAGAATATTCTACAATTTCTGGATTTGTCTGACTGCTTCCTCACAGGGCTACCAAATTTTCTTCTCTTTATTTCCTATAAACTAGAAGTTAGGGCTGGAGGCTTGATAGATTCAGGCTAAACACTTCTGGCAAGAACAGTTCACAGGTGATAGAGATCTATTTTTCCATCTGGTTGGCCTCTCTGTAGACCTATCTTCCTGCTCTTCTTTCTCATACCAATAGGACTTGTGTACCTATGCAACAAAATCTTGTGGAGGGACTAGTACCAACTACATACTGAGGCCACAGCTATCAGTAAGACAGTTCCTGCCCTAAAGGAGATTAATGAATGAATAGCACCCTTTCTCATCTGATAAATATTTACCAACTGCTAAAGGATCCAGGTACCATGCTAGGTTGTAGGGATACAACAGTAAACAAATACAAACATAGTCCCTGCCTCCAAAGAATTTATAGTCTAGTAAGTGAGAAAGACATTCATGAAAAAAACAAAACAAAACAAAACAAAACAAAGCACAAAGATCCAGAAATACCTTGTGATAAACGCTATGAAAGAAAAACACAGAAGAATACGACTCTGTTTAATGGGAAGAGCTGACCTAACGAGTACACCATTTGAGCTGAGGTCTGAAGGATGGGCAAAAATTTTAATCTGAGCGCATCAAGATTCTAGGCCTAACTTCTGGTTTATAGGAAATACTGGGGACAGAGAATTTTAAATCACATTGCCTTGAATTAAAAAACCCTAACCAGAGAAGTTCAGAATTAAAGCCAGACCAAACCAGTGGTCCATGCTGTCATCCAAAAGAACTGTGGATCCTGCAAGAAAAGATGGTTTGTTAAAGCCTTTGACTTTATTCCACCTTTCTGAATATTCAGGTTAGACCAAAGGGCCCAAATTTTTGTTGCTTCTAATAGTAATTATGATACTTTAAAAAAAAAATAACTTTTTCCTTAAGCCACACAACTAACAAGCAGCAGAGTCAGACAATCCAAAATTGCTGGCACCTTACAAAGCCCCTGTATTTGACTATGACATGACGATTTTCCCAGAAATAACGATAATGGTAACTATCAAGGTGAAGCTAAAGGAAAGGTGTTTTTTGTCATATAACTCAAAAAGGGACAGATAGATGTTCTTTTAGCATGACAAGGACACAGGAGTAATGCCAGCGGGAGGTTAATTGGCTCAGTATGAATGATCTGGTTATTTTTAGATGCTTGAATAGGAGGCCAGACCAAAGTGGCCAGAAATTTCCACCCCCCTACCCTCCTTACCCTCCAACAGGAACAAAAATTACTGTGCTTTTAAGAAATAAAAAGCAGTTGGGATGGTGGGGGGTGAATAGAGAAAAGGACTATGGGGAAGGGGAATATGAAAGAGGAGACAAGGAGAGATTGAGAGGAAGTCTGCTAACCAGACTCTGGAACTGCCATGGCCAATAAGCCCCTTACTCTTGGTTGTATAGCTTATGGAAGTTACTCAAATCTCTGTCATGCCGTGCACTCTAGTTTGGTTAGAATATGATACATGAGGCTGAATAAAAAGATTCACTCACCACACTCCGTGATTCTGTGTATTCTTCAACAGCCAGCTGGAAGATGGTTTTGTTAGGAAGTGTTCCATGATGGGCTTCCAATAACTTCTAATATCATCACTGTGCACTGTGCTAAGTGCTTTAGATACACTCATTATTTCTAATCCTCTCAACAGCCCACCAGAAGAGGTCACTGAGACTTACTCACCTAAGGTCACAAAACTGCCTAGCCAGAAAATTTTTAGTTGTACCTGTCTGACTTGGATACAGATAAACTAGCCCAGAACAGTGCTTCTCAAACTATCTGTAAAGGACCAATTTTTAAATTTTAATCTATCACAGCTTGACAGTTTTGGAAGATACATAATTTTGTAAAATATAAAATGAGAAAAGATATGCACAATACAAGCCCAAACTTACAATCAACAGACGTACTCTGGGAAATTGCTGAAAATGTTTCTAAACACTTACTCTGAGCGTCTGTCTTCAGGGTGAATCTTGTCACAGAATGGCACTAGTATAGACTAGTAGCTCTGGTCATGAGGGCACATCAGAATCATTCCTGAACTTTTGCCAAATACCGTGCCTGCACTCCACCCAGACTCTGATTCAGCAGGTTTGACATGTTTAATAGACACTTCCCAGGGGATTCTGATGTCCATCCCTGGTTAAGAACCACTGCTATTCTGACATGTTGCCAAAGCTACTATCTGCAGCTTGGTACAAATCCAAAGAATCAAGACCCTCTTTAAGAATTCCCTAAAACCAGTACTGGGCATTGTGGTGGGGAAAAGGAGGAAGGGCCGAAATGCCAGGAACTGAGAAATTCAAGAGTGGCCCTCCTTAACATCTATACTATCACATGGTACTATTTCAATATCCTTTCAACTTAAAAGTTTTAATGTCTGGTTCAAGTATGAAAACACCCTGAGTAGCAAATGAGAAGGTGTCAAAATTGCATTTTGCAGATAATCATCCCCATCAAAGGTAACACCTCTATTTTGCTTCCTCCTACTTACACAACCCTGCCTTTGTAAGAACAGACATCTCCTGCATCCAACATTTGAGGGATTCTGGGAACTGTCAACCCCAGAGAAAAACTGTGAGTTTTTAATTTACCCTAGAGGACAGCAAGCTGGTGGGGCAGCCAGTAGGGAGAAATAGCCTGGGAGAAAAGCACTCTACCTTTTCAGTTCAGGGCCAACAGTGAAAAGTAGATGTGGGATGAGGCCTCATAAGAAGGTTCACAAGAGACTTGAGTGAGAATAGGAAGTGCTGGTATGTGTATTCCTCAAGAAAAAAGTCCAGTGACCTACATGACCCCAAAAGAAGTGAGGACTGATAAGATGTTTGTGGGGGATAAAAGTGACAAGTAGGCCGACTGAACCCAAATACAATTTTTTTCATAGTGGTTACATTTTATTAGTATTGCTGGTATGCACGTGTGTGTTCAATTGACCTTGCCACAATTTTAAACAAGTACACACAGAGTCTGATGTACACGATGTGTACTGTTCTCTCTCGGTTCCAGTCCTTGATGGGCATATTCATATAGCAGGTGCTCAATAGAATTTGGAAATACTCTCCCAATTTACAAACTCCTTGATGGATGTGTCCAGACTACATCAAAGGTTGCTAAAAGCAGTAAGAAAAAGACAACTCAAGAGAAAAACAGGCAGGGGCACCTGGGTGGCTCAATTGTTGGGCGTCTGCCTTCGGCTCAGGTCGTGATCCCAGGGTCCTGGGATCGAGCCCCATGTTGGGCTCCCTGCTTAGCAAGAAGCCTGCTTCTCCTTCTCCCACTCCCCTTGCTTGTGTTCCCTCTCTCGCTGTGTATCTCTGTCAAAAAAACAAAAACAAAAAACCTAGGCAAACGATATGGACTATTTCACAGAAAAAATAAAAACAGCAAAGTAAAGATGCTCAACCTCAGTGATGACTGAGAAAATGCAAGGCAAAATGAAAATTTGTTTTTGACTCATTATACTGGCAAAAAGTGTGATAATATTCTCTATACCAGGGGTGCCTGGGTGGCTCAGTGGGTTGAGCCTCTGCCTTCGGCTCAGGTCATAATTCCAGGGTCCTAGGATCGAGCCCTGCATCAGGCTCTCTGCTCAGCAGGGAGCCTGCTTTCCCCTCTCCCTCTGCCTGTGTCTCTGCCTACTTGTGATCCCTGTCAAATAAATAAAATCTTAAAAAAAATTCTCTGTACCAGTTTCATAGGTTGGTGGTCTCTGCAGTACTAATTTGTAAGTCTCAAGACATGTTGTTAAGGGTAAAAGCAATCTGCAGGACATGAATACATACAGTATGATTGCGCTTATGTCACAGAAACATAAAACAATACTGTAAATATGGGCATATAGTGTAAATGGGTAAAAATGATTAAAAAATTGGAAGGATTTACACTCACATGACCACAGGGGTTACTGCTAGGGAAGAGGAGGACACCAGGATAGATGACATTGGTCCTTGGGGACATTAGTTTTAATCTGACAGGATTAAATGCTTTTTAAGGGCACTGTATCCACGTATTATTTGCATAAAGTTAAAACTAAAACAAAATAACTCCTTGAAGATAGATATGTCCACAAGCTGCCAACCAAATCCAAGATCAGGGTTCTGAGCTCCTGGAATCAGAGGCACCCTCTTACTCCTGGAATTCAATCCCTCCTTTACTGGCCCAGGCCTCTAGGGGACCTTATACTTCTGCCCTCCCCCTATATATGCCAGGGCATTCTGGTAACTTTGTGACATATCAAGTCTGATTAAGACTCCTAATGGCCTCTGAAAGGCACTGAGAAGATGATGATTCTCCTCCCTTCTCTGCATTTATAATTAAAAATAAAAACACTGGGGCGCCTGGGTGGCTCATTGAGTTAAGCCTCTGCCTTCGGCTCAGGTCATGATCTCAGGGTCTTGGGATCGAGCCCTACATCAGGCTCTCTGCTCGGAAGGGAGTCTGCTTCCTTCTCTCTCTCTGCCTGCCTCTCTGCCTACTTGTGATCTCTCTCTGTCAAATAAATAAATAAAATCTTTAAAAAAAATACTATGAAAGTAAAGAAATACCACAGAGTACTGATTTTTCCTATGACTATGGTGATGCTTCTGATAGCTGAAAAACTAGATCTCTCGAGACACTTTGAGGTTTAGCTGGGAGCATGTGTTTAATTCTGAACAGCTGGGTGATTTAGCTCCTGGCAATGTAAGGGTGAGAAATGGAACAAATCACCAGCAATCTTCACTCCTTCTCCAATATAAGATTTTTTTTAAAAAATGGAAGAGAAGGACAAATATTTGATCACTGTGTGTCTCCTGAAACTAACTCCTTAACAAACCATGAACACAGTTAATTGGTCAAACTTTCAGGTGCAAAACTAGGTGTGGTATTTTATCTACAAAGAAGGGGCCTGCTGTCATGCACTGCAACCACTTCTGTCCTGGGACTCCCATAAGGCAACAGGGACTTGCTGGGTCTTGCCCCTCCAGCATTGGTTCCCCGGCTGCTTGCCCAAAGGAGCTGCAAGCTGATTCTCCTGGGATCAGATCCCCAGTGAAGAGATTTCTCCAGCTCTTCAGGGATCTTAGAGTCAAATCCCCTTAGTTTTTTATTCAACTGTTCCCTATGTATACAGGAAGAGGGAAAGGGACTTTTTGTTAAACTTTCACATTCTTCTTCTCCATTTACTAAAATCACATGCATAAGCATCAAAGAAGAGAAGGATCAGCTTTTCCCACCTGTCTGGTTATTATTATTTACATATTTATTGTTTACTATTTATTTATTTACTTCCTAATACGATGCGGAAAGATTTTCTCTAAATTCTCTATAAGTTATATATATATATATATGTATATATATATATATTTTTTTTTTTAAAGATTTTATGTAATTATTTGACAGAGATCACAAGGAGGCAGAGAGGCAGGCAGAGAGAGAGAGGAGGAAGCAGAACCCCCGCTGAGCAGAGAGCCCAATGCGGGGCTGGATTCCAGGACCCTGAGATCATGACCTGAGCCGAAGGCAGAGGCTTTAAGCCTCTGAGCCACCCAGGCGCCCCCCTCTCTATAAGTTATACTTGAAGTGGTGGTACACTAACTGGCAAATGGCTATTTCTATAGTTTAATGGACCACAGAGTAACCTATGAAGTGATCTGCTTTCATTCAGCTCAGAAGGGGATCTGAAGATAGACACCTTCAAGGTGGATGAGCTCCAAAGCCAGGTGGTCCTTCTGTGCCCACAGGATTTGGCACCTCACCTCTACCCCTGGCCTGGCGAGCAAGTCTAAGTCAGATGGGGGCTCCAGGGAAGAAAAAAAATGTTACGTGTCCCCTCTGTCTTCTTGTGCCATTCTTTGGCTGATACTGGTTAACCGTAGATATAAACCCTTTTGGCAAATTTCAGTTTTATATTGACAACCTCCCCTCCCTTTAAATCTTCCACAACTGAACTCTATTTTGAGGGACAGGGCAGGTGGCAAAAGAATCCTGAAGAGTGGAGTGAACATCTTCCTTCCTGGCATCTGGAGTAGTTCAGAGGATAAACTTTAACTGACTTGACTGGATGTTACTTACCCTGGGACTGTTATAGCTGGAAGATCCTGGGATTTCTCACAAAAAGCTGACAGAATATAAGAATTCTTATTACCTCAGTTTCCTGGATCTTTGCCTACAGGGTCTAATGAAAGTGAGAGTGGGGAGAGAGCTTTTCTTTATCTAAATTTAGATTAATGGGGAAAAATATGTGTGAAACTAGTTCATTGGGTATAGCAACTCCAGTACCCTTGTTTTCAATCAATCCTTTTCCTCCCAAAGACGGTCATTGTTTTCTTTTGCCTCTTTTTTTTTTTTAAGATTTTATTTATTTATTTGAAAGAGAGCAGAAAGGGGGTGGGGACCAAAGGGAGAGGGAGAAGCAGGCTCCCCACTGAGCAGGAAGCCCAAGGCAGATCCTTAATTGACTGAGCACCCCTCTTTTTTTTTTAAGATTTTATATTTTTTGTATTATTATTATTTATTTGAGAGAGAAAGTGAGAGAAGGGAGGGTCAGAGGGAGAAGCAGACTCCCTGCTGATTGGGGAGCCTGATGCGAGACTCGATCCTGGGACTCCGGGATTATGACCTGAGCCAAAGGCAGTCACTTAAACCAACTAAGCCACCCCTGCCGCCTGCCTCTGACTTTGGTGTCATTTGTCATAAGGTATGGAAAACCATAGGTCTGACTAGGCTTTCCTCTCATTTTGTTCTGTCTTAAAAGCTGAGCTTTATAACCAATGAGAATATTCTCTGCTCTCTGCCAACTGTTGGATGCACATACCAGCATGCATCTGGCAACAAGCCCACTAGGCTGTGGCTCAAATACCCAGCATTGTCTTTGTCCGACTGTGCCAGTTCTCAGAGGAATTTGTTGTAAGGGGTTCTGGTCCCTAAAGGGACTTTGTCATCTCAACCTTCCTTGTCACTAATTTGGCCAGAAAGAAACGTGATTTGCATCCATCCCATTTGCAGCTAGATCTTTCTTAGACTAATTCTGGGAGTAAGTTTGCTGGATCGTATGAGGGGTCCATTTTTGCACTCTCCTTTGGGGATGCCTCTTTGGTCCGCGGTTAAGCTGTAAAAAGGCTTATTGGTTTAAATCACTATTGAGACTAACAGAAGATTCTACTTGTCTATGGCCAGATGATGGTCCTCTAAATTGGCTATATTTGAAAGGAAAAAATTTCCTTTTAGAGATCTCTCACTGTCTTATTGGTATCACAGCTAGCCTTAGGGACTCCCTTAACAAGATCAAAAACCAGACATAGACTAATAACAAAAATCAAAGTCCATTCGGACCCCTTCCTACTTGCCTTCAGACATTTATGGATACTGTAAAAAAATTAGGACATTGGAAATACAACTGTCCTGCATGTAAAAAGAAAAGAAAAAAAAAATGAGAGCAACAGTCCTTATCTTACAAATCTTTGCAAAACTAAAAAAAATGCAACTCTAGACGAAATCAAACATCCATCTATTCCTTTTTTTTTTCTTTTCTTTTTTTTTCCAATCCTAAAACCTCCTCTATTTATCTCAAATAACTCACAAATTATTGGCCTTAGAAAACCAAAGTCCCTCTTGGAGAAACTTGCATTCTTTCTCTGTCCCTTGAAGATATAAATCTTACCATGTCTTTGAAATATAAAGACCCCAGGAGATAACTAAAATAACACCCACACTTGCCTAAGACTAAAGAAAAAAAAAAAAGAAGAAGAAAAGAAATTGAGGCCTTTTAAAAACATAAACTGCAAAAAAGGGCTGAGACTATAGACCACAGCATTTGTTCTTCCAGAAACAAATACAAACCTTAAAATCATTCTCCAGAAATATTAAGAAACCTTAGGTCATCTGAGCAAATAAACATAAATTATTCCAACTGTTACTTATAACATAGTGAGTTTTATAATGTTTTAAAAGAGAAGTTATAAGATCTCTGTATTTGTCGATATGTATGTCTATTTCTGCTAGATCTAGATATGGTGTTTTTTCTCCCTCTGATGGTATTGCTAAAAATAGTTCGAAAAAGTTCATTTGATTAGCTTAAAGAAAAGGGCTTATATAACTTTAGCATTCATAAAAATTCTCAAAAATAAAATAGAAACTTAATCTAAATGTATTTCAGGTTCACATGGCATAGAAAAATATTCAGTAAAAAGCTAATTTAAGGTTGCTGGTTTGATTAAAATAGATGTGTCTTTGACTTACCAAAATTGCATATAATCCAGACACACAACTTTTTATTCTATCTGGCTTTCTTAATCAAATAAGTTCATGTTATCTCTAACTTTGAATGGTGGCTGATTTTGTCTAATGTCTCATGAAATTTTCATAGGTAATCTAAACATAGTTGTTGAGAGCAAATGATTTAGATATATGTAAATGAGCAAAGAGCTCTTCAGTGAACTTTATAACAAAAATTATGTTTTATGAGGGGTGCCTGGCTGGCTCCGTCAATGTAGCATGCAACGCTTGATCTCAGGGTCATGAGTTCAAGCCTCACCAGGGGTTAGAGCTTAGTTTAAGAAAAAAAAAAAAAAAGTTAAAAAACTGTTTTGGGAGGCACCTGGGTGGCTCAGTGGATTAAAGCCTCTGCTTTCGGCTCAGTTCATGATCCCAGGGTCCTGGGATCGAGCCGTATCGGGCTCTCTGCTCAGCAGGGGGCCTGCTTCCTTTCCTCTCTCTCTGCCTGCCTTTCTGCCTACTTGTGATCTCCGTCTGTCAAATGAATAAACAAAATCTTTAAAAAACAAAAAAATGTTTTGGGTGCCTGGGTGGCTCAGTAGGTTAAGCATCCACCTTAGGCTCAGGTCATGATCCCAGGGTCCTGGGATCCAGCCCTGGGCCGGGCTGCCTATTCAGCAGGGAGCCTGCTTCTCCCTCTCCTCCCTGCTCATGCTCTCTCTCGTTCTCTCTCAATCTCTCAATAAATAAAATATTTAAAAAAAATTTTTTTTGCTTTCTGGTATGTGTAAGTAAAAATAGTTTCCAAAATCTTTTGGGGAGCCTGAAACTTTAAAAGTTTGCTAAGTTAAATTAAATAATAAGTTAAATTCATGAAGTACCTAAATCATTTCCAAATAAGATAAAATGCTGAACACTAATTACTGCCCTTTCTGCCTATGAAAGCCTTCTATTTTACACAGATACTTGGAGCTCCTTTCTATTTGGTAAAAAGAATGCTACTCTATTCATGAATCTTGCCTATTGGATCCTCAAATGTACTTAATTGAAAAATTTTTTAACACTAATACAGAGGAACTAAAGATAATGGGTTTGTTGGTAAATATGTCTTGTTAAGTTATGATGAAAGACTGTATTATGAAGAGGCATATGTTTCTAGGATTTATAAAATATATTAATAAATTTGCCAATCTACAGATTGCTGGTATAATAGACAATTCACAATTTCTTACTACTTCATTGTCAGTAGAAATTAAAGGTTCTAAGAGTTAAGAATTTTAATATATGTGATTGAAACTACTAGAAATATCAAGGGAAACTGTATATAAGAAAAGTTGCATATGTTTTGGGCAAGATGAGTTATGAGGCACGGCGATGTTTTTGTTAAGGGAAAGAAAGTAAATTTTTCTTAAAGCAAATCTGGCTATAAGAAAAAGGGACAAAATCTGGATGTAGAAAAGAAAGTCATAGGTTTATGGAAAAGGAATCTTCAGAGACACACATTTTTTTTTTTAAGATTTTATTTATTTATTTGAGAGAGAGACAGTGAGAGAGAGCATGAGAGGCGAGAAGGTCAGAGAGAGAAGCAGACTCCCCATAGAGCTGAGAGCCTGATGGGGGACTCGATCCTGGGACTCCAAGATTGTGACCTGAGCCGAAGGCAGTTGTCTAACCAACTGAGCCATCCAGGAGCCCTTCAGAGACACATTTTACGTATGGTAGAGACTGCCTAACATTGGAATGAATTTAATTAAGTAAATGAGTTTTAATATCAAAAGTAAGCTGGTGCAAAATTAAAATTTGAATTTTCTCTGTGTTCAAAGGACAGTGTTCTTAGACTATTGGTCTGCTCTTGATAATAAGAAATTATGAAGGGTTTTTCTTTGCTCTTAATCTGTCTAGAAAACAAAATTCTGTGTTTTATCAAAATAACATCCTATGCTTCATGTTGTCTTTATCAGACCTTTCATTACTTAAGAAAATAGAATCTTCTCAATATGAAAAGAGCTGTTTTTCTTTTTTATGATCATTTAACTTTCTGTATTTGTCTGCAAAGTCTTTGTCACCAGGGTTAAGTGGATAACTAGGGCAATGTTTCACAGTGATCTCTGATCCTATATGACCAAGTGTTTTAAAACCTTTTTGACATTTTGACAAACTATCCAAAATTAAAACCCTAAATGAAGCCATTTTAACCTCAAAATAACTTTGGAATTTTTCAGAGGGTTCCTAAAAAATCACAAGATTTTTATCTCTCCTTGTAAAAGACATTAAATGAACTAGGCTTATTTGATAAGTTAAAATACATGAAAAACATTGTCAAATAAATGGTGGATAATCTTCTCAGGTTATATTGTATGGATAAATATTAATTTAAGTGTTCTAGAAATTGTACAAAATTCCTAAAAATTCTGATAAGTACTGGCATGTCATCAGTCATAATCCTAGTTATTATCTTAAAATGTTGTATGTCACAGAAATAACCAAATTTCCTTGTCAATTGCATTGTAATGAACCCTAATTAGACCTTTAACCAGGCCATTTTAAAGTCTTTTGTCATTTACAGTCATTCTTTTGCTCTAATGCTTTTACAGAAGTGTTCCTGCAAAAATGCTTCTATTGGATTTCTGATAACTTTAAGATCATAAATCTGAGCTTGATAAAAATTTCTAGAGTAGAGAAACAGTAACTTGCTCAAGGAGAACAAAAATGAATTACATAGGACTGAATAAACTGAGGAAAATGAATGTAATTTTTATCAACTTCGATTTGTAATAGTGCAGTTCTTTAATTTTTAATTTTCCAGATAAAAGGAAAATTTCCTCTAACTATGCCTTACAGCAACTTGATAAATTGTATCTGTGCAGAGTTGAAACATTTATCTTTTTCTCCCTACTGTGTATCCCTCTAGAACTCAAAAGCTCTTAATGAATATTCTTACTCTGGCAACATGTTTATTTGCTAAGTTCAATAAGAATCTGTTCTCATTGTAACGCCACTATTGAAAACACTGGTTATATTACTTAGGCTTTGACTGGAATGTCATACTTGAGAGATGTACATAGATTCATATATGACCAGACAGCTTTAAGAAACTAAGGTTGACTTAGCCCTTTGGAAATAGCAGCCTGATGCCTTGTTTACAGTGTTCCCAGCAGCCTTACCAAGTGAGTAAAAAAAAGTCACTTCCTGGCAAGTGCAGGAACCTCAGGATATTTTGGGGACCTGGAAAAGAGATAAAATAACCCAAAGCTATAGGTATTGCAGGCAAAGTCTAATGACAAGTATTTGGCAGCTAAACATTCAATCTGGAGATTCCTTCTGAAAGGTCCCAGCAAAGTAGATTTAAAAGAACCTACATGATTGGGGCGCCTGGGTGGCTTAGTGGGTTGGGTCTCTGCCTTTGGCTCGGGTCATGATCTCAGGGTCCTGGGATCAAGCCCCGCATTGGCCTCTCGCTCAGTGGGGAGGCTGCTTCCCCTTCTATCTCTTCCTGCTGCTCTGCCTACTTTTGACCTCTCTCTCTGTGTCAAATAAATAAATAAAATCTTTAAAAAAAATAAAAGAACCTACATGATCAATTGCTATTCCTGTTGCACTTAAGCAGAAATAATCAAGCCAAATTTATTGAAACAAGGCTTAGTTTGCAAACAAATTAGTCCTAGTTTGGCTATCTTTGGTAGAAATGAGGGAGACTGTTGAGAGAAAAAAAAAAACTGTTTCAATGGAACACCTTGTGAATATTCGATTCTCATTTTAAACTGGGCTAAATCCTTAATTCTTGTTTCTTCCAATATCTGGCTACAACCCTCCAAAATTCTGTTTCTAATTTTTCTCCTGCCCTTCTGACTTGGAACCATTGACAACTAAGTGTCCTTTTCCCTGAAGCCCTATAGATTGAATATAAATGCCTTGAGAATATAAATGCCTTCGAGAAATCACTACAACAGCTCATATATGGATAACACTTGTGCCAGTTGCTGTGTGGCCACTTAGAATGATTATCAGGGTATTCAAACTGCAACCCAGGAAAATCTAGCAGATTGCCACTGCCTGCCTTCACTCTACCTTAGGATACCTCAAGTTGGACATTTAGAAATCTTCTAAATTGGCTGCCATCCAAACTCAGAAACTGGTTTATAATTTGCTCCAATCATTACCCATTGTTTAAAATTTCCTTAGAAATGCCTCTTGTTTAATACCTGCTTACTTGAACCACAGGCCTACTTTGGAAGTGTACCTGCATCACAGCCTGCTAAAATGAGTTCAGCTGAGCTGTCCTATTCTCAGGACTAAAGGACCAACTCAACTTGTAGACTGTAAACTTCTTGGACAAGTTTTAAAGGCAGTACTATAGGGAAGGAAAATGTGGGTTTTTAAGAAACAGAAGGCCCAGGAATAATCTTCAACTTCCCTCTCGGTGCCTAGAACAATTTAGATGGAGGACCTCCTCCAGGAAGGGAGCTATCACCAGAGATAACCACAGCATAACATAAACTAGAAGTGGTGGACCGGGAGGAACTTGGTAGTCTGTTAAAATTCCTGTGTCCCACTGTTTCTGTATGGCCTAGCAAACATTTGTTTACTAAACATATTTACTCTTTTTCATCTTCTTGTGAATTGTCTTCCTTCCCTTTGAAATCCCAGACCCCATCGTGTTCTCATTCATTGAGAATGACAATATAAACCTCAACTGTCTGACTACCTGTTGGCCTCCTATTCTTATTGAATCCCCATAAATTTTATTTTCTTCTGCTAAAATGTCAATTTAATTCTTAGACCAGCCAAAAGAACCTTCAACAGTGGAGTAAAATTTTCCCTCCCCAAGAACCTTCTTCTCAATTCCCCTTCCTTTTCTAGAACCTAGGCCCCCAGGGGTTCTCTTCAGAAGGAAGATAAGCAACCCTTGAAAGAACAACAGACCTCATCTCCCTTCTAAGTCAGAACGGGTCCACAGCTCTGCTAGGGATGCTACAGAAACTGCTTCTGGCCTCAGCTCCCCAAGGAGGGAGTGAGCTTTGGGGTTTGTTCACTTGCACAGTCCCATGTCTGTTAGCAGTCATAGGTTCTCTTGCTCGGGCTATGTTTAGCTTTGTTTGTCTTCCATGGGAACACAACTGCATTCATCTCCCTTTTCTCAGCTCTCCATTTCTCATAGCTCATCACCAAGAACCTGAGCCCCAGATAATGAGGTATGATCCAGGTTTGTAAACACCCACTAAGAAAAAAGAAAGACCATTTCTATGAAGAGGTGTGACCCACGCATTCCTGGAAATGTATGTATGTGGAGAGTTAAGGTGCCTACTATTATTGTATTACTGTCAATTTTCCCCTTTTTGTCTGTTAATATTTGTTTTATATATATAGGTGTTCCTTCACTGGGTACAGAAATATTTGCAAGAGTTTCATCTTGATGGATTGAGCCCTTTATCTCTATGTAATGCCCTTCTTTATCTCTTGTTACAGGCTTTGTTTTAAAGTCTATTTGTCTGATAAAAGTATTGCTACCCCAACCTTCATTTCCATTTGCATGGAGTATCTTTTCTGATCCCTTCATTTTCACTTTTTGTGTGTCTTTAGAACTGAGTCTCTTATATCGCCAGCATATAGATGAGTCTTGTATTTTATCCATTCAGCCATGCTTTGTCTTTTAATTTAAGCATTTAGTCCATTTCTATTTAAATAATTACTGATAGGTATGTATATATTGTCATTTTGTTGATTGTTTTCTAGTTGTTTTTATAGTTCTTCTCTGTTCATCTTCTTTTGCATGCTTCCCTTGTGATTTAATGACTGTCTTTAGTGTTACGACTGGATTCCTCTTTATTTTTGGTCTGCCTCTTAGAGGTTTTTGTCTTGTGGTTATCAAGAAGTTCACAAAGAACGTTATATACAGCTGTCTATTTTCAGTTGGTGGTCGCCTAAATTCAAACGCATTCTAAAAGCACTACACTGTAGCTCCACTTTATGTTCTGACATCATCCTTTCCATCTTTTCATTCTGTGTGTCCCTTAACTCATTATTGTAGATATAGTTGGTTTCACTACTCTTTCAACTTTCATACTAGCTTTATGAATACTTCTACTATATGTTTGCCTTTACCAGTGAGATTTTTAAAAAATATGTATTTATTTCTTTCTTTTTATAGTCTTTTCTTCTTAAAGAACTCCTTTTAGTATTTCTTATAAGGCCAGTTTAGTGGTAGCAAACTCTTTCAGCTTTTGCTTGTCTGGGAAACTCTGTATCTCCCCTTCAATATGAATGATAACCTTGCTAGGTAAAGTATTCTTGGTTTTAAGTTTTTTCCTTTTAGTACTTTCAATATATTGTGCCATTTCCTTCTGGTTACAAAGTTCCTGCTGAAAAATCAGCTTATAGACTTATGGACAATTGGTTATATGTAACCAATTGCTTTTCTGTTATTCCTTCTATTTTTGAATTTTAATTATGATGTATTTTGGTGTGGATCTCTTTGGGTTTATCTTGTTTGGAACTCTCTTTGCCTCTTGAACCTGGTTGTCTGTTTCCTTTTCCAGGTCAGAAATGTTTTCAGCTATTATTTCTCCAAGTACGTTTTCTGCCTACTTTTCTCTCTTTTCCCTCTGAGACCCTATGATTCAAAATTTTTTTTTAAAGATCTTATTTATTTATTTGACAGAGAGAGATCACAAGTAGGCAGAGAGGCAGGCAGAGAGAAGGAGGAAGCAGGCTCCCTGCTGAACAGAGAGCCTGATGTGGGACTCAATCCCAGGGCCCTGAGATCATGACCTGAGCCGAAGGCAGCGGCCCAACCCACTGAGCCACCCAGGCGCCCGACCCTATGATTCAAATGTTAGTATGCTTGATGTTCCAGAAGTCCCTTAAACTTATCCTTATTTTTAAAAATTCTTGTTTCTTTTTGCCATCAGCTTGGGAGATTTCCATTACCCTTCTTCCAGACAACTGATCCATTCATCTGTATCATTTAATCTCTACTTTTTCCCTGTAGTGTATTTTTTGTTTTTGTTGTATCTTTCAGCTGTGATCGATGTTTCTGAAATGATGCTTTCAAAGAGTAACTAGTAATATATTTTTGTGTGCATAGAGAATATCTGGAAGGAAACAGACCAAACTGTTATAACTACTTCTAGGGAAAGAGATTTTTTACCTTTATTTTTTTTCCAAAGATTTTTTTAAGTAATCTCTGCACCCAATGTGAGACTCAAATTTATAACCCTGAGGCCAAGAGTTGCATGCTCTTCTGACTGAGCCAGCCAGGCACCCCAGAAGAGAGGTATTTTTTTTAAAAGCAGAAAGCAAGGGAGAATCACATTTTGCTCAAGTTTTGTACTGATTTAAAAATTAAATTATGAAAAAATAAAAAAATTATGAGTAATTTTTTTAAATGAACATAGTATTTTTTAGATAGAGAGCGAGCAAGGGAGGGGCAGAGGGACAGGGAGAGAAAGAATCCTAAGCAGATTCTACACCCAGCACAGAACCTGACACAGGGCTCAATCTCATGACCCTGAGATCATGCCCTCAGCCAAAATCAAGAGTCAGATGATCGACTGAGCCACCCCAGTGCCTCTAATGAGCTTGTATTACTTTTAAACTAAAATGTTAAAAAAATTATTTTTAATCTCTGTTCTATCCACCATAGGTAGACCATGTTGAGAAAACCATAATAGTGAGGAAGCAGCTGCCATAAAATTCACTACAGACATTGTTGCAATGAAGGAATGGCCAAGAGTTGTTACACTTAGTAAGCTTGGATCATGGCTGTCCAGGGAGGATAAAGACAATCTGCTGCCTACCTGGGTACTGAGGACAGCCAGGAAGCCCCATGTGGTAATAGACTTGTCTTACACACTGCTTCCAAAAATGAGTGGCACTGAGTGGACAGTAAGGCCAAGGTCATCAGAAACATCATTAGGTTCTACAAAGAGCCTCAGCAGCCTCAGCACAGAGGCAGGTCTAACATGGATGCAGGTTGCAAATGACATAGGGCCTTACATCCCCTAGGTCACATCTGTATACAAAAGCCATCACTCTAGGAACGGTCATTATGTAAACACAACGAGCAAGGACACAGGTATTTTTTTCAAGCATATATTCTTTTGGAGGGTTTGGCAGATAGAATATGGAAATGGAAGATACTGCCTTGAGGTCTCTTCTTGACCATGGCCTTATGTAAGTCCTCTGCCCATCT
Organism: Mustela nivalis; assembly: GCF_964662115.1. Classification (NCBI taxonomy): domain Eukaryota; kingdom Metazoa; phylum Chordata; class Mammalia; order Carnivora; family Mustelidae; genus Mustela; species Mustela nivalis. Next base: position 59,657,943 of record NC_139027.1, read on the forward strand.
GTCCAGATATTTCCCCCCCTTTTAAAGATGGCAAAAAGGGTTTCTACCAAAAGCTTCCCAGTCATCTTGAGATCAGTGCCAAATCTTAGCCATGATTCCAAAAACAGCCATTATTTATGAATCATAAACCCTCCCAATTTATTTTTATTTCTTTAATGTAAAAACAGTATAATAACAGTGTTAAGGACTTTAACTATTTTCATTTTTCAGCCTAAATTTCTTTTCAATTAATAGTTTAATACTTCTTGCACTTGTGAAATCCATATTTCCACACTTTCTTTTTCTTCCCTGTCTGCCTCCTCTGAATAAACAGAATTTGAAACAGAAATCTAGCCAAGGAGCACCTGGCTGGTTCAGGCAGTAGAGCATGCAACTCTTGATCTCAGAGTTGTGAATTCAAGCCCCATTTTGGGCATTGAAGCCTACTTAAAAAAGAAAAGAAAACTAGCCAGGAGTAGATAGATAAAAGAGAAAAAAAGCCCAATTATAGTCCTTGGTGAGTAAATGATATAAATACTCATATTTTGCTATGTGCTCACATATAGGTTTAGTATTTTATTCTGATAATATATGTACTAAACTTGCAAGATATGTTAGTTTGCACTAGGAAGCAGGCCTAGGCAGGTTCCTTTATAAGAAAGGTTACTTCAGTGTTGTATTCAGTCATGATGCTATGACAATCATGACCATTCCCAGGTAACGGAGAACTGAGATCTGACTGAACTTAGATTAAAAAACTGCTATTTCTCAAATTTTGAGGTAAAAAGCTATATACTTTACAGCTAGAGGTAAGTGCAAACTACTTATGTTCTGCTTGACTTTTCCCTTCTAGCTAAGTCATTACGTAAAATACTGAAAAAATTGGCTGGAAAGTTGGGATAGCTAAAATTATAAGGTGGCAATTGTCCTACTAAGGCCCATCCCTTCCAGCATCCTGTTCTTTTAGGAAAATATTCAATCATTTCTGAGCTGACTCTAGAAGGCTTCCTTCTTATCCTTGTCCCTTCACTAATTTAGATATTTATTGTGTACTCAAGAAAACATTATTTTCTAACATCTGTTTAACATTCAATATCCTCGAATTTCCATTCATATTCTGTTTTCCAAAATTTCACTCAGGTCTAAAAAAAGAATTTCAGTAACCAACAGCTTGACACCATGTCAGCTATTAAAGATTTCAGATACTCAATGTCATCCTTTGCTTTTCACCACCTTCTTGCATTTGGGAGAGACTTCAGTCAAATGAAATTTTTAAGTGCGGTAGTTCCTTTTGAATCATCATTAAAGAAGACAAAACCCCCAAATAACACAATTAAAATGGGCAGAGGACCTGAATAGACATTTTTTCCCAAAAAGCCATACAAATGGCCAACAGATATGTGAAAAGATGCTCAGCATTATTAATCATCGGGGAAATGCAAACCAAAACCACAATGAGATATCACCTCACATTTGTCTGAATGGCCAAAATCAAAAAGACAAGAAATAACAAATGCTAGCAAGAATATGGAGAAAAAGGAAACCTGTGCTTTCGGTGAGAATGCCAAATGGGGCAACCACTATGGAAAACAGTATGGAGATTCCTCAGAAAATTAAAAATAGAATTAACATATGATCTAATAATTCCACTACTAGATATTTTCCCAAAGAAAAAGAAAATATTAATTCAAAAAGATAAATGTACCCCTTTGTTTACTGCAGCATTATTTGCAATAGCCAAGATACGGAAGAAACCCAAGGGTCCATCCAGAGATGAAGAAGATGTGGCATGCGTGCGCGCACACACACACTCACACTCACACACACACACACACACACACACACACACACACACAAACATACCCTTTCTAAAATCACTTGTATTCCAAAGTATTTACTGTTAAATGTGGGACCACCTTCAGTGACCAGTTTTTTTTTTTTACTCCTATTATTATGAAAAACTCAGTATACATGAACAGATTTTTCAATGACCTAGGGTTTGGGGGTTATAATAAAAAGCCCATATCCACTTCTGTGGCTATTAATTTTATAGGATGACCTCAACAGAGCTTCAAACCACAATGATTTCCTCTCCCTGTGAGCCCATGGATTGTTCTTTTAGGCTTTCACAGACCTTCACTGGATAGGTGAGTCAATACTAATAGGGTAGCTACCGTTCTTCCTTCCAATGACATCTGGAATCCCATTACATGATGGGATACTCTTCCTCCATTTTATAGCAGAAGACATTATCTAAATTCTCCTGGATCATATGACAGTAGCCCTGGAAACAGAAAGCAAGTTTTAATAGTTTTTAAGCCAAATTACATGCCTTCTCTGAATCTATTTACCATACTGTTTCAAGATGTTTTCTCAAGGGTTCACAGGGGCTACATTTAAGACCTTCTGGTCATTGTTTGCTAACTGCTGGTATGGTTTTAACCTGAGAGGAAGCCCGTATTTTTAGCTTGGGTGTTGGAAGAGTTCCTAAAATGTCTGCAAACTGATTTAGGAGGAAATGTTTAACAGAAGAGAACTTAATTCTGCTCTAGAATAAACTCATTAGAACTGACATGTGTAACCACTAACCACGGGAACTACATTTTAGGAACACATTATGTCTCAAAGGCACCTGGAGTTTCTAAATATTATCAGTATCAGATGATAAAACCTGCTAAACAACAGCCATGGCCTCCATATACTGGTTGACAGCTTCCTCCTTATAGAACATTCTTGGGGTTTGGTATAACCTCTCTGAGGACCTAGTTTTTACACTAGTTTTCTTTTAATAAAATTTTAAAGTAATTTCTGCACTCACAACCCCAAGATCAAAAGTCACATGTTCTACTGACTGAGCCAGTCAGGTGTCCCAACATTAGTTTTCTTGAAGAGGTTTTATTTGATGACCCAAGTAAACCTTCCTGATGTAAAAGACCTCACATGAGCCCAACAGACATTTTCCCCTTCATACAAACATGACTTGAGGTAAGTGAAGGGAATCTCTTTGTGACAAGGACCATTCAGTTCTAGGTTCCAGAAAAGCTCAAGCTTCTCAGTGGTTCAGATCAAACCAGACCCCCCCCCCAGATTTAGTGAGAATGAATTCAAATGCCTGAATCAGTTCCAGGAGTATCGCAGGTTTTACCAGATCAGTAAACCTTTTCTAGGTTAGGCAGGCTCCTCTAAGCCTTGGATCAAGACACATGGCTTTTGGTCAGCCTTGTATTTATATGAATAAAATGTTTTGTACCCCCTTTTCTAATTCTTCTATGATTTATCATGTATAAATTCCTAAACTTCCTATTCCAGGAATAAACCACCATAGCAAGGGTTTCTAAAGTCCTACTGAATTCAAGTATCTAAAGATACAGTCCTGAAAGCCTTCTTTTTATTTTATTTTTTATTTTTTATCAGTTAAAAAAGACTTTATTAAAGATTTGGTAAAATTTTGAGGGGAAGAAGGCATAATGGTGGCAATTATATAGCCAATATAAAAAATTTTAAAACTGAACATCCCTAGTCTTAAAAGTTCTTTCATTTACCTAATCCCCAGAGGTTTTTACTTTTTTTGTTCATTTTTAATTTTTAAAAATTTTAATTCTGGTATAGTTAACATACAGTGCTGTATTAGTTTCAGGTGTGTAATTAGTGATTCAACAATTCTCTACATTACTCAGGGCCCATCATAAGTGTACTCTTTTTTTTTTTTTAAGATTTATTTATTTGACAGAGAGTGATCACAAGTAGGCAGAAAGGCAGGTAGAGAGAGACAGGGAAGCGGGCTCCTTGCTGAGCAGAGAGCCCGATGCGAGGCTCAATCCCAGGACCCTGGGATCATGACCTGAGCCAAAGGCAGAGGCTTTAATCTGCTGAGCCACCCAGGCACCCTCCATAAGTGTACCCTTAATCCCCTTCACCTGTTTCACCCATTTTCCCACTCACTTCCTCTCTAGTAACCACCAGTTTGCTCTCCATATAGATAAGAGTCTGTTTTATTGGTTTGTCTTTTTTCTTTGTTTTGTTTCTTAAATTCCACATGAGTGAAATCATATGCTATTTGTTTTTCTCTGACTGACTTATTTCACCATTATACTCTATATTCTCATATTCTCCAAATATGTTGTTGCAAATGGCCAAGATTTCTTTCTTTTTTCTGACTGAGTAATATCAGACACACGCATGCATGCGTGCACGCGTGCACACACACACACACACACACACACACACACACACTTCTTTATCCATTCAGGTACTGATGAACATTTAAGTTGCTTCCATATCTTGACTATTGTAAATCATGCTGCTATAAACATAGGGGTGCATATATCTTTTGAAATTAGTTTTTTCATTTTCTTAGGGTAAATATCCAATAGTGGAATTACTGGATCATATAGTAATTCTATTTTTATTTTTTTGAGGAACATCCATACTGTTTTTCATACTGGATGTTCCAGTTTGCATTCCCAACAACAATGCACAAGGGTTCTTTTTTCTCCATATCCTTGCCCATACTTATTGCTTCTTGTGTTTTTGACTTTATTCATTCGACAGGTGTGAGGTGATTATCTCATTGTAGTTTTGATTTGTATTTCTCTGATGATGAGTGATGCTGAGCATCTTTTCACATGTCTGTTGGTCATCTGGATGTTTTCTTTGGAGAAATGCCTGTTCATGTCTTCTGCCCAATTTTAATTGGATTATTTGGGGTTTTGAGGAATTGGATTTTATCAGTTCTTTTTTTTAATTAACACATATTATTTGTTTCAGGAGTACAGGTCTGTGATTCATCAGTCTTACACAATTCACAGTGCTCACCATAGCACATACCCTCCCCAATGTCCATCACCCAGCCAAAAAAGCCTTATTTTTAAAATGCCTTTATGATGGGGCAGCTGGCTGGCTCGGTCACTGGAGCATGTGACTCTTGATCCTGGGGTTGTGAGTTCGAGCCCCACGCTGGGTATAGAGATTACTTAAAAATAAAATCTTAAAATGAAATAAAATGCTCTTATGAGCATCTCTGCATGCTGAAGTACAAGCAGTACAACTTAAAATTTGAAGAGTGAATGAAAGGGAAAGAGAAAGAAATGCCAGAAAGCAAAGACAGATAAGATTTGAATTTGAGGATTTAATACTAATGGGGGAAAAGATTTTTTAAAAAAACAACAAAACAACAACAAAAAAACCCAGGTCACAGGGGGAGGAATCATGAACACCTTTGCTTCAACAACTCCCTCTTCAGCTAGGCTGGCTGCATCAGTGTGCTGATACTTTCTTCTACCTCTGAAAGCTTCTTTAGGAGTTGATTGACCTTGACTTCATCAAATTCCAAACACAGAAATTCAGATTCCTAGAAAACATAAAAGAATGTTTTTATGAGAGTCCCGCAAAATAACCAAGGCTCTGGACCTGACCCAGTTCCAAAGGTCCAGGGACCCCTACCTAGCAAGTCTGACTCAGGCTTCAATATCTAAATGATACATTAGCCAGCAAAGAAAATCACACATTTCTTTCCCTAAATAAAACTACTTTGATGAGGTGTTTCATAAATGGTAAAGAGGTATACAAATGTCAGGTGTTCTCACAATGAGGCATGTGAGAAACTCTTTTTGTCGGTCATTTGATCCCGTAACAATTTTTAAGGTAAGTACTTAAGTATTGCTATTACATGATGATTACACTAAGGCACAGAGAGATTAACCTGTATCACAAAATGAGAAAAAGGCAGAGTCAGACTGTGAACTCCCAGCTCCGGCTGACTCCAAAGTCCATCCTGTCTCTGTAGCACCCTAACAATGGAAGGAATATTTGGACTGGGTCTGTGTTAGCCTGGTAATTGAGCTACCCTGGATTTAGTGGTTATACTAGAAATTTTAACAAGTTGTGACCAAGTTGCTTGGGAAACATCAACCAAATAACTGAAAGATAACCAGATCTTGAAATAGCATCAAACACTTCTGAGGCCTTTCCACTTGCTGCAAGCCAACTCTCCAAGATTTCCATCAGACACATTCCTTTCAAATACTGTTAGGATCAATCAATGCTAGATTAGGTAGATATCAAAGAAAAAGGCCTTTGAAGTGTGGTGACAGAAATTTCATGTACAGTGAACAAGTGACAAAGGCAAACTATATGTATCCAAGAGTGATTATATTCAAGATTCTTAAGAATAATAATCATGTATTTTAAAGCAGTATGAATTCTCGGAGATCATATAATTCAACTACCTTGTTTTTTAGATAATGAAATTGAGGCCCCAGGCATTGTAAATGCCATGCCTACTGTCCTTCTGTTGATGGCAGAGCCACCACCAGATTCAATGCTCTTTTATATACATTTTCCTCTCTAAATACATGATATTTCCAATCCTTATCCCCAAAGTGGCAGGTAGAAGGAAGACCAATATGCCTTTTCAGTGGGACCAAGTTACCCTGTCATTAGCTGGAAAAACTTCTAGATTTTGGAAAAGTACCCTTGCTGTTGCTAAGTTGCTCTGCTGGAGTGTTTACTGATGGCACTGAACATACCACAGGAGAAACAAGTGCAGAGGGATGAAAGAAAGGGCCTCTCAGATGAAAACTTGCCAAAGAGTAGGAAAGGCTTTCCCTGACTACAGAGAACATTTTCCTCAAACATGTATTTGGAGAGGAGAGGGGTATAATATGTGAACTTAGAAAATGCCAAGTTTAAAAAAGAAAAGAAAAGAAAGAAAAACTGCCAGGTTTTCACTTAGTTGAAGCAAAAACCAATTTAAAGAAAAGAAAGAGAGTCCTTGTGTCGACGAGCTGCAGGAGCGATCACCTCCTTTAAGAAAGAAGAACAAATTTATGGCAAATCAGATAATTCAGTTAGCTAAATTAAGAACAGGTATCAGATTAGAAAGTCTCATATTCTTTATTCAGTTTATCCTAACTTTAAAACATCTTTGAACATTTACCCTTTGAAACAATGATCTAGAGAAAACAATAATTACCAGTCTAACATATATATTTGGGAAATTGGCAGAAAATATGTAAACCATGTTTTACCTCAGTGAAAGTAACAGTAACAAATCACCTGGTTTTCCATTTATATGAAAAAGATTATCAAGGACTTCAATCACAGAGATAGGAATACCTGAGCAGAGTTCATTAATAAAAGCCAGGATCTTTGGGTGCCTGGGAGGCTCAGTGGTTTAAAGCCTTTGCCTTCGGGATGGAGAAGCATTTTTCATGCCAATGGGCCTGAAAAGAAGACTGGGGTAGCAATTCTCATAGCAGATAAATTAGATTTTAAACTAAAGACTGTAGTCAGAGATACAGAAGGACACTACATAATCCTTAAAGGGACTATCCACCAAGATGATCTAACAACTGTAAATATCTATGCCCCCAATATGGGAGCAGCCAATTACATAAGAAAACTGTTAATGAAGATAGTCATATTGATATGAATACACTAATCGTAGGAGATCTTAACACGCCTCTCTCAGAAATAGATCATCGAAGCAGAAAATCAATAAAGAAACAAGAGCATTGAATGACACATTGGAACAGATGGACCTCATAGATAAATACAGAACATTCCACCCTAAAACAACAAGATACTAAAAAAAAAAAACAAAAACAAACAAACAAAAAAAAACAACCAACAACAAGATACTCATTCTTCTCAAGTGCACATGGAACCTTCTCAAGAATAGACCACATACTGGGTCACAAATCAGGACTCAACCGATACCAAAAGACTGAGATTATTCCCTGCATATTCTCAGATCACAATGCTTTGAAACTGAAGCTTAATCACAAGGAAAAGTTCAGAAGGAACTCAAACACTGGAAGCTAAAGACCACCTTGCTTAAGAATGCTTGGATCAACCAGGAGATCAAGGAAAAACTGAAACAATTCATGGAAACCGATGAGAATGAAGACACTTCGGTCCAAAACCTATGGGATACAGCAAAGGCAGTCCTAAGGGGGAAATACATAGCCATCCAAGCCTCCCTCAAAAAAATTGAAAAATCCAGAACACAGCAGCTTTCTCTACACCTTAAAGAACTGGAGAATCAACAACAAATCAAACCAACTCCACACATAAGAAGGGAAATCATCAAGATTAGAGCTGAGATCAGTGAGATAGAAACCAAAGATACAGTAGAATGTATCAATGAAACTAGAAGTTGGTTTTTTGAAAGAATCAATAAGATTGATAAGCCACTGGCCACACTAATCCAAAAGAAAATAGAGAAAGCCCAAATTCATAAAATTAGGAATGAAAAGGGAGAGATCACAACTAACACCAAGGAAGTAGAAACAATCATCAGAAGTTACTATCAACAGTTACATGCCAATAAGCTTAGCAACCTTGATGAATGGATGCATTCCTGGAAAACTATAAACTCCCAAAATTGAACCAGGAAGAAATCGACAACCTGAATAGACTGATATCTAGTAATGAGATTGAAGCAGTGATCAAAAAACCTCCCAAAAAACAAGAGCCCAGGACCTGACGGATTCCCTGGGGAATTCTACCAAACTTTCAAAGAAGAAATAACACCTATTCTCCTGAAGCTGTTTCAAAAAATTGAAGCAGAAGGAAAACTTCCAGACTCTTTCTATGAAGCCAGCATTACCCTGATCCCCAAACTGGGCAAAGACCCTACCAAAAAGGAGAGTTTCAGACCAATATCACTGATGAAAATGGATGCTAAGATTCTCAACAAGATCTAGCAAACAGGATCCAACAGCACATTAAAAAAATTATCCACCGGGGCGCCTGGGTGGCTCAGTGGGTTAAAGCCTCTGCCTTCGGCTCAGGTCATGATCCCAGGGTCCTGGGATCGAGCCCCGTATCGGGCTCTCTGCTTGGCAGGGAGCCTGCTTCCTCCCCTCTCTCTCTCTGCCTGCCTCTCTGCCTACTTGTGATCTCTGTCTGTCAAATAAATAAATAAAATCTTTAAAAAAAAAAAAAAAAAAAAAAAAAATTATCCACCATGACCAGGTGGGATTCATCCCTGGGCTACAAGGATGGTTCAACATTCGCAAATCAATCAATGTGATAGAACAAATTAATATGAGAAGAGAGAAGAACCACACGGTCCTCTCAATTGATGCAGAAAAAGCATTTGACAAAATCCAGCATCTGTTCCTGATTAAAACGCTTCATAGTATAGGGATAGAGGGAATATTCCTGAACTTCATCAAATCTATCTATGAAAGACCCACAGCAAATATCATCCTCAATGGGAAAAAGCTTGCAGCCTCCCGTTGAGATCAGGAACAAGACAAGGATGCCCACTTTTACCACTCTTGTTCAACATATTATTAGAAGTCCTAGCAACAGCAATCAGACAACGAAGAGAAATAAAAGGTATCCAAATTGGCAATGAAGAAGTCGAACTCTCTCTCTTCGCAGATGACACGATTCTTTATATGGAAAACCCAAAAGACTCCACCCGCAAACTACTAGAACTCATACAGCAATTCAGCAACGTGGCAGAATACAAAGTCAATGTGCAGAAATCAGTGGCTTTCTTATACACTTATAATGAAAATACAGAAAGGGAAATTAGAGAATTGATTCCATTTACTATAGCACCAAGAACCATAAGATACCCGGGAATAAACCTAAACAAAGAGGTAAAGGATCTGTACTTGAGGAACTACAGAACACTCATGAAGGAAATTGAAGAAGACACAAAAAGATGGAAGACCATTCCATGCTCTTGGATAGGAAGAATAAACATTGTTAAAAAGTCTATACTGCCTAGAACAATCTATACTTTTAATGCCATTCCGATCAAAATTCCACCAGTATTCTTCAAAGACCTGGAGCAAATAATCCAGAAATTTGTATGGAATCAGAAGAGACCCCGAATCGCTAAGGAAATGTTGAAAAACAAAAATAAAACTGAGGGCATCACGTTACCTGATTTCAAGCTTTATTACAAAGCTGGGGTCACCAAGACAGCATGGTACTGGCATAAAAACAGACACATAGACCAGTGGAACAGAGTAGAGAGCCCAGATATGGACCCTCAACTCTATGGTCAATTAATCTTCGACAAAATAGGAAAAAATATACAGTGGAAAAAAGACAGTCTTTTCAATAAATGGTGCTGGGAAAATTGGACCGCTATATGTAGAAGAATGAAACTCAACCATTCTCTTACACCATACACGAAGATAAACTCAAAATGGATAAAAGACCTCAACGTGAGACAGGAATCCATCAGAATCCTAGAGGAGAACATAGGCAGTAATCTCTTTGATATCAGCCACAGCAACTTCTTTCAAGATAGTCTCCAAAGGCAAAGGAAACAAAAATAAAAAATCAAAAGCTTCTGCACAGCAAAGGAAACAGTCAAGAAAACAAAGAGGCAACCCACGGAATGGGAGAAGATATTTGCAAATGACAGTACAGACAAAAGGCTGATATCCAGGAACTATAACGAACTCCTCAAACTCAACACACACAAAACAGGCAATCATATAAAAAAATGGGCAGGGCTCTCTGCTCTTCCCCGTTCGACAGACAGCCGCATCTTCAGGTGCAGTGCCAGCCGCGTGCCCGAGACACGATGGTGAAGGTCGGAGTGAACGGATTTGGCCGTATTGGGCGCCTGGTCACCAGGGCTGCTTTTAACTCTGGTAAAGTGGATATTGTCGCCATCAATGACCCTTTCATTGATCTCAACTACATGGTCTACATGTTCCAGTATGATTCTACCCACGGTAAATTCAACGGCACAGTCAAGGCTGAGAACGGGAAGCTTGTCATCAATGGGAAGTCCATCTCCATCTTCCAGGAGCGAGATCCCGCCAACATCAAATGGGGCGATGCTGGTGCTGAGTATGTTGTGGAGTCCACTGGGGTCTTCACCACCATGGAGAAGGTTGGGGCTCACTTGAAGGGCGGGGCCAAGAGGGTCATCATCTCTGCTCCTTCTGCTGATGCCCCCATGTTCGTGATGGGTGTGAACCATGAGAAGTATGACAACTCCCTCAAGATTGTCAGCAATGCCTCCTGTACCACCAACTGCTTGGCTCCTCTGGCCAAGGTCATCCATGACAACTTTGGCATTGTGGAGGGACTCATGACCACCGTCCATGCCATCACTGCCACCCAGAAGACTGTGGACGGCCCCTCTGGGAAGCTGTGGCGTGATGGCCGAGGGGCTGCCCAGAACATCATCCCTGCTTCCACTGGTGCGGCCAAGGCTGTAGGCAAGGTCATCCCTGAGCTGAATGGGAAGCTCACTGGCATGGCCTTCCGTGTCCCCACCCCCAACGTGTCTGTTGTGGATCTGACCTGCCGCCTGGAGAAAGCAGCCAAATATGATGACATCAAGAAGGTGGTGAAGCAGGCATCAGAGGGCCCCCTTAAGGGCATCCTGGGGTATACTGAGGACCAGGTTGTCTCCTGCGACTTCAACAGTGACACCCACTCCTCTACCTTTGATGCTGGGGCTGGCATTGCTCTCAATGACCACTTTGTCAAGCTCATTTCCTGGTATGACAATGAATTTGGCTACAGCAACCGGGTGGTGGACCTTATGGTCCACATGGCCTCCAAGGAATAAGAGCCCCCTGAACCACCAGCCCCAGCCAGAGCAAGAGGAAGAAAGAGGCCCTCACTGCTGGGGAATCCCTGCCCCAACTTATCCCCTAAAACACTGAGAATCTCCCAACCTCCACTGTTTCCATCCCAGACCCCCTGAAGAAGGAAAGGGGCTTGGGGAGCCCTACCTTGTCATGTACCATCAATAAAGTATACTGTACCCAGCCAAAAAAAAAAAAAAAAAAAGGGCAGAAGATATGAACAGAGACTTCTCCAATGAAGACATACAAATGGCTATCAGACACATGAAAAAATGTTCATCATCACTAGCCCTCAGGGAGATTAAAATTAAAACCACACCAGTTAGAATGGCCAAAATTAACAAGACAGGAAACAACATGTGTTGGAGGGGATGTGAAGAAAGGGGAACCCTCTTACACTATTGGTGGGAATGCAGGTTGGTGCAGCCTCTTTGGAGAACAGTTGGAGATTCCTCAAGAAATTAAAAATAGAACTTCCCTATGACCCTGCAATTGCACTCCTGGGTATTTACCCCAAAGATACAGATGTTGTGAAAAGAAGGGCGATCTGTACCCCAATGTTTATAGCAGCAATGGCCACAGTCGCCAAACTATGGAAAGAACCAAGATGCCCTTCAACAGACGAATGGATAAGGAAAATGTGGTCCATATACACTATGGAGTATTATGCCTCCATCAGAAAGGATGAATACCCAACTTTTGTAGCAACATGGACGGGACTGGAAGAGATTATGCTGAGTGAAATAAGTCAAGCAGAGAGTCAATTATCATATGGTTTCACTTATTTGTGGAGCATAACAAATAGTATGGAGGACATGGGGAGTTAGAGAGGAGAAGGGAGTTGGGGGAAATTGGAAGGGGAGGTGAATCACGAGAGACTATGGACTCTGAAAAACAATCTGAGGGGTTTGAAGTGGCGGGGGGGTGGGAGGTTGGGGTACCAGGTGGTGGGTATTGTGGAGGGCACGGATTGCATGGAGCACTAGGTGTGGTGAAAAATAATGAATACTGTTATGCTGAAAATAAATAAATTTAATTAAAAAAAAAAAAAGCCTCTGCCTTCGGCTCAGGTCATGATCTCAGGGTCCTGGGATCAAGTGCCGCATCAGGCTCTCTGCTCATAGGGGAGCCTGCTTCCCTCTCTCTCTCTGCCTGCTTCTCTGCCTACTTGTGATCTGTCAAATAAATAAATAAAATCTTAAAAAAAAAAAAAAAAAGAAAGAAAGCCAGGATCTTTTCTGGGATCATTACTTTTTACAGATTTCAGTACTCAAATTATCTTTGCTCAGACCTCTAAGTATCAGTAAAACTGTTTATTTATTTATTTTTAAATATTTATTTATTTGAGAGAGAGAGAGTCGGGGGAGGGTGCATAGGGAGAGAGAGCCCTAGGCAGACTATGCACTTAGCACAGAGCCTGACATGGGGCTCAATCTTATGACCCTAAGTTCATTACCTGAGGTGAAACCAAGAGTTGGATGCTTCACTGATTGTGCCACCCAGGTACCTCTGAAGCTGTTTATTTTTAAGGGAAATCAACTATCAGAGAGACTAGCAGGCTAGAAAAACAGAGTCCAGAATTAAATTTTCCATCCACTCCCAACCTTCACTCTCTCCCCTTGAAACAATGATAGAAAGACATATGTAACCATTTATGACTCTTTAAGAAACAGCTTATTTGAAGCTATTAAACAGGGCTAGCTTTACCTAATTATACTATCAAAATATTTTATCAGGTATTCAGGAGCTTTTAAACTGGGGCTTAACACATGGGGCTCTATTCAGATTTTTGCATTTGGCTGGGGAACACTACAGAAAATACATTTAATGCACTTAAAGATATCTGTAGGAATGCAGATGATGCTTATCAAGCCAGAGACAAAGTATAAGAAAAATTTGAAACATCTGATATTTTTAAAGGTTTTTTTTTTTTTTTTAAGTAATTTCTACACCCAAGAGGAAGCTTGAACTCATGACTCCATGATCAAGAGTCACATGCTCTTCCAACTGAGCCAGCCATGCACTCCTGAAACATCTGGGTTTTTTTCCACCCAAACCATCCACCTGGGTCTGGGCCCAACTGGTTATAATAACAAGAAATGACAAGACTAAAGTCCTGGATTTAAGTATCTGAGCCAAGAGTTAGAACGTGTTTTTTTTGTTTGTTTGTTTGTTTTTTTAAGATTTTATTTTTTCAACATGGAGAGAGAGAGAGACAGCAAGAGGGAGCATAAGCAGGGTGAGTGGCAGGCAGAGGGAGGGAGAAGGAGAAGCAGGCTCCCTGCTAAGCAGAGAACCGGATGCAATGCTGGGGGCTCAATCCCAGGAATCTGGAATCCCAACCTGAGCCACAGGGAGACACTTAACTGACTGAACTACCCAGGTGCCCCGAACCTGCTGCCTTTTTTTTTTTTTTTTTAAAGATTTTATGTATTTCTTTGACAGAGAGAAATCACAAGTAGATGGAGAGGCAGGCAGAGAGAGAGAGGGAAGCAGGCTCCCTGCTGAGCAGAGAGCCTGACGTGGGACTCGATCCCAGGACCCTGAGATCATGACCTGAGCCGAAGGCAGCGGCTTAACCCACTGAGCCACCCAGGCGCCCGAACCTACTGCTTTTTAACAGAGTGTAGATACAGCATGTGGTGGAATCAAATCAGCAGATAAATAAGCAAGCACTTCATTAAGAATATGTAGTCTGTGATCATGGGGGAGTACAGCAGTGTATTAAACTTGGGGTTTAAATAACTATTCCAAATTAGAAAAGAAAGCAAAGGTAAAATACTAAAATATTCTCTGCAAGTGCAAAAGCCAAAAAGGTTATAAAATCTCAAGAGCTCTCAGAGGCCACCATCTCCAAACCAACAGAAAAACCAAAGCTACCCTTAATGACTTCAGAGAAAGATATCTCACAGGTTCCTAAGAAACTCCTTTCCCAGGTAACCACTCTAATACTCTTCAGGAAACTCTTTTTTTTTTTTTTTTTAAGATTTTACTTATTTATTTGACAGATCACAAGTAGGCAGAGAGAGAGGGGGAAGCAGGCTCCCTGCTGGGAAGAGTGTCCTATGCAGGGCTCAATCCCAAAACTCTGAGATCATGATTTAGGAGGAAGGCAGAGGCTTAACCCACTGAGCCACCCAGGCGCCCTTCTTCAGGAAACTCTTATTTGCCAAACCCAGATCTTTAGTGCTTTAGCTTAAACTCATTTCCTATCAGGGTCAGAGAATATAACTAATTATTAGTTTATATAATAATTGAAGGCTGTCATTCAGCAAGCGTTTGGTTTTCTCCATCCACATGCTAAAACTTCCTTGTGTATAATGTCTACTTTAATGATTTTGATATCTAGGCCCATAAGCATGACAAGAAATTCTTTGGCAAAACAATACTAGTCACAAAATGCTAAAATAAAATAAAAAGAATGACGACTTAGCAACTACTTGAGTGGAACCATTTAGAATAATATTTATCAAAAAAAATAGAGTGGCGCCTGGTGGCACAGTTGGTAGAGCATGTGACTCAATTTTTTTTAAAAGATATTTTTTATTTATTTGACAGAGAGAGGAGAGAGAGGTGTCACAAGTAGGCAGAGAGGCAGGCAGAGAGAGAGGGGGAAGCAGGCTCCCCGCTGAGCAGAGAGCCCGATGTGGGGCTCGATCCCAGGACCCTGGGATCATGACCTGAGCCGAAGGCAGAGGTTTTAACCTACTGAGCCACGCAGGTGCCCTGAGCATGTGACTCTTAATCTCAGTTGTGAGCTTAAGTCTTGCGTTGCATGTAAAGTCTACTTAAAATAAAGAGTTTTGTTTTTAAACTTAAAAAATAATAAAAAATTTAAAAAATAGAAGTCCTATATCCAATTTTCTATATTATTATTATTTTCCATGCAAAACTGCCACAAAGCTTTATTCCTCAATTAACTGGTTGCATTCAGTATTGTAACACAACTTTGGCAAGTTCTACATGTTGCAGATTCTTTAAAAAGTACTAAAGTTAGGTGACAGAAGGTCAGTGTAGGAAAAGGTGACCTAGGATCTCCTAACCAAGGCTAAGCCTAACCTTTACCCATGAAGCCTATCCCTCTATTTAGGCTGTCCTTTCATAAACTTAAGTCAATCTCTGACCTGCACCTCTGTCACTCTCTTCCATGTTTAACAACCTGACAGAGAAAAAGAACATGCAGCAAAAGTCAAAACTGGCAATGGCTTCTTTAAAAGCAATTATATAATAATTGTTAATATAGATATCTATAATGAAGATACCCATAATTCATGTGGCTTTTTCAGAATTATATTGATACGTCTCCCAATTCTTTTAGTACACCCTGATAGAGCTTTTTTGTAGCAAACGATCTTTCACGTTCCTTCTCAGGGAACCATTTATCCAAAACTAAAATTTTATAGTTCTGTAAAAACTGTGACTATTCTCCTTTTCTCTTTCTTATCCATTTCTCTACCTTGTGTCATGTCCTATAGGGCTGATCTCTAAGACTATGTCACTTCCTTATTCTTACAGCTGGGTTCTAGCAAGAGGAAAGAGGTCAGGGTATTTATTCCCCAAATCCCAATTCCCGCTCCTCTGATATTTCCCATACGTACTATGTGCAGGTATTGTTTCTTCATTTCCTACTTTACTTTCTGGCCTCAATCACTGTTTTCAGTATAAACACAAAGATGAGTCTTTTCAGAATGCGGAAGTACGTATCACTGAACACAAACTCCAAAGATTAGCAGAGCGAGGATTTTCATCATGCCTAAATTGATAGGAAGGCTGACCTGCTAGTGCTTATTATCCGAAACCAATATCTGGTTTTCTTCTACTATCATTGTATTGAAATTCTGTACAGCAGCACTTTGATATTAAGGAAGAATAACAACAACAGCAACAACAGCAGCAACAACAACCGTGGAAGATCATATTTCATTAAGAATATGCATCAAGGGGGGCGTCTGGGTGGCTCAGTGGGTTAAAGCCTCGGTCCTGGGATCGAGCCCCGCACATCGGGCTCTCTGCTCAGCAGGGAGCCTGCTTTCCTTCCTCTCTCTCTGCCTACTTGTGACCTCTGTCTGTCAAATAAATTAAAAAAAAAAAAAAAAAAGAATTTGCATCAAGGATCTTGATTTCAGAAACATGGGCTCATCTCTACAACCTGCTCTTATACCCTATATCTAAAGTAATGGATAGTTTACGCTGCACCTTAAAACAGTACTTCAAAAAACAAAATTTGTGATTCATAATCTCTTTTTAAAGCTTGTAGTTTATAATTTTTTATTTTTAATTTTTACAAAATTTAAAAAGATTTTGTTTTTTATTTATTTGAGAGAGAAAGAGAGAAAGAATGAGAAAGCATGGTGGGGGGAGCAGAGGGAGAGGGACCCGCAGATTCTGGGCTGGGCACAGAGTGTGATGCAGGACCCTGAAATCATGGCCTGAGCTAAAATCAAGAGTCAGATGATTAATTCACTGGGCCACCCAGGCGCCCTATAATCCTTTTTTTTTTAAACAAAAATTGTTAGCAATACATATTACAAACAATGGTCCCTACTCAGACCGTTTTTGTCCTGAGCAAATCCTCATTTCAAATACAAAAGCTGACGAGTTCTACAGCTACTGTGGAAAGGGCTTGCTAACACAATTTTCAAAATGGAAAAAAAAAATCACAAAGCAAATCATCCTACTGGGGATGAAAAAAGATGAAAATTAGACTCTTTGTGAGGCTAAGACTGAAATTTAATGACAGAGCAAGTAAAAAGAGCACCAGAAACTCAGAGCACCAAAACTCAATAACGTGTCCCTAATACATAATACGCAATGGGACTAAGCTAATGGGACTAAGAAAGGGTCTTCAAGAACCAAGAATCCACTCTAATAAATGAAATGGCACACTGCCTCAGCACATACCAGGTGCTTTCCATGCCAGGGCAGCTTCTAGAGGAAGTGCTTATCCATATTCACACAATCTCCTAGAAGAGGACAGAGTATTACCAGTGTATTATAGAAGCATTAACCATCACTGGACAATAATTACGGAGTTTTCTGGAGTTGTCATTCAGGTATTTCAAAGGACTTTTGTGAGGACAACCTGACAACTCCCATTAATTCTTATCATATTAAGAAAATATGGGGACACCTGGGTGGCTCAGTTGGTTAAGCTGCTGCTTTCAGCTCAGGTCATGATCCCAGAGTCCTGGGATCGAGTCCCACATCCGGCTCCTTGTCCAGCAGGGAGCCTGCTTCTCTCCCTGCCTCTGCCTGCCACTCTGCCTGCTTGTGCTCGCTCTGACAAATAAATAAATAAATAAATAAAATCTTAAAAAAAAAAAAAAAAGAAAGAAAGAAAGAACATGGGTACTTTTCATTTCTAACTCACAACTCAAGGGAGAAAAGAGACATTGAGTATAAAGGAAGTTGCAGATTTACCATGGACTGAAGTTACATGTAAGGCACCTCTTAACTTTAACTTTCTATACACAGGTTTTCTATAAAGTGACAACATTTTAAAATATAATAATTTCAGGAGTGCCTGGGTGGCACAGGTGGCTAAGTGTCAGACTCGTGATTTCAACTCGGGTTGTAATCTCAGGGTCATGAGATTGAGCCCCATGTCAGGCTCCACATGGAGTCTGCTTCACTGTGCTCTTTCGAAAATAAATAAATAGATCTTATATTTCAGATCTTAAACATTCAGAGACCTATTATCTGGGTCTCTGCTACTTTACTTCTTCCTCCTTGTTTTGGTCCATCTTTTAACTATTTCCACAAGATGGAAAAATGAAGTGAAATTTAAACTGGTTAATCTGACTAAATCATAGCAGCTCCATAAAAAGTTCTATAGACAAGGAGATTAGAACTTTTGGGAGGAACTTTAATTGTACCTTCATAAGACAACTTTTGAAAACTATACCCATATAGTACAATTTAAGACAGAAAGATCTATTTGCCCAATTTATTTATTTTTAAACTGAAGTATGGCTGACACACAGTAATACACGTTTCAGGTATATAATACTTTAACATTTATATACATTAAGAAATGTTCACCATCAAACACCATACAATGTTATTATAGTATCATTGACTATATTCCCTATGCAGTACTTTACATCCCATGACTGACTGACTTTATAGCTTTAAGTCTGTACCTCCTAATTCCCTTCACTTATTTTGCCTATCCCCATCATCCCAGCAAACACTAGTTTGTTCTCTATATTTATGACTGTTTCTGCTTTTTTTCAGATTCCACATATATTGAAATCATACAGTATTTGTCTTCTTTGACTTAATTAATTTAGCATAATACTCTCTATATGTTGATCCACATTATCACAAATGGCAAATGGCAAAATTTCATTCTTTTTTATGGCTGAGTAGTATTTGATGTATATATATCAGGTGTCTGTCATCTTCTTTATCCACTCATCTATTTATAGATACTTAGGTTGCTTACAAATCTTGGCTTATTGCAAATAATCCTGCAATAAACATAGGAGTGCATAGATCTTTACGAATTAGTGTTTTTATTTTCTTTTGGTAAATATCCAGAAGTGGAAATACTGGGTCATATGGTATTATTAAATTATTTTTAATTTCTTCAGGAAGCTCCATACTGTTTTCCATAGTGGTCATACCAATTTACATTCCCATCAACAGTGTACATGGGTTCCTCTTTCTCCAGATCCTTGCCAACACTTATTTCTTTTTAATTTTATTTGTTTCTTTATTTAAAAAAATTTTTTTTTTAGATTTTATATATTTATTTGAGAGAGAGAGAGAGAGACAGCATGAGAGGAGAGAGGTCAGTGGAGAAGCTGACTCCCTGCCGAGCAGGGAGCCTGACACAGGACTCAATCCCGGGACTCCAGGATCATGACCTGAGCTGAAGGCAGTTGCTTAACCAACTGAGCCACCGAGGCGCCCCTGTTTGTTTATTTTAAAGGAGGCTCCATGCCCAATGTGGGGGCCTAACTCATGACCCTGAGATTAAGAGTCCCATGCTCTATTAAGACAGCCAGGTCCCCTTCTTGCCTTTTTTATTTTAGCCATTCTGACAGGTGTGAAATGATAGCTCACTGTGGTTCTGATTTGCATTTTCCTGATGACTACTGATGTCGAGTATCTTTTCATGCGTCTGTTGGCCATCTGTATGTCTTCTTTGAAAAATGTCTATTCACCTCAGAAAGATCTTATTTCCAGATATGTCCCTTCCTTTAGTAGGACAACTGTTCTCAGCCCAGATAATGTCTTTAGAACATAAACACTCTCAAGGAGAGGTAATACAAAAAGTCATTAACACCTTTCTATTACTTAAATCATAAAATTTACTTTCTTCCAGGAAGAATGAATCCAAGTAGCCTGCCTTTAAACTCAGGATGCCTGGCATTTCAGAGAGGAGGATGGGATGGGGTGTATATAGGTAGGACACAAAACACAAAAGAACTAGGAAAATACCAAAGGCAAACCCTTCTCTTTACTCAGTAATCCACATCAGATACTTAGATCCATAGATGTGGCATCTTAAACTACTCAGGTCCCTGACCCATATTCTCTAATGTCTTTCTAATCGTTTGATCACCAAGGTTGCTAAGCATCAAGAAAACCTAGGGAATTTTATAAAGGGGGCATTGGTAAGGTAATCCTCAATGAACCAAAGTTGAATTTATACACACATAAACACATACACATCCTTCTGCTGCTCTGCTTTCTCTTTTATCTGCAGGCTCAGGGCCTGTGAACCAACAAGGCAATGAGATTCTAAAAACACTGTCCATTCAAAGTTATTTGAATTTCTAAAAAGACCAAAAGTGTCAAGAACAGGACCCCGCAATTCTTTTGGTTTAAGATTTCTTAGCTGGAAAAAGTCTAGAACCATGCTTTAGGAGGAAACTATACATGCCTGTCCTGCCAATATATTGTCAAAGGGAACATGTATTTCGGCCCAAACAACCCTGACTTGTTTCTGGAAGGGAGAAAAGAGTCTGACCTTCCAAGAATGAGTGGTTCTGTCCTTGGCTGAATTATGTACTGCTAACCCAGGACTATCACTATTCTTTTTCCTTTAGAGATTTCAAAGCAGCCTGACATATTCTGCTTCCCATTACAGGTCAGTGGATATAATGAAAGGTAATAGTACCATTGATCTCCAATTGACCACTAGAAAAAAACAAGAAACCTGGAGACTAGTGCCAGACTAGGCCAGAATTCCTATCTCTTTGATTCAATCCACTGCTCGCTAATACCCACAACTGATTCTGAATTCAGACATTTTCAAGGCCAACCACTGTATATTTAACAGTGTAGAATGGGAAATAATTAAAGATATATGATTTGAGGGGCACCTGAGTGGCTCAGTGGGTAAAAGCCTCTGCCTTCTGCCCAGGTCATGATCTCAGGGTCCTGGGATCGAGCCCCGCATCGGGCTCTCTGCTCAGCACGAAGCCTGCTTCCTCCTCTCTCTCTCTCTGTCTGCCTCTCCGCCTACTTGTGTTCTCTGTCTCTCAAATAAATAAATAAAATCTTAAAAAAAAAGATATATGATTTTGTACTGATTTACATAAGCACCAGGACTTAAGCATTTACAAAGACTATTTTTAGAGCATACAACAAAAGGAAATAAAATGAAACTGAGTTATATAAACACTAAAAGCTCAATACAATGAGATCATTGGCTGATTTCTACCTTTTTCAAAACATTGTGTTCCAGTTCACTTTATAACTTTTTTTATATTTAGCAGGATTTAATGTTTAGTTTTTAAGATTTTCTGTATTTTGAAAAACTTTCGGTGAAAAAATATTTGGATAAAAAGACTATTTTTAGGTGCTCTGGTTTGATTTGCAAGAAGTCATACTGGCTTTTGGCTAAGTAGAACTAGTTCCCAAGTGACAATGGACAAAGAACCTGAGGAACAACTGGTAAACAAGTGAAAATGCAAATCATACTGAAGCATAAAGAAATTTCACATAAGGGCCGCCTGGTTGGCTCAGTGGGTTAAGCCTCTGCCTTTGGCTCAGGTCATGATCTCAGGGTCCTGGGATTGAGCCCCACACAGGGCTCTCTGCTCGCCAGGGAGCCTGCTTCCCTCTCTTTCTGCCTACTTGTGATTTCTCTCTCTGTCAAATAAATAAATAATATCTTTAAAAAAAAAAAAGAAATTTCACTTAAATCTTAGAGAAAACAAATTGACAAAACTCTTAACACATGAGAAAGAAAGTGTTGCTAATATTAATTTGAAGTTCGAACTGGGGCTCCCTCATCATTCCTAATGAGATACATTCCAGAGCAAACTCATCTGCAAACAACTCTGACAAACTGAAATATATTTACATGAAAGGAATAAAAAAGATTAAAAACAAAACAAAACTCAACCCGAGCCGCTTGTTTAGGTAATACCATTAGGCAGGCAGAAACAAAGTATGGCACTTGTTTTTTAAGGGGTTCTTGATAATCTACAGATTAAGATGGGGGAAACACCTTAATATACCTACCCATTAAAAAGACCAGAGTACAGCAATGAATGACAAACTCTTGGGCAAGGGAGGAAGACAGAAGTAAAACTAATCAAACCCTTTCTGGGACTGCAGATTTTCTCCAGCCAGAGGCATCATCAACTTGCTCTGCCAACAGCACCATCTATGTCCTAGCTGTCTCAATGTGGTTTCTTTTAAGTCATTCATGACAGCACAATTATACAGAAATAGGCATAGTTAAAAAGTAAGCATCTCCCTTTACTCTTCTCTTGAGAAAGCAAAACTATATAAAGAGGGTAAAGGATGAAATGACTAAGGGTAGGAGAGCTTTCAGATTCAGAAAATGCTGATTTGGGGAGAAAAAGTTTTGGAAACATTTTTTTATTTTTGTCAAGTTTGTGGGGAAAGGTAATTAATTTTGTTGGGTTTCCAACAAACTCCAAATACAGTTACATTCTAAGGCTTTGGGGGTTGGGACTTTAATATGAATTGGCAGGGGACACAATTCAGCCCATAATAATCACAACAGCTTGGAGGGTCGCATTTACCAAGCATTATGTGTTTTTGGTTGATGATAATGATGATGATCTCACACATAATTCTAGGCTTGCTGTTCTTATTATACAGAAAGAAATTTATAATATTCCAGAAACACACACACATACATGCACACACGCTATCTGATTACTCAGGTCTGCCAGCCGAGTTTGGCAGAAGCCTCATCTGGCTTCATCCTCACTGAACTCAATTTTGAAATGTGATTTAATCTGTGGGGGCTGACAGGATAAAAGCTGCCAGGAAGGGGATTGGAAAATGGTACAAAAGAAATCTTTGCTAATCCTCATTCCCAGATCCGATGAAATACTTTGCCTGCCATGCTGTGTCCCAAAGTCCAGGCCTGAAGACTGACTCAGAATCTGGCACACCATTCCGTGAGAGAATATGGGGATGAGAGAAGAAGAAAGGATTTGCAGTCAGTGCATGAAGTTAGTCACTAGCCTTTTTAGCTCAAATAATTTACTGCAAACTTCTGAAGTGGCAGGAAGAGAGGAGATTGCATCTTTATTACCTAGGGTTGCATTCTGACATCACTTAGGTTGCTGGGGCCTTTGTTCATATACAACAATCATCCCTCACACTAACACAGTGCTTTACAGTTTAGAAAGCCCTTTTGTATGAATGACCTCATCTGATCCTTAGAGCAGTCCTATTAACTAGGAAGAAACCAAGCCAGAGTTAAGGTACGTGGAAGAACTATGGAAGTGAAGACAGATCTTATCTATCTGATCCAGATCTTTTCAGCTATATCCAGCAAAAGACTTCATCAGATGATGCAATGGATTTTATGGGCTTTGATATACTTCTGGTCCAATCTGTGGAGGAAAAGAAAGAAAGGCCTCATTTTCTTAAAATTGCCCAGAGTTCTAAAAACTAGAGATTGGAGTTCAGTCCTCTGCAAAAGACAGAACAGGCAGTCAGGTCCTAACTGGCATAGAAATAGATTTTCTTACTTGGTCACCATTTATTCAGTAGACTCTGGAAACAGTAGAGGAAATAGCAAAGTTTGAGGAGATTGAGAGGATCACCTCTGGACTCTGGGGAAAAACGAAATGCCAAAAAGTGAAATGCCACAACTGAAAAGAAATTAGCCTGGAAGACAGGAGTAGGGGAAATTTCAAGAAAAGTGCAACAAATCTGAAAATATTAGCAAATTCAGGGGGTTACAGAAATTATACTAATGATAATAGCAATGATAACTATCAGTGGCTAACATATATTGAACATATACAAAATGTCATGCACTGCATACTAAGTGCTTAACAATGCATCATTTCATGTTGGTAAGGATAATTTTATCCCATTTTACAGATGAGGAAAGTAAGGAAAGATGAAAAAGTTGTTTATTGCAGCCACGTGAGGAGCAAGTGGCAGAGCCAGTTTTAAACCCAGGTCTGTCTGGCTTCAGAGTCTGAGCACTTAACCATTTTGCAATCCTGACTCACATTTGTATATAGGATAAACACCATCATTAATAGTCACTAAGTACCTGCATGTGAAGGTTATTCTGGGATTCAGTTAACTTTAATAAAGACTCAAAGGAAACCTGAGTGTTGACTGCATGATAGCCCCAAATCAATCTAAAATGGCCTGTAAAAACATCTGGATAGACAATGTGCACATCCTAGCCACCATGGAAGATTGCTAGTGTTTTATAAGTGTAATGTGATGGCAGCATAGTAGAATTAATATATGCATGAGATCTGGGAAGAGAATCATATTACAAAGAGACTAAGTTTTTATTCCCCCTCTTTCTGTGAGGAGAACGTTGTGGGAGGGGAGGGCATTCAGTTTTACATACAGCTACACCTCCCCATCAACAGGAAAGGCAGAAGCAATGTTTACCTTAGTCAACTGACTAATACGTGGAACTTTTTTTTTTTTTTTTAAGTGGGCTCCATGCTGGGCAATGCAGGTCTTGAACTCAGGATCCTGAGATCAAGACCTGAGCTGAGATCAAGTAGGTTGCTTTACTGACGGAGCCACCCAGACGCCCCTGTGTGAACTTCTTAAGATTGCTCCCAAATCATAGTAGGAACAAAACTCCTGTATAAACTTGATGTTCTTTCCATTTATAATCAGAAGGAATTCTCCTTTCTGCCTTGCTAACCCAAGAACACCATATTATTCATCTTGAAAAAAAAGTCACGCCAACATACATAGATTATGGAATGCAAAAAGATAAATATGATCATTTCATGTTATACATCTGAAACATGTCAATTATATCTTACGTTTTTTAAAAAAGAGTGAAAAAAAATAAGTAATACAATTATGAATTCAAATTTTAAACATCCTTCATATTTGGCCGATAGCTATTCTCTGGCCAAGCCAAGAGTAACTAGGACTGGGTGGTGTGAAGGTTAAAAGAGCCCTTGATAAAATGCCCCAAATAGCATAGTTCACTCATGCATAATCAAGGCTTGATGATTATCACCTAAAACAGAAAGACAGTGTAGGCAGCATATACACTGTTATAAATAAAAATAAACAAACATAAATGATTTGTAAAAGCAAACAATGCTTACTCTACTTTGCAGTCTATCCTTTCATTAGAGAGAATATATTTGCCACTCTATCTAAGATTATATCTAAACAAAACAGAAATATGAACTATCAGAGGTCAAAAGAAATTGTATAAAAATATTAGTTAAGAGCAAATAACTACCTGTACCCCTCAAACAAATAATACATTATATGTTAATTAAAAAAAAAGAGCAATAACTATTTTGAAGAAAAGTAAGGTATGTCCCCAATGGAAGTATAAGAAAAACATTTTGACAGTATGACATATATTTCCTCAATGAAATAACAGTCCACGTTTATTTCCTCAACTTGGTTCGCCAAGTTTTTGGCCAACAAAGGAAACATAAATAGAGAAGAATATGGTACCAAATCGCTGGCTATGATTCCTTTATTGGGATTCCTGGTTTCTGAAGCATTTTAGCTTCCTTTGTAAAATGTAAGGTGATGTAGAAATGCTGGGGTTTTAAGCAACAGTCAAGAAGGAATTCCTGAGATGTCTTCAGTACAAAGAGATGGTTTTGTTAAAGCATGGGGACAGGACCTACAGGCAGAAAGAGCTATACTAGGCTTGTGATGGATGACTGATTATATGCTTTCAAGTTGGGAGGAGGCTAGGAACAGCATAAGTCTCTAAGGAATTTTGAAGGCGAGGTTTCCAGGACCTTGAAGGGGCTAGGTATTGTTAGGAAAAGATCATTTATTACTGTACAGAAATCCTCAGTCATGAGACCTTTCAGATGTCTATCAGTGGACCATACGCTTGAAGGCTGGTTGCTAACATGTATCTTGTGGGGTAGAGATAAAGAGAGTTTCCAAAGGAATTTTTATATGTTAAAGAAGACTTACAGGATCCTGGAGGTTGGGATAATGTTAAGCTAAGATTGCCTTTTGCCTCAAGCATAGGATCAACATGGAGGCAGCTGAGCTCCCAGAGGATGGTCACTCTACCTATTTTAAAGACTTGTCGTCAATGGGCTGTAGGCAGTAAGGAAATTTAATTTTTTCTTTTGTCTTTATTTCCTGTATCACAAGGCATTTCAAGTGTACACAAATTTGGCAAACATATGACTCTCTTACACTCCTTTCCCAAATTCACCATTTGTTCAACTTGCCACATTCACTTTGTCATTCTGTCTCTCTCACAAGGATGTAGAGGATGTTAAAGTAGAGGATGCCACCTCTTTCATTCCTAAAACTTTAGTGCATACTTCCTAAAGACAAGGGCATTTTCAGGGCACCTAGGTAGCTCAATCAGTTAAGGGTCTGACTTGGTTTTGGCTCAGGTCATGATCTCAGGGTCAGATCAAGCACCACATGGGGGCTCTGTGCTCAGTGTGCAGTCTGCCTGAGATTCTCTCCCTCCCTACCTCCCTTTCTGTCCCTCCCCCAGCTCATGCTGGCTCTCTCCAAAATAAATAAGTAAATAAAATAAAATCTTTAAAGAAAAATCACAAGGGCATTTTCTTACATAACCATGGTTATATGATAATGATAAATGCTACTATCTTTTAGCAAATGCCCCAATGGTGCCCTTTATAAAGTTGGGTTTTTTATTCCCTCTTCCCAAATCAAATTCACAATCACACACTGACTATATTTAGATGTCATGCATCTTTAGTCTCCTTTAAGCTGGAATAACTTCTCAGTCAGCCTTTCTTGTGTTTCTTGATGCTGGCATTTTTGAAAAGTATAAGCTATTTTACAGAAGGTCAATTTGGGTTTGTCTGATGTTTCCTCATGATGAGATTCCATGTATGAGAGAATGTCAATCTACTTACTAAGAACCTACCCCCAACAATTAGTGGACATGGTCTTTGAAGTCATACAAACTTAAATGCAAATGTAAATCAATAACCACTTTCTAGCTGTGTGGCTGGCTAGTTTAAAGCTTTCTATTCTGTAAAATAGTGATTTTAACGGATTTAAATGGTAAGACTGTTGTGAATATTTTTAATGAGATAATGCATCTAAAGCAATTTAACACAGTTTTGGGGTGGGTGTAAAACTATTTTATACCTCTCTTGATTTTACCGCATTATCTTACACCTAGCAACAATGAAATAAAATTGATTAAGCAGCATCTCTATTTACTTTCTCAAAGAGAAAAAGTACTATACTCTGACCATTCTGTCTATAGTAATCTAGTCTGGCTAAAGTACTTCAGTGCCAGCCTAAAACTGGCAGCAGCATCTCAGCTGTTTGGATGCTCCTAGAGGTTGCCTCCAGATATCTTGCTGCTGCCTGTCCTAGCCCAGGGAGTACACAAGCACTGGCTAGGAGAAGAACACCAGAAGTACTACACAGAGCACATTCCCTCCTGCCGAGACCAGGACGTGGGCCAGTGGAGCGGAGTGGAAGAGTATGACAAAGGCACTGAACATGAAGACTCCAGGACAGGGCTGCCAAGAACATGAACTAGTTTAGGGGACTGATAAGGAGTACTCTGACTAAAATCTGAGTCAGGAGCAAACTCTGTCCTTCCTGTCAATCCAAAGAAAGAAGAGGGAATACCCAAGTCAAGCAATTTTCTTAAAGTCAAATTGAGAGTTTATTTTAATATTCAGCAACAACACTGAAAAAAATGAGGACGCCCACAATTCATTTCCATAAATCCCTTGCCCCTTTGGATAGGCAAGGGAGCTAGTGTGTACAGCATTTTCAATCTACTGTTTTAGTATGATAATCTCATCCTCCATACCTTCTCTTAGAAAACACCAATAAAATTATTCTATTTATGCTAATTCAGTACTTTATGCCACAGGTTAAAACAAAACAAAACCAAAAAGGATTATAACAACTGCACCAGTTCTAAGTATAGAAGTACTAACTCACTTTGGAGATTTGGAATCTAATTTAACTTGGGTTTTTCTATGTTATTAACTCCAATGTTCCAGCATTTTTCTGTTTTACCCTTTTCCACCAATTAGAACTTCAAATGAAAGTCAAATGATCCCTGAGGGTAAAGAAAATAAAATGAAACAAACAAGAAAATTCCTGCGTCCCACATTTCAAACGGTGAGAAGGGGCCTCCAGCAAGGCAAAGAGAAAATTATACTCTCATCACTGTGCTGAATGAGAGTTTGCATCTATACTCTGACAAAGAGAAAAGAAAATTCTAATGCAAAGCCTTTATTTTATCTTCATTAATGAAAAGTAAAAATTCTATAATGTGAGCATTAGGAAAGAACTTCCAATAATTCTGTCATTTATAGGACAGAGACCCCGAGTCTGAGTCAGCCTTCAAGAAATACTTAGATTAAAAATAAAACTGCTTAAAAAGGGGACTTCTCAACTAGAGCTTAAATCTAAACATATGACATTGAAGATGCTATATACCCTATAAGTCATTAGTAGCCTCTTTTCCTTAGGACATAATGACTCTATTGGAAATTTCAAAAAAATCACATATACTTTTGCAATCACCTTTAATTTGAGGAGAAAACCACTTCTCATCTCATCTACTGCATCACTCATGAGATGTCAGTATTATGTTTAAAAGCTCACTATATTTAAAACATTTTGAAGGTTAGGTTTAGAAAGGAATATGTAAATGCATGTAAATTCTGCCATTTTATACTGTTTCCCTCTCCCTATATAGGAAAATCAGGAAGTGAGCTCTCTCTATTATTACCCATGCAACCCAAAGAAGTATTATGGGGGAAAAATGATTGGTATGAGAGTTAGACAATTTGGATTTAATTCTAGCTCAGTTATTAGCTGTATGATCTTAGGAAAGTCATTCAAGTTTTTTGAAGCTGTGGTTTCCAAATCTAGACAATGAAAAAATAATACCTATCTCATATGACTGCTGTAAAGACTAAATAAGATGGCACACATGCAAGCATCCACCACTGTGTCTAGTGTGAAACAGACTCTCAATAAATATTAGTTTCTCTTTCCATCCTGTCACACACATCCTGTCCTCTGACAATAATAAGGAGTTCTGCTAAATACTTGAACTACCAGCTCTGTTTTCTTCAAAACAGGCCCTTGGCTCTTAATAGTGACAAACAGTCATGTGAAAGCCTCCTGGGGCCTGACAATGTCCTAGAGAAACAAAAAATTTCTTGTATTGGGGAACAGCACCAACTGCTTCAGGCTATGACAAGCCCCAAACAGTAAATCAGCTCCTGCAAGTTTTTACAGTGTTACTTAACATCCTGAGAGCTTTGTGCTCTTTCAAAAGTCTTTCTCTCCCTGCAAGGATCAGGCATGCTCTTTGCCCTGTTTTCCCTTCGTAACAGAGGTTTTTATTCAACAAGACCACCCAATGGATTCGAATACTAGGAATCAGAAAAGGCCAGGTTCAACCATGTAGAAACTGGCAAAATTTGGGGACTAAACAGTAAGCCCTTCTTAACCTTTTAGAATCTGGACTTCTGTGTGCTCTCTGTTCTTGGATATAGCAGGCTTTTAGATGCACTGGTTCAAACACGTCTGTGTATTTCTCTCAACTACATTAACACAGAACTCTTACCACGTAGAAAACTTCTTATGGAAGTCTAGAATCTTAAAATCTGACTACAATCTAAAAAGCAACGCTTTCCAACTTCTCCCACTTCATGGTATAGACTGACCCGAACACACGACACCTCTATGCTAAAGGGATTTGAAAGTACTGATGGCTACAAAGCGCTAAAGGGTAAGCAGCACTGACAGAAAAAGGTATACAAAGATTAAACCGATTTGCCATGTGACTCAGAGACTTCTACCACATAAAGGTAATTGTTTCAACTCCAAGCAGCTCTAGGTCAATGTTCACACTCCTTCACAGGACTGACCACCCTTACTGAACCTAAGGGAGAAAGGGAATGTCAGAAAGCAACAAACATTTGATTTGGAACAGCAGGTCCTCCATGGAGGATCATTAAACACTAAATCAGCAAATTAGGTATCAAATACTTAATTGAGTGTATTATACTGGCCAGGTATATAATTTGAAATACTGAGGGTTCAGTGGCAAACAAACCAAGAGTTCTTCCCCTTAAGAAGCTCACATTTTAAACACAAAAAAGATGATAAATTAAAACAATTTCAGTAGGTCATAAAGATCAGTTATTTTTTATCTGCAGTGAAGATGTAGAACAAAACTTTTGGCATAATGAATAAACTTTAGTCACCTTGCAGGTAGTTTATTCAAAGAGTTATAGAATACTGAATAAATTACAGACAGAGGTTGACCCAGTTTCAAAATTCAATTCCTACATTATTGTCTCCTTCTTATGGGCTTAGCGTCATTGCCTCTGTCATTTGGTAGCACATACTGGATGAGATCATTCAGAGGATGATAATGAAGACTGGGACAGTATAAAATTACAAACACAACGCAAGAAATCTGAAGATGTGGGATCTACTTCCATCATATAATATTCACATGAACTTGTGTAATTTACTTAAACCCCTAGAGTCTGACTTTCTTCATCTATTCTATCTCACTTTGTAGGGCTTTTTAGAATTTAAATGAGACACTATAAAAGAACTTGAAAATATTTAAAACATTGGACAATTACTATTACTGCCAAATCAAAATATTTATAGGAAGACTCAGATCAGAAATGAGACAGGAATAACTACATTTGGGAACAATACGAATTCCTGCTTCTATATTAGCTGTTTTGAAATCTTCGCTCCCATTCTGTTATTCCAAAGGGCTCACCCTGTGGAGGAAATGGGTCCTAAAAAAGATTTCAGGGCTCAGACAGCCCTTCTTAGTGATTTCTCCCTCCTCTGAGACAAGATAACAAAAATTACTTTCTTAAAGGTATTTCATTTCCTGGCATCCTAACCCATGATTAAATATCCTTACTTTATGAGTTATTCTTGCTGATTATTAACAATTACAAGATAGGAAGTAAATATGAAGTTATCTCTCTTAGATGTTAAAACACGGGCCAACAAGGACTTTGATAATCTCTTTTTTCCTTGGAAAATTAATCTTTCATTTTCCTTGGGTATCTCTATAGCCACCAGCTTAAATTCAGTTGCCCATGATGCAGAAGGTTCAAAAAGAGAACCAACGGAGGCTGGGGCAATATGGGGACAGATTGAGGAGGTGGTGGGACTGAGGTGGCAAATACAAGTAGAATTTAAAGGCATAATCAGCCTTGGTGGCTCAGCTGGTTAAGAGTCTGCATTCAGCTCAGGTCATGATCCCAGGGTCCTGGGATCAAGTTCCACACTGGGGGGTCCTTACTCAGCAGGGATCCTGCTTCTCCCTCTGCCTGCTGCTCCCCTGCTTGTGCTCTCCCTCTCTCTGCCAAATAAATAAATAAAATCTTTTTAAAAGGGGGGAGGATAATTATTTCTCAGCTCTAGCCATTATTTGTAGATAAGTGGGCCTAGTGTCGATGGATCTATTATTTCAAAAGATTCCAAAAACTACATTTTTGGGTGATACCCCTGAAATTTTATTTGCAAAATGCCCAGTCACCTAGAGCTTACTATAAATTCATAGTGCAGATTTCTTCTGCCAGTGAAGAGGTAGACCATTTATTTAAAATGTAGTTATTAGTGCTGATAAATGACTTACCAATATTCTGATTTGAGGAAGTATATATTAAGCAAGGCCTTGCAAACTAGAGATAGGAAAGAGGATATTTCAGGCTGGGCAATTATTATGTGCAAAAACAATGAGGTAGAAATATGCCTGGCTTGCTGGGAGAAGGAAGGAGAATGTACAGGCTAGTTTGGCTGGAGAAGGAATAGGACACAGATGGGAAAAAACTGTAAAATACACTGAATTCTCGAGTAAAGGGCTAAGATTTTTATGGATAATCTTTAGAAGAGAAAATCTCTAGATAAAGAAGAGCCATTAGGAGGAGGAGGATCACTTGCCAAAAGTTATATGTTGCCGCTCTTCTCCCCTTTTTCAAAATAGAGGATAAGACTGGATGCTGACTCATGAAACATGGGAGTTCTGGAAAGTTCCCAATTGAATGCCAATTTAACCAACCACACTTTAAGTCAACTGTCTTGGCATTGTGGTGGTCAAAACTTGCAAAAAAAAAATTAAATGGTCTCTAAAGGGCTATTTCTTTCTGATCAATAAAAACATTTAGAATTTAAAACTCAAAGAGAAGGTTACTGGACGGTTTGGCACACTGTCAGTTAATCAGCAGACAAAGCTTTCATCAGACTGCCTATCAGTGGGCAAGAAGCTGCACTGACGAGGCTGGTCTCAGAAAAGTCTTCCACAGGGAACAAGCCCAGAATGCACTACTGTCTATATTCAAAATGTAGACACACACCTCTAGCAGCTCTTATTTCATCCTCAGAACCATTTCTGTTTTCTTCTGCAACAAATGATTCTGGGGCTTTTAGTCCAGGGGATACTCTCAGTAAAATTCCTGGAGACAAATGGCCAGAAGAACAGAGCTACTGACTCTCACTGAGAGCTGGGATATTAAAATACCAAATGTACTGGGTCACCTTGGTGGCCTAGTCAGTTAAGCCTCTCTGACTCTTGATATCAGCTCAGGTCCTGATCTCAGGGTCATGGGATCAAGCCCTCCATCTGGCTCTGTGCTCAACAGGGAGTCTGCCTCAGATAATTTCCCTCTGCTCCCCACTCTCTAAAATAAATGAATAAATAAATCTTTAAAATACCAAATGTATTAAATGCACTTTGTTCTTTCAGAAAAAAAAATATCCTATAAGGCACAGTTGAGAAAGGCCATATCCATAATGATAAGGAACTTAAACTTTATTATGAAGGTAGTGTGGGAAACATAATGGTTTCTGGCCAGATAAATACCGTGATCAGAGCAGATTTTAAGGAATGCTAAACTGGTGGCAATGTTCAGGATGGCCGAGGGGGGAAAGAACAAAAAGTAGGGAGACCAATTTAAGTAAATGCATGGAGTTGGGAATGAGCATGGTAGGTCTATAGGAGGGTGAAGAGGACACTGGGCTTCTCAGGGCCTAGGAAACCATCAAGAAGTGCTGTTACTCTATCAGGTATGTGCCTTTTTCTTACATACATACAAACTTTCATACACATGCATGTGGGTATTCCACACACAGTGTCTGCCTCTGTCCATCAGTACTCTTCTCTTCTACATATACATATATATACATATACTTCTACATATACAGACAGCCAGTAAATACTACCCTAATGTAAGCTCTATGTGACCTCTCAGTTACAGTGCTTAGCACCATTAAGCAACTTCCTTACATCAATAAACTGAAAATCCTAAGGAGAATCTGTTTTACCCCAAAACACTCTCTCTGCCTGAGCAGAGCCTGTCACACCAAATCATGTCACAAATACCTGTTTAGCCTGTGAAAGGTAAGCAACCCTTGTCCAGCATTCCCTCTGATCTAATGAGCTGGGCCAGTGGGTAAGACTGAGAAGCTGGCAATGATTTACTAGTCATACAGCAAGGACTGTTGGGAAAGTAGCTTACCTTAGGTCAATTCGCAGGGTAGACCCAGCAACAACAGACACATTTTGCTATAGTAAAAAGTAAGCTATGCTAGGTAGAGCACAGAGAACGTTTATAGCCAAATAGCTGAGATGGATGTTTTAAAATTAGCAAACAGGTTACCTCTCAATAGAACTGGAAAAAGAATACAAACTAATAAAAAAAAAAAAATCATGAACACATAAAATTAAGTGGTACCCAATGGAAACAAACTGTTAATCTAGTTATGATATGTGTATGTATGTATGTATGTATATGTGTACACCTACATTCAAGCATACTATATATAAAGACTTATGTTACAGAAATGAAAAGTGACTATTTAACATCTAAAGGTTTTCATCAGTCTTTTTTTTTTTTTTTAAAGATTTATTTACTTATTTGGGGGTTGGGGCTGTGGGAGTAGAAAGAAACCCCAAACAGATTCCATGCTGAGCACAGAGGCAGATGCCAGACTCGATTCTGTAACCTGGAGATAATGACCTGAGCGAAATCAGGAGTCTGACGCCTAGATGCCTAGACGACAGTGGGCACCTCTTTTCATCAATCTTTTAAAAATTATCCTCTGGGGTGCCTGGGTGCCTCAGTGGGCTAAGCCTCTGCCTTCGGCTAAGGTCATGGTCTCAGAGTCCTGGATCAAGCCCCCCATTGAGCCCCGATTCGGGCTCTCTGCTCAGCAGGGAGCCGGTTTCCCCCCACCCCACCCCCACCTGCCTGCCCCTCTGCCTGCTTGTGATCTCTCTCTCTCTCTGTGTCAAATAAATAAATAAAATCTTAAAAAAAAATTATCCTCTAATGCTGAAAAAATTAAAATTAAAATAATAATTGATGCTCATGGGGCACGTGGGTGGCTCAGTCAGTTAAGCATTTGCCTTCAGCTTAGCTTAGGTCATGATCTCAGGGTCCTGGAATTAAGCCCCACATGTGGCTCTTTGCTCAGTAGGGAGTCTTCTTCTCTCTCTTCCTCTCCCTCTGTACTCTCTCACTCTCTCAAATAAATAAATAAATAAATAATCTTTAATTTTAAAAAATTTTAAAAATTTGATGTTCATATAATTTTTCTAGGAGCTCACATATTATTTAACATGAATCACACATTTATTTCAAAAAATTACATTTAATTTTAATAAATTCTATTTAGATTTAATATTTATACATCACCACGTAATCTAGAATCTAAAATACAAACCCTAACAAAATTTAGCACAAGCAAGGGAAGTGATACACAAGTAAGGACTTAAATATAAATTTAAACTTAAAGCAAGCCATTAGCCCAGATTCTAACAAACATATAGAAATAGCATTAGCACTATTACCATTTTGTACAACTCTTAATTTACTACTGTATTGTATATATTTGTTTTCTTTATACATTTCCTAAACCAAAACTGTGTTTGTTTATAGTTGTATCTCTAGCATCTAGAATTGTGCCTGGAACATAGTAAGCAATTTTTTTTTCTTCTTATTTTTTTAAAGAGTTTATTTATTTGACAGAGAGAGCAAGAGAGCACAAGCAGGGAGAACAGCAGAGAGAGAGGGAGAAGCAGATTCCCCACTGAGCAGGGATCCCAATGGAGGGCTCCATCCCATGATGGAGGGATCATGACCTGAGCTGAAGGCAGATGCCTAACCATCTGAGCCACCCAGGCACCCCCATAGTAGGCAATTCTAAATGATAAATGGCCAGTAGAAAGGATGTAAGAATGGAAAAAAATAAGTGATGTTTTGAATTCTGTCAGTCTTTATTTATGTCCTACAACAATTTCACAGAAGACAGGTGGAATACATATAACTGCAAAATTTTAATTGTTTAGAATGTTTATAGATAATAGAAGAGTCCATTTCTTTTTTTTTTTTTAAAGAAGTCAAACTTCCACTCTTTTTTTTTATTTTTTATTTTTTAAGATTTTTATTTATTTATTTGACAGAGAGAGACCACAAGTAGGCAGAGAGGCAGGCAGAGAATGAGAGGCGGAAGCAGGCTCCCTGCTGAGCAGAGAGCCCGATGCGGGACTCGATCCCAGGACCCTGAGATCACGACCCGAGCCGAAGGCAGCGGCGTAACCCACTGAGCCACCCAGGCGCCCTAGAAGAGTCCATTTCTATCTACACTTACTGATTTCAGGAAACATGTACAAAGATAGCAACATTTTCCTAATTTTACCAGCTATGAAACAAAATTATTCTAATAACTCTAATAATTCTAATAATTATTCTAATAATTCTAATAATTTTGTAGTATAAAGATATATGTAGTATAAAGATGAATCAATTCTTAAAAATGCTCAATTGATCTGCTCAATGGTTTATAGAATTTAATTAAAAGTTGAAAGTAAAGACTACTACATACAAAGTTTTTAAGGTGTGACTCTGTTCTATATACAGTTTCCACCCATAGTAAGGCCATGGTAGAATAGAAGAGATATATGTACACAATCAACTACAATTCAGAATAAAATTCCATTGATATAATAGAAAAGGTTTAAGCCAGGTATTATAAACGTATATACAAAAGAAACATTAAGCCTCACTGGAAGAATTAAAGAGATTCATGAAGGAAATGGCATCTCAACTAGGATTTTTTTTTTCCACCATAATGCATAATGTTTATTGAAACCCAGTTCCAATAAATATGACTTGCCCTTTCTTAGCCAAAGCATAAGAAACAAAGATAACAGGAATTACAAACAGAAATGAAAAATGGGAAATAGGCCCCTGGCAAGCAATGAACCTTTTCTTTTTCCAATTCAATCTGAGACCACTAGATTCTGGAAGATACTTTTAGATGTGTACACTTGTTTCAAAATACCATTAGTTCTCATTCTGATCTGTAGGATTTACAGAGTGAGACAGTATGGGTCATATTGGACCACTGAAAGTCTCTACTATTTTTTTTTTCTTGTTTATATACATGAGATTCACTGAGATTCCACTAAAATGGCAATACCATGAATTAAGTGTCACAACATTCCTTGGTTTTGAAATACAACAATGTCCCTATTCTCTTTCCAAAAAAATGAGCTATAGTTAAAAAAAAAAAAAAAGCAGTCAACATTCATTCTAAATATTTGCAAAACTGTCTAAAAAAATAGAAAGGTGTAGGATAAGAGTAACAGTGAAAGTAACTGGTAATTTGCCTTTAAAAGTTTACACACACATTTTAGCCTTTGTTCCACACATATGCCTTCAAGAGAAGAGGGACACACACATATTATTTATTATTGTTATTCCTTATTTATTAGTTAGTAGTATTTTGATATGCTTTATGCACTGTATGATTTATCTTCTAAGAGTGAAATTAAGAAGTGTTGCAGGACCCAAAAGTTTATAGCAGCAATGTCCACAATAGCCAAACTATGGAAAAAACCTAGCTGTCCATCAATAGACGAATGGATAAAGAAGATGTGATATATATATATATATATATATACAATGGAATATTATGCAGCCATCAAAAGAAATGAAATCTTGCCATTTGCGGTGACGTGGATGAACTAGAAGGTATTATGCTTAGCGAAATAAGTCAATCAGAGAAGGACAATTATCATATTGTCTCCCTGATATGAGGAAGTTGAGAGGCAACATGGGGGGTTTGGGGGGTAGGAAAAGAGTAAATGAAACAAGATGGGATCAGGAGGGAGACAAACCAGAAGAGACTCTTAATCTCACAAAACAACTGAGGATTGCTGGAGGGAGGGGGGTAGGGAGAGGGTGATTGGATTACGGTCATTGGGGAAGGTATGTGCTATGGTGAGTGCTGTGAAGTATGTAAACCTGGCGAGTCACAGACCTGTAACCCTGTGGCTAATAATACATGATATGTTAATAAAAAAAAGTGTTGCAGGGAAGGAAAAAATGAAACAAGATGGGATCCAGATGGAGACAAACCAAAAGAGACTCTCAATCTCAGGAAACAAACTAAGGGCTGCTGTCTTATACACAATGTAATGCTTTATTGCCTTTGCTTTTAAAAAAAGAAACAAAAGGCTAGAATTGGGCCATATATCCAATGTGAAATATAGGGTATTTCAATTAAGATTCAAGTTGACTTTTTAAAGTGTTGTTCAAGTTAAACGCTACCCTATGTCAATTGCTTCCAGCAGCTGAATGAGTCTGTAAAGTTAGAGGGCATTTCAACGAGGACTTTTATAGAAAGAAATAGAGGAAGGGGTATTTCTGAGTAGAGGAAAAGTAAAAGTACAAAAACAGTACAGAGTGTTTACATGAAGTTCAAAAGTCTAGTCTGATGGAAGGAGTGTCAGGATGGAATACAGTCAAGATAAGATTTCATAATAAAGCATTAGGATTTCAGGTGATAGAAGCCATTCTATTTAAAAGAGTTAAATGGTCATATATTTATTTCAGGAAGCAGTATGAAACACTAGAAAAGCAAAAGATTAGAGGCCAGAAGAGGACCTGACGACCTAGGGCAGTGGCCACAGGAATGAATGATAGATGGGTATGCAAAGTAATGCAGACATATAGGACCAGGTAACCAACTGGACGGGAGGTGAGGGAGAGAAAAGTAATGAAGATCACTGACATTTTTAGCCTGGGTTAAAAGTATGATGGCGATGATATTGACTCAAACAGGAAATAAGGGAAAGAAATATGTCTGAAATAACAGTAATGTATTCCTATGTAGAAATGTCTCTATTCAAAAGTTAGTAATATTGGGGCACCTGGGTGGCTCAGTTCGTTGAACATCTGCCTTCGGCTCAGGTCATGATCCTAGGGTCCTGGGATCAAGCCCCACATCAGGCTCCCTGCTCAGCAGGGAGTCTGCTTCTCTCTTTCCCTGTGCCCCTCCTCCCTGCTCATTCTCTCTCTGTCAAATAAATAAATAAAATCTTCTTTAAAATGTTAATAATATTAATAACCTGCACCCCTAATTGGTTTGGATGCTTGGTATATTCTCTAGTTCTAGGGAACATTTAAGAACAAAAAGTTATTAACACTGAAAATGTTTAGGTGATACATAATAAATGACAATGTGTCCACTGTTCTCTGTAAAGTCTTAAATATTTTTAAACAGACTTTTTTTTTTTAAAGATTTTATTCATTTGACAGAGAGAGAGAAATCACAAGTAGGCAGAGAGGCAGGCAGAGAGAGGGGAGAAAGCAGGTTCCCTGCGGAGCAGAGAGCCCGACGTGGGGCTCGATCCCAGGACCCTGGGATCAGGACCTGAGCCGAAGGCAGAGGCTTTAACCCACTGAGCCACCCAGGTGCCCCAAGTCTTAAATATTTTTGATAAGAGACATCATCATTAACTCTCTAGTAAGCATCCACTAGAAATGTTTAGTTGAGTATGAAATGCACTAACCAGAACAGACTGAAATTTTCATTTCATGTTTTTATCTTTTTACTAGAAAAATTTCAAACACATTACAATAATCCTTATAATTTGAAAAAGCAACTGTGGACTTAGAGTCATCTAGAAAAGACGAAGAAACAGGTTTTTTTGTTGTTGTTGTTTTGTTTTTTAGATTTTATTTATTTATTTATTTGATAGAGAGATCACAGGGAGGCAAAGAGGCAGGCAGAGAGAGAGGAGGAAGCCAGCTCCCTGGTGAGTGAGAACCTGATGCAGGGCTCGATCCCAGGATCCTGGGACCATGACCTGAGCCGAAAGCAGAGGCTTTAACCCACTGAGCCACCTAGGTGCCCTGAAGAAACAGTTTTTAAAATTCATCCCTATTTTTGCTTTTAATTCTATGTGAAACACCTCTCTAACTTTTTAAAGACCACGACCTAAATCTGTAAGTTAGGGTAATAGTATTTCCCTGTACACTTCAGAGAATTATGAGAATTATGAGACAACATTCTTATAGCTCTCTGAACAGCACAAGTGAAAGGCCTTAGTTATCAACGATCAGTGGAATTATTCTGATGTCATTTTTTCTACCTCAGGTTTACCTAAAGTATGATTAGAAGAGGCTACAAAATTAAAAAAAACAAAAACAAAAAACAAACAAAACAAAACTTTAGATAGAAGTCTTTACTTGTCTAATCTAGGTATAGACCAGTTAAAATTATTATGGAGCCTATGCACAGCATTTGAAAGACTACTACTTAGGTAAGATATATATAGAAATAATGGCTGCCATCTAAAGAACAGAAAATCACTTAGAAAAGAAAACTGGGGCACCTGGGTGGCTCAGTGGGTTAAGCCTCTGCCTTTGGCTGAGGTCATGGTCTCAGGGTCCTGGATTGAGCCCCCCATCAGGATCTCTGCTCAGCAGGGAGCCAGCTTCCCCCTCTCCCTCTGCCTGCCTCTCTGCTTACTTGTGATCTTTCTTACTGTCAAATAAATAAATAAAATCTTAAAAAAAAAAAAGAAAAGAAAACTGATGGTGGCACATTTTACCTAATTACAAAAAAGATCAAATGAACCTTTTCAAGAGGTCATAAAAGTGGACACTTTATTTTTTTCTTATTTTTTAAAATTAATATATAATGTATTATTTGCCCCAGGGGTACAGGTCTGTGAATCAACAGGCTTACACATAAAAATGCACATTATAATAATGAATTAGAAAGTCACTGCTGAAGTCATCCTTTTTCCTGACATAGGACAATAGAAGTTGTGTTTAAAGCTGATCCCATAAAGAAAAACAAAACAAGACCAATCCAGAAACCATTCTACATTTTAAAATGTGCTTCACTCCGGAAAGATAGAGGTATTTAAAGATTTCATTTATTTATTTGACAGACAGAGAGCACAAGTAGGCAGAGAGGCAGGCAGAGAGAGAGAAAGGGAAGCAGACTCTCCGCTGAGCAGAGAGCCCGATGTGGGGTTCAATTCCAGGACCCAGGGATCATGACCTGAGCCGAAGGCAGAGGCTTTAACCCACTGAGCCACCCAGGCACCCCGAGAATAGAGGTATTTAATTAAGTTTTTAAATGCCCAAATTTCAGTAGCCAATCAGACTGACTACTTTGAGTGCAACGTGTCCATTCATGAATAATCAATATATAGGAATGGCTTCATAAAAACTAAAAAGCTCTTTGTCTCCAGTACCCAGGGATATTTTCTATTATTCCTAGTGTTCTGACCAACCTTTCACAGATGCTGGATCCCTTAAGAGTTTGGGTGACAATCCACAAAACTCTATAACCTAAAAAATTTTTTCCTTTCTCCCCTTGAGCAAAACTTATGCTAAGAACTTCACATACAAATTGAAAAAAAAAAAGTTTAATCTGAAACAAATCAAATCTCTAGACTTAATTTTCATTTTACAGGGAACACAGGAAGAAAAAGATAAGTTAAATGACACACAATTTAACTTGTCTTTCTGGGAATAGAAGATACCCAGAAAGTGAGCCGTTCTATAAGAAAACTGGTTTAGACTCTTGGAAGGGCGATAAGAAAAAAAGAGAGAGAGAGAGAGAGAGAGAGAGAGAAGAAAAACAAAAGAAAAGAAAAAGAAGAAAGGAGAAGGAAAGAAAAGGTGTTAGTAATACATTAGATAAAAAATTAGCAAACCTCATCCCATGGGCCAAATGAGGCTTGCCCCTGGTTTTTCTTTTCTTTTTATTAAAGTGTTATTGGAAGACAGGTTGATTCCTTTTCATGTTGTCTATGGATGCATTTGCACTGCAATGGCACAGAGACAAAATGGCCCACCAAAGCCTAAAATATTTATTATCCAGGTCTTCATAGAAAAAAAAAAAATTCAACCCCTGCTCTAGATGAACAGAGATGGAAGGGACACAACACAATACAATATGAGAAAATCTATTTGATCCTGGTTCAAGTAGTAGTAAGGTTTATACATGTTCAGGACTGGAAAAAAAAGTTTTTGTTCCGTTCTTCAGCATCACAAATCACAAATTCACACAAACTTTTGAAATTTTGTCTTTGTTTTTAAAGGGTTGTGCATCCAATTTTTAACCTCTGATCTAGGGATAAATTATATAAAATTAGTGGATCAGGTTAATTTTGAAGCCGACTAAATATATAGGTTTAAATGACACTTTTCAAGCTACCAGAAAAGGGAAATTAGACCCTTCACTTATACTATACACAAATTCCTAATGTGTTACAAACGTAATGTTAATGTCAAAGTATAAACAAAAATAAAAACAAAAATAGGGGTATTTGTGGACGAGATCTAACAAAAATCAGGTAATCTAAAAAAGATTGACCTATCTGAATATATAGAAATTTGAAATATTTCTAAAGAAAAAAATCACATTAGCAAAATAAAAAAGAACAGCAACTATACCACTTAACTGATTTAAAATTCTAATACAAAAACTTCTCTATATTGATAAAGAAATCATAAGAAATCCAATAGAAAAAACAGGCACAGGGGTACCTGGCTGGCTCAGTCCTAAGAACATGAAACTCTTGATCTCGAGGTCATGAGTTCAAGCCCCCCAGTGGCTGTAAAGTTTATTTAAAAATAAAATCTAAGGAAAAAAAAGAAAAAGAAAACCAGGCACAGAATGCACACAGGCAGTGTGTGATTTAGATTTAGAGGAAATCTAAATGCTTAAAGACATTTGGAACAACAGACTCAACCTCACTAGTGAGAAAGGAAATGCTGAATAAAGCAATAATGGGGTATCTTTTATTAAATTCCAGGATAAGAAAAATTAAAGAGTGATAACATTCAGGGATGGTAAAGATGTAGGAATGGACTGATCTTATGTACTGTTGGGAGAGGTGTGAATTCTTAAAATCTTTTGAAAAGTAAATAAGCAATAACTGTTAAGAGTTAAAGTTAAAATACAGGACTTCCAGGGAATATGGGAGAGTAAGAAAGATCGTGGGTTCACCTTGTCTGATGGAAATAATTAGGTTAACACCCACATCTGTGTAAATAACTCAGAAAACAACCGGAAGACTAGCAGAACAAACTCTCCACAGCTAAATGTGGACAAGAGGCCACATAAAGGACGACAGGAAAACTGGAGATGCTGTAGGGAGCCAAACAGACCCAAGACTGTCCAGGGGAGGAAGGGATGTGGAGAGGGAAGAGCACACCCTGAGCCAGGCATCCCAGGCACAGAGGATGAAATGGAAAACAACTCCCCGTAACATTTGCCTATGAAAACCAGAGGGGCAGGCCTACAATCAGTGGCGCTTAGCATCTGGAACTTCATAAATCAGGATTCTGCTCTGGGAGAGGCAAAGGACAATAGGAAACTGTGTCCCCACACTTAAAAGAGACAGCACAACAAACGGCCCCAATGACATACAGCACTGAAGTGGCAGTTTGAAAAATGCAAGGGGTATACAGGAAGATTTATTTATGAATCTCAGAGTGTGTGCTGGAGGGGCGGAATATTTGGAAGACGTATCCAAGAGCAAAGGAGTTGGGGGGAATCATTTCCCTCCCTCAACCCTCAGCTAGATACACTATATACATGGACACCGGCGCAGAGCCAACACTCTCTACCTAGCATTCCACCCTCTCAGGCTTCTGCAGTTCTGACCCTCCAACCCACCTGGCCTCAGCAGGAGTTTTCCCACTGGATGAAGGTCCCCCCTCACAGCACACCAGCAGGAAACTTGCTGGCACTGTGCCATACTCCACCCCTCCACATTCTCCTGTGGACTGCTGCCCTCCAACATGAGTGCTGCAGGAGTCAATCCAAAGTGGGGCCATAGGCTGGAAGTGGGCAGGCAGTCCTGACAGGAACCAGTATCACCCCAAAGTGACTTCTGCCCAGGGGAGAAGGGAAGATAACCACACACACCAGTCTAACTGCAGCGCCAGCAGAAGGCTGCAGGCAGACACCTGGTCTTACTTCAGGCCTGCCCACCAATGAAAGCTTCTAAGGGCACGATAACAGGGAAAGCGCCCTGCAGTTCAGTGCTACCAGAGCTCTAGCAATTGCCTGGTCTGACTCAACTCCAGCCCAAGGCAGCCCCAGACTGGCCCACTAACAATACAGGGACAAAACCTTGCCCACAATAGGCAAAAAGAGCCACTGCAGATGACTGGACAGCCACGACAGAAGGGCACACACAACACACATAGGAGACACCCCTGAAGCAATAGCAACAGGTTCTGGTGAACAGGGAACAGCACACTGCAGGGCACTACAGGACCTAGTCTTCATAAGGCCACTACTTTCAATAGCTGACTTTCCTAGCATACAGAAACAAAGAGGTAGACAAATTGAGGAGACAAAGATATATGTCCCAAACGAAAGAAAAGGACAAAATCACAGCAAGAGAACTAAAGGAAACAGAGACAATTAATATCTCTGATAGATAATTTAAAGGAATGATTATAAAGATACTCACTGATCTGGAGAAAAAAGAGTGGAGGACCTCAGTGAGACCCTCAAAAAAAGTCAGAAGAAGTAAAAAAGAACCAATCAGAGATGAAGAACTCAATAAATGAGATTAAAAATACACTAGATAAAGCATGAGGCCTACTTAAAAAAAACACTAGATACAATGAACAGCAGAACAGAGGAAGCAGAAGAACAGATCAGTGACCTAAATGACAGAATACTGGAAAACACAATATATAAATCAATATATAAACATATAAGCAACATATAAATCAAATCAACATGTTGTATACCTTAAATTTACATGTTATGTATTAAATATATTTCAATTTTAAAAGTTCACTATGTCTTTTATAATATTAACTCTAAGTATACTTAACAAAGTAAAATTAATTTTGTAACTTTATTACAAAATTGGAACAATGAAAATATCTTCCCCTATCTTAAACCAAATTAAATATGTACTGCTAGCTAGTGAAAATGACCTTTCCTCATAAGAATTATTCTTAGTAATACATGCAAAATTATTTTTATTCTCCAAAAGGTAAAAAGGATCTTCACTCCTTACTCAGATGTAAATTAAACAGATGTTCAATGTTCTGGCTTTGGATCTTTTAGCTTCCTTACTCCTTCCCTGGATAAATGTTAACAAACCAGACATTGTAACAACAACTCTGCAGATTACTCTCAGATGAATAATTTTTGGACCAACATATCTCTGGAGCACAGTTCCTGTATTTTCAGCTATATGCTAGATGTTGCCATAAGCCACCCTGTTAGTGCTTTGAATCTAATAAATATGTACCTCCCAAATGAACTTTCATGCCACATAATCCTAGGTTGAAATCCTGGTTCCACTACTTTACTGACTATGAGACAATGGATAAATTACTTAAAATCTCTGAGCCTATTTTCTTCTCTGTAAAATGCAGAAAAGAATAGTTCCTTTAGCAAAAGCTTATTATGTCTAAATAAGGCGATGCATGTAAAGATATATGAGCACAGTGACTCACACACAGAAATCATTCAAAATGCATTAGCCATTTTGTCTCTCAAATTTGCTCTTTACACTGTTTTCTATTTCTCCAAAGAGTATCACTAGCTTTCCAGTCATCAACCTCAAATTCCCTTGGCCTTTGACATCTTCCTTTTCCTGATGGCTAACATCCAATTA
Organism: Mustela nivalis; assembly: GCF_964662115.1. Taxonomy (NCBI): domain Eukaryota; kingdom Metazoa; phylum Chordata; class Mammalia; order Carnivora; family Mustelidae; genus Mustela; species Mustela nivalis. The sequence continues at coordinate 59,702,904 of NC_139027.1, forward strand.
GTTGCCAAATATTTCAGTTCTGCCCAAACGAATCCAACTGAAATCAATACTCACCTATGGAAAAACCACTACCTTTGTAGGCATTGTGCTAATGTGTATGGGGATACAATGAAGAGTAAGGCTTAGAACCTGCCTTTAAAGAATGGGCTAAGAGCCAGGGGTCTGGGGCCAGGTTAGCAGAACTATAACTAGTGAACAATGAGGTATGAATTCTAGTTCTTCCATGTACTATGAAGCCTTGGAAAATTTATTTCAGAAATTCATTTAGCCAGTATCATTTTGTTCAACTATAAAATGGGAGTTAAAATGCTTACCTCATAGGATTCTAACCAGAATTAACAGAGATGACATCAACAAAGGGCTCTAGTCAGAGGCTGATATATTATGCACGGGCTTTTTAAAAATTTTTCTTTTTAACTCAGATTCTTTACAGATCAAGTTGTGGGATAAGTTTGGTGTAATGCAGGCAGATAAGAATTGTGATAAGCTATAGAGATTTCTAAATGGCTTTTTAAAGGGGATGGCCACTATTCCACTTCAACCAAGTACCACTAAATAGGAACACAGGTCCTGCAATGTTTTTGAGTTTAAGACAAGTCAGAAAGTTCACTTTCTGACTTGTGAACTCTCCAGTTTCTTAAAACACTGGAATGTAATTTAAAAAAAATGTTTTAATGTGTCCACCAAATAAAACATCTGCTAAAACCTGCAAGTCACCAATTTGCAATCTATGCCTGAATGGCTCAGAGGGAAGGCAGAAGTTGCAAACACAGTTCTCTTGCTAGAAGCTTCAAGGGAGTGGAAGGTAACCAATGCTTTTGGTTTCATCATGTGGTTCTTAGTTTTACCTGTGCTGAGAAACTGATAATAGACAAAATAGAGAAGACAAATTAGACCCTGCTCTCCAGGGACAATGCCAGACATAGAAAGCAAAATCCCTGAATACTGTTTAACCTTCTGCATCCAGAGTGTTGCCTAACACAAAATTTGACTAATCTTTGTACCTGGTTCCTTGGACGGAACATCTATACCCTTGGATTTTCCCCAGTGATAAGAATGCCTTTTTATTCATGAGCGGGCTATGACAGTTTGCACTAATAAGGTCACTCACTGTGGGCCTCTAGGTAGCTTATGTGAGAAAGAGATGGCTCAGGGTGGGAACAAGCCAAGCAAGAAAGACCAACCATGTGACCACAGCCCAACCATGTTGGGGCTGGCTTTGAGCCATTTAATATCAGCCCAACCTCTGGGCAAGGCAGGAGAGTTAGAGACAGTTCAATCGGGTGCTCAATGATATAACTAATATGGCTAGATAATGCACCCCAATAAAAACTCTGGACACAGAAGCCGTGAGGACTTTGTACAGGAGGGTGACGTGCCTTGATTCTAAGGGCAGAGGGAATAAAACCACTATGTGTAGAATCCTCATAGACTTCACCTTATGTATCTTCTCATTTGTCTGGTCCTGATTTGTATCCTGTATAATTAAACTATAATTAAACTATTAGTACAGTGCTTCCCTGAATTCTGTAAATTGTTCTAGCTTCCAGATATTTATTGAACCTGAGGGGGGTCTTGTGGGAAACCTCCATATTTGTAACCAGTTCATTAGAAATGTGGCTGTTCTGGGACCCCAAAACTTCCAATCAGAAGGCAGTCTCTTGGGGACTGTGCCTTGAATCCATAAGGTCTGTGTTAACTCTGGGCAACTACTACTATCAGAACTGAAAATTGTGGTTATTGCAAGAGAATATTCCATAGGTATAAGACTTAGCACTACACATATATTTTGGCAGTTCTTTAATTCTTGGTGCTGGAGAAAATTCTAATTTCTGGAGTAATCAGGAACCAACCATTCACTTATAGTCTAAAAAGCTTGTATTTCGGCCATAAATGATAATGTTAGTAAAGCAGATGTCATATGTTACAATGAGAAGACAAAGTCAAATTGGAAATTATCACTTTTTTAAAGTAAAATGGAAAACTAACATTTATTCCCCACTGAAAACTTGTCACAGAAAGAAATACAACAAAAAGGGTTTGTCCTTCATGCTTCAGCAATATGTATTATTACTTATTTTCATTCACCTTTAGTCTTTGCCATTCCCACCAATACCACTAGCCCCTTATTCCTTCATATGATAGGTTTACTCCTAACACCAGCTCTTATTATTTCCTCAAATCATATTGCCTGGCCTGAATCAATGAGGTCTTTCCTCTCATATCATTCACTATTAGACTGTTATTCTTTTAGCTATCTTACTGAAAACCTGCAACTCAACCATATCTGCCTCTGTCCTTGTGCTGCAGATTTCTAAAACACATAACTAATATCATATTAAAACTTGATGTCAACACCAGAAAAATGAAAAGGAAAGCCATAATATATATATATATATATATATATATATATATATATATATATATATATATATATATATATATTTATATTATGTTATTGCAAAGGCAAGTTTTCATAAATCCTAAATATTACAGCTCTAGATAAAAACTATTTAATGAAATTGGACTAACTGATTTTGACAGTGGTACTCTCATTTTCCATAAGTCATTAGTATTCTTACAAAATTAATTCACTTTCATTTATATTTCTTAATGGAATTTAATCATGTATTCTGGAAATACATACGACACATAGGTAGGACTTTAGGAGTAATAAAGCACAGTATCCTATCACCTAGCTGAAGAATTAATACAATACCAACATCTTTGAAGCTCCTACATCCCCCTTCTGATAAGGGAGCAGAAGGCAAGCTGAGGACAAAGCACAAGCTGATACCCCTGCTAACTCTCCCCCACATATACTCCGCTGGGAAATGTATGACATTCCTCAGAGACTCAGGACTGTCCTAAAACTAAGGGAAAAGAAAAACAAATGTTTAACTAATAGAGAACACAGTCCTGTAAGACATGAGTCTCCATAGTGTACCAATCAATGTCGTAGTGATTTATAAGGAAAAAGCATCCTTATCAATAGCCTAACTTCCAGAGACCCATAACTCAATTTCCCGGAGGCCTAACATCACCCTCCCTTCCATGAGTGATGTGGGAAACCAAGGCAGAAGGGAAAGTAAACGAAATTACATTTCTTCATGACCTGCAGCCCACTGACAAGGACTAAAGATAGAGCATAATATTCCCCCAGGAAGCTCCCAACTGTCTTAATGTTAATTCCTTACTAGAAGGAAAAGCAGCCTTAATTTGATAATAGCCAAGCCTCCAGTATCCTGGGCATCTTCTTTAGCATATGGAAGTCCTTTTGGACACCTCCCTTTCTCCTTACCTCCCCCAGCTCAGCTATCCCTCACAACCTCTGTTCATCAGCTCTTTCTGCCCATGGGTCCTGCTCCCCTGGCTTTGTCGAAAATTAGTTGACCACAGAGTTCTGGGTTCTCTATCCTGTTCCATTAATCTATGTGTCTGTTTTTGTGCCAGTACCACACTGTCTTGATGCCTACAATTTTGTAATACAGCTTGAAATCCAGAAGTGTGATACCGCCAGTTTTGGTTTTCCTTTTCAGCATTCCTTTGGCTATTCAGGATCTTTTCTGGTCCCATACAAATTTTAGGATTATTTGTTCCAGTTCGGTGAAAAAAGGTTGCATCCCTAATGCAAAAGGGATTGCATTATATGTGTGGATTGCTCTAGGTAGCATAAACATTTTCACAATATTTGCTCTTCCAATCCATGAGCATTGAATGTATTTCCATTTCATAGTGTCTTCCTCAATTTATTTCACGAGTATTCTATAGTTTTCTGAGTATAGATCCTTTGTCTCTTTGGTTAGGGTTATTCCTAGGTATCTTATGGTGTTGCATGTAACTGTAAATGGGACTAACTCCTTAATTTCTCTTTCTTCTGTTTCATTGTTGGTGTATAGAAATGCAACTGATTTCTGTGCAGTGCTTTTTATCCTGCCACTCTACTGAATTCCTGTATGAGTTCCAGCAATTTTGGAGTGGAGTCTTTTGGGTTTTCCACATACAGTATCATGTCATCTGCAAAGAATGCCAATTTGGATGGCTTTTATTTTTTTTTTCTTGTCTGATTGTTAAGGCTAGGATTTCTAGTACTATGCTGAACAGCAGTGGTAAGAGTAGACATTTTAGTTGTGTTCCTGATCTTGAGGGAAATGCTCTCCACACTGAGAATGATATTTGCTGTGGGCTTTTCATAGATGGCTTTCATGATACTGAGGTATGTTTCCTCTATCCATACACTGTGGACAGTTTTAATCAAGAAAGGATGCAATGCTTTGTCAAATGTTTTTTCTGCATCTATTGAGAGGTTCATACATATGGTTCTTGTCCTTTCTTTTATTTATGTAGTCTTTCACATTGGTTTGCAGATGTTGAACCAACCTTGCAGCCCAAGAATAAATCCCACTTGGTCATTGTGAATAATCCTTGTAATGTACTGGTGGATCCTACTGGTTAGTATTTTGGTGAGAATTTTTGCATCCATGTTCATCAGGGATACTGGGGGGTAGATCTGTAATTCTCCTTTTTGGTGGGGTCTTTGGTTTTAGGATCAAGGTAACGCTGGCCTCATAAAATGAGTTTGGAAGTTCTCCTCCCATTACTATTTTTTGGCACAGCTTCATAAGAATAGGTATTAATTTTTCCTTAAATGTTTGGTAGAATTACTCTGGGAAGCCATCTGGCCCTGGGCTCCTGTTTGTCAGGAGATTTTTTATTACTGCTTCAATTTTTCCTTGCTGGTTATGGGTCTGTTCAGGTTTTCTATTTCTTTTTGGTTCAGTTTTGGTAGTTTATACATCTCTAAGAATTCATCCATTTCTTTCAGATTGCCTGATTTGTTGGCACATAGTTGCTCATAATATATTCTTATAATTGTATTTCTTCAATGTTGGTTGTGATCTCTTTCATTCAGGATTTTATTTATTTGGGTCCTTTCTCTTCTCTTTTTGATAAGTCTGGCCAGGGGTTTATCGATCTTATTAATTCTTTCAAAGAACCAGCTCCTACTTTCGTTGATCTGTTCTAGCGTTCTTTTGGTTACTATTTCATTGACTTCTGCTCTAATCTTTATTAATACTCTTCTCCTGCTTGGATTAGGCTTTATTTGCTGTTCCTTCTCCAACTCCTTTAGATATAAGTTAGGTTCTGTATTTGAGACCTTTCTTGTTCTTGAGAAAAGCTCATAGTGCCACATACTTCCATCTTAGGACTGCCTTTGCTGCATCCCAAAGATTTTAACAGTTGCATCTTCATTTTCATTTGTTTCCATGAATTTTTAAAATTATTCTTTAATTCCCTGGTTGATCCATTCATTCTTTAGTAGGATGTTCTCCAGCCTCCATGTATTAGAGTTCTTTCCAACTTTTATCTTGTGATTTGAGTTCCAGTTTCAAAGCATTATGATCTGAAGATATGCAGGAAATGATCCCAATCTTTTGGTATGCAATCCAGTATGTGATCTATTTGTGACCCATTATGTGATCTATACTGGAGAACGTTCCATCTGCATTCAAGAAGAATGTGTATTCTGTTGCTTTAGGATGGAATGCTCTGAATATATCTGTGAAGTCCATCTGGTCCAGTGTGTCATTCAAAGCCCTTATTTCCTTGTTGATCTTTTGCTTAGATAATCTATCCACTGCAATGAGGGGGGTGTTAAAGTCCCCTGCTGTTATTTTATTATTATGGATATGTTTCTTTGATTTTGTTATTAATTGGCTTATACAGGGGCACCTGGGTGGCTCAGTCATTAAGCATCAGCCTTTGGCTCAGGTCATGATCCCAGCATCCTGGGATTGAGCCCCATATTGACCTCCCTGCTCAGTGGAGAACCTGTTTCTCCTTCACCAGCTCTCCGGTGCTTGTATTCCCTCTCTCACTATCTCTCTCTGTCATAAATAAAATCTTAAAAAAAAATAATTGGCTTATATAATTGGTTGCTCCCATGTTAGAGACATAAATATTTACAACTGTTAGATCTTCTTGTTGGACAGACCTTTTAAGTATGATATAGTGTCCTTCCTCATCTCTTACTACAGTCTTTGGTTTAAAATCTAATTTGTCTGATAAAAGGCTTGTCACCCCACCTTTCTTTTGAGGTCCATTAACATGATAAATGGTTTTCCACACCCTCACTTTAATCTGGAAATGTCTTTGTGTCTAAAATAAGTCTCTTATAGATAGTGTATCAGTGGGTCTTGCATTTTTATCCAGTCTGATACCCTGTGTCTTTTGATTGGGGGCATTTAGCACATTTACATTCAGAGTTCTATTGAAAGATACAAATTTAGTGCCATTATATTGCCTGTAAAGTGTTATTATATACTGTCTCTGTTCCATTCTGATCTATGTTACTTTTGGGGCCTCTCTTTGCTTAGAGGACCCCTTTTTAATATTTCTTGTAGGGCTGGTTTGGTGATCACAATTTTTTTTTAGTTTCTGTTTGTCCTGGAAGCTTTTTATCACTCCATCTATTTTGAATGACATCCTAGCTAGATAAAGTACTCTTGGATACATATTTTTCTTGTTTAGCACATGAATATATCATGCTAGTCCTTTCTGCTCTGCCAGGTCTCCATGGAGAGGTCTGCTGCCAAGCTAATGTTTCTACCCTTGTAGGTTATAGACCTCTTGTCCCAAGTTGCTTTCAGGATTTTCTCTTTGTCTCTGAGACTTGTAAGTTTTACATTAGATGTCAGAGTGTTGACCTATTTTTATTGATTTTGAGGGGGGTTCTCTGTGCCTCCTGGACTTGATGCCCATTTCTTTCCCCAGATTAGGGAAGTTCTCTGCTATGATTTGTTACAATATAAATTCTGCTCCTTTCTTCCTCTGGGATCCCAATTGTTATAATATTGCTTGCTTTATGGCATTACTTATTACTCAAATTCTCTCATGATCCAGTAGTTGTTAGCTCTCTTTATCTCAGTTTCTTTATTCTCCATCATTTGGTCTTCTATATCACTAATTCTTTCTTCTGTCTCATTTATCCCCGCAGTTAGAGCCTCCATTTTTTAATTTTACCTCATTAATAGCCCTTTTGTAGTCAAACTGGTTAGACTTCAGTTCTTTTATTTCTCTAGAAAGGGATTCTCTAGTGTCTTCTATGCTTTTCTCAAGCCCAGCCAGTATTTTTATAATTGTTATTCTGAACTCTACCTCTGACATATTACTAATGTCCATATTGATTAGGTCCCTGGCAGTCAGTACTGCCTCTTATTCTCTTTTTTTAAGTGAGCTTTTCCATTTTGTCATTCTTGCAGAAAGTGTTCACTTCTCTATTCATAGAATTGCATCTATTCTTCTCTTTGATCTCTGGTTGAATTTGCAGGTGTTCACAATGATTTGATCCAGCTGAATTCCTGGAACCAGGTGAAATTAAGGTGTTCCACTCCTCTGCATCTTGGACTCCTCTCATCTGGGAGTCACTTCTAATATCAAATGCTCCTTTGCTCTTTTCATGAAAAGACTACTATTTCTCTGTTGAATCACCCCTGCACCTTTGTTGAAATCAATTGACTATGTACATGTGAGTCTACTTCTGGACTGTTTTCTTGCATTGACCTGTGTATTTATTCTTTTTCAATTAACTGGGACTATAAACCAAATGATTTTGATTTGGTGATTATATTGTGATCAGTGTGTTTCTTAATTAACAGGGATTAGAGACAGTAATCAGCATCCTATAAATAGAACAAGAATTCTAAGAATCTAAGATTCTAAGAATCAATAGAAATTAATTCTACTACAAGTGCCATCATCAATGAACTGAAATCACATATTTCTATGTTTCTTGGGGATAATGATACCTATCGCATACAATTGTTGAAGGCCAAGTGAGAAAACAGAAAAATTCCTTGAATGGGCTACACAAAATACTTTTTCTGATTTTTCATTTAGAAGTCTAATTTTAAGTACTTGTAATACCAGTTCCTATCATTTTCTCCACATCTGAATATTGAAACTTCAACCTAGGACTTTAAGCAAAACAAATAGTCTATCAAATATGTATAAATTTGGTCGTGATCTGCATCCCTGAAAAGTCATTGTAGGAGTAAAAGCATATGTAGTCAAAATTTCCCCTCACTGTTCCCTGGGAATTTAGGCATTTTCATAATAAGTTCCATGCAGATTTTGCCCTCTTCTCCCTCAGTCTATAGTATAAGTATTGAAATGCTAAACAAAGATCATCTTAAGAGTTAGGAACACTAGTAAAAAAAGGGGAGGGAGTGTGGGGGAGTTTCTTTTCAATTAGCAATTGTAGGAAATAACTGTGAATTTAGAAAAGATAAGTAATTCAAGAATCCAATATCCTTTTACCAACTCTATCTTTAAAAAAAATTTCAAATTAAGCCTGAGTGATGTCAGTTTAATTGCCAATAACCAGTCAAACTGACCAGGAAATAACACGATTAATTCTGTTGTACTTCTAGAGTGGTAAATGGAAAGACCCAAACACTGCACCAACCCACCAGGTTTGTCAAATACACTCCTTCCCTGGGGACTAGCTGTTTCTCATTCTTCTCTCTTTTTCTCTTACTTTCTTTCACAGTGTTTTAAAGTTTTAATTTAATAATCAAACTACATAACACAGTTCAAATCCTCACAAAGAATTTTCCAGTTAAATAGTTCCTCCTTCTCTGAATTATACAGAAACACCTAGGTTAATTTTTGCCTTGAGTTACAATCTATCAAAAGTTTTACTCAGTGGGATTTTATTAAAAACAAATTAACAACTATAATAAACATCATATACTTATTATCTGAACATTATTTTTGAAAAAGCAGTAAAATAACAGTTAAAGTCCACGTTCCCTTTAAAGTTAATGCATATAAAATGTCACTATTTTCATTTTCTAAGTTATGGTAGCCTGGTGTTATAATTAGTTTGGATTCACATATTTTGAATCTCTGTATCCTATTGATAGTATTTTAAGTTTCCTCACCCACTAGCCATATAAAAATACCATATGTTTTTTACAATGACAAATATTGATATAATAACAAGGCTGACTGTGGTTCTTTTAATTACATTTTTGCATCCATCCACTGCAGAATAACTTTAACAAAACTATATGGGTTAAAGTAACTGGAGATTGAGTTTCTGAGAACACAGTGGACAATCTCCCTTAAAAGACATAAATCAGGGCACCTAGGTGGCTCAATCACTTAAGTATTCAGCTATTGATCTCCACTCAGGTCTTGATCTCAGGATTGTGAGTTCAAGCCCACGCCTAGCGTGGAGCCTACTTAAAAACAAACAGGGGCGCCTGGGTGGCTCAGTGGGTTAAAGCCTCTGCCTTTGGCTCAGGTCATGATTCCAGGGTCCTGGGATTGAGCCCCGAATCCGGCTCTCGGCTTGGTAGGGAGCCTGCTTCCCTTCCTCTCTCTCTCTGCCTGCCTCTCTGCCTACTTGTGATCTCTGTCAAATAAATAAAATCTTAAAAACAAAACAAAACAAAAAACAAACAAATAAGTAATAGACATAAAATATCCCTTAAAATACATTTTTAAATGTTGGATAAATATAATATATATCCTTTTAAACATATAGCTAAGCTCACAAAAAAGCAAAAGGGCAAAAACAGAGGGAGTTTAAAATCTGTGGATTTTAATAATCACATAATACAAATGCAGAAGACAAAACCTGGGGTGCCTGGGTGGCTCAGTCGGTTGAGTGTCCAATTCTTGGCTTCAGCTCAAATCATGATCTCAGGATCAGGACATCAAGCCCCAGTTGGGCTCAGAATGGAATCTGCATTAGATTCTCTCTTTTTCCTTCCTCCTCTGCCCTTCCCCCTGATCCTGTACTCTCTCTCTCTCCCAAATAAATAAATACAATAAAATCTTGAAAAAGGAGAAGAAGAAGAAGAAGAATAGGAGGAGGAGGAGGAGGAAGAAGAAGAGGAGGAGGAGGAAGAAGAAGGAGGGTCCATTCGTTAAAAAACCAGGGAGGGAACTGAGACTCCTGGATAAAGTTACAACTTTCAGAACTTGTCCTCCTCAGCAAAAGTGTTAAGAAGTAAAAAATCTGCTCTACCTAAGAGAAGGGAACAATGAGATACCAATTCCAAATTATAAAACACAGGAAGAAAAAAATCACTGTGGTGTTTAATTTTATGTGTCAATTTGACTGGGCTAAGGGATACCCAGATGGCTGGTAAAACATTATTTCGGGTATGTTATGTCCTGGTGTTTCTGGAAGAAATTAGCATTTGAATCAGCAGACGGAGTAAAGAGGATATTCCTTCAACAATGTGGGTAGACGTCCTCTAATCCACGGACAGTCCAATAGTATGAAAAGGAGAAAGAAGGGTGAATTCTTTAACTCTTGTCTTGATTTAGGAAATCCATCTTCTCCTGCTCTCAGACATGGGATTTCATGGTTCTTAAGCCTTCAGCCTCAGATGGAGAATTATACCATTGGTTCCCTGGGTCCTTGGATCTTTGGACTCAGACTGAATTATACCATGAGCTTTCCTGGTTCTCCAGCTTCAGATGACAGATCATGGGACTCTGGGTCTCCATAACTACATGGACCAATTCCTGTAATAAATCTCCTATCCACATAGCTGTATATTATCTTACTGGTTCTGTTTCTCTAAAGAACCCTAAAACAATAACCATGAGTGAGAGTATGCAGAAACAAATCATAAAATTTAGGCCTTCAAGAACTTCCCAAAATGGAGTAAGATACAGAATGAAGACAATGTATCATTTTAAATAACCAGACAGCCTTGAAAAAGAGCCAAATAGGATTTCTAGGAATGAAATATAATCATTAAATTCAAGTGGCTGCTCTAATTTCAAAGGAAAATGTTAAAAATGCCCACATTGATGTCCGCATTTACAAATAAGAGATTCTTGATTTAATTTGTGCATAAAAAATTCTACCAAAATTCTTTACCCCAAAATATTTAGAGTTATTAATGGAGCAACACTACTTCAAGGAATATAGTCCCATGCTCTAGAACTTAATAATTTGATTTTACTGTAAGAAAAGCTGTTTTGATCATTCATCTAATTATTTAAGAAATATTTATTAAGCACCTCCTATGTGCTGGGCAGATATACATAAAATTAAGTAAGTTTTAACATCTCTCAGTATGAAAAGAGGTAATATTTGGCTTGCAACTGTAGAAGAATTTGATTTTTATGTTAAGGTTCAAATAGACTAAACAATGAAGAAATGCATGACTGGCAATCAGAATACTTTTGCCGCTGATATACTGTCTCTCAATTTCTCATCTAAATACTTTGCTCACTCTACTAACTTCATAAAGAAACTGTTATACTAACACAAAAATAGAAGTAAATAAGCTTTAAATGTGCTATACAGATAGAAGTAACTGGTCAAATAACATTTTAAAAGGAAAAGAATAAAAGAGTTATTCATGTGATTTGTCCTATATTGGTGGATCATCTAAAATGTTTCAAGTGAAAATCCTAAAGGAAACCATTCTCCATAGGTCTCTCACATTTCTAAATGTTTTATGAGCCAAAGCCCTGACTCCCTTTGTTCTAGACTATCTTTCAAAAATGATAGTAGAGTAAACAGCTCTGGAAGATATTCATCCTTTGGAAGAGATAGCAGGCTTGTTTATTGTCTAGTATTATCTTTATTATATGTGCCTAGGGCTCAGGGTTTCTCTCCAACAATATAACCAACTGCATATGCAGGTGTCACCTGACCCCCCTTAGCATCGCTCTGGGACTTGGGCAAATGGTGCAAATGCTGATGCTCTGGCTACCGCCCTAACTACCATGAGTAAATAAAATCTTTTGTCTTTGATCCAGGAACCTGCCAGCAATCATTGAACTGCAACAGATTAACCTGTTAGTTTGCAAGTAGGGTAAAATCTCAGACTCTTCACCATTCTTGAGAGACAAGAATCATGGTAATTCTTATTCCTCAGGCAGCACATCACTCAAGTACACTGGGACACACTGTTTTGTGTTCACTAACTTTGTAACAACCCAAATAGTGAACAATTTATTTAAACGTCTGTATTCTTGTGCTCCAAAATAGTCTTTGGTGACCTTCCAACTCAGTATTATAGACATATCAAAGCTCTTAAGCAGAGCCAACCCCACACATTATTTCATCATGAACAGAAATATTTAGGATTTAAATTCCATATCCCTGGCTTTCCTTTACTCTTTTGAAGAAAATGTTTTTATAATACTGGACGCAACTAATGTTAGTATTTTTAAACATTCTTTTTAGGTCCAGAGAATTTGAGTTGTTAGAATAGAAAAAAATAGCACATGAAAAGCAAAGTGTAAAAAACCATATAAATGTGAAGTTACTAGGTTCTAAAACCTTATTAGCTAGAGATTTTCTCATAAACACATGCCACCAGATGCAAGAAAATGTAGAGGAGGAGTGCTTTACTGGCTCAGTCAGTAGAGCACGTACCTCTTGACCTCAGGATTGTGAGTTCAGGACCCACACTGGGCATGGAGCCTTACTTCGGAAAAAATTGTAGAGGAGATGTATACAAGTACATGTTTGCTATTGGAAAAACAAGTCAAAGTGCCAGTGTCAAGTACAGTGAGTTGATTATCCAGGGATGGTTCAGGTGTGATGTGTTTATGAGATTCACCTTTACTCAACAGCAGCTGGTTACACAGGTGTGTCTCTGTTGCTTGTTGTTTTGTATTGTAAATGGAAGACAGTTGGTAGGTAATGTATTATCTTACTACTGGGTCATGATGACACAAATACCACAAGTAACAGATATGTTATAACAGCACCAGGAATATGTTTGAAGATTTTAAGAAGTCTCATAAATTCATAGGTTCCATAAGATGAGAAAAATGTAAAAATCTAAACTGCAATATTTTTTCTGTTGACTTCTGATGAGACTCATATAATTTAAGTCTAAAAATTGAGTTAATTATAGAGATTAATTTTACTGATATTAATAGTGTTGGAATGTGTGTTTTGAAAGGTGAGACTGTAAGTACCTAGCACACTGTTCAACTTTCTTCCTTGTTCAAGGAGTAGTCTTGATTTTCCATTAAGTACTATTTTTTGTTTTTCATCGAGCTATGTTACTTTTTCTATTCTCACAACTTAAATTCTATGGACTCAAATGGATGTTTCAAATTCTAACATTACTTGCATAAAACATTTTAAAAACACATCTGGTAATACTAGAAGGGCTAGATAAATCCATATGAGGATACTGATAAAATATAAATGAACAGGGACACTTGTTTCATAAGTAGGAAATGAAAAATTAAATACATGTTGGAATCATAAAAAAAAACCACCTGGTCATTGTAAGAGCTGGACTATAGGTCTCTTGCCATCCCACTCACACACATGTTTTTCCCCTATATTATATTGCCTTCTCATTTCTAATTTTTAATAAAGAGTATAGAATATCAGTAAGACTATGTCCTGGTGCCTAGAATGGTCAAGGAGAAGAAGCCTAAGTTATTGCTTGGAGGCCTCTAACCCATGCTCTTCTCAAAAAATAGCTTTAGTTGGCCTTCCCCCTTTTTTCTTCAAACCAAACCAAAGTGTTCTGCTTCCACTAATGGTGGAGTTCCTTTATTTAACCTACCATCTCACAGATGAGAATTATAAAAACTGGCCAAAACAAAACAACAAGATCTAACTTTCTGAAGGCAATGAAAAACAACAGCAGACAGAAATTGCTGGGGTGTCAACATCTAAGAATGGCTCAAAGAGTTCGTTGTGTCCCAACCCTCTTTTTAAATTTTAAACAGCTTTTCCCTGAGGGTAGGTTCCAGTGAATGCTGGGTTGGAAGCTAAAATTCAGAAATCTTCAGTTTTTCGGCTTCAGAAACCAAGAGGACAGAGTTTGAGGTTACCATAACACCCAGAAATTAAGGGAAAATCCTGTTTTAAAAAAAAGACAGCTACCAGAGTGCCCGAGTGGCTCAATTGGTTGGGCGTCTGCCTTCAGGTCAGGTCATGATGCCAGGGTCCTGGGATCAAGCTCCACATTGGGATCCCTGCTCAGGAGGGGGCCCGCTTCTTCCTCTTCTGCTACCCCTGCTTGTGTTCTCTCTCTCCCTCATCAGGTAAATGAATAAAATCTTTTAAAAAAATAAATAAATAAAATTTTAAAAGACAGCTACAGAGGCAACTGGGTGTCTCAGTCGTTAAGCATCTGCCTTCGGCTCAGTTCATAATCCTGGGGTCCTGGGATCGAGCCCTGCATCAGGCTCCCTGCTCAGTGGGAAGCCTGCTTCTCCTTCTCCCACTCCCCTTCGCTTGTGTTCCCTCTCTTGCTGTGTCTCTCTCTGTCAAATAAATAAAAATCTTTTAAAAAAATAAAATAAAAAGATAGCTACAGAGAAGAGCCCTACATTGTACATATAAACACTACTGAACTCACTGACAAGTAAACTGCATGCGTGGGACAGATTCTAGGCAGCTCAGAGAAAGCTGAAAGATCTGAACACAAGTTTTAGCAGCTACCCATTGCAGGGGAATCTGGTGTTGGATATAGCCAAGTTAATTGCCTAAGAACACACACACACACACACACACACACACACACACACACAAAATCAATATTCCTCAGAGACTCATAATAGAATCCAGAGTATTTACAAGGCATTATTCACATGTCCATTATACAATAAAATTATTAGACATATGAAGAAACAAGAGGTTTCTTCAGAAACAGGAAATGTAACATACTCAAAAGAAAAGACAGTGGATAGAGACTAAACTTGGAATGCCCAATTGTTGGAATTAGCAGATATAGCTACAATGATACCTACACTTAAAAATTTAAAGAAAAGGATGTTTGAAATTAACAAAGAGATAGGAAATCAGCAGAGAAACAGAAACTATAAAATAGTGAAACTGAAATTCCGAAACTAAAAATTTAGTATCTGAAGTAAAAAATTCAATAAAGGGTCAAAACAGTAGATTGAAGATAAAAGAAGAGTCAGTTAACTTGAAGGCAGATTAATAGAAAATATCCAGTTTGAAGCACAGAGGGGGGAAAAAACTGGAAAAAAAGAGAAGGGAAAGAAAGAAACTGAGGAACAAATAGTACAATGTTAAAACTTTTAACATATGTGTAAATGGACTTCCATTAGAAAAATGAGGCAGAGAAAGTACTTAAAAAAAAATTAAGTTTCCCAAATTTTTTGAAGATATAAATAGCAAATTCAAGAAGAACAATAAAATGCAAGGATAAATACAAAGAAAACCTTACCTATATATATCATATCGTATGATATATGTCATACATATATGTATGTATACATACATATTCAAAATGTGGAAAGATAAACATAAAGAGAAAAATTGGGAAAGTAGTCAATGAAAAATGGCACATGACATAAGACACATGACAAATGACATCACACTGGAAAGAATGGAATCTAAAACAGTGGAACAATAGATGTAAGGTCCTGAAAGAAAAACACAGAATTCCATATTCAGCTAAAATATCTATCAAAAATAAATATGAATAAAGATATTTTCAGACATACAAAACCCAAGCAAACTCATTGCCCACATGACCTGCACAGTATGAAATGCAGGAAATTCTTCAAACTAATGAGAAAGGAAATCAGATGTAGAAATAGATTTTCAAAAAGAAATGAAGTGCAGTGAAGTAGTAAAAATATGGTTAAATATAAGGCTATGTTTTAGTGTTTCTTCTTAGGAATACATGTGACTACTTAAAGCAAAAGTTTATAAATATTGAAATACGGGTCTTACTACATATGAAGATGAAAAGCTGTACCAACTACTGTATAAAAGATGAGACATGAACAGAATTCTATAGTTGTAAGTCATTTTTCATATAAAATGGTACAGCTTCATTTTAAATATACCATGAAAAGTTACAGATATATAATGCAATCCCTAGTGTAACCCCTTTAAGAGATGTAGCTAAAAAGACAATAGAGAAATTAGAATTCTCAAAAAAATTTTTCAAGTCAAAGGAAGTCAGAAAGGATAAACAGGAATTTTTTTTAAATTCATGGAAAAAAAAAATGGAGGAAACCAGGGAAAAAAGCAAAACACTAAACATAAATGAATAAAGAACTTCAAAAGCAGGACTAACTTAAACATGGTTTACAACAGATGCATCTTCAAAGATGAAGATAGGTCAAAAGCAATGCTTTTATGCAAAAAATAAGCATAAAAACAAGGCTGGGGTGGCTATATTATTATCAAATAAAATAGACTAAGAGTACTATAGAGAGTGATACATTTCATAGAAAAAATGGGCAATTCATCAGAAGGATATAATTATAAGTGTGTAATGTCTGTTACAAAGCTTCAGTCTACAAGAAGAAAATTTGAAAGAGTTATATAGAAAAAATATGTATTTTTTAAAACTCCCAACTATGATTGTAAACTTAACACCAATCTCATCGTAACTGAAATAATGGCTAGATAAAAAAAACAGTTATGGGTACAGATGTGAACAGGACTATTAATCACTTTAATCTAATTAACATTTGTAAAATACTCCAGACAACATGTCTTTTCAAGTGCGCATGGTCTAATTCAACAGTATAGATCAAATACCAAGCCAGAAGTTGAGTTTCACTAAATATCAGAAGATTTACTGAAAATATATATTGGAATTATATAGAATATGTTCTCTGAATAAACTGAATTAAATTATTAAGTATTTAATAACATGCCTAACAGAACATCAAGTATTTAGAAGTCAAGCATAATATTTTTAAAGATATTATTTATTTATTTGTCAGAGAGAGAGAAAGATCAAGAGCACAAGAAGGGAAAGTGACAGGTAGAGGAAGAAGCAGGCTCCCCACAGAGCAGGGATGTTGCCAGCATAATCTTTCAACTTTTCTGTTTAAAAATTTTTCATAACAAAAATCATGGGGAAATTAATTTTAAAAAAATCAAGGCAGATGGGCAGCTATCTGTGGTATGTAGACTTAACTGTGTGGTAGAAAGACCTAACGACAGGTTTGCATTCTTCTACCCCACTCACAATACACAGAACTATGTTTCTTAAAATTTGGTTAACATGTCCACTAGTTCCTTGGATTTTAGATTTATAATGTGTTTTCTTTCATTTTTAAAGTACATTAGCTCTGCATTGTCTTGGGAAAGTTAATTAAATTCATTTAAAATTCTGTATACAAAATTACTTTTAAAACACTTAGAGATATCTGAAAAGTGCTCCATGAGTAGGAAATGTTGCCTTTCAGCTTGCCTTACAAGTATTTCTAAAAGATCCGTAATTTAATAAAGGACATTAAAATGCTTGGTTTTCCAGGCCTCATTTTATTTATCTTTTTAAAAGATTTTATTTTTAAGTAATCTCTGAACCCAGTGTGGGGCTCAAACTCACAACCCTGAGATAGAGAGCCTCATGCTCCACAGACTGAGCCAGTCAAGCACTCTTCTAGCCCTCATTTATTTTAAGGTTTTATTTATTTATTTGACAGAGAGTAAGAGAGCACAAGCAGGGGGAGCAGTAGAGGGAGAGGAAGAAGCAGGCTCCCCACTGAGCAGGAACTCAATGCAGGGCTCAAGCCCAGGACCCTGAGATCATGACCAGAGCCAAAGGCAGCCACTTAACAGACAGCCAACCAGGCAACCCAAGGCCTCACCTTAAATGAACAAAAATTAAAATGAAACATTCTTCAATATGTAACTACTCTATGTACATAAAAAATATGACAACCATAATACCTCATTCACATTGAGCTCTTTTCTCTGTGGTCAAGGGTATATCAATGTGATATCCATAGACATGACCATTGCTTCTTGAAATTTGATCAAATGTGTTTCCGATGTCTTGCTGCACTATATTATGGCAAAATCAACCACTTCATTCATCCCTGAAATTTAATTGCTGAAACAATTTCCTATGGTCTCACTGAGCTAATTCAGACAACTGAAAAGACAGGACTGGCCCTATCTATTTTTTTTTTTCTCAGAGTCCCAATCTTAGAGTCAGCTTGTTAGTCTCAAAAATACATTCAGATCATCAGGAGTCGAGAATATTGTTTCTCTCATCCACTGGAAAAGCAAAATGGAAGCATCAGCCCATTTCTTGTCTTTGCACAAAGCCCTATTAATAAAAATATGACACTTAAAAAGAAATATAAGTACTTCTCAAAATACAGGGACAGGGTGCCTGGGTGGCTTTGATGGCTAAGCATCTACCTTCAGCTTATGTCATGACTCCTAAGTCCTGGGATCAGGCCCCAAATCAGGCTCCTAGCTCAGTGAGGAGCCAGCTTCTCCCTCTGCCTCCCTCCCCCCACCCCCGCTCATGAGCTATCTCTCTCAAAAGAATAAATGAAATACTTTTTAAAAATACAGGGACAAATTATTTCCCATTAGCTGCTCTTGGTCTTCATTTCTTTTCCAGGGATCCTATTTCCTAATTTCTCTTGATTCCATATTCTGTTTCTATGGATCGTATCCTGCCTTACATGCCCTGCATTATGAGGAAAACTTTTCTATTAAAACCATTTGTGTCATTTTTTTCCCTGTAATTGCTCCCGCACTCATCTTCCTCTCATTATTTTGTGACTTGTATTTTAATGCCCGGATGCACTCAGGAGCACACACCTAAGGAGGTGAGGTGGGCATCGGAACTTGAACACTGAGAATGATACTTTTAAGTAAGTCTAGGTTTCATGCCGAGGAGTCTGAAGACTAGAAGGATCTTCCATTAATATGGCTTCAGATCAGCTGTCTCTTTGGACCGACGATTAAGAAATTGTAGTGATTAGTGAGAAAACAAATTGTACTGATATATGGAAATCAGAAAAGAGAAGAGCTATGTGAATACACTTACAAAACTTCTGTCAGTTCTGTTTTTTCCCCTGCATCTTAGTCTACCATAACCAAACTTATTAATAATATCCCAAAGATATTATGCTAAAATTGGGATATTTATCTTAAAATTTTTTCTACTCGATGACAGTGGATGACACAGAAATCATGAACAGTGTGACAAACTGCTAACTGTTCCTCAATATCCACTGTCCCTTGCATAGTAATAAATGGACATGCAGCTACCCAGAATAAAAAAAACTGTCTTTCCCCTCCTTGCAGCTAAGAATGGCAATGTGACTAAGTTCTAACCAAACGGATGTAAGTAGAAAAACACTTGTGGCAGCTTCAAAGAATCCTACTTAAAGGACAGAAAATATGTACCTTTTGCCCCTTTCTTCTTTGACCCTTTCCTGCATCCTATTACCTGAGATGTGAATATAATGGCTTCCTGGGTCGTGAGGACAAGGGGATCACACCCAAGGGACAATGGAATGATCCAATGGAAAAGTCCAGGACTCTGAGGTCTCTGAAGAACAGGGCCTATCTTGGGATTTCCACATAAAAGAAAAATAAACTTTTCTCTTTTTAAAGCTTTTGTTAATTTGGATTTCTGTGAAAGACAGCTGAACTTAATACTAACTAACTGAAAAAGTTAGGAAAAATAGAATAGTAGAAGTTCCTTCTTCCCCCCTTTTTTTGTGGGGGAGGGGCAGAGGGAGAAGGAGAGAGAGAATCTTAAGCAGGCTCCATGTTCAGTAGCCTGACGTGGGGCTCAATCTCACAACACTGTCATGACCCGGGCGGAAATCTGAGTTGGATGCTTAATTGACTGAGCCACAGAGGTACCCTGAGATTCCTTTTGATTGAGTTGTACAGTCATTCCCCTAAAGAATGAGAAGACGATATATTCTCTAGGAAAGGAGATGAAGAAACTTTAATTATTATTCCTCCAATATAATAGATCCGAAGAGCTGTTTGTATAGCATAAACTAGAGACCTTTAAAGAGGGAACTCAGCTAAGTGAATGAGCTTAAGTCTTTGGCATATTCACAGAATGCTGATAGTTGCTATGAAGCTTAATCATGTTGAATATTTGACAGAGTACATGAGCTTACCAAACCATTAACAGGCTTTACAGAACATATGGCTTTAAAATCCTCTGGACTATTCAGTGTTGATTTCAATCAATTCTAGGAGGCTCAAATGGAACCAATTATGATATAACCATAGGTAACATAAAAATCAATTTCTGAAAGAGTCACAACTAAGAAAATCTGTAAAAAAAAAAAAAAATCACTCTCAGTATAACAGGGTTAAATAACCAATGGTATACACATATAATAACTTCCAGAAATTTGTCAATTTAAAGAAAGTATCAAGAGGCTTGAAAGACTTAAGAGTCATAGAAAACAAAGACTGAAATTAAGTGGAAGAAAGTTTTTTTTATAAACCACTGACTTAGACTAACAAGATGCAATATGAAAAAATGGTAAACTTGCCAGCACAGCAATAAAATTTCGTACAACTCTGTAAAATGACTCTACAATTTTTAAAAAACTGATGCTTTCTACAAATCACAAATTGGGATCAGAGAAGTCTATATGAGTCACTGAAGTTTCAGAGGACTCAAATGTCTAGAAGTTAAATGGACTTTTAAAATAATCAAAAACTCAGGGCACCTGGGTGGTTCAGTCAGTTAAGCATCTACCCTTGGCTCAGGTCTCCCAAGTCTCCTGTTATGGGCCCGGCATCAAGTTGGGATTCCTGCTCAGTGAGGAGTCTGCTTCTCCCTCTGCCCTCCTCCCACTTGTGCTCGGTCTCTCTCAAACTCTCCCTCTCACAAATAAATAAAATCTTTTAAAAAATTCAAAAAAAAAAAAACACAAAAAAACCTCCAAATTATAAACTTTGTTTGTCAATCTAGAAGCCTATCAGAGATATACTGCGCCTACCTAAGGTGAGTAGGTAATATAAATAAACTGCATCAAAAGCATAGAGCAGAGGGTACATTCTATAGCAATCTGTAAATTTCTTCATGATCTTCTCACTAGAGTGTTTCTGAACCAGTAACATAAGTAAATGGAAAATAAGAATCACAATCACAAATATTCAACTCACCGATTTTCAGTAACTGCACTTAAATTTCACATTTGTTATTGATCTTCCAGTTACAAGGAAGAAAAGTTAGTTCCTTAATGAAAAAAGGCATGTCCAATATCAAATAGAAATGGCATGTTCTTTGACTAGGTCAAGTTCCAAAATATCAGTCATACATCTCCAAGGAGAAAGAAAATTAAATGTAAAAAAAGAGGCAGACTTTCCTCAGCTTTGTTTTCTCCAATGGTAAGAAATGTATTTTTAACCACCACGTGACATAAGTCATCTTACAAAATGAAGTCTTTACAGCAAAGCATGTGATCCTTTATCCCTCTCAGCAGGCCTCTTCCTAAGTGATAAATTCTTTCCTAAACTTAATTATTCAAAGCTCAACAATAAAATGCATTAGGAGAGAAGAGAAGGAAAGTGAGGAAAAAAAAATAAAGGAGAATGTTTTCCCCTTCCTTTTTTTCAATAAAAGCAGATGCAAAACTGTTTAATGTATACATTCTGTTTAAATATATTTTTTACTGGGGCGCCTGGGTGGCTCAGTGGGTTAAAGCCTCTGCCTTCGGCTTAGGTCATGATGCCAGGGTCCTGGAATCAAGCCCCACATCCAGCTCCCTGCTCAACAGGAAGCCTGCTTCCCCCTCTCTCTCTGCCTGCCTCTCTGCCTACTTGTGATCTCTTTCTCTGTCAAATAAATAAATAAATAATCTATTTTAAAAAAAATATATATATATATATATATTTTTTTACTTAGGCATGAGCAGAGGGGGGAAGGGCAAAAGGAGAGGGAGACAAGCAGACTCCTCAGTGAGCAAGGAGCCTGACACAGGCTCAATCCCAGAATCCTGGGGTCATGACCTGAGGGGAAGGAAGCTTAACTAATTGAGCCATCCAGGCACCCCTAAGTATATTTTCTGAAGCTCTTAGGATAAAATAACTGAAAGAAAATACACAAAATGCTAGCAACTTCATTGGGGTGGTAGAAATCAGAACTAGAGATTTCCCTTTTTCCTGTATTTCAGCTTTTCTCCAACATTAGTTTTATCACTTTTATAACTAAACAGTGAAATTACAAATAACTTAAAAGCAGGAAAAGCCTTTTAAAAACTAATCTTCTTCTCTTGTTGGGAGAACAGTGACACTTTAAGCATACTTACTTTGTGCTACAAATGCTTCATCTAGGCTTGTTTGTACAGCAAACCAAACTCTTGATAGAAATAGAGAATCTCAGAGGTATCTGGGTGGTTCAGTTGGTTAAACATCTGCCTTCAGCTCAGGTCATGATCCCAGGGTTCCTGGATCAAGCCCCTGGGACTCCCCATTGGACTCCCTGCTTAGTGGGGAGTCTGCTTCTCCCACTACCCCTTCCACCCACTTGTGCTTTCTCTCTCTCCGAAAAAAATAAATAAAATCTTAACGAAAAAAAAGAAATAGAGAATGTCAGGCCTCACCTCAGATGTACTGAACCTATATATTTTTTTAAAGATTTTATTTATTTATTTGACACAGAGAGAGACAGTGAGAGAGGGAACACAAGCAGGTGAAGAGAGAGAGCAGACTGCCCACCAAACAGAGATCCCGATGTGGGGCTCAATACCAGGACCCTGGGATCATGACCTAAGCAGAACGCAGATGCTTAACAACTGAGCCACCCAGGTGCCCCAGAAACTACATTTTAATATGATTTCTAGGTGTTTATATGCACATTAAGCTAGTGAAGCACTGTTACAGAGAGGAGTAAACACCTATGTTGATTCCTAAGTTCTTCCTATATGTTAGTCTGCAGTGATGACATTTTTGGGCTTACTTGTTAGGTTCATTCATGCAATTAAATAAATATTGACAAGAAGAGATAATGAAAATGGAATATATTAATTATGCCACTATATCAGGGTAACATTTTAAAGGAAAGCATATTTCCAAATTTCAAATCCAAGCCATCATTCCCTATTAAATTAACCGCATCCACTGAGATGAGCCAAAAACAGAATATGGGTTTACCAGAGAATCTTTTAATAAAGGCTGAAACCCACTAATGAGGAAACACTAGAGGCTAGTTAGGGTGGCATGATATTGCAGTACCAGAATGCCTGAGTAAGCCCTGCCTCTTTCTTACTAAGACCTTTCAGCAATGTTGACTGTTCATTTACTTTGAAATATCCACTTAGGGCAGGGTTTTCCATTCTCAACATTATTGTCAGTTTCGGCTGGTTAATTCTTTGTTGTGGAGGCTTCCCTGTGTATCGTAGGAGTTTTAGCACCATTCCTGGCCTCTGCCTACTAGATATCTTCTCAGCTGGAGATATAAACCAAAATTGCCAGATATCTTATGGGGGCAACCCCTCTCTGCAAGTCCCAATGAGAATCACTGATCTAGGGAAAGAAAAATCATCAGAAAGGTCCTTTTAAAGAGGTGAATGATCTTACTTGGGATTTTCCCAAAAGACACACTGAAAAGTATATCCGAGTTTATAAATTATGGACAAATTCATGAGTTTTGTTTTGAAAGCTCCATGAAAGGAAGGGCTAAGTCTGTTTTTCTTCTTCTGGATATTGTATTCACAGCAGTTTCTGGCCCATGATAGTGTTTGACAGTGTTTGTTAAACGAAGTGAACATGTAGACACTATACTTTCCATATCGGGCAATCAATTACTACTAAATTTTCAGATTAAACTCTCCTGATTGCTACTACGTGTTGTCCTTTCTTAAATGTATTTCACTCACTTTAATTACAAAAAAAATTATACTCATCATGTCACATCTAAAAATTAATTATTAAGAACTATGATGTAACCACTATATCCAAACCAATTATGACTGTTGGAGCATGGGAGATAGCAAAGGGAAGCAGGAACAATGCCATGGAAAATTAGCATAAGAGAGAAAGTAAGCCCCATTTAGAATCTGTGAAGATCTAGGAACTCAGGGAATCCCTTTAAAGAAGAAAAGAGGGATGCCTGGATGGCTCACTCTGTTAGGCATCTGCCTTTGGCTCAGGTCATGATCCCAGGGTCCTGGGATCGAGTCCAATATTGGGCTCCTGGCTCAGGGGGGAGCCTGCTTCTCCCTTTGCCTGCTCTGCCTGCACTCTCCCAGCCTGTGTTCTCTCTCTGACAAATAAATAAAATCCTAAAAAAAATAAAAAATAAAAAATTAAGAAGAAAGAAGAAATTCTAGGTGTTGTCACCTTTTTGTGCAAATGCTTTCACTTTGCTTGGCTTATTGTTCAGATCTCATCTCAAGGCTTCACTCCCTTCAGTGTTCTCCAAATAATCTAGTCAAATAGTTTTAAAACTCTTTTTGGAGCCATGAACTCATTTTCAAAATCTGATTAAATAAATGGCTCTTATACATCAACTGAAGGAAAAAAAAGAAAAAGAAAAAAAATCCGATCAACACTCTTCCTAGGAAAATGCACTCATATACAAAGGTATAAGTTCATAAACCTCCTAAATACCTGACGGACAATAGTTTCTCTCATTCCTGCATGCCCATTAGTATTTGCTGTTCATACCATAAAATGTAGTAATTCCATGAGCAACTGAATAAGGGAAATTTCACTTAAAATGAAGTCAGGAAACCAGAAGGGTAAGTTCTCTCACCTTACCCCTCACCCTCAATTCAGATCCCAACAGGAAGATGCCTACAATTTCCTATCCCAGTAAGATGAAGATTTTCTCTTTGCCTAGCAACAGTCCAGCCAATGAGAAATTGTCACAATTCAGTCAATGAAAAGCTACCACACTTCATGCTTCCCAGCCAACCTTTTGTTTGTAAATCTCTTCCCCATTCCCTCCTGTCCTCTATAAAAGAGCAGTCCTCTCCTTTGTTCTTAGGACAAAGGTTTGTCATGGCTTACATATCTTGAACTGCAATTCCTCTGTTATTTCCAAATAAATCAATAGTGGCTGTGTTATTTTTAAGGTAAACATCAAGTAAACCCCAGTTCTATTAGAAGACAAGGGGCTCTGGAAAATGCTACCCTCTTATGGAGCCCAGGTCAAGTCACCATTTTTTTAAACTAGCCTCATTTCCCTTGACTGAGTTGTGTAGTATTTTTGTCCATAGTTGTTCAAGACATGTTATCATAAATTTTACTGGTCAAAACTGCATTACACAGTACCCTATCTTATCTCCTTATCCAAACCAGGTTCTATGTAGTATATCTGTGAAGCACAGATTAGATACATATTTAGTATTTGCTAAAGGACAGCTGAAATACAATGAAGTTATATAACTAATCTAGGACTCAATTCTTCTTCTATAAAAACAATACTAATGATCCCAGTGCGTCAATGTCTGATAGATCACATCAATGTGCACAGGGTGACAGAAGGCCTCTGATAGTTTAGATAGGAAGAAAATAGGCCACTCTTCTCATGGTCAGGAGCCTGTTCCTTGGAGGTCCTATATACAAATGAGCAGAAGCCCACTCTCTCACCAGTTTGTTTCTTTGGTAGACAATGGAAGAAGGAATGGAACTAAAGTCCTATTCTGTCACTTCTTTCCACTTTTCTTTGACACTGGTTGCTATATCACAATGCTTGGCTCATGTTTCGAAAAAAAGAATGCAAAAAAAGAAACAGAATAATTCCAGTCCTTTAAAATCTATTTTGCAAAGATGCCAAGAAAACAAAGAAGGCACTTAAAATCAGCAAGTACTCTGGAGTTTGCACTATGCAAACAAAATCTTTAAAGAGCTACTTTCACATTTCTAAATTCTGTGCCTAATTTCCAATTTAAATTGGTACTTTTTAAAAATGAGGCTATCAAAGAAATCAGTAAAAAATGATCAAAGCAAAAAACTGACATTTGCTGTCCTGCCCCCCACTTCATTGCAGTGTATTCAATAAACTTCTATCTCCTCTGTTCTGCCTCAGGTGAATTCTTTCACAGCCTGGACCACTGGTGTCCCACCCAACCAGGAGAGACAGCAGTGTGGACCAAAAAGATCCCCATAATTTTGTAGGGGTAGAGAGTATAGTAGTGTGAATACAGATTGTTTTCAGTAAATAAGCATATCATACTTTTTCTCTCCCTTATGAATTTAATAATGCTTTCTTTTCTCCAGCTTACTTTATTAGAAGAACACAGTATATAATACATACAACACAATATGTGTTAATCAACTGTTACTGGAAAGGCTTCTGGTCAACAGTAGGCTATTAGTAGTTAAGTTTTTAAGTAGTCAGAAATTATACCCAGATAACTGACTGTATGGGGGGTTGGAGCCCCAACCCTGTTCAAATGTCAACTAAGATTTTGGTAGGGAGTTCTTCATTTATGGAACTAAAATTCTGGGGAGAATGAGTCAGGCTAGTCCTTATCCAAAATTATTAGCCTCTCAACATCTGGATGTGCTTCTACTCTAATTTAGTGCAACAAGTTTCTATTTGGCATCACTCTGTCCAATGATGTCATAAGCACCCGTGATTCAACAAGGAACAAGAATAGCATAATTCCTACTTTTGTGGCCCTTCAAGTCTGGTGAGACATAGTAAACAAGCAACTATAAATGAGACAGGCATTACAAAAAAGGAAAGGGAGGAACTATGGAAGTAGCGTAAGGGTAACTAACCAAGACACGGAAGTCAAGGAAAAATCTTCATAATCAAGAGACATCTGAGATATGAAGGATGAAAAAGACTTAATTACGGCTTTTGTGTGTGCTGCTGAAGGACAAGGGCACATGAGGTACCACTGGCCATGCGGGCTGGGCAGTAGCGCTTGCCAGCCAGTCACTGAGCTCTCTGAGGTACAGCAGAGCCTATTGAGATGAAGATTGTCCTGATGTTTTCCAAAAGCACACCTCACAGAGGATAGCTATGACAAAACCAATAGAAGCACAACCACATGTAATGAGCATATCAGTAGTTGCAGATGAATACTCAAATCCATAACTACAGTGGTTAAAAATTCTTCATTGCCTCAAAGGCAGGCAGTTGGGAAAATGAAGAACTGGTCAAGAAGACACAAATTGAAGTAGATGATGAAAATTACTATTTCATTTAACATCTATCACCTCACAATAAGTTATGTAGAAAAATACATGTTTGAATACTTTTAATTACTGGACAATAAAGTCTGTTATCTCTAAAATTAAAAAAAAAAAAAAAACAAGAGAGAATTAGTTATGTTTCCCAGGATAAGCAATACACTTCCTCCTTGCTATTTATATGAAGAGTAACAATACTCCTTCACTTTCTTTCTTCCACCAGTTTGCCATCTTTGTTTCAGGTTCATGGTGTTTCAAACCCTAGGACATCCTGATAGCTTGTATATATGAGCAGAAAAGAGAACACTACAGAAAAGTATATTCTGGGATGCCTGGGCGGCTCAGTGGATTAAGCATCTGCCTTTGGCTCAGGTCATGATTCCAGGGTCCTGGGATCAAGTTCCACGTCAGGCTCCTTCCTCAGCGGGAAGTCTTCTTCCTCTCCCCCTGCCTGCTGCTCCTCCTGCTTGTGCATGCTCTCTCTGTCTGACAAATATATAAATAAATCTTTTTTAAAAAGAAGAGTCTATTCTGCCACTGTAGTTTGACTTGGACCTAACTTCCAGAAATAAAGTTCAAGTTAACTTAAATGTAGAGGTAAAGGACAGAGGAAATAGGGACATACTTTCAGCATATAATAAAAAATGATAACAAAAACATCCAAAAATCTTCCCTATGGAATTTAAAATTGATTTCCAAGAGAATTGGTTCTAAAAATGCATAGAAATACAAAGAACTGAAGAGAGGACAGGAAACAAATATGAAATAAAGCAGTGAACTCAAGTCCGAGAATTTAAAGAGACACCCTTAGATCACTGAGCCATTATTAAGTAGAGGCATCTTCAGTGAACAGCAACTGCTACTCTTGTTTAACTTCCAACTGGTCAAGATATGAACTATTCCCCTTGCCTAAAGCTATAACCAGTATCACTGGCTTAGCTAGTATCCCAAAGGCTCTTGACTCATAGGCAAACCTCAAGATGATGGATGACAAGGCATTAGCCTCTTTGAATAAAACTGTGTGTGTTTCGTAGGTAAAAGACTGAACATTCAGTGTTCCTTTAATCAAAGTTAAAGGATACTTGACAATCTTCTCAAGTGTCTAAATCTTCAAAGAAAAATGGGTGTGGAGTACTGTTAGGCCTTGAAAATAAAATGAGGTATTTTAATTTCTCCTAAATACCTTCAGACTGTAATAGCATTGACTGGCTTAATATCTCACCTTCATTCAAGGGTTATTCTTACCAGTGGCACCATTACCCCAGTGCCAACATAAAATATAGAAAAGCAGTGCAGGATTACTCAACTCCTTTTATTAATAAAACAGGAAGAAGAGGGGTGCTTGGGTGGCTCAGTTTAAGCGTCTGCCTTCAGCTCAGGTCATGATCCCGGGGTTCTGGGATCAAGCCCCGCATTGGGCTCCCTGCTTGGTGGGAAGCCTGCTTCTCCCTCTCCCATTCCCCCAGCTTGTATTCCCTCACAGAGGGAATACAAGTCTCTGTGTGTGTGTGTCAAATAAATAAATAAAATCTTTTAAAAAAAAATTTCTAATTAAAAAAAAAAAACAGGAAGAAAACACACATCAATTTTACAAATACAACTTACCAAAGAAAAGTAGAAGATTTTTCATTATAAACAAATCAAAAGCCCAAAATGTTTGATCCAGAGAATAGAAATGGGTTCATTTAAAATAAACTAAAGCTATAAATAAAAGAAATTTCAGGTGAAGCACAGCTTATATTAGATGATGGCACCTACTGACTAAATGTAATATTGCATCACTGCATTAGTCATGGGTACCTGCAGTGAGAGCACTTTTTGGTGGTGTGTGTAGAGACCTCTTCTAGGCAACAGGCGTGAGCAATGAAATGTAGAAAGGGCCCACAGTGACCCTGACTAAATAGAGACAAGCCGTCAGGCAACCCATCTCAAAATATCCACAGGCCTTAAGTAACCAATGAGTTACCTACAACCAGGCAATTCTATACGTGCCATACCTCTTCACCTACCCTCTTTTAAAAAAAGCCCTTACCCACTGCCTCCTTGCAAATAGTCTCTCCTTTACTGTCCTATCCCCCACTTCCTTGCAGTGTATTCAAAAACTTCTATTTCCTTTGTTCTGCCTCAGGTGAATTCTTTCACAGCCAAGACCACCATCATCCCACCCAATCAGGAGAAACACCACAGTGTGGACCAAAAAGATCCCCATAATTTCGTAGGAGTAGAGAGTATAGCAGTATGAAGAGGAAGATGGTGATCAATGTCCAAGGAAAAATCTCATACTACAGAACATTAACACAAACAAGAAGCAGGCTGACATGGATGTACTACAACTCTTAGCAAGGCAAGTCAATGCTGGGCATATATAATTTTAAGGATGCCAACCTTACTTTCTTCTTGAAATAATTTAGTCTTTTGGATTTTAATTTTTAAGTTATTATTATGTCTAATTTTACCATGAAAAGTAAAAGTAAGATTCCCTTGACATAAATTATTTTAAAGAGAATCTGTACTCTGAAAAGAAGAGATGTACTTCCTAAATGAGTCTTCAGTGAGAGAGGATATGGGTTTAGGGAAAGAATAGGAGTTGTACAGCTGGGGAGCATTGTGTTCAAACCTCTCGCCCTATTGAGTTGAACAACCTTGAGTACATTACTTTAACATCTCCAAAACTTAACTCCTCAGTTATATACCTTAAAATATTATGTTAAGGGGCACCTGAATGGCTCAGTGGGTTAAGTCTCTGCCTCTGGCTTGGGTCATGATCTCAGGGTCTTGGGATCAAGCCCCAGATCAGGCTCTCTGCTCAGCAGGGAACCTGCTTCCCCCCCCCCACCCTGCCTCTCTGCCTACTTGTGATCTCTGTCAAATAAATAAAATCTTTTAAAAAAAATACGTTAAGAAGTGGCCCATAGGAGGTACTCAAAAAATGGCTATTATTGACATTATTATGGGGGTGCCTGGGTGGTTCAGTCAGTTAAGCATCTGCCTTTGGCTCAGGTCATGATCCCAGGGTGATGATCAAGCCCCACACTGGGCTCCCTGCTTCTCCCTCTGCTGCTCCCTTTGCTTGTGCTCTCTCTGTGTCAAATAAATAAATAAAATAAAATAAAATAAAAAAAAGAAGAAAGAAAAGAAAGAAATTATTATGGAATTGCTAAATTTTTCCCAGGAGAACTTTTAGTCAATAAAACTACAGGTTACTATGCCAAAAATAAGTGACCAGTTAAAAGTTTCTTAACTCCTATGAATTCCTGGTTCTAGGATTTCTTTGGTTCAGTTGAGAGGGTTTTAAATACACAAGAATAATATTTCATTTCAGATATTTAATTTTGTTAATAACTTCCAGAAGATAGGACATAGTCTTCTGACATATCTCACATTTAATAATCTATAGGCAGACAGATATATTCCTTGCTTTCCTATATGTCATAATTGCCTACCAGAAACTGACCAGCTATGCTCAAAATTGTAACTTGGGCTGTCCAACTCAGGTGATGCAATACAAGAAGCAGCTTACTTGCTTGATATTTAATATGTATATACTATAAGAGCTAAAAAGTCACCTAAAAGGTAACTCTACAGTGTTATTCTTACTTCCTCTCTGAATCAAGCTGGCTAATTAACTCCTTAAAGAGAGGCCATTCTAACACTCCATCAGATGAAAGAGAAGAACAAAGGCTTGTTCTCAAGGCTAGGACACAATTACTGAACCTTTTCTGAATAGGCTCTACCTTTATGCTTGTCCCAAGAGATTTTTTCCACAAGCTGTGGGATTTAAATAAACATACAGGCTAGGGAGGGTTTCCTAAAGAAACTGAAATCTCTGCTTAAAGGAAAGAAGAAAGAAAAGAAATGGTATCCAACCCAACCATGCAGGGTAACTTAACATCAGATGCAGAAATGTGCTAATCCAATTTCAGGTGCAATTTTCTAGCCTTTCAAGGACTGTAAATAAATGCAAGCATCTTGGACTTAATTTCTCTTGCAAATGTAGGGAAAGCTAAAAGTTTTCTCCAAACTGAGCTTTATTTATCTACTTATGTTCTTAGAAACTGGAAGAAAATCAATGTAAAGTTTTTAAGAATATACACATACTGTGTATGAGTATGTGTTTAGAAATCAAGTTGTAAGGAAAGCTGCCAACAAATTTTGTTTCTTTAAAAGAATAACAATGCCTAGATCACAGAAAAATGGAAAAAGAAAACCCATAGTTATTATTATAAATTCTACAACAAAATTCAAACCACTTCAGATTTCTCAGTTCTTGGGAATTGCTGACATTATTAATAGTATTTTTATTATTTTTTTAAATTAAAATCACTATCAGAAAACAGTTTTGAGACAAAATTATTTTTATTTTATTTATGAAAAGCTGAGAAAAATATGTCAAATGATTTGCTTATACTAAAAAACTAATTAACGGGATAGCCAGGAATGAACCCTAGGTTTTCTAACTCCTAGGTCTTACTAAAAATCTGATGGTTTCACATTTTAGTCCCAGAATCCTCTTTCAAACTAAATCTTTTGTGGAACTCCACTAATTGAACAGATATAATTGCAGCTGCTCCAAATGAAGTGGATATTCGGGCTAGAGCCCTGTACACCTAAGCTCTCCCTTTCCTCATCCACAATAGACTTTCAGGCATTTCTGGTGATCATCATAACTCCACAGAACACACTGTGAAAATACCACCATCAAAGATCATCTCTTCTGACTCATTACCTATGGGAAATCTATAGAGTTAAATTGGAATCCAAATATGAACAAGACTAATCACTAAAAAATAACACCTGTCATAGCTACCATATGTAAGATTTTTAAAGTCACAAATATATATTGGTAGAAATAAAAGTAAAAGTTACATTCCATTTGTACCATCCAAAGATAATGGGCACATAGGGTTTACTAATTACCGAACTACTCTCGTGCACTATTGTGATGTGATAGGACGGGAGGAATATTTCATTGCTTTAGCATAACTATCACCTCATTTATAATTGTGACATGAAAACACTAACTAAGCTATTTATTTCCAAAGTTAAATACAGATACCTTTCTTCAAATAAAATTTAGATAAAATCTTATGATGAAGGCATTTTATAAGCTATTCTAGTTAAATGGGGGCAAAGTGTGGGGCATGAAGAGTCAGCTAATATGCCTTTCTAAAGCAGCCAAAGGCTGTAGGAACACTAAAATGGAGGAAGAGCTAACAAAAGTTAAGGATTATTTTAAGGTTTTTGAGCAATTCCTGAAATATAAATGGTGAACAGCATATGCTGTTGATGGACTGACATCTGAAGCAGAGGCAACAACACTTACAGTGTAGGGGAACAAAATTTACCACTCCAAAATGTGTCTCTTTGGCATGTGGATTACTTTAGGCTGATTATTTTTAAGAAAGAAAAGTCTTAGGAAGAACCAAACTTTGACCTTCCCCACTAACCTTTCTAAAACAATTTAGATAGGGGACCTCCTCCAAGAAGGGAGCTATCACCACAGATTGACTACAGCATAATATGGACCAGGTGTGGTAGACAGGGAAGAATTTAGGAGTCTTGAAATTCCTCTCTCTGTCCCACTGTTTCTGTATGGCCCAGCAAACATTTGTTTACCAAACATTTAATCATTTTCATTTTTCTGTGAATTGTCTCCTTCCCTTGAGGTCCCAGACCCCTACCCCTTTCTCCTTAGCTATGGATGCCATATAAGCCTCATGTGCTTGCCTGCCTGTGGGCTTCATATTCTTATGAAGCCCCCTTGTGGAAGTAATTAAATTTTATTCTTTTCCTGTTAACCTATCTCATGTCAATTTAATTCTTAGACCACCCAAAGGAACCTTCAAGAGTAAGGGAAAACTTCTTTCTCAACAATAGGCATAAATAAACGTACTTGAGAGCAAAGCAGAGCTTTGAGTACAAACTTCTTGTCCACACCCACCTGAGTAAACTATTATAATACCACTTCTTTGTAAGCTTCTGCAAAAGGACTACTTGCCAAAAGCATAAACAAGGCTCATAAATCAAAGAAGCATTATTTTTTAAAAATATCAGCACAAGCTATGCAGGGTTCAAGCAGTAATCAACCAGCAGGTCAAGTTTATTAATTGCAAGTGCCAGACAGAAAGCAAACCTCAAACTTAATAAAAGTTTTTTTAAAAACTTAAGTTTTTTGAAAATAAAACTTAAATTCA
This sequence comes from Mustela nivalis, assembly GCF_964662115.1. NCBI lineage: Eukaryota > Metazoa > Chordata > Mammalia > Carnivora > Mustelidae > Mustela > Mustela nivalis. The sequence continues at coordinate 59,735,982 of NC_139027.1, forward strand.
GAAGAGAACCAGGATGGAGATGATTAATAGCACATACACAAAAATACCAAACAATGAGAACAACATATACAAAAAACATCAGGGAAGAGCCGATGATGTTAAAGTTTAAATCATACAAAGTAAACAAAAACCTCTACGACCCTTGCATCAGCTCCAGAGAAGCTATCGGCTCCACTCCCTTCTTACTACCAAATACATTATGTCCAATAAACCAGCTGTTTACCAAAAAATATTCACTAAAGTTGTAATATTTAATATTCCTAAAGTTGTAACACCCTAAACTTTAAAGGACCGTGGTCTTCCAAAAAGGATAGCAAACTGGAAAGTAACTGTTCTCTTCTTGCCTGTGCTACAAATTACCCATGGGAGCTGAAGCAAATACGTTTTTCTGTCCCGCAGCCTTTTCATTTGTTAATAAGCAATTCTAACAGCCAAACCACTTACCTCATAATATTATCATAATTATCTGATAATATACATCAAAGCATGATTTAAAATCCTAAATATCACGTAAACCTGTACACTGTGAAAGATACCCATTTTACCAACCAGTCATTGCAAACAGAAGGTGTAATTTATCTCTGTTAACTGAACTTGAAAAGATTCCATACTAACTTACCATTAACTGAAGAAGAAAAATCCCTATACCTTTATGCTAAGAATCCATCCTATCCTAATAGCCAAGAGAGCTTGTATATAACAAACTTCAGCCTTCTCTCAGCATTATAGACACAGAACTGAAAATCTTCACCAGAGGTCAGTGTTAATAAAAACTTATTTCAATTGCCTGAGCAATTACTCAGTTGAGCTTTCAATTCTAACATAACAAATTATGTATTTGTTATGGGAAGATATATAATGAAAACTTTCATTGAGTGGGAAGATATATAATGAAAACTTTCAGAGAAAGCATTAAATGAGAGGTGTTATCTTGCTGAAAGAATGCCTATCAGTCTATAAAATGATACAACTCATTCAACCATGGCAGTGAATTCCTCCTCCACTCTGTCCAAGGTCCTGTGCTGTAGAGGTCAGTGCTGCAGTGACTTGGCCTGCAAGCAATTTAACACACATACACACACAAATTTTTAAAGTAGGCTCCACATTCAACCTAGGGCTTGAATTCACAATCTTGATGAGGTCAAGAGACACATGCTCCACCAATTCAGCCAGTCAGGCATCCCTGACACAAACTGTTAACATAACTAAATACTGAAATCTTGTTTTAAGCTTCCTGTTTGTTAGAAGAACTGAAAGAATTAAACATGTGAAATGTCTTGCACAGAAAAGTTTTTAGTGGTTTTGAGAACAAAAAGGATGATGATAAAGCATGTGAACTGGGTTTCATGTGCTAATTGCCTACAGTATGACTTCTTACTCAGTATATGGCTAAACTGGAGCTCTCAGAGTCTAGCATTCAAAATCATAGGATGAGACTTTTTTTTTCTTAACAATTTTTCCTTATAAATCAAAGGGCAAAGACACTTCCAGTGCTGTGTACACTGAAAAAACTTTACCAGTGATCCATGAAGCCTATCTTGGGGACTCATTATTATATTGCAACTGCTATGTATTTTATACTCTTAACAACTTCCTGGTCAAGGTTATATATGGCCCAATTATAAATTGATGAGCTGAGGGGTGCCTGGGTGGCTCAGTGGGATAAAGCCTCTGCCTTCAGCTCAGGTCATGATCCCGGGTCCTGGGATGGAGCCCTACGATGGGCTCTCTGCTCAGCAGGGGGCCTGCTTCCTCCTCTCTCTCTGCCTACTTGTGATCTCGGTCTGTCAAATAAATAAATAAAATCTTTAAAAAAATAAATAAATTTAAAAACTGATGAGCTGAGCTCAGAACATCTGGAAACATGGGAAATATTGAAGGAGAATTTGTTACTAGTGGAAGGTTAAACTAAGAGGTTATAAAAGGGAGATGGGCTGGAAAAGACAAGAATTATACATATGGCAGCTATGATGGAGCAAGCAAAAGCAGCCAGTCCAAAGAAAGAGGAGAATGGACTGAATATGCAGAGAGAGTGTACATAAAGAAAGGAAAAGAAAAGAAAGAGACAGAAATAGAAGAAAAAATAGAGGGTCAAAAAGAGATTTGAATCCTGGAGCAATCCTGGGGCTAAGAAGGCTCAGTTTCAGTCCACATGTACCCTTATAATAAATAGTCTATACTTTGACATAATTTGAGCATGACTATTAATGGAAGCCAAACTTAAATCATAGTCTCCCACCTGACATTTCCACCCCAACAGGCTGAATTTCTAAATTCTTAATCTCTTTCAGTATATTTTCTAACTTCAGTGTTTTTGTTTTTTTGTTTTTTGTTTTTTTTAAGATTTACTTATTTATTTATTTAAGAGAGAGAGCAAGAGGCTGAGGGAGAGAGAGAATCTCAAGGAGACTCCCTGCTGAGTGTGGAGCCTGACACAGCCCCATTCCCATGATCCTGAAATCATGACCTGAGCTGAAATTAAGTCACACACCTAACCAACGGAGCCACCCAGGCACCCCTCTAACTTTAGTTTTTATCAAAACTTAGAGGTGGGTGGCCACACCCTTTTATGGGTGTCCCTATCACGTGATCTCTACTATATCCACTAGCTGACCATATAAGATTCAAATTTAACAACTAAATGTAGCAACTTGAGAGCAGAGCAATCTAAACAATCAAATATTTGAATCCTTACTATGCAAGGCACTTCTTTTTAAGAAGTAACTTTTAGGGGCATCTGGGTGGCTCAGTCAGTTAAGCAATTGCCTTCGATCCAAGCCATGATCCCAGAGTCCTGGGATCAAGCCCTGCATTGAGCTCTCTGCTCAGCAGCAAGCCTGCTTCTCTCTCTCCCTCTGTGATCTCTCTCACTTTCACTCTCTATCAAATAAATAAAATCTTTAAAGAAAGGAAAAAAAAACGAGATTTTTCTATTCTTTCCTCTCCTGATTCATCATTTTCACTCGCCCCAAAATATGCAACACTTGCCTTTGTTTACTAATCAAAAGAAAAGTGAAAAGTATAACTAAAGCATATCCTCTCAGCAGAAATCATTTAAGAACTATGGTTTCCTCATCACCTCTGGTGAATTAGTCCTTATTCTTGTTTCTAAAGAAATAGGGAAGCAAAAATCAGGTCCTGCTATATTAATATCTTTTTTTTATTAAGTCAGTAAAACAAACAAAAAAGAACAAAAACTAAATACAGAGAAGTCACTAATGACCCAAGAATCTAAAAAAAAAAAAAAAAAAAAAAAGATTTAAGGTAATATACAATTATTTCTGCCGTGTTTTAAAGAGGCTAAACTAATATAAAAAGAGCAAAAAGGGGAAGTCTATATGAACCTATTAGGTTCCACTAAAGTAAACAATTTTCAATTTCAAAGAACGTACTTTGGGCTTTGGAAAGCAGATATAGCACTTTTACTAGTATGAGTCAATGGTTTCTAGAAGAATCAAATTTGAAGTAATTCTTCCTAAAACCAATTTCACAAAATCTGCATATTATAAGCAGTTTTAAATTATCTGCCAATCAATCAAAAGCATATTCTGAGTATTTTCTATCTGTTCTGTGTAAGATATGTATCAGACAATACCTGTGTTCAAAAATTTTAAATTTAGGGCGCCTAAGTGGCTCAGTCAGTTAAGCATCTGCCTTCAGCTCAAGTCATGATCACAGGGTCCTGGGATCAAGCCTTACATGGGGCTCCCTGCTCTCTGCCTGCTTCTGCCACTCCCCCTACTTGTGTGCGCTCTCTCTCTGTCTCTCTCTCTCTCTGTATGGGTTAAATAAATGAATAAAATCTTTAAAAAATTCTTTTAATTAAAAAATTCTAAATTTAACAGGAGAAATAAGAAACCCTATGGTGGAAGAACTTACAAATTATAAAGGGACATGTAACTAAGTGTTAGATGGTGTCAATATAAACCAAAGCGCCTATACAGGCACTGGAGACTGAAGAGAAAATGAAACATGTAGTAAAAAAGATCATTCCACAGCAGCAATAATTGATTGTTGTCAGTGTGATAGCAGATGTTCTTAAAAGCAAATTTAAGGGAAGCTAAAGCAATGCAATTTCTGTCTATGTCAAATGATCACTAAGGAAGGATGGAGTCCCACCATCTAAGCCCTTTCTTCATAATTTACTAGAGATTAAACTCTGTTTCTCAGAACACAAAACCATTTTTATTTTAAAACCCATCAAAAATCATAAAATAAAGGTCTTCAAAAACAAAATTCAGTACAACTGTAGTATCATTAAAATAAGTAACCAAATAAAATTGAGTTTAACATAAACTAAATAAATTTAGTTTAACATAAAGTGGATGAACTTATTGTAAAAATGAAAAACCAGATATGAATTAATAAATTTTTAATTACCAACAACTTGCAAGGGTGAAGCACATTTAGGGATAAGTTGTGTGTTTTTTTGTTTTTACCTTACCAGTGAGTATTATGCTTCCTTTTCTTTCTTTCTTTCTTTTTTAAGATTTTATTTATTTATTTGAAAGAGAAAGAGAAAGAATGAGAGTGAAAGAGAGCATGAGAGGGAAGAGTTCAGAGGGAGAAGCAGACTCCAGGATCATGACCTGAGCTGAAGGCACTCGCTTAACCAACTGAGCCACCCAGGTGCCCCCCCCCCAACTTTTTAAAGATTTTATTTATTTGACAGAGATCACAAGTAGGCAGAGAGGAAGGCAGAGAGATAGAGAAAAGCAGGCTCCCTGCTGAGCAGAGAGACCGATGCGGGGCTCAATCCCAGGACCTGAGACCATGACCTGAGTCAAAGGCAGAGGCTTAACCCTCTGAGCCAGGTGCCCTGAGTATTAGGCTTCTTAAAATATTTCAGTCAGGCCAACAATTGGGATTAAAAAATAATCTAAGATCTTTAATAATAGAATCTGGTACTTAAGGGATTAAATATGAAATAGTATCTACTGGATGCATTTGAATTTTCCAGGTAAACTTGATTAAAAAAGAAAAAGTACTCATTAAACAGTAGCATTCATTTAGGACTTAATCATATTTTATTTTAAGAGGACATGTTCCCTAGAATCAGGGTTGGTTGTGTCTAACTACTATAAGGATTTACAAAGGGTAGTTAAAAAAAAAAAGAAGAAGAAGAAGAAGAAGTCAAAAACAAAGGCAACCCAATCAAAGCTGGGGTTGGCAGGTGTGGGGCCAGACTGAGTACAGATCCTTAGAGAAAAGATAAAGGCAAACAGAGGCAGATAATGAGATGAACATGATGCTTTTTTTTTTTAATTTTTATTTTTTTCCTGGAACCAGCAAGTTCTCAGTGCTATAAAAGATGAAAGGGATAGTCAGTTATGAGGTCAAGAAACCAAAATCAATTGCTAAGAAAGCTGAAAGAGTAGTGAGGCAATGATCAACATGGCCAGGAGATGAAACACCAAGAAAAACATTTCATAACACCTCAAAGATAAACTTAGCCTGTATACTCCCCTTTATTAATAATTTGGAATTCTAACTAATGATACTACACATGAATACTTTTTGAATAACTGGTCCTTTGTTAAGGTATAATACTGAAAAAAAAAAGAATCATCTGCATATATAAATTGTAAACATACACTGAAATCCTGGAGTTTTGTAAAATACGCTGGTTTATTCTAAAGGTCAAAATAAATGGCAAAACAATATATTTTGGATATTAGTAAATAATATGCTCAAATAAATACCAAATGTTAAAATTAAGGCTTCTAACGCATCAGGGAATATTTTCAGTATATGTTCTGTTAAAAGACTATGTATATGACAAAAAAAGATAAAAAATGGAGCTCAGAAAAGAGAGGAAACACCACCACCACAGATGAAGAATTCTTCCCAAGACACTGAACCTAAATCTGATCAAGCCTCTTAGATTAGTGGTTCTCCATGGGGGCAATTTTTGCCCCTGGGGACATTAAGCAATGTCAATAGACATTTTTGGTTGTTCCAACCAGGGAGTTTCTAGTGGTTAGAGACAAGCAATGCCGTTAAACATCATCCTACAATGACCAGGGACAGTTACCCACAACAAAAAATGACCCATCCATCCATCCATCCATCCATCCATCCATCAACAATCAATAGCAAGAATGGAGACTGTGAAACCCTTCCCTAGGTCTAACAGGAAATAAAAAGGTCAGAGAAACATGCAGATTAAGAACTTTATGGGAATGCAATCAGCAACATCTGGAACTTGGGAGACTTCAAAGGACAAAAGGCCCAATTTCTTCAACAAATAAATTACAAGGGAAAAAAACAGGACAGAGGGATCTATGTTTACGGAGTAAAGGAGACTTAAAACCCAAGTCTGCTGGGGGCCTGGGTGGCTCAGTCGGTTAAGCAACTGCCTCTTGGTTTCAGCTTAGGCTGTGATCTCAGGGTCATAAGATCAAGCCCCATGCTGGGCTCCATGCTTAGCGTGGAGTCTGCCTGGGACTCTCTCCCTCTCCCTGTCTGTCCCTCTCCCTGCTCACTCTCACTCTCTCTCTCTTTAAAATAAATAAATAAATAATCTTTTTTTAAAAAGCAGGGGGAGTGGCACCTGGGTCACTCAGTTAAGTTAGGTGGCTGCCTTCAGCTCAGGTCATGATCCCAGGGTCCTGGGATCCAGACCTGCATTGTGCTCCCTGCTCAGTCGGGAACTTGCTTCTCCCTCTCTGTCTTCTTACAGCTCTGCCTATTTATGTGCTCTTCCTCTCTCTCTCTGTCAAATAAATAAATGAAATCTTTAGGAGGAAAAAAAGCAAGGGGAGTGGCAGGCAGAGGGAGAAGCAGGCACTCCGCTGAGCAAGGAGTGCTAGATCCCAGGACCCTGGGTCATGCTAAGCCAAAGAAGGCAGGCACTTAACTGACTGAGCCACCCAGGCATCTTTCAAATAAATAAGTAAATAAATCTTTTTAAAAAATCATTATCAACCAAAGGTAATGTATAGACTAGAACAAAACAACTTAAAAAAAAGTTATACTATTGGAAAAATCTTAACAATGGCCAGATACCTAGTAAGATACTATTGCTAATTTTTTTTTTTAGATGTCATAATGGTGTTGTGGTTATGTGTGTGTGTGTATAAAATTTTTACAGAATAAATGATTTCTGGAATTTGCTTCAAAATAGTCCACCTGAAGATTTTGATGAAAACCAAAAAGCTTTATCAGTCAATTGAAAAAAAATCTATCAAAATAATGGTGCTAAAGAAACTACTGGATTCTTGAATTATAAAAGATAAACACTTTATAGTTTAGGTAAAGCACTAAAAGTTACTTTTTTAAAAGTAATGTTTTGCTAAATTATTACCATACCTTAAAGTGTGTCAAAACTGGAGATCAAGCCTCTACAAAAGTTCAGAGAAAGAGATCATCTCTCTTCTCTCAGGAAATGACTTCCAGGACACCTGGGTGGCTCCATTAAATGGCTGCCTTTGGCTCAGGTCATGATCTCGGGGTCCTGGAATTGAGCCCTGCGCTGGGCTCCCTGCTCAGTGGGAAGCCTGCTTCTCCATCTCCCTCTGCCTCTCCCCCTGTTCATGCTCTTTCTCTCTCAAATAAATAAAATCTTTTTTAAAAAAAAGAAAATGACTTCCCTTTCCTGCCCTTCCCACTGGAAAAATAAGACCTTACTGCACACCTGTGCAGAAACTTAAAGAGAGTGATGATGCTGGAAACCTTCCTCTGCAAAGATTCTTCTAGAAAGCCATAATCAATGAAGTCATCTGAGCTGCATAATTGTCCCTAGTAACTCTCAATTCATACTCTGTTCTTTATGAGTACTCTGGAATGGCCATTAGGCCTCCAAGGTAAACTATTCTAAGCTGAAGAGGATTTCCCACTCTACTGTTTCCTTTAATGCCCGAAAGAGACTAACATGGACTATCAAAATTAGGAAATTAACTTAATTGCTATTACTACTCATTTTTAGACTACAGCACAGAACTTGAAAATATTGATGTTCTTTTCTGTTCCAAATTATGCTACAGATTTAAATGTGTCCAAAATAGGCAAAGCAAGTTCTACATGGTTCTAAAGGAGGTACTTCCATGTTACCTTTAACTTTTACTTGATATATGTGAGTGAAGACAACCTCATACAGGGTATGTTCCTTTAAAAAAAAAAAAAAAAATCATTCTTTTTTTTAGATTTTATTTATTTACATGAGAAAGAGAAAGCACAAGTTGGGGGAGGGGCAGAGGGAGAATCTCAGGCAAACTCCACACTGAGCACTAAGCTTGATGGAGCTCAATCTCACAATCATGAGATCATGATTTTTACAGAATGAGAACTACAGAAGTTTTACTGAATTTGAGCTGAAATCAAGAGTTGGACACTTAACCAACTGAGCTATCCAGGCACCCTTTAATATTTTCAAGTAAGCTCTACGCCCAACGTGGGGCTTGATCTCACAAGATCAAGAGTTGCATGCTCTACTGACTAAGCCAGCCAGGTGCTCCCCTGGAATAATCATTCTTAGTGGAATAAGTACCTGTGTTCTTCTAAAGATTAGTAATAACACAGTCAACTCATTAAATCAAATTACTGTAAAGATGTGCCATAATGGTTTTGTGACTTGGCTATTAAGTATCAGAGGTGGAAGAGATTGATTGTGTGGGGGGGGGGATGAGGGGGAGAGACAGACAAAGAGGGAGGGAGAGAGAGAGAGAAAATTTTAAGCAGGTTCCATTCCCAGTGTGGAGCCAGACACAGGGCTCAAGCTCACAATCCTGGATCATGACCTAAGCCGAAATCAAGAGTCAGATACTTAACCAACTGAGCCAACCAGGTGGCTGATCAGAGGTAGAATTTAAATCCAGGAATGTCAGGATCTGTGACATTCTCCTGTGTCTTTCACAGTATCATCTCCCTAGAGAACACAGTGCCCTTGGTCTCAAACGGTGAGGTTTACCTCCAAAAGAAGACAGTCCTGGATGACTAAAAGTGAGAAAGATAACTGATCACAAAGAAACAGGAGGCTAAATGGATTGTTGAGTTACAACATACAGTCTGATTGGACTCAAACAGGCCCGTGTCTCAATTCTGGTTCTCTCTTCTACTAGCTGTATGATCCTGGGCAAGTTACTTCACTTCTTCATGCCTGAGTTTCCCCATGTGCAAAGGAAAGATAAGAACAAAACATCCATACTGGGCTTTTGCTAATCTGCCAAATAGCAAATAATATTCTAAAGCTTATTGGCTTAGTGCCCTCCTCTACTTTCTTCCCTGGGGTTGAATTAAAAAAAACAAAAAAGCGCATCAAGATTACACAGGAAAGGGGCATCTGGGTGGCTCAGTGGGTTAAAGCCTCTGGCGTCCGCTCAGATCATGATCTCAGGGACGTGGGATGGAGCACCGCATGGGGCTCTCTGCTCAGTGGGGAGCCTGCTTCCCCTTCTCTCTCTGCCTGCCTCTGCCTCTCTGCCTACTTGTGATGTCTCTCTGTCAAATAAATAAATAAAATCTTAAAAAAAAAATTCCACAGGAAACAGGAAAATTCTAGGTTGCTTAAGAGACTTTATAACAGCATTAATGACTGCTTCCTGTTAAATGCCCATGTGTGCCAATTATTTTGGATTTTTTAACCTTGACTGAATGAACAAACAAGTGGGACCATATCAAAGTTAAAAGCTTCCAACAATAAACAAAATGAAATGGCAATCTACAGAATGAGAGAAAATATTTACAAGCCATCTCTCTGATAGAAGGTTAGTATCCAAAATATATAAGGAATTCATACAAATCAATAGCCCCCCCCAAAAGGACCCAAACAATCCATTTAAAAAATACGCAGAAAATCTAAATAGATATTTTTCCACAGATGGCCAACAGGTGCATCAAAAGATGCTCAAAATCACCAATCATCAGGGAAGTGCAAATTAAGCCATAATGAGGTATCTATCACCTCACACCTGTTAGAATGGCTATTATTAAAAAAACAAAAACAAAAACAAAAAAACAAGAGACAGATGTTGGAGGGGATGTAGAGAAAAGGGAACCCTTGTGCACTGTTGGTAGGAACATAAATTGATAGAGCCACTACTGGAAAACAGTAGAGGTTCCTCAAAAAAACAAGATGGGATTGGGAGGGAGACAAACCATAAGTGACTCTTAACCTCACAAAACAAACTGAGGGTTGCTGGGGGAGGGGGGTTGGGAGAAGAGGGGTGGGGTTATGGACATTGGGGGAGGGTATGTGCTTTGATGAGTGCTGTGAAGTGTGTAAACCTGGCGATTCACAGACCTGTACCCCTTGGGATAAAAATATATTATATGTTTATTAAAAATAAAAAATAAAAAATTAAAATAAAATTTAAAAAAAATAGGAGTACCACATGATCTAAGAATCTCATAGAAGTGGGGATATACCTGAAGAAAATGAAACCACTAACTTGAAGAGATAGATACCTACTCCCCCATGTTCATTGCCACATTATGCACAACAGCAGAGACATGGAAACAACCTAAGTGCCACTAATGGATGAACAGAAGAGGAAAATATGATACATACAAATACATACACACAGTGGAATACTATTGAGTCATAAAAAAGGAAGGAAATCCTGCCTTTTGCAACATGGATGGGCTTTGAGGGCATTATGCTAAGCAAAATAAGTCAGAAAGAAAAAAAAATTCTGTATGTTCTCACTTACATGAGGAATCTAAAAAAGCCAAACTCATAAAAATAGGGAGTAGTAGAATGTTGTTTGGGAGATAGGGGAAATAGAGATGTTTGTCAAAGGGTACAAACTTCCAGCTACAAGATAAGTAAATTCTAGGGATCTAAAGTACAGCATGGTGAATAAAGTATATACAACATAATGTACTATAGACTCAAAAGTTACTAAGAGAGAGTATATTTTGAGTATTATCACCATATACACCCAAAAAGGTAATTATGGGGAGTAGAGGTATTCACTAACCTTATTGTGATAATCATTTTACAATACATATGGGTATCAGTCATCATGATGACACCTTAAATTAAGTCAATATCTCAATAAAACTGGGAGAAAAGAACTTCATTGACAGGAAGAGAAATACCACGTCAGAGTGGTATTATATAAGTTTGGGTAGAAAAGAATATTATAGTAAATATAGTAAATATTCTAAATTTTCAAAATACTGTGCTGATATAGAGCTGACAGGCCCTGAAGAAGATACTCTGACATACACAGAAAATAAAACCTCAAAGTTCTTCCCAAAAGATTCAATACAAAATTCCTACTCAAGCTGTTTTGTAACCATCTTGTAACCATCAACAGCAAAGGATCTATGTATAATTTACTTATGTATACAGTACAATCACATACTCTATAAGGAAATTCACTAGGTTTGTAATTTAAAATTTGTAGACATTCCCTTTATTTGAAAAAGATTGTAGGTCTGGCTTTTCTTTGTGCAGATTGCATGTAAAATAAACTACTGTCTCCAGCAGATTTAAATCCAAAAACAGTGCAAAGATTTCTTCCACAAGCTCATCACCTAAATACTGCTAATTATAATACAAAACATATAGGGAGAGCATTTTATGACCAAGAAGTATTAAAATATTTATTAGTATTTTATATATAAATATATATATCACAAGTATTAATAAATTAGAAAACTCAATGAAAGAGTAATCTTAACTTCTTAGAATGTTGTCCAACATCCAAGAAAAAAATCTGAAATGTTCTATCAAAGTCTAATCCCAAATCTCACTGAACTTCTCAATTAACCTTTCTGCTTATTATTAACGTAATGCAGTAAAGCATTTTCTTGGACACAAGCCAAAAACAAATTATTTGAGCTCTCTAGCCTTTTCTGCAACATTTTAATAAAACAAAATGAAAATACCCACTTTCTTAAAGTGATTAAAAATAAGAGAAATAAGGGGCACCTGGGTGGTTCAGTCAGTTAAGCATCTGCATTCAGCTCAGGTCATGTTCCCAGGGTCACAGGATTGAGCTCCACATTGGACTCCCTGCTGCGGGGGTGGGGGTGGGGGTCTGCTTTTTCCTCTCCCTTTGCCCCTTTCCCCAATTATGTTCTCTCTCTTTGTGTTCCCTCTCTCTCTCAAATAAATAAATAAATTCTTTAAAAAATAAAAAAAATTAAAAATAAGAGAAATAAGCATTATTATTTAAGCTTAGAATGACTTTTAAGGAATAGGAAAACAAAGCATTTTCACCACAAAAATACAAAAAAATATGATGAAGAATAAAAAACACAGGTATCTCCTCACCCAAAAATAATCTTCTAGAACATTTTTTGTGTATTCTGGTAATTTTTCCCTGTTCAAGTACAAATGTATTTATAAAATTTGTACTATAATGGTTGCATAACACTGTTAATGTTCTAAAATGTCACTAATGGTTAAATTTTGTTATGTGCATTTTACCAGAACAAAAATTTTAACTTTGATTATACTATGTATATAGTTATCTATCTTGCTTTTTTCCCCATATTGAAAAAATGCACATTTTGCACATATTTTTTAATAAAAAATTCTAAATACTTGTTCATTAAATAATTCATAAAAACATTAATTTTTTTAATGCTTAGAGTATTTATTTGTGGTATAACTATTTATATGGCTATTCCTTTATTTTTCCTCACTGGCCCATTTACTCCTCTATTAATGGACATTCAGCTGTTTCTAATTTTCTACCACATAATTTTCATAAATATTTACATTAATATTTGTTGAATCTCAGTATGTTTTCTTAGGCTAAAATCCTATGAGTACCACTTCACCCCCACAAGACACACAAAACTCATGTTTTTTAAGTAATAAAGTTTACACATTAAAGCCACCACATTTCTCCCCCTCCCTGGTCTCATTTTCCTCTCTATTCTTCAGGTACCTACTATTCTGAATTTTGTTTAACATTCCTATGAATACTTTTAAGTGATCTGGATATTTTTCAAAACTTCACATAAATGGTGCTCATGAAGTGCATCTACTTCCCTTGACTACACAGAAATCAAACCATCAGCTACCAGCATTTACAATGGAGATCAAAAGACGCATGGCTTTAGCCCCACTCATCACTTTGCTCTGATTCCATTTCAGGTTCATAGAGAAGTTTATCTTTTTTTAATGTGACTATGTCATTTCAGTTTCTAATTTTTATTTTATTTGTCTTCTATCAGAGCAGGGGGGTGCAAAGTATATATTTACAAGAATTATGTTAAGTATCCTCTACTCGGGTGTTAAAAGCAAATAAAAACTGGGAACTTGAATTAAAGCATTCCAAAGATAATGGCTAAATATACTGCTAGAAATACTTTACCCTCATCATTTTTTCACCAAGGACACTGTGTCCCATATCATGTGAAGGGAAAGGAAGCACTGGTAAATAATAGTAGAAAACTGATCCCAGAATATCTGACTTATACTTTCTAGGACCATCCTCCTTCACAATCAAAATTCAAAAGGCGGAAAAAAAAAAAGGCAAAAACAAATTTCAAGAACTACCTTTAACAACTTTCTTAGGGACCCACAGAAGAATTAAAAACTACATTATAGAAAAAAATTAATAAACACCTACACCCTGAAATAGACACTGCCTGTACTCCATGTATAAAAAAAACTTACACATTCACAGGTTGGGGTTCCTTTACCTAAAATATATGTCAAAAAGAAAAATTCACTCAAACCCTACTTTATTCCATATACTAAATTAACTCAAATGATCAAAGACCTAACTGTAAGAGTTAAACAGAAGTATATATTTGTGGGGCTCCTGCCTTCAGCTCAGGTCATGATCCCAGAGTCCTGGGATAGACCCCTGCATTGGGCTCCCTGTTGGGCAGGAAGCCTGCTTCTCCCTCTTCCACTCTCCCTGCTTGTGTTCCCTCTCTCACTTTCTCTGTCAAATAAATAAAATCTCTTAAAAAAAAAAAAAAAGAAATATAACTTCATGACACAGATTTGGCAATGGATTCTTAGGTGTGACATCAAAACATGAATAACAGAAGAAAAACTAGGTAAACTGTAAAGAACCAAAGTTGTGTCTGTGTTTTTATCTTTCACTTTAATAGAAAGGCTAATGTTATAAACTTTAGGATATAAAAGGTATTAATCTCTGTGACTCAAAGAGTTAATATGAATGTTCATAGCAGCAATGTCCACAATAGCCAAACTGTGGGAAGAGCAGAGATGCCTTTCAACAAACGAATGGATAAAGGAGATGAGGTCCATACATACAATGGACTGTTACTCAGCCATCAGAAAAAATGAATACCCAGCTTGTACTTCAGCATGGATGGGACTGGAGGAGATTATGCTAAGTGAAATAAATCAAGCAGAAAAAGTCAATTATCATATGGTTTCACTTATTTGTGGAACATAAGGAATATCATGGAGATGAACCATGAGAGACTATAGACTCCGAGAAACTGAGGGTTTGGGTTGGGGGTGGGGGAGATGCGTTAGCCCAGTGAGGAATATTAAGGGGGACAAGTATTGTGCTTCCTTCGGCAGCACATATACTAAAAAAAAGGAGGGTACGTATTGCATGGAGCACTGGGTGTTATGAACAAACAATGAATCATGGAACACTACTACATCAAGAAATGATGATGTACTGTATGGTGACTAACATAGCATTATAATAATAACAACAACAACAATAGTTTAAGAGGAAACAGAAAAATTTTCCCCCAAGTCCAGCATGTAAAATAACAAAGGCCATGCCATTATCAATACTTCTCCAATCCTATACTCTTCATTTCTCTAATCTATCACTGACCCCCTCCAACTTTACCTCCCTCACAGTCTTTATTCATGTGTCCATTAAAGGTCCACATTTCTCAAAGTTCTGCTCTTGGCCTACCTTCTGTTCCTCAGTACTCTCTTGAATTCAATGACCACTAAAAAAATGCTCATAATTTCCAGACCTCTCCTTTTGCCAAGCCTATACCACTGAAACCCAGACACAGATTTCTGAATTCCTAATAAAAATCGGCAAGAACAGTTCAGCAAAAAAGTAGCCAGAATTTGCTGGTTTTGAAGATTCTCAGTCTCTCTAGATGCAAAAAATATTAAAATAAGAAATGGCTTCCAAGCAAAATTCAAATCCAAGGAATTGCCAAAAAAACACAGTCTAAAAGATAAGGTTGAGAATGTAGCTATAAAATTCTTTGTCATACTTCAGAAAGCTCTGAGGTGGTGCTTCTGAGTACTATTCAGTTAAACAAAAGGCCTTTAAAGGTTTTTAAAGTACAATTCACAAATTCTTTTAATCAAACACTAGAGCTTCCAACAAGCTAAAAGCCACTGTCCCTTAGTAGAGTCCTAAGATAGAAAATGGATTATCTTACAGAGATTTGTTAAGTGTGACTTCTAACTAATGGAGTGAGCTCAAATAAGAATTTATAGAAGATCCATAAAGTTTTTAAGAGAATTATACGAGCAGAAACACTGCTTATTTGGACTAAAACGAAGAGTCCTTTAGACTTCCAAACATCTGCAGGGAGGAAATGGGCAGAAGAAACTACACAACTGTAAATAAACAGGCTACCTTTCACAGAAAAGGAAGGACAACCCAAAGTACAGAACCAAAAGCCCAGAAGACAAAGCTAAGAGCCATGGAAAAATTCCCAGACTTCGAATTCTAATCAAAGAACTACTAACTTGTGTCTAGTGGAATTTCAGAAGTGGTATGAAGTAATGGCACCTTTATGACATTTTCCCTTTTTTTGAACAAGACAGCCTATTGGGGTTATCTTAGTCTGTCTGGCCTGACCACTGTATTCTGAATGTGTAAGGAACAGACAATTTGCCTCTTTGGTTTCACAGATCCTCAGATTGAGAGGTAATGTACTCAAGGAGCTGAAATTAAGGAACTACACCTACTGAGGCCTATACCTATGCCTTATCCAAACCTAGACTTGACTTAGATAATGATATTTTGGACCATAAGCTAATATTTAAAAGGAGAGACTTGCAGGATATTGGGAAGGGGACAAGTATATTTTACATGTGAGAGGAACATCAATAATTTTGGCTAGGAATATACTGTAGTGATTTAAAATATGTTCACAAATTCATTGACACTGCCTTCAAAAGATGGAGCATACGCCCCTTCCCTTTGAGTGTGGGCTGGACTTAGGGACTCAGTGCCAACAATAATAAAAAAAAGTTATTTCCAAAGGACAGAGTAGGAAAAGAGAGAAATGGTTAACTTTACAATGGAAAAACTTGGTAAACACTATCTTAAGATGTGATGACAGTTAACATCAACAGTCAGGTCATGTGGATTGCTTGTATCCTCTAATATGGTGTGACGAGAAAGGCCCTTCACCTCTGTTGCAATCTTTCCCAGAACCTGTAAGTTCAGTCTAACCATAAGAAAAAAAACAGACAAGCCCAGATTGGGGGACATTCTACAGGGTATCTAGCCCCTCTGCTTCAAGACTGTATCGTCCTGAAAAATAAGGAAAGATGAGAGACTAACACAGACCAGAGGAAATTAGGGAGATATAACAACCAAACGCATTTAGGTAGTTTAGTCAGCAACTTAGTGATACCCTGAATTGGATCCTGGAACAGAAAGAGAACATTAATGGAAAAACTGGTGAAATACAAATAAAATCTGTAGTTTAATTAGTAGCAATGGGCCAGTATTAGTTTGTTATTTTTACAAATGTACCATGGTAATACAAAATGTTAACAGGGAAAGCTGGATGAAGACAAGAGAATAAGGTAACTCACTGTACTATCTCTACAACTTCAGTATAAATCTAAAATTATTAAAAAAATAAAGTTAATCTATAACCTTCCCACCCCCTTCTCCCAAAATCATACCTATTGCAGAGGCTGGTAAGAGGGCTGAATGAATCAATACACAGAACAGTGCTTAGAGCATCATGAGAGTATATTAACTAATAGCAATTACTATTCTTACATTAAGCCTTAGTAAACATTTGCTAAATGGATGAATATTAAAACATAACAACAAACCAACAAAAACTAAATTGATTAATTCCATACTTGTTATACTGTTCCATTCCTCTTTATTTCCCAGCAAAAATAAACTATGACATATACTTTTTTTTTTTTTTTTTAAAGCAGAAGTGATGGTGTACAAGTCAGTGACTAAGTCATACAAGGCACTGTGGCTTCCTGCTTGCTTTTTCTTTCTTGGATCACTCACCAGGGAGGAAACCAGTTGCTATGTCATTCTATGGCCAACAACCAAAAGTGATCTGAAGCCTCTTTCAACAGCCACATGAGTGAACACGGAGGCATATCCTCCAGCCCCAATCCTTAGGGTAGCTATAGCTTTGTCCAATATCCAGTGCAACTCAACAGGAACCCTGAGCTAGAATCACTTAACTAAGTTCTTCCCAAATTCCTATCCCAACTCCTATGTGAGATAATAAATGCTTGTTGTTTTTATGACCCTAATTTTAGGGGTAATTTGTTAAATAGCAGTAGATAACTAATATGTGGATCCTCTCCCTTAATTCACTCAAAAATTTATCAAAGGTATAATCTAACAAGACACTGTAGCAGACATACATTGATTTTGCTTGTTCAGAATGCCTAATTCCTTTGGCAAACACTCCTCACCTATTCCATATACTAAAAGCTGTCAACTTACACCTTACCTTGCCTTTGGTCAAAGAGCTGGACAAAGCTGGACAAATACTACAAGCTTAAAATACCCTAATTCCTGTAAGAATGGCTTCTCCATGGGTAGCCATGTGACCTAAGGAGGAAAAATAAGGATCAGTCTTTAAACAATACACATATATTGGGAAGAAAGAAACAAATCCTCCCCTGGTATTCCTAAGCTGAAAAGATGAATCTGGGACTGATAACCATTATCTTACCTCTATAGGGAGAAAGCTTGTTTACAGTATGACGTGAACAAAGCCAAGAGATACCTAAAGCCAGGAACCATGTTTGGGCTTCCTAAGTACATAACCCACTAACCTCCTTTTTTGCTTAATTAAATTAGACAGTAATATAGGTGCTTTGTTTTATCTTTTAAATCTAAGTTGTATCAAATACTAAAGACAAGCTCAAAATATCCTGAGAATTCAGATTATCAGAGCCAGTTGACATAACTGGAGAGAAACTCAAAACAGAGGTGTTCAGTATTACAGACTGTGAGGAAGAGAGATTTTACTAAGTGAAAATGGGGAGTGGATAAAGAACATTCCAAGCAGCAACAGAAAAGGATATGCATATACAGAAAACACAGTCCTGCTTAGCAGGACTATATAATACAAACAAGTGATTGAGCACCGAAGCCTAAAGAAAATGGACAACTTGGACAACTAGGCTGTTCTCTTTAAACTAAGAGAGTATATGAGGGGGCGATATCACAGGATGACAAATCAAATTCATTTTGTGATCAATACTGTTTGGATGTGACCACTCACTTAGCTATGTACTCACTAGCTTTATCATCATAATTCAGTTCATGTTTCTCTACTGTATCCATAATACTATTAAATGACTTATTAAAATTTAGATATACTTTCTTTGTTTTTGACTTCCTCTAATCTACTTACATTAATAACCCTGGCAATAAACAGGCAGTGGAACTTATTCAGCAGTTAGTCTGAGCTGGTTCCTAGTGACTACCACTCATTTATTGCTACCTGCATTTTGGGTGATACTATTAAGTTCTCTTTAATTAATTATACATAGAGCTATCAGGAAAGTTCAGAAAAATGAGAAACCTGAAACTTAGCTTCCAAGTTCAAAAGTCCCACTTTCCCCTTCCCCATTTAAGAAATTGTTTTATAAAAATCCACCCAAAAGTGCTAAGAATGGCCTTATACCATTTATAAAAATTAACTCAAAATGGATCAAAGACCTAAATATAAGAGCTAAAACTGGAAAACTCTTAGACAAAAATACAGGGGAAAAAGTTCAATGACATTGAATTTGACAATGAATGATTTCTTAGATAAGAAACCAAAAGCACAGGAAACAAAAGAAAAAAAGATAAATAGGACTACATTAAAATTAAAAATTTTGTACATCTAAAAAGTGAAAAGGAAACCAACTAAATGTGAGAGAATATTCACAAATCATGTATCTGTAAGGGATTGATACCCGGAATACATACAGAACTACAACTCAATAACACCAAAAGCAACAACAAAAAACAGGTTAAAAATGGGCATGTCTTGAATGGCTATTTCTCCAAAAATCTACAAATCCAAAAATCTACAAATGACCCATAAGCATATGCAAAGATGCTCAACATCACTAATCATTAGGGTATCGAAATCACAATACCACTTCACACCCATTTGGATGGCTATTTATTTACTTATTTATAGTTTTGAGAGAGACATGAGAGCAGGTGTGGGTGGGGGAAGGGGCAGAGGGAGAGAGAGAATCTTATGTAGCCTCCATGCCCAACACAGAGCCTGGCCTCAAGACCCTGATATCATGACCTGAGTAGTAAGCAAGAGTCGGATGCTTAACTAACTGAGCCACCCATGCATAGATGGCAATTGATTAAAAGAAAGAAGGAAAGTGGGGTACCTGGATGGGCTCAGTTGTTAAGCATCTGCCTTCAGCACAGGTCATGATCCCAGGGTCCTGGGATCAAGCCCCACATCAGACACCCTGCTCAGCGGGAAGCCTGCTTCTCCCTCTCCCACCCACACCCACATCTGTGTTCCCCCTCTTGCTCTCTCTCTCTGTCAAATAAATAAATAAACTTTATTTAAAAAAAAAAAGAAAGAAGTAAAGTGGAAGAAGGAAAGAAGGACGGGAGGGAGGGAGGAAGGAAGGAAAGAAGGAAAGAAGGGAGTGTTGACAAGGATGTGCAAAATTTGGAATACTCGTGCATTACTAGAAAGAATGTAAAATGGTGCAGCCACTGTGGAAAACAGTTTGGTAGTTCTTCAAAAATGTAAACACAGAATTACCATATGATCCAAAAATTCCGTTCCTAGGTATACACCCAAAAGAATTACAAGCAGGGATTCAAACCAATTTTGTACATCCATGTCCACAGTAACATGATGCACAATAACCAAAAGGTGGAAACAACTCAAATGTCTATCAATATATTAATGGATAAATGAAATCTGACAATACATACAATGGAATATAATTCAGCCTTAAAAAGGAATGAAATTCTGACACTTGCTATGACATGGATGAATCTTAAGATACTATTCTAAGCAAAATAAGCCAGACACAAAAGGGCAAATATTGCATGATTCCACTTATACGAGGTACCTAGAATAGGGAAATTCATAGATACAGAAAGTAAATAGAAGTTACTAAGGGCCAGAGAGAGGTAGGAATGGGGAATTATTATTTAATGGATACAGTATTCTGTTTGGGATTAGTAGTGATGGTCACACAACACTGTGAATGTGCTTAATATCGCTGAACTCTACACTAAAAATGGTTAAATGATAAAGTCTATGTTACATATATTTTACACAATAAAAAAACAAGAACTAAGAATAAGTTTGGACCAGAGGCCTTCTACATTCATCTTGGCAGTAGAGCAGTGGCATACATGGAATGAAGCCCACAGCCAACCAGCCAATACACAAATACTAGCCAAACACAAGCAGTTTCAACATTGCTGAGAAGGATATACTGTCACTCTGAGTTCAGTACAAAGAACTAAAATCTAAAAATTATTTCCAAGTCCTAGTAAGGCTTGGTTTCCTGGCTTCCTTTCAAGCACCCCATCTGTCCACAAGAATAGAACCAGAGAGTCTGAACAGCAACAAGCTGAAAGAAGTCCAACACCAGAGGCTGTCTGTTGGCAGGCTACTAGTCAGAAGCTGAGGATTTCAGCACTGCCAAAGCCCCATTCTCACAGGGTCAATGAGCTTACAAAGACAAACACTCAAATCTCTCTCTCCCTCTCTAAATCATTTTATTAAAGTATAATATACATACAGAAAAGGGTACATCATAAGAAACAATGATTTCTTTTAAAGCCTATTAGGAAAAATTTTAAGCTCAGTAATCTCGAATGCATTCTTTATAAATCTGGAGTTTAAAAATAAAATTACTTCAGAACAAATAGCATTTTCTTAACTGACGAATATTAAATCATTACTTTTAATTCATTTTTTTCTAAATCGAAGGGCTAATCATAGCTATCAAAAAGCTCAACTTGTGTACTGGATGGTCAACTTAGCAATAAGATTATTAAAGACTGAATTCATCTACTTATACTAACATATTCATGCAAAAAATCCAGAGTTACCTCAAATTCCTCATTTTCTTTTTTCCACATGCCTTCTAACTTACCTCAAAGTAACCCATCTACAGTCAAAACATTTCTTCTGCCTGCTCACATCCTTCCACCGTGACTGTTAAAATTATTTCTATCTGCTCTGCTAATATCATCTCACCTGAACCACTACAATAGCTCCAAGTGTTCTCCTGACTTTAATTTTTTGGGGGGGATAGAGGAACAATACTGATTTTTATTAGTTATCCCTGGGCTTGACAAATTTTGAAACATGCTATAATGAACTTTAAAAAGGAAGAGAACTGTCGAAATTGTGGAACAGAGGTGGAAATGTGGAATGGAGATTATCAGAGATCTACATAACCCATTTGGAAGTGGAGTATTAATTTTGGCTTTGTTCATTCTGGATACTTAGCCTTGCTAACATAATGAAGGATGGAGTGCTTTGGTTTTTGCTTTGTTTTCACCCTGAGATCCCTACATATTATCACACAGAGATTTGGAAACAAAAAAGAGAATTGCTTTTAATGTGCAAAAAAACAATCACAACATCAGTGATTGGGGCAGGGGGGTCCTTGGTATCACGGCTTCGCTCTGGACTATACTATAATTCATCCTTCATACATGAGTCAAAGTGATCCAACAAAAACATGAATCCCATTGCATCATTCCTTTGTTTGGAAACTTCTAATTGGTTTCTATTCCACTTAAAATAAAAATCCAAATTTCTTACCAAAACCAATTTCTTGCCTTTTGTTTCCTCTGCATTTTCCACCTCTAAATCAGCCTGCCTCCTTAGAAAGCCTTTCCTCACTCAAGCTAAAGCCTTTCCTCACTCACCCTTTACTGTGAGGTGGGATCTTGCAGCCATAATTTTTTAAAGATCCCTGGGTGAGTCTGATACTCAGTGATGCTAAGACCAGTGCACTAAGAGTCTTGCTTTTGCTTGCAATAATTTTTCTGCCAATTTACTTCTTGCTATTTTGTACTGCCTGTGGGTTGAGAAACTGGAAAACCAGCATGTAGGATGTGATAAAAAAAAGAAATGACAATCATCAGGATCCTGTACTAAACCCTACCAAAGGTCGTACCTACCTGTTAAATGCAAGGGGTATGCTCATGAACTCTAAAGAATCTGTACTGCCTGTACTAACTTTTCTTAGTTCATGACTCTCAGCTCTGAATAGGAGAGCTGAAGTTGTCAGAGAAATCAAATGCAAATGTTACCTGCTCACAACTGCCTTCCCTAACTCCAAGCTTTGGTAAGGTTCTTCAGTTTCTGATATACTTCCTTACATTAATCACTGCTGTTTTTTTTTCTTCTGTCAGCTCTGTAAGATAAAGGATTTGCCTGTGTTGTTTACTGACATTTCCCCAACACCTCTACAGAGTCCGACACATTGTAGATGCTTAGTAAATACTGAATTCAGTGATTCATTTATTTATTCAACTAATATTTACTGAACATCATGTGCCAGACAGCATCCTAGACCTTGAGGATATGTCAGTGAACAAAACATTAAAAATCCTTTCCCCTTATATGGTGATGTGGAGCACAGGCAAGATTAGTAAATAAAACAAAATATATAGTATGGTAGTTACAGTAAGTGGCAGGAAGGAAAAACACACACAAAAAACTAATCTATGATAACAAAAGGTATGTTACTGGTTGCCTAGGAATTGGGGTAGAGAGAGGGACCGATTATGAAGGGGCACAAGGAAATTTCTGAGGGCTGATGGACACATTCTGCCTCTTGACTAAGTGGTAATTTCACAAGTGTATACACCAGCCAAAATTAATCAAATCAGACACTTCAAATGGATATAGATTATATATGGATATTATATCTCAATGAAGTTTTAAAAAAATAAAGCAGGTAATGGAGGACTGAACTTTTAGAAAGATGGTCAGTGAAAGCATATGGAGAAGGTGAATTAGAAAGAAAAAAAAAAGATGTCAGAAAAGTGGAAAAGCTATTAATGTAGAAATCTGAGGGAAGATCAATCCAGAGAAAAGGAAGAGCAAATACACAGACCCTAAAAAGGAGCATGTTTGACATGTTTCACAAATTGGTAAGAAGGCCATTGGGTCTAGTTAGAGAAGAGTGAGTAAGGGAAAGAGCTAGCTATTAATCTGATTGAGATAGAAAGCCATTAGTGACGTACAAGCCATAAATACATGATGGGACTTACAATTTAAGAGAGATACTCTGTTGATAGATTACTGGGGGTTGAGGCTAAGTTAAAGAGCAGATGCAAATAGACCAGCTGGGAGGATGTTGTTACCATCTAAGAGAGAAGTGTTGGTGATCTGAACAGAATAGTGAGAAGTGTTGGTGATCTGAACAGAATAGTGGGGTGGGGTGTTAGTGAGAAATAATACAATTTAAACCATATTTTAAAATTAAAGCTAGCAGGATTTGATGATGGACTGGATGTGGGTGAGAAAAAGAAAGGATATATATTGGAAGAATGGAGGTGTCACTAACTGAGATAAAAAAATGAAGAAGGAATCGGTTTAGAAGGCATATGGGGAACTTTGTACGGGGAACTACATACCTTTTCATATTTAAGTAGAATTCTCAAGTATGTCATAAACATGTATCTGGAAGTTAGGGGAAAAATCTGGTTTGGAGATATAATTCAAGAGCTGTCAGCATATAGATGGTATTTAAATGCATGAAAATGGGTTAGATAACCTAGGAAGTGTGTTGTACCTAAGAAGAAAAGAGGACCAAGGACTTGAGGCCAGGGACACCCCAACTTTTACATGTTAGGAAAATGGAAGGAGCCAGCAAAAGATATCTAAAAAGGGGAAAGGAAAGAGCAGACTAAATAGCTAAGAGGAAAATCAGGCAAATATGGTATCCTAGAAGGACAAGTGTTTCAAAGGAAAGAGAACTCAAGTATGACAAATACTGCTCATTGGTCAATCTCAACCTCAATGCAATCTCAAAAAGGTATTACTTAAGACCAAAATAAATGCAAAACATTATATAAATTTTTAAACAGCGACTTGGCTAAGAAAACCAAGTACTACATTAATAATAGAGCAAATATTTAACACATCAAAAATATAAAATACCACTTATTACACAATAAGAATATATAAAACATACTCAAAATGTCTACTTTTCAACTGGTAAATTATTAGCTACTGAATAATTCTGATTTTAATCTTCCGTAACTAGATGACCACTTTTTTTTTTTTTTAAAGATTTTTTATTTATTTATTTGTCAGAGAGAGAGTGAGCGAGAGCGAGCATAGGCAGACAGAGTGGAAGGCAGAGTCAGAGGGAGAAGCAGGCTCCCTGAGGAGGGCAAGGAGCCCGATGTGGGACTCGATCCCAGGACGCTGGGATCATGACCTGAGCCGAAGGCAGCTGCTTAACCAACTGAGCCACCCAGGCGTCCCACTAGATGACCACTTTAAACTTACATTTCCCCCCATTAACTATAACCTATTCTCTGTTATGTAACTATCCATTTTAATTTAAAATGTTAAAAGCTTTTTTTGCATCTTTTTTCCTGTTTAGGTAAACATTTCCTTCTGTACAGACTCTAGACATTGTCTTATATAAATGAAACCTTGGAACTTAAATTCAGGACCACAACTTTAGAACACAAACTATTATGAAACATACCTTAGAGATACAAAAAAGGGTTGGTCCATTCAGAACTAAAGTTTAAATAAACTCCATGTTCTAAACCTGATATAAAATATAAAATGAAAAATTTATTTGAAAAAATGCATTCTAAACTGATTTAATCAATCCCTAGTGATGAAGAGTGGTTTGTTTATACCAACACTAAATTCTACAGAAGTTATTCTTTATTACTAATGTATTGCTAAGAGTGAAAACAAGCTTAAATACAAGAATTATCAGAAATAGGCCAACCATTACAGCTTATATAACCAAATGAGATATCTAAGCTCCCCTTGGTAGATTTTTGGAATAAGGCAATATCATCTTAAAATGGTGACTGAGCACTGATAAAAACAATGGCATTTTATTTATTCTCTGTATTCTATCCTTATATTTCACTTTTTAAAAAAATTTTTTGTATGTATGTATGGATGTATTGAGCATGAGCAGGGGAAGCAGCAGAGGGAACGGGAGAGAATCTCAAGCAGACTCCACAGCAAGCGTGGAGCACCAAGTGGGGCTTGATCCCATGACCCCAAGATCATGACGTGAACTGAAATCAAGAGTTGGACGCACAGGTGCCCCATCCTTATGCTTCTCCATATATTTATACACACACACATAAAGTGTAGGTATGTACATATGTATATAAGTGAGATAGGGTGTATCAGAGAATGTGTGTATGTTTTAATCTTTGTTTCTTTTCCTATGACACAAAGCAGGGAGCTGTGGTGGCACTGCTCAAGCTGGTGAAGCAACAGTGGAGCATAACAGAGATCAGCTGCTAAATAGTAATAATAAGCTGGTTATTAATCGCCCAAGCTTAAGGAGGATAATGGCAGACCTGGGGGAGGCAGATGAAGTGGAGCTGCAGCACCTGGGGGCAGCCAAACAGAAGGCACCTGCAGTTCACTGCACAGGTGTATCACATCTTGGAGCTATGCTGGGATAAACGTGTGGAGAAGCCAGGGAATCGCCTAGACTCTCCCACTGAAAACTGTCTCTAGTTGTGTGGACTGCTTCATTGACACTACTATTACCAGTTAGTTTGCCCAAACTGTACAGGAAGGAGAATAGTAGGCTATCCCCTAGAAGAGTCACAGAAGAGGAAAAGGACTTATTATTAAGCAGACTGAAGGGCCAGGGAGTGGAGGTTGTCATTCCTTGTCAGGTCAAGTTGAGGCTGTTGGTACTAAAAAGTAACAAATGTTTGTAAAGTGAAATTTATTTATTTGGAATTCAGAAATTCCATGTTATATCACAATTACTCAATAAATGTGAATTCTCCAAAAAATTAAATTGATTATTTTTTAAAAGATTTGATTTATTTATTTGACAGAGAGAGATCACAAGCAGGCAGAAAGACAGGCGGAGAGAGAGTGGGAGGCAGGCTCTTTGCTGAGCAGAGAGCCCGATGTGGGGCTCGATCCCAGGACCCTGAGATCATGACCTGAGCCGAAGGCAGGGGTTTAATCCACTGAGCCACCCAGGAGCCCCTAAATTGATTATTAATCACCGGTTTTAGCAGGTACCTACTGTTCATTAGCCAAAATTACACAAGAATATCAGTACATTTCATTTTATTTTTTTAAAGACTTTATTTATTTATTTGAGAGAGAGTGAGCACGAGCGAGAGGTTAGTGGCAGAGGAAGGAGAAGCAGACCCCACTGAGCAGGGAGCCTGATTCTGAGCTCAATCCTAAGACCTTGAGATCATGACCTGAGCTGAAGGCAGATGCCCAATCAACTGCACCACCCAGGCACACCAGTACATTTAGTTCTAGGAGGAATTATGGAAATTAAATATAAGTGAATGCTTTCCTTGGAGATTAGACACTTGCCTAGCCTTCAGATGAAATGTTCACTTTTTAATCCAGAGTCTAAACCTGTCCTCATTCTGTAAATGCGAGTGAGTAGACCATTGTATATTCCTATTATTAACTGCATACAAATGACAGAACTAAACATATGATGAGTTGGTCAGAAAAAAAAAAATCAGATCAATAAAGACAGACACTATTTTCTTCCCTGTATCTGCTGAAAACACACTCCAACCTAGAGGAGTACCTGGTACACTAAAACCTAGTCTAGAAAAGGAAGTAACACTAGCCATTTTTAAAACACAAAAAAGAAACAGAGCTTTGTATTTATGACCTCTATATGCAGGGTACCTCAAAATGTATACAAAAAATAATTCGGTGGAAGATAAGAGGAACAATTTAATACTGAATAGTTTAGCACTGAGGTTGTGGCTAGATGTTTTCTCACAAAATGTCTTATTGGTCTTGTAAAACAAGAAGTCACAAAAGAGGGGTGCCTAGCTGGCTCATTCAGAAGAGCATGCAACTTTTGGTCTCAGGGTTGTGAGTTCGAGCCCCATATTGGATGTAGAGATTACTAACAAAATACATAAACTCTTAAAAAAAAAAAGTCACAAAAGAAAAACCAACACATCTTTATAAAATACCAAAATTCAGTCTTTAAAAAATAACTATTAATGAGACTCCACTAAACATTTAAATTATCCCCCCCAAATTTACTTTTTTTTTTTTTTTTTTTTTTTTTTTGACAGAGAGAGATCACAAGTAGGCAGAGAGGCAGGCAGAGAGAGAGAGGAGGAAGCAGGCTCCCTGTGGAGCAGAGAGCCTGATGCGGGACTCGATCCCAGGACCCTGAGATCATGACCTGAGCCGAAGGCAGCGGCTTAACCCACTGAGCCACCCAGGCGCCCCCAAATTTACTATTTTAAAGAGAAAACATTCTATGATAATTAAGTTCCAGAAAAGAAAAACACAACATGGAGCTAATTAAGTACGCTAAACAACAAAATTCTCGTAAAGACATCTGCCAGATTCCAACAGTCCTCAAGGCTTAGGGACCCTCAGTGATTTATGACCAAATATGATGGGATCTCAATCATACAAGTAAAGTACTTGCTCTTTCCTTTGTACATGAAATGTTCACCTCAAAGTTTTGTGTCCTTTCTTTTTTTTTTTTTTAAGATTTTATTTATTTATTTGACAGAGAGAGATCACAAGCAGGTGAGTGGCAGGCAGAGAGAGAGGAGGAAGCAGGCTCCCCGCTGAGCAGAAAGCCCGATGCAGGGCTGGATCCCAGGACCCTGGGATCATGACCTGAGCCGAAGGCAGCGGCTTAACCCACTGAGCCACCCAGGCGCCCCATTTTGTGTCCTTTCACCATTGAATTCCTGTTTTATTCTTGCAAAATCTTTTATTTCTATTGAAGAAAAACATTCATTCTAAGATAAGTAATTAGTTCACCAGTTTATGCTCATTTTCTTTAGTTCTGTAGATTTCCATAAACATATACTGCTTTAGTTACTTCTCTATTACTTTGGCTTCTTCATCTTCCTGAAGTATACTATATTGTGTTAAAAGAAAAAAGTCAATGAGTGTACTTGGCCACTGATCACCAGATGTACTTTCTGGATCAAAGAAATAAGTAATACAGACAAACTAGCAGGAGAAAGCAATTTAAATACAGAAGGGAAAACAAAAAACCCACCATTACCACATCTAGTTCCTGAAGACAGTCCCCAAGCACTCCATTTATTATGGTAACTAGAAGTACTATGCCAACATATATTGAATTCTCACTATAAAAATTTGAGGCCATGCCCTATTTATACTTCAAATCACATTGTTTGGCTACTTTTAATACAGTGGTTCTCTGTATGAATTCATCCAACTCTGGAGGAATACTGGAATCACTAACTTTAACGAATACTGATATCCAGGTCCCATTCCCACAGATTCTTATTTAATTGGTCTCAACACCATCCTGAGCATGAAAAATTTTAAAGCCCCACAAGTGATTCTTACGTGCAGCCATCATTGAGAACAAATGATTTAAAACGACATAAACTGAAGGCAGTAATTTAGTTACTTTGGGGTATATCAATACACACATATGCACATATACACAGAGTTCAAAAAAGTAGGTCATTCTTTTTGGAAGCAACCTCTCAGTATCCTAGAATCATTAATCCTCTCTCAAGTTCATTCAATGTCTACATATGAAAATAACTTTGACTTTGTTGCCTATAAATGTTCTAAAAACTGGGAATTTGATATAGTAGAGGACTTCAGAAATAATATTCACTTAGAGGCTGACAGAAGTACTAACCAAGGATCCAGGTCTCACAAAAACATTTCCTATAGGATTTGGGCTGTATATTTTATTGCCAGCCTAGGTTAATACTGATATATTGATTTAAGAATATATTTGCATTCAAAGGACTTGTGGGTTAAAGAGCAATTTCAATATCAATGCTGTTAACTACTATATTATATTACAAACACGTTGTTTTGGCTCCTAAAAGTTGGTGTCAATGGTTTTGGGGAGAAAAAAATCAATTTGGTAATCTCCATTTTAGTTTTCACTTTACCACATAGTACCTCTGTCTAAATGAAGCCATATCTATCTCAGACACCTTCTCTAGAAAATGGGGATAGACTATCTCACCTGTATAATTCGTCAGGTAAGTGCTTAAGGACTCTCTGACTTCTAATACTTGTTGATTACACTGTGATAGTTAAACTTTCTAGAAACATCAATGTCCATTTATTTACATATTGTCTGTTACTGCTTTTCAGCTACAACAACAAGCTGAGTACTTATGACAGAAACTATATGGTTGTCAATTAACTATCTGGCCACTTAGAAAAAAAATTTGCCAACATGTTTTAATTGATAACAAAATGTCCCTGAAGCTAGCCAGCAAATTATTTGTAGTGATGTTTAGATTTACTGTTGGCAGAATCTTTCTACACTTAAAAAAAAACAAAAAACCAGACAAACAAACAGCTGAATGCCACTTTGGGTAACAAGATCAAAGAAAAAAATTTAAAGATTTTAAAGTAGATTTAAAAATCCCTGTGTTGATACCCAATAAATTCAGATGACATGTAAGTTACTAAAATCAAAAGGCACATTATAAACTGAATTCAAGAAAAAACAGGAAAGTATCAAGTTAAAGAAGTACTGTAAGAGCTTTCTAGGAACGTCATAAAATAGATATACGTGTTTTGATATTCCTGCCCAAATGATAAATACTTAAAGACAAAATGAAATAATCACTACTGCCACATAAAAATTGAACAGCCTGTACAAATGGCTAGTGAAACTTAGATATGCAAGTATGTTTACCACACCTTTCTAATCTGTCACATTTTTGGTCTAGGAAGAGTAGGAGGAAGGCCATATAGGACAATGGTTAAGAGAAAAGACTTCAGGGTCAGACAAACCAAAGTCAATTAAGGCAACAGCATTATTTCACAATAACTGTATAAAAGATTCTCCAAATGCATTTTTAAAAAGAATTATTTTTTTTAATGAATTACCTTTTAAATTAAAATTAATGTCCTCATGGAACTACAAACACTGAAAAATCCTAAGAAACTTAAGAAAAGAATATGTGAAGGAAACTGACAGCTAAAAAAAATACTCTCATCTGTAGAAGAAAAATAAATTTTTATTAAAGGATGTAACAGAAGCACTTATTTGATTATTTATCTGAAAATAAATCTGGTTAGCTAATTCAGTGATCTGGGTTCTCTCTTCCTAATTATGGGTTGCTGCTTTTTTCTTTTCTTTTCTTTTTTTCCCAAAAGGCATATACCAGGTCATTAAAAGTCTGATCTGGCAGTCATCTAAAGCACAAACTAAATGACTTCAAGAAAAACAATGTAGATGCCAAAATTATCTGCTATAATGACTATGGGAAATGCAAGAAAAAGAGGACTGTTTTGTAAATAATCAAGATCAAATTAAAAATTATCTGTGGGCTCAAGGACAGAGATTGAACATTTAGGGTCTTTAGGAACAAATACATTACTGTAATTAAGATACACTGCCGATAAAGACGACTGGGTGAGACAGTTACATTCCGTGTTGTTTAATCTGTTTCTGCTCTTTTTTTTTTTTTTTAAAGATTTTATTTATTTATTTGACAGAGAGAGATCACAAGTAGGCAGAGAGGCAGGCAGAGAGAGAGGAGGAAGCAGGCTCCCTGCTGAGCAGAGAGCCCGATGCGGGACTCGATCCCAGGACCCTGAGATCATGACCTGAGCCGAAGGCAGCGGCTTAACCCACTGAGCCACCCAGGCGCCCTGTTTCTGCTCTTTATTCAGCAACTCTATCACTGCTTTAGAGATTCTGACCAAATGCCAAGAATTCTGAGATCTAACCAAAATGGAGTAGCAGCCAACTTCTGTGCAATCACCTTAATGACCCATTTCGTACTTCTGAGATAGCTGCCAGAACCATGAGGCTGCTGTCCAGATTCTATCCAAAACTGGGAATATCTAAGTTTTCAGATGATTCCATCTCTGAAAAGGGATTCTAGGAAACAGGATCTGTTCCTATTATTCTTATTACCTTTGCAAAGAAGACTGTTACATAAAATCAATCTGAATATATAGCTAACATGTAATGAGAAATATAGTTTAGAAAAGGAAATTAAGTTTGATTTACCTGTCCACTTTTCCCTATTTCCAGCTCCATTATGGCAACAGGGGTATGTATCTGAGCTGAATGCCTTGACTGCGATTTGCCGTCAACTCTCCAACTCAGGCCCCGAAGCCCACTGTTCCAACGGCTCTGGTTCATGAGACTCTCTCGAATTTTTATCTTGTGGCTTTTCCAGAATTTGGAAATGACAGCAGCTTGGTCAGATGAGATCCCACCTTGCTTTTTGGTTTGAGCAGTCAAGAATGCCTCCAGCTGGTTGAAATCCATGTCTGCTGATGCAATTGACTATAATGACAGAAAAAATAATAAATTTGAATTTGGTAAATAAATAGAAAAAGATAGCTTCTTAACTACAGATCATATTCTGAATGATTATTAACCACTGAATAGGCTTTCAAAAAGGGTCGTCAATGACAGGGATAAGAATAAGCTCTTTAAAAGAACAAAAATATCCTTTTTACAAATATTAAGTATCAGAAAAATCTACTTGTCAAAAATTCCATGTCACTCAAATTCTGTATCAATAACTAGAATCTAATTCTTAAATACTGAATTTCAAGGTGTGAAATAATACAAATAATTAAAGAAATTTAAACTAAATAATGAAACAAGAAAACAAATTAATTCATCCTCTGATGAAATCTTACATAATTTCACAATGCCTTGTAAGCCAGGCTTGGCTTGATATACTATAACTGTATAATGCCTTGTCCATAGAAGCACAAACTAAATTTTGTTAAACAAATACATTATGTTAGCTGTGTTAAGTCCATCTTTAGTCAACTAGCTCATTCACAATACTACTCTGAAATTGCATATTTTTTAATGTTTCTCCATAAATTTTCAAAATTTAGGGACACCTGGCAGGCTCATGGGTTACGCCTCTGCCTTTTGGCTTAGGTAATGATCTCGGGGTCCTGGGATCGAGCCCTGCATCGGGCTCTCTGCTCAGCAAGGAGCCTGCTTCCCCCGCTCTCTGCCTGCCTCTCTGCCTACTTGTGATCTCTCTCTGTCAAATAAATAAATAAAATATTTAAAAAATTTTTTTCAAAATTTAATTGCCACTGCCATTATTTTTCATGATTTTACTTATTTGACAGAAAGAGTGAGTAAGAGAAAGTGAGCTCGAGTAGAGGAGGAGCAGAAGGAAAGGGAAAAGCAGAAGGCAAACGCTTAACCGACTGAGCCACCTAGGTACCCTGCCATTGCTGTTTTGAACAGTAAGTTGCTACATAAACTGAAATGGAAAATCATCAAAAGTCTGTGGCAATGGAGCCTTCAAGAGGGCAGGACAAGACTTTCTTTGCCTCTTCTTTGGTATATCCTTATCCTCCCCTGGCCACGGGGACTGGCACGAGGTCCAAACCAGACAAATCAGAGTATCCTCCTTTCTCTGGACACAACAGCTGATCCAAATCAATCTCCTAATTTAGAGCAGGAGAAAAAATGGTCTTGCCTCTTGAGGTCATGGTCATATTCAGAAGAATATGAGGCTAGGATGAAGACTGCTCTCTTTGATCTTTTCACAAAGGCCTGATTGCAATAAAAAGAATGAAGCCAAGCAGAGTTGAGAGTGTGTTCTAAAGGAGTGATACCCCTGCTCTAGAATTCCCTCCCAAGGCCCTGGTTCCTGTAAGCTTTCCTCCAATTCTATATGCTATCTCAGCATCCTTTCAACCTTCAGGTACCAAGAAATTTGATATACTATTCAAGATAGTTTAAGCTATAGTCCTATCATTTAGAACCAAAACTTCAGACTAAACTTGGGCAGTAGCAGTGAGAACAAAGGAGTGTAAAGGAAGACAGTATACAAGCAGAGTATAGGATGAGAAGTAGAATGGGGGCTGACAGACAAACATACTGCCTTTCCTTCTTCAATTAATGTAAAAAAAACACTATATGATAAATATAATGACTTTCTGATAAAGGTATTTCACAGTATAATTCAATAAACATTTATTGAATACCTGCTTATTTACAGGGTTTAGGGACCCAAATTCCCTACCTAAGCCACTTAATAGAAACATCAATTTGTATAATATACTATAATTAAGTCAAATTATTTCTACTAGCATTTTGCTTCACAATATCACATCACAATGTAGATGATTCATATCATTTTTTTCCTCAAATCATATGAAGATGCCTACTTTGATATAACCTAACCTGTGGCAGAATTTATTTTGGTTGGCTTCCAGTCAATAATATATTAAACTGGGATCAATTCATCCAGATTTAGAATAATCAGAAATTAAATAAGGAACTGATTGTGGTTCAAATTCCAAGTCATCAATTTTCATTTATTTAAGAAATATCTGAATAGCTACCATGAAACAGACAATGTTCAAGGCATGCCACCTCTATCCACCAGGAGCCTCAGCTGGCAGCCTGGTACTCACTTATTCCTGATTCTTCCCTCTTCTTCACAACTTGAATTAGTGGTTCACAACAATGGCTGCATACTACAATCATGAGGTACATTTTTTTTTAAAAGATTTTATTTATTTGACCGAGAGAGATCTCAAGTAGGCAGAGAGGCAGGCAGAGAGAGAGGAGGAAGCAGGTCCCCGCTGAGCAGAGAGCCCGATGTGGGGCTGGATCCCAGGACCCTGGGATCATGACCTGAGCTGAAGGCAGAGGATTTAACCCACTGAGCCACCCAGGTGCCCCCATTTTTTTATTTTTTTAAGATTTACTTATTTATTTGAGAGAAAGAGGGAGCTTGAGTGAACAGGGGGAGGGGCTGAGAAAGAAGGAAGAAGAGTCTTAAGCACACTCCACGCTGAGCCCAGAGCCCCATGTGGGGCTCAATCCCATGACCCTGAATTCATGACCTCAGCTGAAACCAAGAGTCTGATGCTTAATCAACTGAACTGTACACCCAGGTGCCCCATGAGGTACGTTTTTAAAATATGAATTCCTAGACTCTATCCCAGAAGTTCTGATTTCTAAAAATTCTAAAACAAGGCCTAGGCATTGGCATTGTTTAAAAGTTTCCCAAATAATTTTAATGAGCAACAAAGGTTAAGAACTAAGCCTACAACATTTTGTTTACCAACCTCTACTGATTCTTGTATCTGAAATAATTCTCTAATAATGTGTCCCTTCTGCTCTGTCCCTACTACCGAGTACTGAGTACTCAAGAGCAATCACTTTCTTGTGCCTAAACTAGGCTTCTATCTTGTACCTCCTCAACTCTATCTTCTATCGTAATCTATCTAAAAATGTCAGGGCACCTAGATGATTCAGTGAGTTAAGCCTCCAACTCTTGATTTTGGCTCAGGTTGTGGTCTCAGGGTTGTAAGATTGAGCCCCACTTCAAACTAGGTACTCAGCACAGAGCCCGCTTGTCCCTCCCCTCTGTTCTTCCTCGCACTCCTCCTCTCTCTCTGAAATAAATAAACAAACAAAATCTTTTAAAAATTTTAAAAAATTAAATGTCAGTAGGATACTATCACTTCCCTGTGTTAAGGTTTCCAAGAGTTGGCTATTATTACCTGCTATAGTGGTTATTAATTATAAAAATTCTGGTGTAAGTTTTAAGTTACAAATAATATTATTACTATTAAAAGGATTAAAGTTTATAAAATTTATTTTTATAAATATAATTTGGAGGGTTTTTGAGGTTAACTTTATATTAACAATTCCTGCTTCATTTTGTTTCCTTGAATAGAAGAAAAAATTTCAAATGAACACAAAAAGGTAATAGGAGAGAGAGGAGAGGTAAACCCATGCCAAGTTATTCATGGTTACTTCAGAGAAAAGAAACTGATATATATAAATATATATGTTTCCTATCAAAATCCTGGCAAGAATTTTTGTATATATACACAAAATTATTCTAAAATTTATATGGAAAGCCAAAGAAAGCAGAATAGATAAAAAACCATTTTTGAAAACAAAAATAATAAAGTGGGAGAAATCAGTCTTCCCATTTCAAGACTTAAGATGTAGCTACAATAATCAAGACTATGGTATTTGCAGAGGAGAGGAGACATAAGCTAATGGAATAAAATAAATAACTCAAAAATAGATCCACACAAACATGAACACTGATTTTTGACAAAGATATAAAAGCAATCCAGTGAAGAAAAGAAAGGCAGCCTTTTCAACAAAAGGTAGTTAAGGAAGTAGATATACTTAAGTTAAAAAAAAAAAAAAAAAAAGAACCTCAACATAAATTTCCTAACTTATATAAAAATTAACTTAAAATAAATCATGGGTTTAGATATAATATAAAGCATAAATCTTTTTTTAAAAATAGAAGATAATCTTTGGTGTCTACTTAGAACCAGGCAAAGAGGTTCTAGATTTGACACCAAAGCATGATCCATAAAAAGAAAAACGATTATATTTGACCTTATCAAAATTAACTTTATCCTGTGCAAAAAAACACTGTGAAGAGGAAAAGACAGCCTACAAACTGGGAGAAAAAAATTCAAAACAAGTATCTGACAAAGTACTAATATGTAGACTATATGAAGAACTTTCAAATTTCAACATTAAAAAAACAAAACAAGCCTATCATAAACTGGACAAAAGATGAGAGACATTTCACCAGAGTGGATATATAAATGGCAAATAAGTACATGAAAAATGTCCAACATTAGCCATCAGAAAACTGTGAATCAAAACCACAATGAGAGACACCTGGTTGCTCAGTTAGTAGAGCATTTGACTCTTGATCTCATGAATTCAAGTCCAATACTGGTTATAGAGATTATTTTTTTTAAATAATACTTAAATACAATAAATAAGACCACAATGAATTAGGATGGTTACAATTTAAAAACAGTGATAACACCAAATGCTGCCAGGAATACAGAGAAATTTGATCACTCACACATTGCTGGTGGGAATGTAAAATGGTACAAACATAATGAAAAAGTCTGTCAATTTACTAAAGAAACTAAACATGCAATTACCATATGACCTAGCAATAACATTTTTGGGAATTTATCCTATAGAAAGGAGGACTTGGGTCCAAAGAAAAAGCTATAATACACAAATGTTTCCAGCAGCTTTATTTGTAATACCCCAAAATTTAAAATAAACCAGATGTCCTTCAACAGGTAAATGGTTAAACTACAAAACACCCACACACGGAATACTTCTCTGCAATAAAAGGAACCAGACCATTGGTACTTCAAACTGAATGAATTTCCAGAACATTGTGCTGAATGAAAAAGGCCATTCAGAAAAGGTTCTACACTGTATTATTCCATGTATGTAATATTTTTGAAAGAACAAAATTACCAAAATGGAAAACAGCTTAGTGGTTGCCAGGGGTTAGAAAAGGAGTGAGGGCTCTTTGAGGAAGACATGATCACAACTACAGCAGAGCTCAGGCCCACGGGTTCCTGCTTCTGACTCACCACTGTTCACACTTGTCCAGGAACGAGTTGGTTAGAAAGCTACAACATTGCCACAGTTTTGAAAAGATGCTAAAAAGACACCTGTGGAACTGGAGGTGCTCATACACCAAATTAGAATTACCCTAACCAGCCACGGTGTAAAATCTCTGGATAAGATGCCTACTAGAACTCTAAGAACTAGTACAAGAAAAACTCCTTGGGCTGAAGAGTCTAAGACGATATATTTATTTTTTTAAGATAAGGATCCATAGGGACTCACTGACTCACACAGTACTTCTGAAATTGTTAAACAGATTACTTCCATCAGTATTTAATCAGGAGTCAAGACTGAAGTCACCACTGCAGATACTTACATTTTAATGAACTATTTTAATATTTTAATAAACTGATTATCAGTTGTTTGAAAATAAAGGAAGAGGTGAGGATGGGTGGGAGGAAAATGAATGTGGCTGTAAAACTTCAACATGAGGGATCCTACTGGTAATGGAAGGTTCTATATCTTGACTGAATCAATGGCAATGTAGTACTATAATGGGTTTTCTTTTAGATTTTTTAAAAAACATTATTTATTTATTTATTTGACAGACAGAGATCACAAGTAGGCAGAGAGGCAGGCAGAGAGAGAGAGTTGAGGAAGTAGGCTCCCCACTGAGCAAAGAGCCCCATGCGGGGCTGGATCCCAGGACCCTGGGATCATGACCTGAGCTGAAGGCAGAGGCTTTAACCCACTGAGCCACCCAGGCGCCCCTCTTACAGATTTTTTAATTTATTCATTTGAAAGAGAGTGAGCAAGAGCACGAGCAGGGGGAAGGGCAGCAAGAGCACGAGCAGGGGGAAGGGCAGAGAGAGAGAGGGAGAAGCAGACTTCCTGCTTATCAGGGAGCCTGATGTGGGGCTCGATCCCAGCACCCTGGGATCATGCTGAGTCGAAGGCAAACACTTAACCAACTGACCCACCAGGTGCCCCAAAAAGTACTACAGTTTTGCAAAAGGTTACCATTAGAAGAAGCGCTCAAGTGTACAAGGATATCTCTTTCTACTATTTCGTACAGCTGCACATCAATCTATAATTATCTCTAAATAAAAAGTTTAATTAAAAAAAAAAACCTGTAAAGACTTCTCTAGCTTCCAGATTTCAGTTCTAATTCTTCAGTATGGTTTACAAGGTGAATCATAAACTAGCTTTGTGTCTCTTCATCTTCTGCTACCTCTTAAAATCTTCCACCCACTCAATCTCCCTCCATCCATACTGAACTCATTTTAGCTCATAAAACAGCTGATCTTTGCCTATGTTGTTCCTTCTGCCTAGAACATTTTAGTTGCTATTCCTTCCACCCCTTTTGTTGGCACTACCTTTTTTTTCAGGCTTTAACACAGATGTTACTTCGTAGGCTGCACAGTAAAGTAGTGGTATTTATCACAATGTAGGGGAACTGCCAGGTCCATACCTCGCTCTAACAGGTAAGCACTTCTAGAGGGCAGAAACCTTGCCCCACTTGTTCATATTAAACAGCTGGGTCCTAGCATAGTGACTGCCACATAATAGGGGGTCAGTAAATATATGATGAATGAATGAATGAATCTAGACTCCAAAAAACCTCGTCTAGACTACTCATTTGACCTTAGGAAAATCTTTTAGTCTTGTTGCACCTGGGTTTCCTTATTACAATATATTAGTATAGAATATGACAATTTTAAAACTCGGCTACAAAATTCTTTGACCCCTCTCCCACTGAAAGTTAAGAGTCTATATCCTAACTCCTAGAATACAGGCTGTGTGACTGCTTATCCAAAGGTCATAGCAATTTCAACTAAAGTTGACCCCTCAAAATCATAGGGGTTACGGACACTGACACCCCCAGCACAACCAAAAATCCACATAAAACTTTTGATTCCCTAAAAACTTAATTACTAATAGCCTTAAGCTCACTGGATGCCTTACCTTCCCAATAACATAAACAACACATATTTTGTAATATGTACTGTATACCATATTCTTACAATAAAGGTAGAGAAAAGAAAATGTTATTAAGAAAACTCTAAGGAAGAGCAAAAACATTTACAGTACTGTACAAAACCAGCATTATCCACAATAAGTAGATCCACCCAGTTTAAACCCTTGCCGTTCAAGGATCAACTGTATATGACATTCTGGAAAAGGCAAAACCACAAAGACAGTAAAAAGATCATGGCTTCCAGGGGTTGGTGGGAAAGGAAGGGATAAACAGAACACAGATGATTTTTAGGGCAGTGAAACTATTCTATATGATAAAGTAATGGTAGATACACATCATTATACATTTGCCAAAATCCATTAAATATACAACATCAAGAGTAAACCCTAATGTAAACTATGGACTTTGGGTGACGTTGGTTCATCCACTGTAACAAATCCACCACTCTGGCGCAGGATATTGATTGTTGGGGAGGCTGTGCATATGAGACAGGAGGCATATGGAAAGTCTATACTTTCTGCTCAATTTGGCTGTGAACATTAAACTACTATAAAAATTAAAGTCCTTTAAAAAAAAAAAGGCAAGTTCAAAAAAGATCATGGCAGAGTGAGGCTGTGTCAATTTTCTGGCTTGGGTTTTAAGAAACTGGCAACTTCCATTTTGTCCCTTGTAAGATGCTTGCTCGTAGAACCCAGGTACTATGCTGTAAGGAGCTCATAGAGACTAGCGCATAAGGACTCTGGTCTCCAGTCCTCTGCCTATCACTAAGCTTCCAGCCAAAAGCCAGAACCAAATAGCCAGTTACAGATGCATTTTGGGAGTGGATCATATGGCCTCCAGTTGAGAAGGCACCTTGTGAAGAGAGCCTTCCCCTCTGAGTTCTGCCTAAAGTTCAGATTCATTAGCTAAATAAATGACTGCTATTGTTTTAATAAATAAATAAAAGGGGCACCTGGGTGGCTCAGTCAGTTAAGCGTATTATTCTTGGTTTCGGCTTAGGTCATGATCTCAGGGTCATGAGACTGAGTTCTGAGTAGGCTCTGTGCTCGGTGCAGAGTCTGCTTGAGATTCTTTATCCCTCCCTCTCTGTTCCTCCTGCTCATGTTCTCACTCTAAAATAAATAAATCTTTAAATTAAATTTAAAAAATAAAATAATAAGCAAATAATGAATAATCAACTGAACTGGAAAATGATGCCTTTTTTAGTAAATTGCTCATTAAGTATCAAGTATATTACTTAAGTAATTAAAATTAAGAGGCTAAAAAAATTTAAAAGGCTAATATTTGAAAATGGGAAACTTTGATATTCATCAACCCCAAAGCATATTAGTCCTAAGGCAACCTATTGTAATTTAATACTTACACAGAATCATTAATCTCTTCTTCCTGCTTGAAAGCAAGAGTATTTACAGTTGGCACTAAAGATAAGCCACAGAAAATTCTTATTACTCATTGGTAGACAAAACATAGCTTTTCCATTAAACTTCTAGTTTATTAGAATAGTATTTCAAACAAAGGCTCAGTGCTCAAAACGGATAACTGGTACTTAGTGAGATATATACTTTCATACAATGTAAACTTCACAGAGCAAAGTGATTCCATATTATCACATAATAAGAATGTTTCAGTGACACACACTTCTGCTTCTGGTTTTTCAATAAAAATGGCAACCTCTCTGAAAAGGAAACCAGAAAATACCTT
Source organism: Mustela nivalis (assembly GCF_964662115.1). NCBI lineage: Eukaryota > Metazoa > Chordata > Mammalia > Carnivora > Mustelidae > Mustela > Mustela nivalis. Next base: position 59,776,337 of record NC_139027.1, read on the forward strand.
TAAAAGCTACTAGGTTCCAGATGCACTTGTTCTCATTTTTAATTAAGAAACTTTCATTTTTACAGGCATTTTAGATTCACAGCAAAACTAACCAAAAAGTAGAGTTTCCAAATACTCACAATTCCTCTACCCATGCACAAACAGCTTTCCCTACCATCAATATCCACATCAGCATGGTACTTTGTTACAATGGACAAATCAATATTGACACATCATTATTAACCAAAGTCTATAATTTACAATAGGGTTCATTATTGTTGTACATTCTGTAAGTTTTGTCAGAAGTATACACAACATGTATCCACCCTTATATATCACACAGAATAGTTACTCTGCCCTAAAACCTCTTGTGTTCTACCTCTTCATCTCCCCCTCCCTCCACCAAAACAATCTATAAATGTCAAATGGATCTAGTTAACTGATTGACTGTTTGGTTCAACTATGTCCTTATTGATCTTCTGCCTGTTGGATCTATTATGAATCATAGGATATAGGGGCATACATGCTGAGGAAGAAGTCCTCAACATCTTCTAGAAGATTTGACCCCTTTATTATTATGTAATGTCCCTCTTTATCCATAACAATTCTCCTTGCTCTAGACTCTGCCTTAGGGGCACCTAGGTGGCTCAGTAGGTTAAGCATCTGCCTTCAGCTCAGGTCATGATCCCATGGTCCTGGGATCAAGTCCTGTATTGGGCCCCCTGCTCAGGGTTAAGCTTGCTTCTCCCTCTCCCTCTGCCTGCTGCTACCCCTGCCCATGCTCGCTTGCTCTCTCTGTCAAACAAATAAATAAAATATTTTAAAAAATAAATAAACTCTGCTTTATCTGAAATTAATAAAGCAACTCCAGTTTTCATTTGATTAGTGTTATCATGGTATATCTTCCTCCATCTTTTTACTTTTGACCAATATGTGTCACATGTAAAATGGGTTTCTTATAGAAAACATATAGTTGGGTCTTGTTTTTTCATCTACTCCAACAGTCTCAGTCTTTTAATTCATGTAAAACACGGATGGTATAAAAATTAATACAACTGCAAAGAGAAATGGATGAATCCACGATTATAGCGGGAGAATTAAACACCCTTCTATTGGTAATTAAAAGATCCAGCAGGCAGAACACAGTTTAAATAAACAATACTACCGGGCGCCTGGGTGGCTCAGTGGGTTAAGCCACTGCCTTCGGCTCAGGTCATGATCTCAGGGTCCTGGGATCGAGTCCCGCATCGGGCTCTCTGCTCAGCAGGGAGCCTGCTTCCCTCTCTCTCTCTGCCTGCCTCTCTGACTACTTGTGATTTCTCTCTGTCAAATAAATAAATAAAATCTTTAAAAAAAAAAAAAAAAACAATACTACCAACAGGACCTAAATGACCTGTATAGAGTACTTCATACAACAGCAGCACAATATACATTCTTTTCAACCTCACAAAGAACACTGACCAAGAGAGACCACATTCTCAGCTATACAACACACCTTAATACATTTAAAAGAATAGAGATTATACATGTCTGGGGTGCCTGGGTGGCTTAGTCAGTTAAGCATCTGCCTTCAGCTGAGGTCGTGATCTCAGAATCCTGGGAGAGAGCCCTGTGTTGGGCTCCCTGTTCAGCAGGAAGTCTGATTCTTCTTCTCCCTCTGCCCACCCCCCACCTCCAGCTTGTGCTCTCTGGCTCTCAGTTAAAAAAATAAATAAATAATCTTTAAAAGAGAGAGAGAGAGAGAGAGAGATATCATACAGGTGTGCTCTCAGACAACAATGGAATTAAAGTAGAAATCAGTAACAGAAAAAGGGAGCTGAAAAATTCCAAAATAGTTGGAAATTAAATAACACACTTTTTTAAAAAAAGATTTTATTTGAGAGAGAGCACACAAATAGAGAGACAGCATGTGAGCAGGGGGGAGGGGCAGAAGGAGAGGGACAAGCTGACTCCTGGCTGAGCAGGGAGCCTAAGGTTAGGCTTGGTTCCAGGACCCTGGAATCATGACCTGAGCTGAAGGCAGACACCAAGTGAGCAACTCAGGTGCCCCAAATAACACACTTTTAAATAACACATATGTCAAAGAAATACCAAAAGAAATTTTAACATATTTTAAACAAATTTAAAATGAAAATACCTGAATTTGTGGGATGCAATAAAGGCAACTGTTACAAAGAAATTAATAGCACTGAATACATATATTAGAAAGGAAGAAAAATCTAAATGAATAATCTAAACTTTCACTTTAGGAAACTAGAAAAAGAAGAGCAAATTAATCCAAATTAAGCAGAAGAAAAGAAATAATAAAAATTAGAGCAAAAATCAATGAAACTGAAAGCAGGAAATCAACTGAGAAAATTAATTAAACCAAAAGCTGGTTCTTCAAAAAGAGCAACAAAATTAATAAACCTCTAGCCAGGTAAACTAAGGGAAAAAAAAGAGAAGAAACAAATTACTAGCATCAGAAAAGAAAGACAGGCCATCATTACTGACCTCATGAACATTAAAAGGATAATAAAGGACTATTATGAACAACTATATGAACACAAACTTGATAACCTGGAAGAAATGAAACAGTTTCTGGAAATTCACAATCTACAGTAACTCAAGAAATGAATCACCTGAATAGGCCTATGTCTATTAAAGAAATTAAGTCCATAATTATTAACTTTCTAAAACAGAAAGTACCAAGTCCAGATCAGTTTACTGGTGAGTTTCATCAAATATTTAGGAAAGAATTATACCAATTCCCTACACTCTTTCAGAAAAGAGAAGCAGAAGGAATACTTACACATTCCATGAGATAAGCATTATTCTAATACCAAAACCAGACAAAGATGTTACAAAAAAAAACAACCACAAACTAATATCTCTCATGAACATAAATACAAAAATCCTCAACAACCTATTAGCAAATCAAATCCAATAATGTCTAAAAAGATTTATACACCACACCAACTGGGATTTATGTCAGAGATGCCAGGATGGTTCAATATTCAAAACTCAATTAATTTAATCCATCATATCAACAGGCTAAAAAAGAAAAGTTATATGTTCACATCAATAGATGCAGAAAAAGCAACAAATGCTAACAAGTATACAGGACAACAAGAAATCTTTCTCATTACAGGTAGAAAGGCAAAACGGAATATCCACTTTAGATGACATTAGCAGTTTCTTACTAAAATAAACATATTCACACTCCTTGGTATTTAACCAAATGAGTTAAAAGCTTATATCCAAACAAAAACTTACACATGGATATTTATAGCAGCTTTACTCATAACTGCCAGAGCCTGGAACCAACCAAGATGTCCTTTAGTAGGGGAATGGCTAGATAAATTATGATAAACTATTCATCCAGACAATGGAATATTATTCAGTACTACTAAAATAAAAAAAAATAAATTTAAAAAAAGAGCTATCGGGGGCGCCTGGGTGGCTCAGTGGGTTAAGCCGCTGCCTTCGGCTCAGGTCTTGATCTCAGGGTCCTGGGATCGAGTCCCACATCGGGCTCTCTGCTCAGCAGGGAGCCTGCTTCCCTCTCTCTCTCTCTCTCTCTCTCTGCCTGCCTCTCTACCTAACTGTGATCTCTCTCTGTCAAATAAATAAATAAAATCTTTAAAAAAAAAAAAAAGAGCTATCAAGCCATGAAAAAACAAAAGAAACTTAAATGTATACTACCAATGGGAAGATGCCAACACAAAAAAGCTATATACTTTATGATTCCAATTATATGACATTCTGGAAAGGGCAAAACCATGGACCCAGTAAAAAATCAATGGCTGCCAAGGGTTCAGAGGGAGAGAAGGATAAATAGGTGGGGCACAATAGTATTCAGGTGGTAATACTATTCTATATACTGTAATATACTATTCTATATATTGTACAGAATCTGACACTATAAAGGTGGACACAAACCATTAAAGGTTTATAGAGATGGAATGTACCAAGAAAATGTACAACATAAGGAGCAAACTATGAACTTTAGTTAATAATAATGTAATCAACATCAGCTCATCAATTGTAACAAACATACTATACTAATTGCATAGGGAAGGAGTGTGAGGGGATGTAAAATAATTCTCTGTACAGAGACCTAAAAACCTAAAATTAAACCTAAAATTGCTCTAAAAAAAGAAAGGCCATTTTTTAAAAATGACTGACAGATATAACATACATAAATTTTAGATATGCTAAAATAAGAAAAGTCAAACACAGAGAGTATAGACTGTATGATTCCATTTAGGAAGTTCAGTAAGTGAATTAGAATTGTATCTACCAACATGGATAGAGTACAAACACAGAATGCTGAACAGTAACCAAAAAAAAGGCAAATGCACACAAACACATAATGTATGATGCTATTTATATGAAATTGCTAGATAACAAATACTATAAATAGTATAAATTTAAAAATATATATGCATAGTAAGACTGTTCAGTCATATATGAGATTGTTATATACTTAATGCAGAATATTGATTATTTCAGAGAATAGAATGAAATCTGAGAGACGTGGAGGGCTCTAATAGGATCTACAATTTTCTTTGTTACCGTTTTCAATAAAATTTTAATTTTAGATTAAAAATAGAAAAAGTAGGGGTGCCTGGGTGGCTCAGTGGGTTAAGCCTCTGCCTTTGGCTCAGGTCATGATCTCAGGGTCCTGGGATTGAGCCCCGCATCAGGCTCTCTGCTCAGTAGGGAGCCTGCTTCTCTCTCTCTCTTCCTCCCTGCCTCTCTGCCTACTTGTGATCACTCTCTCTCTCTCTCTCAAATAAATAAATTAAAAAAATCTTTTTTTAAGAAAAGAAAAAGTTGTGAAGACAGGACAATGTTTCAGTACACCAATTTTTAAGTTTATTAACATTTTACATTACTATGGTACACTTATGACAATTAATGAACCAATACTAATACTTTTTTTTTTTAATTTTTTAAGCATGGAGCCCAAAGTTGGGCTTGAATTCACAACCCTGAGATTAAGACCTGAGCTAAAATAATGAGTCAGATGCTTAACCAACTAAGCCATCCAGGCACCTCAATACATTATTATTAACTACAGTCTACGTTCATAGTTTCTCAGGTGTTTTTTTTTTTTTTAAGTTTATATATATTTTTAGTACTCTCTACACCCAACATGGGACTGGAATTCACAACCCAGACATTAAGAGTTGTATGCTCTTCTAATAAGTGAACCAGGCACCTCCACAGTTTGTTGTTTTTGTTGTTGTTTTTGTCTTAAGATTTTCTTTTTTTGTTGTTTTTTTAAAAAGATTTTATTTTATTTATTTGACAGAGAGAGATCACAAATAGGGAGGCAGGCAGAGAGAGACAAGGAAGCAGGCTCCCTCCCGAGCACTGAGCCCGATGTGGGGCTCGATCTCAGGACCCCCAGATCATGACCGGAGCTAAAGGCAGAGGCCCAACCCACTGAGCCACCCAGGCGCCCCTTAAGATTTTCTTTTTAAGTAATCTCTACACCCAACATGGGGCTCAAAGTTACAACTTTGAGTTCAAGAGCTGCTTACTCTAACAACAAGACAGCCAGGTGCCCCTCATACTTTACTTTTGATCTAAAGCCCTCTTAATGTTCCAGGATCCCATCCAAGTTACATTACATTTAGTCCTCGTTTCTCCTTAAGTTCAAGTGGCTGTGATAGTTTTCAAACTCTCCTTGTTTTTGATAACTTGACAGTTTTGAGGAGTTCTGGTCAGTTATTTTGCAGAGTGCCCTTCAGCTGGAATCTGCCCAATGATTTTCTCAAAGTTAGACTGGGGTTATGGGTTTTGGGGAAGAAGACCACAGAGGTAAACTGCCATTCTCATCACACCATATCAAGGGTACATGGTATCAACAAGGCTTATTACTATTATTGACACCTGGCTGAGGTAATGTTTGTCAGGTTTCTCCACTGTGAAATAATTTTCCCAACTTCCTACACTCTCCTCTTTGGAAGAAGTCACTCTAAGAGGCCCACACTTAAGGAACAGGAAGTTATGCTTTACTTCCTTAAAGGCAAAGCACCTACATAAATCCTGTGGAATTCGATATGAACCTATAATATTTTAAAGTATATAAAAAAGGTAAGAGGACTCTTGCCTCTCTTTCTTCCCCACAGCACACACACAAAGGGAAAGAAAAACATCAAAGTAGTTATCACTGTTAAAATTAGAGTTTTTAACCTTTTTCAATCTTTTAGCACTTCCCAGATTTTCTTTAATGAGCATTTTCTACCTAGGTAATGAGATTTATTTTTTTTTAAGACTTTATTTGAGAGAGAGCATGCACACGAGAGAGAAAAAGAGAAAGAGAGAGCACAAGTGGGGTGAAGGACAGAGGGAAAAGCAGTCTCCCCAAAGAGCAGGGAGCCAGATACAGGACTCTTAATCCCAGGACTCCAGGATCATGACCTGAGCTAAAGGCAGACACTCAACTGACTGAGTCGCCCAGATGCCCAGATTTCTTTTACTCTAACCATGCCTATAGTCACTATAGTCATTACAATCTAAGAATTACTAATTTCTCCAGCTTTATTCCACATCATAAATATAATAAATCTCAATTAACATGAATGGTTCGTGGAGCACCTGGGTTGTTCGGTCAGTTAAGTGTTTGCCTTTGACTCAGGTCATGATCCCAGGGTCCTGGGGTCCTGCCCCACATGGGCTCCCTGTTCAGCTGGGAGCCTGTCCACTGCACCCCGCCGCCCCATGTACTCCTGCTCTCTCTCTCTCTCCCACTCTCTCTTTCTCAAATAAATAAAATCTTAAAAAAAAAAAAAAAAAGAAAGAAAGAAAAGAAAAATCTTAGTCCTAATGACCAGGAAGACTAAATATTAGGGACATGAATTCAATGACACAAAGCACTATTTTTTAAAAGTTCACTAGCCAGAAGCAAATTATGCAACCTCACAACTTACAGCTATTTTTAATGAACTAGGTAAAATATTTTCAAAGATAAATAATAAACTCCTAGGATAAGTATCTTATTGACCAAAAGACAAGATGACCTTGAATTTAGGTAATTATATTTTCTCAAGAATGAAAAAAAATTAATGATAGGAAATTTTCTTTGTCATGGTCAGTACAACCAGTAACTTTTATATATATATAAAAGGCAGAAAATTCTCACCCAAAATAATATATTTAACATTATTCTCACTCTGTAAATAATTAAGTCTTCTACCAGTCATATTATATGTGGGGTTTTTAATATTGTAAGGGAAAAAATATTGCTAGAATATGGCAAGGGAGTTGTTTGAGTAAAGGACAGTTACAGTTACTTCTTTAGTGGCTACATATGTCTAAGGAAAAAAGAATGATAATATATGAAATATAAATACTTGCTTCTTCAACCACTTAATGGTAATAGCAACTAAGGATTTCAAAAAGCTATGCATTCCCCTAATCTCCATTAAGTAAGTAAACTGGAACACATCATGCAGATTTAAATTCGTCATTACTTCTGAAAAAAACAGACTGAGAAGCATAGAAGGCTACCAAGAACTAACAATAGTTTACGCCCATAGAAACTACTCATGGTAACCAAAAACAAATCTTTACTTGTCAACAGTTCTGTCAAGGCTCCAAGAATTTGCTGATAAAATGTGTACTTAAGGCTATAAACTACAGAATGCTGCAGTTGTTAGCACAAAGAAATTAACAGACCTTGAAAAATTAAAGCAATTTCCCTCTAGAGACAATTAACTAGCTTGTTAGTAAAGGGTCTTATAGAGAATTTTTTTCTCCTGATGTATTCCATCAGAATTTTTTGTCAGAAATACATATTTACACAATAAAAGACCAAATATCGGGCTAAAAGAACATAGTTGCATTTCTATAGTCTCCTGAAATGAAAATTATATAATGAACTAAAGCAAGGGAAACTATCTAAAAAACAGTTTGAAATTTAGCATTTTCTAAAGCTCTTGAAAATTCTATTTTTTAAAAAATTTTATTTATTTATTTGAGAAAGAGAAAAAGAGAGAGAGAGAGAGCATGGGCAGGAGTAGGGATAGAGAGGGAGAAGCCAATTCCCTGCTAAGCAGGGAGCCCATAATGGGCTCGATACCCAGAATCATGACCCTAGTCGAGGGCAGACATTTAACCAACTGAACCACCCAGGCGACCCAAATTTTCCTTGTTTTTAAAAAACTAAGTATTGGGGCACCTGGTGGCTCAGTGGGTTGAGCCGCTGCCTTCGGCTCAGGTCATGATCTCAGGGTCCTGGGATCAAGTCCCGCATCGGGCTCTCTGCTCAGCAGGGAGCCTGCTTCCCCCTCTCTCTGCCTGCCTCTCCGTCCACTTGTGATTTCTCTCTGTCAAATAAATAAGTAAAAAATCTTAAAAAAAAAAAAAAAAAGAAAGAAAGAAAGAAAAAACTAAGTATTTCCCTTGAAATTGTTTATGCTGTTATTTTAAGAAGAACCTCGTCCAAAATGTAAGTAAAAATAGTCCAAAAGAAAAGCAACTCAGTTTTGTCCTTTACCTTCAGTAAGTAAGTGAAATCTGATTTATTGCTCTTTTTTTTTTTAAGATTTATTTATTTATTTGACAGACAGAAATCACAAGGAGGCAGAGAGGCAGACAGAGAGAGCAGTAAGCAGGCTCCCCGCTGAGCAGAGAGCCCGATGTGAGGCTCGATCCCAGGACCCCGGGATCATGACCCGAGCCGAAGGCAGAGGCTTTAACCCACTGAGCCACCCAGACGCCCCTGATTTATTGCTCTTAACAGTTAGTTAGAAAATGGTTTTGTGGCTCTAGGCATATTTCTCTGGACTTCAGTTTCCATAAAATTAAACAAAATTAATCCTGAGGAATGGTGTTAAACAATCTCTGCATACCCCCAAATATTAATGTTCCATGCTGCTATATCTATAGACTGAACTATATAAAATTACTAGTATTCAATGGGTTTTGACTTACAGAAATGGCAATTTGAAAGAGCTCAACTTACTGAATCTCCTAGGTTTTTTTTCCCTCCTAGGCACTATCTCTGATATCAACTTTTTTAAGTAGAGCAAAATGTTCATAAGTCAAGCAGAGAGAGTCAATTATCACATGGTTTCACTTATTTGTGGAGCATAACAAATAACATGGAGGACATAGGGAGATGGAGAGGAGAAGGGAGTTGAGGGAAATTGGAAGGGGAGATGAACCATGAGAGACTATGAACTCTGAAAAACAATCTGAGGGTTTTTGAAGGGGCAGGGGGTGAGTGGTTGGGGGAGCCAGGTGGTGGGTATTATGGAGGGCACATACGGCATGGAGCACTGGGTGAGATGCATAAACAATGAATTCTATTACGTTGAGAAGAAATTAATAAAAAAAAAAGAAAAAATATAAGTTGATTATAAAATCCTTTTTACTTCAGTTTTCTTATATTGTACTACAAATAACAGATGCTGTTTAATGTTTATAATACAATAAAAGTTTTGGGTTTCCTTCTTAAAAAAAAAAAAAAAAAAAAGCCAGTAATGACAGCTGGCTCCCAGATGCCATTCAGAACTGAATATACTTCACTGGAATTTTTTATAGGGGGTTAAAGGAGATAGAGAGAGGGAATCTTAAGCAGGCTCCATGCCCAGCACAGAGCCCCACGTGGGCCTTGAACTCACAAGCCTGAGATCATGACCTGAGCTGAAATCAAGAGTCAGCCACTTAACTGATTGACCCACCCAGGTACGCAAGAAATTTATTTAAAGCCTATTTTATCGCTGAAAAAAAAAAAAAAAAAGACTATAATCTGATATGGAAACCCTCCTAAATTACTATTTCACAATTCAGTTTTGAATATTGGCAGACTTTGTATTAGCCCATTCAGTTTTATGATGTCGCTTAGTTATCAACCTATAATCACTGTCACTGAGTTTCTACCACCTATCAGGCCCAGTTCTAAGCTCTCAAATAAGATAAATAACATATGAACTTGCCCTTGAAGAGCATTCAGTCTATTGGTTTAACCAAAAGCATCCTTGGCTTTCCCAATTTGCCATAAAATCTAAAGCAATGCTGCCCAAAGTGCAACTGGCAAACCAATGCCAGCCCACAAACTTCATGATCAGTCCTCTATGGTATGATTATAGAAGCAGATCGTAACATTTAAACTTTTGTGGGTTCTGGGACAAATGCGACTTGTCTCAGACCGTATACATTTAAACATTTAAAATCGCAAACATTTAAAACTTTTGTGGTAATAAGATGGTAATTTTATGAATTTTATGTCAATTATTCTAACAAAATAACTAGAGCTTATAATTTTATGTATTTTTGGTGAGAAACTGAAAAAAATGTTTAAAAACAACATACATAAGCACACGCACACAAAACTAGTCCTCAATGTACACTGTTTAAGAAGCACTAAGACTGCTTCTTTTGGGGACTCTTTGTGCCTACTAGATCTAGATTTCTAGATTTGTATATCCTTCTCCAGACTTCAAATATATCTTCTGCCTCCTTTTTTCTCTTTTCTCCTTCTGGGATTCCTATCATGAGAATGTTACCACATGCTTGATGTTGTTGCTGAGTTCCCTTAGGCTGTTTTCATTTTTTATTACTCCTGTTCAGCTTGAGGGCTTTCCATTACTCTGTCCTTGAGATCACTGTTCTTCTGCTTCCTCTAATATACTATTCATTCCATTTAGTATACTTCTAATTTCATTTATTGAGTTATCTCTGATTGGTTCTTTTTTATGTTTTCTATCCTTCTGTTGAGCGGGACAGGTGGGAGCAGGCGGGAAGAGAAGGGAAGGATCAGTCCCAAGATGGTGGTGAAAGAAGGTCTTAAGCTTAGCTCCTCCCACAGATACATCAAATCTGTATCTACATATGGAACAATTCCCTGTGAAAAATAACTGAAAACTAGCTGAACCTCTCCTCCACATCAACAGATAAAAGGACCACACTGAGAATGGTAGAGACACAAAGACACAGTCTTGCCAAAAACCCCACCCTTGGCATGGCAACCAACAATAGGGAGGGATCCCACATACTGGAGTTTCTCCCTGAGGAGCAAGGGGTTTCTGTCCAAGTCAGGAATCCCAGCCCTCAGGACCTACACTAGAGAGAAGACACTCTAAAACATCTAGCTTAGAAAACCAACAGAGCTTATACCCTAGGGACCAAAGGGCTAAAGGGAACTGAAACTTTCCTTTTAAAACTGCACATAGGCAGTCGCACTTGTCCCAGAACCCGCTGCAAAACTCAAAAAGGAGATTATAAACACATCTGGAAGCCTGGTTTTTGCAACTATCTACCAGGTACATCTCCAGATCTTCTGGTCTGAGGGCCAGCAAGGTTTACAACTATAGCCCTACAGGACAGTATTTATTTTCAGGCTGCTGCCTGAGGGTCTAGTTTCTAATCAGCCTGAAATTAGGTGCTAAACAAAACTCCTCTTGTTGGAATACTGACAGGCCCCCAGAATATGCTCAACAGTGGGGACCTACCCAGAATAAATCATGCTGCTTAGAAAACCACAAAGGTTCAAGAGCTAGAACAAGGTTGAACAATAAGGTTCATCTTCTATAAAAGGTCACTCTTCCAAGAAAGGGAGAGGTAGCTGTTTTGTCTAATACACAGAAACACAGAATCAAACAGAGGAAACAAAGAATGTGTTCCAAATAAAAGAAAAGATAAAATCTCAGAAAAAGACCTTAAGAAAATGGAGAGAAGTAATTTACCTGATAAAGAATCCAAAGTAATGGTATAAAGATGCTCACCAAACTTGGGAGAAAAATGGATTAACACAGTGAGAACTTCTACAAGGTGACAGAAAATAGAAGAAAGTACCAAATACCAGTCACAGAGCTGAAGAATAAATCTAAAAAAAAAGGGAAGAAAGTCATCAAACCACAAGGGAAAGATACCAAAATAAGAAGAAAGCAACAAGAGGAACTACAAAACTGTCCAGGAAACAATGAACAAACTGGCAGTAAGTATATACTATGAATAATTATTTTAAATGTAAATGGACTAAAATCTGCCAATCAAAAGACATAGAGTAGCTGAATGGATTAAACTCTTTTGTATGCTGTGTACTAGAGAGTCACTTCAGATGTTAAGGACACATACAGACTGAAAGAGAAGGTATGCAAAAAAATACTCTGCAAACAGAAATAAAAAGTAAGCTGGTATAGACACACTCGTGAGACAAAATACTTTGTCAATTCAATAAGAAGATATAATATTTGTAAATATATATGAACCTAACATAGGAGCACTAAAATGTATAATGCAAAAATTAACAGATCTAGGGGCACCTGGGTGGCCAGCGGGTTAAGCCTCTGCCTTCAACTCAGGTCATGATCTCAGAGTCTTGGGATGGAGCCCCGCATAGGGCTTTCTGCTCGGCAGGGAGCCTGCCTCTCCCCACCCCCTTCTCTGCTTACTTGTGATCTCTCTCTGTCTCTGTCAAATAAATAAATAAAAGCTTAAAAAAAAAATTTAACAGATCTAAAGAGACTAACAGCAATACAGTAACCATAGAGGACTTTTAACACTCCACTTATATCAACAGATACATCAGCCAGAAAAAAAATCAGTAAGAAAACATGAGCCTTAAACAACACATTAGACCAAATGGACTTTAAATAGATATATACAGAACATTCCAACTAAAAGCAGAACAGGAGTGCCTGGGTGGCTCAGTTGGTTGAGGAACCGATTCTTGGTTTGGCTCAGGCCATGATCTCAGGGTCATGAAATCAAGCCCTGCCGTGAACTCTGCTGGACAGTCTCTCCCTCTTCTCCTCTTGCCCCTGCCTCTGCCCCTCTCTCTGTCTCTCTAAACTAAATAAATAAATCTTAAAATAAAATAAAATAAAAGCAGCAGAATAGGGTGTCCCTGGCTGGCTCAGTCAGTACAGCATGTGACTCTTGATCCCAGGGTCATGAGTTCAAGCTCCACATTGGGAGCTGAGCCTACTTTAAATAAATAAATAACTTTTAAAAAATAATATAAAATAAAAGCAGCTGAATACAACATTCTTCTCAAGTGCACATGGGACATTTTCCAGGAAGGATAACATGTTAGACCACAATACCAGTGACAAGAAATTTAAGAAGACTGAAATCATATCAAGCATCTTTTCCAACCAGAAAGGTATGAAACATGAAATTAACTACAGAAAAAATGGGAATAATCATAAACATGTGGAGGTTAAACAATATGCTACTAAACAACTATTAGATCAAAAAGAAACCAAAGAGGATAAATGTCTTAAGACAAATGGAAATACAGCATACCAAAAGCTATGGGATGATGCAACAAAAGTTCTAAGAAGGAAGTTCATAGCAATACAGGCCAACCTCAAGAAACAAGAAAAATCTCAATCTATATTTTACACGTAAAGGAACTAGAAAAAGAATAAACAAACTCCAAAGTTAGTAGAAGGGGAAAAAAAATCAGAGATAAAACAGAGGCTCAAAAAGCAATAGAAAAGTTCAATGATCCTAAGAACTTGTTCTTTGAAAAGAAAACTGAAAAACCCCTAGCTAGACTTACCAAGAAAAAAAAAAAGGGGGAGAAGGCTCAAATAAATAGAATCAGAAATGAAAGAAGTTAAAACACATACAGGGAAATATATAGGATCATGAGACTACTATGATCAATTACATGGCAACAAACTGGACAACCTGAAAAAATAAAGAAAACCTGGAAACAAACAAACAAACAAAAAAACAGGTAAATTCCTAAAATCATCCTGAATCAGGCTGCCTGCATGGCAAAGTTGGTTGAGCAACCAACCCTTGGTTTTAGCTCAGGTCCTGATCAGGTCATGAGACTGTGCCCTGAGTCGGGCTCCACACTCATCATGGAGTCTGCTTAAGTTTCTCTCTCCCTGTCCCTCTGCTTCTTCCCACAGCCCTCCTCACTCACTCCTTCTCTATCTTTCTCAAATAAATCATTTTATGTCTGACATTAAGGGGGGAATTAAATGTAATGAGCACTGGGTATTATGTAAGACTGATGAATCACTGACCTCTACCTCAGAAATACATTACATGCTAAAAACTAAAAATAAATAAATAAATAAATAAAATGAATGGCTACTGATAAAAATAAATAAACATAAAAATAAACAAATCTTGGGCGCCTGGGTGGTTTAAGCCTCTGCCTTCAGCTCAGGTCATGATCTCAGGGTCCTGGGATCGAGCCCCACATCGGGCTCTCTGCTCAGTGGGGAGCCTGCTTCCTCCTCTCTCTCTGCCTGCCTCTCTGCCTACTTGTGATCTCTCTCTGTCTATCTAATAAATAAATAAAAATCTTTAAAAAAAAATACAAATAAAAAAATCTTTTTAAAATTAAATAAATAGATGAAATCATCCTGAATAAGGAATAAATAGAAAAATCTAAAAAGATTGATTACTAGTCAGGAGATTAAATTAATAATTAAAAAACTCCCAAAGGAACAAAAGTTTAGGACCAGACAGCTTCACTAGTGATTTCCACTAAACATTCAAAGAAGATTAAATATGTTTCCTTCTCAAGCTCCTCCAAAAACCTAAAGAAGGAACACTTCAATACTTATTTTACAAGGCCAGCATTAACCCGATAGCAAAACCAGACAAAGACATCACAAAAAAGAAAATTACAGGCCCATATCCCTAATGAACACAAACACAAAAAACCTCAAAAATATTTGTAAATCAAATTCAACATTATATTAAAAAAAAATCATACATATGGTCAAGTGGGATTTATTACTGCAATGAAAGAATGGTTCAATATTCACAAATCAATGAACATGATACAACACATTAACAGAATAAAGAATAAAAATCATATTAACATCTCAACAGGTACAGAAAAAGCATTTGACAAAATTTAGTATGTATTTATAAAAATTCTCAACAAAGTGGATAATGAGAATGTACCTCAACATATTATGACAAACCCATAGCTAACATCATACTCCACAGTGAAAAGCTAAAAGTTTTTTCTCTAAGATCAGAAACAAGAAAAAGACGCCCTCTCCCCACTTTTACTCAACATAATACTGGAAGTCCTTGTGAGAGCAATTAGGTAAGAAAAAGAAACAAACAACGTCCAAAGTGGAAAGGAGAAGTAAAATGGTTACTATTTGTGAAAGACATAATTTTATATATAGAAAACCTTAAAGACACTAACAAGAGACTGTTAGAACTAATAAACAAATTCAGTGAAGCTGGAGGATATAAAATCGAACTACAAAATCAGTTGTGCTTCTATATACTAACAACAAAATACCAGAAAGAGATATGAAGAAAACAATCCCATTTACAATTACATCAAAAAGAATAAGATACCTAAGAATAAATTTAACTGAGGTGAAAGACCTGTACAATGAAAACTGTAAGTCAATGATAAAAGAAATTGAAGAAGACCCAAAGAAATGGAAAAATATTCTGTGTTCATGGATTGGAAGAATTAATATGGTTAAAACGTCCATATTACCCAAAACATTATACAGATTCAATGCAATCCCCATTAAAATACTAAAAGCATCTTTCACAGAACTATAAAAAATGTTAAAAATTTATATAACCACAAAAAAGACTAGCCAAAGCAATTTGAGAAAGTACAAATCATGCTCCCCAATTTTAAACTATATTATGAAACCATAGTAACCAAAACAGTATGGTAGTGGCATAAAAACAGATACACAAATCAACAGAACAGAATAGAGAAGCCAGAAATAAACCCATGTATTACAGTCAATTAATTTATGACAAAGGAGGTAAGAATACACAGTGGGAAAATGACAGTCTCAATAAATGGTGCTAGGAAAACTGGATAGCCACATACAAAACTGAAACTACACTACTATCATACATCAGACAGAGAAATTAACTCAAAATGGATTGAGGACTTGAATATAAGACCTGAAATCATAATACTCCCAGAAGAAAACATAGGTGGTAAACTATCTGACATCAGTCTTGGCAATAAATTTTTGGATCTGACTACAAAACTTAGAAATAAACAATAAAAACAGAAACAACAAAAGACAACAAAAACAGAAATAAACAAGTGGGGTGGGGTGCCTGGGTAACTCAGTTAAGCATCTGACTTGATTTCGGCTTAGGTCATGACCTTAGGGTCATGAGATTGAACCCAACATCTGGCTCTGGGCTCAGTACAGAGTTTGCTTGCCCTCCTCCCTTCCCTTTTGCCCCTCCTTCTGATCTTGCACGCATATTTTCCTCTCTCTCTTTCTCTAAAATAAGTAAATAAGATCTTTAAGTAAACAAACAAACAAACAAGTGGGACTACATCAAACTAGAAAACTTCTGCAAAACAGAGGAAACCATCAACAAAATAAAAAGACAATTTACTGAATGGGAGAAAATATTTGCAAATGATATATCTTGGTAAGGGTTTAACAGCCAAAATATATAAGAAACTCCTATAACTCAGTAACAAAAAGAACACCACAATTGAATAAAAAACTGGGCCAAGAATCTAACACATTTTTTCCAAAGAAGCCATACAATGAATAATACAGTCAACAGTACTAATCAGGAGAGAAATGTAATTCAAAGCCATAATGAAGTTCTCACCTTACTCCTGTCAGAATGACTATTAAAAAGACAAGAAATAATTAGTGTTGTCAAGGATGTGGAGAACAGGGGACCCTTGTACACTATTAGTGGAAATGTAAATTAGCACAGCCACCATGGAAAGCAGTATGAAGGTTCCTCAAAAAATTAAAAATAGAGATATCACACAATCCAGCATGTCCATTTCTGGGTATTTATCTGATAAAAATTTAAACACTAATTCAAAAAGGTATATGTACCTCTATGTCCATTACAACATTATTTGCAATAGTCAAAATATGGTGTCCACTGATGGATGAATGGATAAAGAAGATGTAGGGGCAGTGTGTGAGAGAGAGAGAGAACGAACACAGGAATAATACTCACCCATAAAAGAAAAAAATGAAATCTTGCCATTTGCAACATGGATGGATCTTGAGGAAATTACGCTAAGCGAAATATGTCAAACAATGAAAAACAAACACATCTTAAAGAAAAAAATGAACAAAATAAAACAAAAATCACAGAAATAGAGAACAGAATATTATTTGGGGAGTAGGTGAAAACAGATGAAGGAGGTCAAGAGGTACAAAATTTCAGTTACAAAATAAGTCATGGGATACCATGTATACCATGGTGACTGACTATAGTCAATAATATTGTAGAGCATTCTTGGAAGTTGTCAAGATAGTAAATCCTAAAAGTGAAACTTTATATGGTGACAGTAACTAGATTTATGGTGGTGATCACTATGTAATTAATACAAATACTGAACCATTATGCTGTACACTTAAAGCCAATAAAATGTTATATTTCAATTATAACTCAACAAGAAAAATTTAAAGAAGCACTACACTAAGAATAAACTGAGAATACTGGAAGGTTCTACTGTCTTTGCAATTTAGCTTAGCTGCATTTCATTTTATTTTAATTTTTAAGATTTTATTTATTTGTCAGAGAAAGAAAGAGAGAGCATAAACGGTGCAGCAGCAGGCAGAGGGAGAAGCAGGCTCCCCACTGTAGCTCAGCTGCATTTTAAAATAAAACTACTTATATAAGACTTCATCAACTAATAGCTGATTAAACCCATTTCCACTTATAATAAAAATCCTGGGGGTAAGTGGGTGACTCAGGCATCTAATTCTTTTTTTATATTCTAATTAATTTCAGATTTATTAAACATATTTAAAGCTGAACAATTCCAAATAGGGAAGTCATCAATTCTGAATGGTAAGACTGTAGATCATTTATTTAAAATAATCAGTTATGGTGTTACAAAGACAAAATCAAAGCAGGCTTCTGACTGCGGAAATTTCATTCCTCAGAGTTCTATAGGGTAGCTCTGGGTGCAGAGCCATTAAAGCATCCAATTCTTGATTTCGGTTCAGGTCATGATCTCAGGGTCGTGAAATGAAGCACTACGTCAGGCCCCACACTGAGCATGGAGCCTGCTTAAGATTCTCACAAACAAACAAACAAACAAAAACCATTTCTGGTTAAATTTGAATAAAGGAAAAAAGGTAGCACCATACCACAAAGTAAATAAGGTGCTGGCTATGGACAAGTTGGAAAGATTAAAGTAAAAACTAAAAATAAGAAAAGAGAAAATGCTATTATTCTTCACTAAGGAAAAAGGAAAATATTTCAAGTTGACAGTAAATTTATAAACTGCTTTTGTCTATCCCTGGCTCTTCTTATAAGTACAAAAAAAAAAACAACCAACTCTAATCTCTCAACTTGCACAATTCATCAACTAAAAATGGCCAATATCAGTTATTTAAGTATCTGCTTTCAGCATGGGTCATGATCCCAGGGTCTTAGCCCTCTGTTGGGCTCCCTGCTCAGCAGGGAATCTGCTTCTCCTTTTCCCTCTGCCACGCCCCTACTTGTGCTCTCTCACTCTCACTCACTCTCAAATAAGTAAATAAAATCTTTAAAAAAAGAAAGAAAGAAAAGAAAATTGCCAATAAAAGCAAACTGCAGCAAAAAATAAGCTATAGAGTGGATAGACAAATTCATTCCTCACTAATCTGTGTAATTAGTCCTATTCATTGCCATCTGTGCAAGAAAGTTTCTGTTTACCTGATGTCTCGGAGCCCTGGGAAATTACTGGAGCCCTGGTATACAAAGTCCAACCTTGTTTAATTTGACAGAACTAAAAACAGAAGTTAAATCATATTTCAAAGACAAATTCATATTTCCCGTTAAGAGGGTTTTTTAAAATTTATTTATTTTCAGCATAACAGTATTCATTATTTTTTCACCACACCCAGTGCTCCATGCAATCCGTGCCCTCTATAGTACCCACCACCCGGTACCACAACCTCCCACCCACCCGCCACTTCAAACCCCTCAGATTGGTTTTCAGAGTCCATAGTCTCTCATGATTCACCTCCCCTTCCAATTTACCCCAACTCCCTTCTCCTCTCTAACACACACCCCTTGTCCTCCATGCTATTTGTTATGCTCCACAAATAAGTGAAACCGTATGATAATTGACTCTCTGCTTGACTTATTTCACCCCTTAAGAGTTTTAATATACAACTGACTAGTGCTTCTGTTGGGAATTATTGCCAAATTCTGCAAGGTAATTTAACAAATTTATATATTAAGAAACAAGAAACTAATCTGATTTCATAAAACAAAAATCTGGCCAATGAGAGACTCACCTACAGAAACTCAGGACACATTTTAAAACTGAATAACTTGTGCAACTATTAACAAACACTGTACAAGGAACTGTTACAGTTTGCTGGCTATTCTAATATTCCATAACGGGAGACCACTGAACATTTACCCAAGCCCAAATCTGGTGATAGAGAGCTAGGCAAGAATGAGAAAAAATAAAAGTACCCAGTGTATTTTAAGAGTGTGGATCTGGTTAAACACATTCACATAGCATGTAATAGAACACTCATGACAACTGAAGATTGAACATCCACAATTTCAAAACAACCTTAAGCAACTGGGAAGGTTTTGATACACAGCAGTTGGTCTCTGCTCAGATAGGAATTTTAAACATGAATCTTGGGAGGTATTACCAGCTAGTAAGCAAAACTAGTCAACTTCCTGGCATTTTTCAGGGTAGTTTTATGGAATTTACTTTCTTCTTTAACAAAATCAAGTCTTAATACTTCATTATCAGCAATTTATTTACCTTTTTGTATGCCTGAAAATTCTTAAAAATACTGAAAATACTGCATCTGGCTTTTTTCTTGGTCATATTCAAGACTTCTAAACTTTATTCAGAATTGATCAACTGATCACCAACTATTTACTAATGCTTGACACCATGTTAAAATACCTGCTCACACTATGTTTATAGTCTAGTAGAAGGCTTACAGATCCTATCTATCATTTTCTGTGTTGAAATAGTTTTAGCTCTGGTTTTTGAAACAGTTTCACTTGCTAGCTAGACATAGCAAACAAATCAAACTGTTAATACATACAGTCTTATCGGGGTGCCTGGGTGGCTCAGTAGGTTAAGCATCTGCCTTCAGCTCAATTCGTGATCCCAGGGTCCTAGGATTGAATCCCAAATTGGCCTCCCTGCTTGATGGGAATCCTGCTTCTCCCTCTCCCACTACCCCTGCTTGTGTTGCCTCTCTCTCTCTCTGTGTCAAATAAATAAATAAAACTCTAAAAAAAAAAAAAAAAGTCTTCTCTATTAAGTAAGACCATCACCTTGAAATTACAGAAATTAAAGAAAAAATATTTCAGAACATTTTTATGTGAAATTTATTTCAATGTATGTCTCCATATTAATAAAAACCTAATCATAGTAATTTCAGAATTTTTTTTTTAATATTGTATTTATTTGACAGAGTGAAATCACAACTAGGCAGAGAGGCAGGCAGAGAGAGAGGAGGAAGCAGGCTCCCTGCAGAGCAGAGAGCCCAATGCGGGGCTCAATCCCAGGACCCTAGGATCATGACCTGAGCCGAAGGCAGAGGCTTTAACCCACTGAGCCACCCAGGTGCCCCGTAATTTCAGAACTTTTAATAACAGTCATCTACAGCAAAGTAAATACACCTAGCCACCTGCTATTGTAAATATTAACAGGGCATTTATTTACATCTTGAACACTCTAAGGCAACTAGCTGAAAGCAGAAAACTCAAGTAATAATGGGTACTTCACCTAGCCAGCACCCCATCAACAAACCCTGGTGGAAGACTCTGAGTTTCCATTCTACAGAGTGACCCAAAGGGCTCTGAACTCAAGGACTCTAGGCACAACTCAGGGGTAAGGGACTCACTCTGAAAACTGAGAGCCGAAGTATAATTCTACATACTGAATAATGGGGTATCCATCTTCCTTCCCTTATTGACTGCAATGCAACTGCGACACAAACTACCCAGGGTAGGCCATACTTCACAATGGCACAATGATTCATGAGGAGGACACAACTTCAGACACCAGCCATGCAGCTGTACTTCAAGCCACCTGTACTTCACACCAACTGGCTATGCATTTGGGGATTCCTACTACCTCCTTAAGTACAATAATTTAGCAGAACAAGTCACAGAACTCAGAAAAGCACTCTACTCTACAGTTTTACTATATAAAGAAAGGACAGAAAATCAAGACCGGACAAAATAAGAGATGCGTAGGGCAGGATCTAAGAGAGTCCCAAATGCAAAGTTTGCATGTCTTCTCCCAAGAGAATCAAGATGCACCACCCTCCTGGCACATCAATGTATAACAAGATACACACAGTATTGTGGGTCGGGGGGGTTCTTGTTTGTTTGTTTATTTTTTTAAGATTTCATTTATTTAATTGAGAGAGAGCAAGCACAAATGGGGAGGGACAGAGGGAGAAGGAGGGAAAAACAGGCTCCCACTGAGTGAGGAGCCTGGCATGGGCCCTGATTCTAGGACCCCAAGATCACTACCTGAGCTAAAGTCATATACCTAACCAAGTGAGCCACCTAGGCACCCCCACAGAGTATTGTTTGTCAGAAATACTCACCCTACGATAAAAACTCCAGAGTTTTTATTAGGGTTTCAGTACTCAGACATGGTTGAGTAAATCACTGGCCATTTGATTTAACTCAATCTCCAACCTCCCTCTTCTCCTTGAAGGTGGGGCTGATATCGGATGGGTCAAAGCCCTTCTCTAACCAAGTAACTGGTCTTTCTGGAGTTAAAAGCCCATGTCTGGAGTCACCTCAGCATTAACATCTAGGGGCTCACTATGAGTCACCTTGATAGCAAAAACTATCAAGTCTGGTCTGACACCCCTACTATTAATAACAAAAACACTACTCCGTTCACTCCAGAAATGTCAGGATTTAAAACCTCTCTCCCCAAAATTTAAGAGCAGTGACCAACCAAATAGTTCATTATACAACAGGCTCCAAGAAAATTGGCAGTAAGACTTTTGGAGTATTGGAAAATTTCTCTCTACAAAACAACCTGACCAAAAGAATGGACCTATAGAGAGGCATCTGGCTGGCTCAGTTAGTGGAGCATGTGACTCTTGATCTCATGGTTGTCAGTTTAAGCTCCACCCTGGGTAGAAAGATAACGTCAAAAAATAAATAAAATCTTAAAAAAAAAAAAAAAAAGAGGGGCGCCTGGGTGCCTCAGTTAGTTAAGCCTCTGCCTTTAGCTCAGGTCATAATCCAGGGTCCAGGGATCAAGTTCCACATTGGGCTCCCTGCTCAGCGGGGAGACTACTTCTCCCTCTGCTTGTTTTCTCTCTCCGTCCCTCCTTCTCTTTCTTCTTCTTCCCTCAAACAAATAAATAAAATATTTTTTTAAAAATGGACCTATAGACACTGATTGCAGGGTACATACAAAAGCACCTTATAACCAGATTCAGTAGGACATAGCCCTACTCATACTCTCAAGCCTTCCAATGAATCTTTTAATGCATCACTCTTGAATATGAACAATAGTAAAGACACATCTAAAAATTGAGGAAAGTATCTCACATGAAAGACAGAGACCAAAATAAACAGAAAAAAAAGACATAAAAAAAAGAAAATTCAGTAAACTTTTTTAAATTCAAAAAATAGCCTATTATTAACATTACCAGAAATACACAAAGAACTCCCCATATAACAAATACTAACTCCTTTTTCGTGGGTTGTTTGTTTGTTTGTTTGTTTTTTGGAACATTAAGAAAGAAGTAAGAATTCTTGGAAATTAATTAAATAGCAGAAATAAAAAATTCAAAAGAGGACAGTTGAGAAAATTTTCAGAAAATTCCTGAAAAAGGCAAAGATCTAAAAAGACAGAAGATTAAAAAAAAGATTAAGACCATGAAAGGAATCTGGCAAGAAGGCCTAACCCTGAGTTCCAAAATTAGAAAAGAAATAGTGTGAAGGAAATTAGATTTCTTACAACCAAAGGACATGCATGTCTAAATACAAAGTGTAGAGATTATGGGTAATATTTCTCAGCCATGAAGAAATTAACCAATTCACTAACAGTGCTTTTATGTAACCTAAAGAAAGCTGCTTAAATCTCAGTTTCCTCACCTGTAAAACTGAGAAATATCAAGCTTGCAGTGCTATAAGAATTAAACAAAATAATATTTATAGGGTCTGCCCTAAGGTTCAACATAACTTGGGTTTCAAAAAAATATTAATTGCCCCGTCTTATTCCTATTAATCATGCATTATTTCCTACAAATAAAAATTTTCTTTTTCCAATACTCATAGTTATGTTCTGTAGCCTACATAGGATTTCTAGTGTATCATACATATCATACATATCATACATACATACATCTTCCTTGTCCTAGCGTCATTTGTTTTCCTGAGAATCTTTAGAAGTTAAAAAAAAAGTTAATATCCCATTTTTATGTAAGACTTTAAGATTTCAATACATAAAGAGGGGGAGGATATGAAAAGACAATTTATATGAGAGAATATACAAATAATAAACACTTGGGAAACAATACTCAACAGCATTAAGACAAAAGCATTAATATGAGAGAAAAATCTTTTCCTTAACCCACTTAGGTTCCCTGGCTGGATTTGAAAATTAAACCAAAAAAAACAGACTCAGAAGAAAAAAGCACAAATTTATTTAACTAAGTTTTAAGTAACACTGGAGACTTCATAAGAAAATGAAGGCCCCCTCCCCCTGCAAAAATAAAAAAAGGAAGAGAAGAGAAGACAAGAAAATGAAGGCCCAAAGAAAGAACAGTTAGACCTGTGTACTTTTATATTTGGTTTGATGAAGAGTGGACATTCATGGAGGAATATGATATGTTAAGTAGTAAGAAGCAACTGCAGTGAACTGTTGGTAACTTAGCAAGGCCTATTTGTCAGGATTCTTTTTGGCAGCCTTTTGTCTTTGGATCCAAGAATGCTCCTTTCTTCTGGGTTTAAAAAGGGCACCTGTCATAAGAGGATTAATGGCCTGTTCCAAGGAAGAAGGGCAAGAGAGAGGTCAGAGTAAGCTTCCTGCTCTTCCTTGTCTCAAACTCCTTAAAATAATCAATATGCCAACATGCCATATTTGGGGGCAGCATGTCCTGAACCCCAACACAGATTTACAAAATCTTAAGATACCCCATAACACTAAATGAACAAAAACTACACACACAAAAAATAATTTTAAACACTACTGACCCAAAACAGTAAAGCCAGTACAGTGAGTTATTTATAAAGTGGAAAAACCTCATGGAAAGTAACATGTAGAAACACAGTATGTTCATGAGCTTTCATCTAATAATCCACTCCTAAGAAATAAACCAAATACAAAATTCAACAGAAGTAAAAACTATGTAAAAACACAAATTGAAAGGTTATCCATAAGAAATTCTAGATATTAATTCAAACATGTACTAAAAAAGTAAAATATAAGTATAGTAAAATGTTAAATGGTCAATAAAAATAATTACTAACACTAACAGAAACATGATAAAAAGTATTTCTAAACCAAAAGATTATTTAATTTCTAATTTAATATTCTGACAGCAGGATAACAAAAATAAGGCCTGTCCTTGGAAAAATCTAAGATGGAACCCTGTATTTTAGTATAAAAATCAGATTGGAGGTGCCTAGGTAACACAGTTGGTCAAGCATCCAATTCTTGGTTTTGGCTCCGGTTACGAGATGGAGGCCTGAGTTGGGCTCTGTGCTCAGCATGGAATCTACTTAAGTTTCTCTCTCCCTCTCCCTCTGCCCCTAAGCCCCACAGGTACTCTCTTGCATGTGCACTCTCTTTCTAAAATGAATAAATCTTGGAAAAAATCAGTTTATAATTTATATATTATGACTGCTACTACATAAAACTTAATGTTAACATGTAAACAAAGACTAGAAAGAATTATTAAAATGAAAACTTCTTTGGTAGAGGGATGCCTGGGTGGCTCAGTTGATTAAGTCATACCATGATCTCAGAGTCGTGGGATCAAGTCCTGCATTGGGCTCTGTCCTCAGCAACGAGTCTGCTTGTCCCTTTCTCTCTGCTCCTCCCCCAACTCTATCTCTCTATAATAAGGAAATAAACTAATTTTAAAAATAAATAAAACCTTTAAAAAATTGCTTTGGTAGAATAATGAAATTGTGATAGTTAGGGGCGCCTGGGTGGCTCAGTCAGTTAAATGTCTGCCTTTGGCTCAGGTCATGATCCCAGAATCCAAGGACTGAGCCCCAAGTCAGGCTCCCTGGTCAGTGAAGAGTCTGCTTTCCTCTATCCCTCCCCACTTCCCCATTTGTGTGCTTTCTTTCTCTCTTAAATAAATAACAAATCTTAAAAAAATAAAAAATAACAACAACAAAAAAGAAATTGTGAATAGTTAATCTTTTACCAAAATTGTCATAAATGGTTTTAAGGGGCTATATTTTTCCAACTGCGTATAATATGAACCAGTTTTCATGATTTTAATAGAACAAATTTAATGAATTGTTGACTGCTTCTAAGCAATTTTTGCTCAGACTCTTAAAAATTTTAATATGCCTCAGTTTATCTTTTAACAGTTTGGGTGTCAAAAGAGGAACCTAAGAGAGCTCACGGACAGTCCCATTGTACGATGAACAATGAAACCATATTAAGTACCCACTGAGCCCATATGCTCACTGCTTTCTCCTTGAATCTGGAAGTCATAAATAAGTCCCTCTGGGATATTTGGGTTCCACAGCTCTTGTGCTATGACCTTTCAGGCTCTATTAGAGCATTTCTTTGTCTAGACTAGGTCCAGAATGACGCTGCCTAATAAACAAGACTGGGTCCAATATGAGGCCTCAGGAAAATCAAATTTTAGGGAAAAAGAGAAAAAAAGAGAGAAAACAAGTTCTTCTGAGTCCAAAGAGTCTAAGGTCTCTTATATATGGGACTCCAGCTAACTGTGAATATTAAAAATTACAGGCCTAGGGATGCCTGGGTGGCTCAGATGGTTAAGTGTCTGCCTTCGGCTCAGGTTGTGGTCCCAGGATCCTGGGATAGAGCCCTGCATCAGGCTCACTGCTTGTCAGGGAGTCTGCTTCTCCCTCTCCCTCTGCTGTTGCCCCTGTTTGTGCTCTCTCACTCTATCAAAAAAATAAAAAAATATATAAATAAATAAAAATTATAGGCCTAGACCTGTGTTTTTCTGAACAACGAGGTTACATTTACCACAGATAACCTTGAATTACAGTGGCCAGAGTGGCTAGATAAATTTACTCATTTATGAAGTACCTTAGAGATAAAAGGGTCTCAGCCAGGGTAAAGAGATTATTTTTCTTCCTTTATATTTTCTGATGACCAGGATGGGAACTATTAAGATACCCGAGTCACTCTGGAGCCTGCAAATGAGATCCCGGGAAAACCAGCAAAAACCAGAAAAGGGTAAGAACTCTTACCAAAGAAACTCTCTTGATCTCTGTCTTAGTAACCAGTCAAGAGAGGAAGGTAAATTTCACAATGTCCCTTCTTTCCAAATCCATACTTTGTGAGTTTGGCTTGGGGATATATTCATTATTTATTGATCCTTTCCTACTAAAAACAGCAGTTGCTTTCTTGTTTGTCTTGTTTTATGTCCTGTGAACTTGGTTTAACTTTCCACGTGTCTGGGCTTGTAGGCCAGCAATTCTTGTTTGTACAGGCAGCTTAACTACAAAGTAGGGGCCCTCAAGAATTTAACCAGATAGAAGCAACACAACTGCAGCAAGTAACTCATCAATTGCTTCTAGCTCTCATAAGAACTATCTAAGTCTTTCTTTATTTTGGTTATCTTGGAATGGTTCTGGATCTTCAGAGAGCTGTATCTTTTGACTCTCTTTGGGGACACCCTTTGTCCAGAGTTAGGACATAAAAGGCGTATTGGTTTTGGTTTTGTGTCACAGACATGCCTGTGGTCTAAAAGAAAAGGGGAAAAATAATAATTTTTTTAAGAGTGTAGTACTTCAATGAATATTTTGTTTGGCCAAAATTTGATAATAAGATATTTGAAAAGATTTTTAATGAGTTCTATGAACAGAAGTGGCCAAATTGGAAATGGATATTCAGATACTGATAGAAACTTTTCTTGTAGGTCTTCTCCCCTAAGATAAAATACACAGTGAAATCTTATGAATTCCCTATTTTGGAAATCTCCCAAATTTAAAGAAGTAAATTGAAGATAATGTAGTTGAGTGAGTGGGTGAGCCCCATGATATCACTCAGGTTGCAACCCAATTCTTTGAAGAATTAAAAACAACTGCCCTTGTCTTACAAATGGTACCCTTACAAGAACAGAAATCCAACTCTAGAAGCAATTCAAAGTCACCTATCCTTTTTCTCAATCCCAAACCTCCCCTATTCATCTTAAAATGCTTGCAGATATTGTAAAATATCTGGCCATTATAAGCAAAATTCCTTTTTTGGAGAAAACCTACAATATTTCTCTGTGCCTTTGAGATGCAAGTGTTCTACCTGGTCTTCTGTACAAACCAAAAGCCATCTCCCTGAAATGCAAACTTTAGGGAGATCATTCTTATCTAGACAAAAAGAAAGCTATCTGGAAACCAGGCAAATTAAAACTGTTTAAGGTCTTCTCTACAAATAATAGTAAAAAACTTAAGCAATCTGAACAGGTAATCTTACATCATCTGACAGAAATACAATTTGGATCCAACTGTCCTTTTATAAACTATTGAGTTTTATATTCTTGTACCTACCCTTAGCTAAAATTTTAAAACAAAAGCTATAAAATATCTTGTGTCTGCATATTTATGTATGCCTATGTCTATATATTTATGTATGTCTGTATATGTATGTAATAGATATGTGAATTTTTCTACTTCCAAATGGTACTGCCAAAATTAATTTATAAAAGAGCTCTATTTAATTGGGTTAAAAAAAATAAGTGCTTATAAATTTTTGTCTCAGAAAAATAGAAACTAACCCAAATGTTTTTCAAGTTCATGTGATCTAGAATAATCTTTGAAATAAAGGCTAGTTTATGTTTGTTGGCTTAATTAAAACAGGCATATCTTTAGGCTTATCAACATTAAATATAATGTAGGCATACAATTTTTATTCTACCTGGGTTTACAAAAAATTGAATAAGTCCATGCAAACTGTTACAGAATTTGTAAGCAAGAAACACAACTTAAGAAGATGGCTAGCTGTTTAATGTCTGATAAAACTTTCATGATTAAGTTAAACATAACTTAAGAATATATTAAAAAGATAGAAGACAAAAATTCATAAATGAATTTTTCAACAATTATGTTTTGTGGTATGTCCACTTAAAAAGAGTTTCCAAAATCTTTTTGATAACTTGAAACCTTACAGTTACACCAAACCAACTGAAGTGATAAATATTTGACTATCTAAATCATTTTAAAATAAGATAAAATATTAATACATTAATTACTAAACATAAGCCTATCTACTTTGGGTTCATTATTGAGGAACTAAAAACATTTGGGTCTATTAGTAAATACATCTTAATGTTACATTGAAAAACTTACTATGAGAAAGATATACTTCTAGAAAGTATGAAATGTATTTAAAAAATTTGTGAATCTGCAGACTGCTTTGTATAACTTACTCAACAATTATTTGCTTCTTAGTTTTCACTAGAAATTAAAGTTTCTTAGCTTTAAGATTCTAATTATGTAATTAAAACTACTGGAAATAATAAGGGTGAAAGGAAACAATTATGTACAAAAAGTTGGTAAAGAAAGTAGAATAAAGTATTTGGGATAAAGAAAGTTGTAAAGAATATGTTTTTGTGAAGGGAGAAGAGAGTAATTTTGTCCTAAAGTAGAATGACTGCATGAGAAAGAGGAAAAATACAGGCCAAAACCCAAATGGATATAAAAGAAAGCTGTAGAAAGTTGGTGGAGAAGGAATCTTGGGAAAGAAATTTATGTGTGGTCAAGAAGGCCAAGACTGACAAGAATTTCTTTTGAGTTTTTAAAGAATGAGGTTTTTTTTTTTTTCCTTTTCTTTCTTTCTTTCTTTCTTTTTTTTTTTTTTTTTTAAGATTTTGCTTATTTATTTGACAGAGAGACACAGTGAGAGAGAGAACACAAGCAGGAAAAGTGGGAGAGGGAGAAGAAGTCTTCCCGCAGAGCAGGGAGTCTGATGTGGGGCTCAATCCCAGGACCCTGGGATCATGACCTGAGCCGAAGGCAGACACTTAACGACTGAGCCACCCAGATGCCCTACAGAATGAGGTTTTTTTGTTTTTTTTCCCTCAGAATGAGTTTTAATGTACATTAGTGCAAAATTAGAATGTGGTTTTCTCTCTGTAAAAGGACAAAGTGTTCTTGAACTATTGGTATGCTCTTGATAAGAGATTATGAGAGGTATTTCATTACCTTTTGGGTAATCGGCCTGGAAAGCAAAGATTTTTGTGCCTTACCAAGTTCATTTTCTGTTTAAGTTGTCTATCAAATCTTTGATCACTTGGAAAAATGAAGTCTTCTCAATATTAAAAAAGCAAAGTTTTGTAACTGTCTATCTTTGCCTTTAAAATCTATTATCCCTTTAAACAGATAATTATTTTTTAAACAATTTTCTTTTTTCTATTTATTTATTTATTTGTCAGAGAGAGAGAGAGGGTGAGAGTGAGCACAAGCAGGGGGAGCACACAGAGAAAGAAGCAGGCCCCCTGATGGGCAAGGACCCTGATGTGGGGCTTGATCTCTGGACCCCAGGAACATGACCTGAGCTAAGGGCAGATGTTTAACCAGTTGAGCCATCCAGACATCCCTAAACAGATAATTATTATTTCATAATGATCTATGATCATATTTAATCAAATGTTCAAACCTTTAACACTGTTGACAACTTCCCAAATCAAATTCTAAATAGAGTCCTTCTGATTTCAAACTAACTTTTAGATTTCCCAGAAGTTCCCAAGAAAATAGCAAAGAATTTCTCTCTCACCTTCAAAAAAAGAGAAGATTAAATAGGTTTATTTGCCATGTTAAATTACTTGGGAAATATACTGTTATATATATATATATATATATATATGTATATACATATATATATATGGATATACGTATAGGTATTTCAGAAACTGTTTTAAGGTAATAGACATTGTCAATACTCTCAGTATGTCACAGAAATAAATTTCTTTATCAAATAAACTCTCATCAGATCTTTAATGATGGCCATTTTCTAAGTCTTTATCATTTACAGTTACTGTTTTTACTTTGATGCATTTGCCAAAGTACTTCACCTTCAGAAAAATTTATGGATAGGACTGACAAGTACCCTAGAATACAGGTTTCTGATAACTTCAAGGTTATACCACTAAACTGGGCAAAATTTCTAAAATTCTAATGGAAAAAGTAGGTTCAATTAAAATAAGAATAACATGAGAGTGAATGAAGTGATAAAGTTGATTGTAATTTTTAATAACTTTCTGCCAAGTTTAAGGAAACCTTTCTCTCTTTCCTCTTAAGCTATTTACAACATAAAGCTATTTGGTCAAGTGTATTTCTGCAAACAGAATTCAAACATTTACTTTTCCTCCATACCTGATCCCTCCAGAATTTGGAAACTTATTCTTATTTTAATGGCAATATAGTTATTTGCATAAATGCAAGGAAAATCTATTTTCTTTATAACAGGACACAATTAGAAACATTCAATATGTTACCAAGGTTTTGACTGGTACATTATCTTTGATAATGATATTCACAAAATCAGATATATCCAAACATTTTTAAGAAACTAATGTTGGGGGCGCCTGCGTAGCTCTATCAGTAAGCATCTGCCTTTGGCTCAGGTCATGATCCCAGGGTCCTGGGATTGTTCCTGGGATCCGTCCTGGGATCAGGCCTCATGTCAAGCTCCCTGCTCAACAGGAAGCCTGCTTCTCCCATTCTCATTCCCACAGTTTTGTTCCCTCTCTTGCTGTGTCTCCTTCTGTCAAATAGATAGATGAAATCTTTAAAAAAAAAAAAAAAAAAACTAATGTGACTTTAGAGAACCAATAAAACCCTTTGGAAAAAACTGTGTGGTACCTTGCTTGGACTACTTGGTTTCCAAGTCTTACTAGGTAAAAGTCACTTCCTGGCATCCCCAGTAACAGCAGGATATTTTGCAGAATAGAGGAATTCACTCCAATCTATAGGTATCCTAGACAATACCAGATGGTTAAGTCTTTCTTTGCCTTGCCTTCCTAGCTTCATGAGTCTCCTTAAAAATCAAGTCCAGGATTTCTTGAGAGCTTGTTTGGAGGTTCTAGCAGGGGAGTATAACTACTCCTATACCCTTGACCGAAGAATGGTCCTCTCCTCTATCGGAGAAGGTTGTCCTCTTCAACCCAGCGCACAGCTTCAGGAGGGATGCACATGGAGCAGTGAGGGAGGCCAAATCAGCCAAATCAACCCTAGCAATCAATAGGGCAACAGATGTCGCAGCCAGATCACCCTCACATCCCCAATCCAGGATTTCTTATGAAAAGTTAGAGCAAAGCTGATTAAACATAACCTTTGTGGTCAATTCTTATTCTTAGAAAATAATTAGGACACATAAGGAGCCTAGACTTATTGTGCAAACAAACGGGTCTTACTTTTTGATTACCTCTGATAGAAATGGGGGTTACAATACAGAGAGAAAAAATGTTTCAATGGAAAAATATAGCATACTCTTGTGGTACTAGGTTCTGGTCCTGTTCACTGTCTTTGAGGCTCTGCTATCTACCTGTAAACTGGATTGGACCCTGAATTCTTTTTTTTTTTTTTTTTTTGTCAGAGAGAGTGAGCACAGGCAGACAGAGTGGCAGGCAGAGGCAGAGGGAGAAGCAGGCTTCCTGCTGAGCAAGGAGCCTGAAGTGGGACTCGATCCCAGGACGCCGGGATCATGACCTGAGCCGAAGGCAGCCGCCTAACCAACTGAGCCACCCAGGCGTCCAGGCATCCCTGGACCCTGAATTCTTACAGTTTCCTAGAATTTCTGGCTACAGCTCTCTAAGCTAATGCTTCCAATTTTCTCCCACCCTCTAACTTGAAATCACTAAAAACAAAGACAGCCCTCAAACCTCATTGGAAGGGATCATACCCAGTAACTACCCAGACAGCAGTCCTAACTACAGGACCTTAAACACTGGGTCCACATCTCCCAATTACAAAGTGTTTCTTCAAACTATAAAAACTGTACACTAACTGGAGATCTAAAATTAAAACTGACTGGATGGGTTCCACTACAGAAGCAAACAACACCTTAAGGTACAAAGTTCTCCCAACAAAACAGATCAAGATCTTCATTACCAATATGAAACTGCATCTCATCTGCTGTTCCAATATACTTCTCTACTCTGTTAATGCACAAGAAGACAATGCTACTTAACTCTGACAACCATCACTGAATATACGCCTAAGTCCACAGATATATAATAAAAACCCCTAGACTCCCTGGATGAGGTGGTATTAGATAACAGAATTGTTTCAGATTGCCTTTTGGCTGAACAAAGAGGAGCCTGTACCATAACAAATACCTCTTACTATACAAGACTAGTACCTTTGGTGTCATACAAACATAAGAAAGCAACAAAAAATTCACTTGTCACACTGATTTATTTCATATTAACTAGTCTGGTTCATGGACGTTATGACTAAAGAGTATACTTCAGTCTCCTGATACTATCCTCCTGATAGCCATCATTGTATATTCTCCCTGGTGTGCAGTGTTCTCTCAAAGGTCTTAAATACTGGGGAGCCTGGATGGTTCAGTTGGTTAAGCATCTGCCTTTGAATCAGGTCATGATCCTAGGGTCTTGTGATCTAAACCCACACTGGGGTCCCTGCTCAACAGGGAGTTTGCGTATCTCTCTCTCTGCCCCTCCCCCCTGCTTGTTTTCTCTCTCTCTCTCTCTCTTAAATAAATAAAATCTTTAAAAAATGTTTTTTAAATAATGTCTTAAACACATGTTCACAGCCATGAGATGGTCTCACTGCACTTGGAGAAACAGAAACAGGATGGACAGGAGAAACAGAAACAGGATGGACAACAAAACAAAAACAATTCTGTAAAAGATAGCCAAGTAGAAAAATCCCAAGTTTACCTCATCCTACAGATACTAGATTATTCCCACATCAGTATGAATAACCCAGAAAATGACCAAAAGACTGGAAGAACACTCTCCACAGTTAAATGTAGAGAAGAGGCCAAACTGAAGAGAATAGGAAGGGCAGAGATATAGTCAGGAGCAAAATGGACCTACAGGACTGTCTGCAGGAGGGAGGGACATGAACAGGCACATAGGGAAAAGGAGCAGAAACAAACCCCAAGCACCCCAAGCACAGGGAATCGGCACTGGGAAAATGAATACCCATAACATGTGGCTTCAAAAACCACAGACACCTACTTTGCAAGTTCTTACAATCAGTGGGACTTAGCACCTAGAACTTTAAAAATGAGTGCTCTAGGAGAGCCAGGAGGGTAATAGGAAACTGAGTCTCTACCATTAAAGACACAGCACAACAAAGAGCCCTGCTGAGACACAGCTTAGAGCAGCAGTGTGAAAAACACCAGGGTTACACAAGAGGGAGATTTGTTTACTAATCTCATAGTATGTGCTGGAGGGGCAGGATCCTTGAGAGAATTCTCCAAGAACAAAAGGGCTAGCAGGAGTCATTGCCCTGCCTCACCCTCAAGGCTAGATACACAAACACCTGCAGGAAACAGCACAGACCAACTATCTCCACCTAGCTTACTAACATACTTCTGTGCATCTGCCCCCTCTAACCTAGCTGTCTGAGGTATTTCCCTGACAACTGAGGGCCCTCTCCCATAGCAGACCTGCAGGGACCTTCCTGGAAACAAGCCCATCCCCCGCATTCTCCTGCAGACTGCTCCCTCCAATACACCCTTGGTCAGAGTCCATCCAAAGTGGTGCGACAAGCTGGGCCATGTGCAAGCAGCCCAGACAGGGTCCAGCAGCACTCCAAAGTAACTTCTGCCCTGGGGAGAGGGTTAGAATCACATATATTAGTCTGACTGCAGTACTGGCAGCAGGCTGGCTGCAGTAGTGGCTGCAGACACCTGCAGGCCTGGCCCACCAATGGAAGCTTCTCAGGGAACAACACAGGGAAACAACACAGTTCAGTACTATGATGTCTCTGGCAAATGTCTAGCATGACTCAACTCAAACCCAAGGCAGCCCCGGACTATGACACTAACAATACACAGGGACAAAACCCTGCCCAGCACAGGCAAAAAGAGCCATTGCAGAGACTGGACTAAATGCAAATGTGGGTCAGTAACAATAGCAGGGGGCATGCAATACACATAGGAGACACCGCTGAAGTGCCACGTTGTGATGAACAGGGGACAGTGTACTACAGATTACTACAGGACCTATCTTTCATAAGGCCAAATTTTCAAGAGCAGGAGACATAGATGAATTTCCTAACACAGAGAAAGACACAAAGAGATAGACAAATTGAGGAGACAGAGGAATATGTCCCAAATGAAGGTACAGAACAAAACTTCAGCAAAAGAGTTAAACAAAACACAGATGAATAATGTGCCTGACAGAGAATGTGAAGCAATGGTCATAAAGATACTCACTGGACTGGAGAAGAGTGTAGGACTTCAGTGAGACCTCAACAAAAGGACAGAAAACATAAAAAAGAACTAAAGAGAGATAAAGAACTCAATAAATGAAATTAGAAATATATTAGATGGAATGAATAGTAGATTAGAGGAAGCAGAACAGATAAGTGATCTCAAGGACAGAGTACCAGAATGCACTCAAGCTGAGCAGGAGTAATAAAAAATGAAAACAGCCTAAGGGAACTCAGCAACAACATAGCATGGTAACATTTGCATGACAGGGATCCCGGAAGGAGAAAAGAGAAAAAAGGAGGCAGAATATTTATTGAAGTCTGAAAACATCCCTAATCTGGAGAAGGAAACACAAATCTAGAAATCTAGATCTAGTAGGCATAAAGAGTCCCCAATAAAAATCAAAAAGGTCCACACCAAGACACACAGTTACTAAAATGGCAAAAAGTGATCAAGGGGGAATTTTAAATGCAGCAAGAGAAAAGAAAACAATTACATAAAAGAGACACCCTTGTGGTGCTTGGGTGGCTCAGTTGTTAAGTGGCTGCCTTTGTTTGGCTCAGCTCACAATCTCAGGGTTTGGGATTGAGCCTCACATCAGGATCCCTGCTCAGTGGGGAGCCTTCTCTCTCTGCCTACTCTTCCTACCTGTGTTCTCTCTCTCTCTCTCTTTCACTGTCAAATAAATAAATAAAATTGTTAGGGGGAAAAAAAAAAGACACACCCTTAAACTTATCCCCTGATTTTTCAGCAGAAACTTTGCAGGCCAGTAGAGAGTGGCAAGACATATTCAAAGTACTGAAAGAAAAAAACCTGAAATGAACAATACTCTATCCAGCAAGGCTATCAGAGTAGGAGAGATAGAGTTTCCAAGACAAAGTTAAAGGAATTCATCACCACTGAACAAGCCCTACAAGAAATGTCGGGGGGGGGGGGGGGGCAGGTGGCACACCCTGCTGGCTCAGTTGGTGGAGTATGCAACTCTTGATCTTAGTGTTGTGAGTTTGAACCCCAAACTGGGTGTAGAGATTACTTAAAAATAAAAATCTTTAAAAAAAAAAAAAAAGATTAAAGGACTCTGAGTAGAAAGGAAAGACCATAAGCAGGAGTAAGAAATGCAGGAAGCACAAAAGCAGTAAAATTATATTTAGAAAAATCAGTCCAAGGATTCACAAAATAAAAAGATGTAAAGTGTGACACCATAAACCTAAAATGTGGGGGGAAAAGAGTAAAGAATGGGTTCAAACTTAAGCAACCATCAACTTAATAGACTTTTATATGCATAAGATGTTATATATAGAATGGTATGGTAACCACAAATTAAAAACCAGTAATACATATGCCAAAAATGAAGAGAAAGGAATCCCAGTATATCACTAAAGAAATCCAGAAAACTATGAGAAGAGAGCAAAAAACAGAAAGGAACAGAGAACTACATAAACAACCATAAAACAAGTTTTAAAATGGCAGTAAGTACACACCTGTCTATAATTATTTTGAATGTAAACAAACTAAATGCTCCAGTCAAAAGACATAGGGTAATGGAATGGATAGGAAAGTAAGACCCATCAACATGCTGTCAACAAGAGACTCTTTTCAGACCTAAAGACACAGGCAGATTGAAAGTGAAAGAATGGAAAAGCATTTTTCATGCAAAGAGAAGTGAAAAGAAGGGCAGGGTAGCAATACTTGTAGAGTACAAAGCAGACTTTGAAACAAAGACTGGAACAAAAGAAAAGGAGGACACTAAATCATAAAGAAAACATTCCAACAAGAAGTTATAACAATTGTAAATATTTATATACCCAACATGGGAGCACCAAAATACATAAGAACAGCTAATAACAAACACAAAGAAAGTAATCAAGGGGTGATGTTAGTTAAGTGCCTTCAGCCCAGGTCATGATCCCAGGATCCTGGGATCGAGTCCCACAGTGCGTTCCTTGCTCAGCAGGGAGCCGGCTTCTCCCTCTGTCTGCCACTCCCTCTGCTGTGCTCTCTCTGACAATCAGATAAATAAAATCTTAATTAAAAAAAAAAGACTCTAGGAGGACACATTTTTTTAAAAAGAAAGAAAGTAATAAAGGGGCATCTGACTGACTCAATACAGTGAGCAACTCTTGATCCCAGGGTTTGATTTTTAGCCCTAAACTCAATATAGGGAGTACTTAAAAATAAAATATTTTGGGGTGCCTAGGTGGCTCAGTCAGTTAAGCATCTGACTCTTGGTTTCAGCTCAGATACTGATCTCATGGGTCCTAAGATCAAGCTCCATGTGGGGCTCATCGCTCAGGAAGAGTCTGCTTGGATATTCTTCTCTCCCTCTGCCCCTTCACCCACTCATGCTTGCTTGCTTGCTCTCTCTGAAATAAATAAAATCTTTTTTTAAATAAATAAATAAAATAAAATAATAAAATTAAACCTTTAAAGAAAAGAAAAAAGTAATCCATAATAATACAAGAATAATAGGGGACTCTAATACCCCATTTACATCAATGGACAGATCATCCAAACAGAAAATCAAGGAAGCAGTGTCTTTAAATGACACACTGCGTCAAATGGATTTAACAGATATATTCTGAACATTCCACCCTCAAGCAACATAATGCACATTCAAGTACATGTGGAACATTCTCCAGAAGAGATCACACATTATGCCACAAAACAAATATCAACAAATTCAAAGATCAAAGTCATACCATGCATCTTTTCTGATCACAACACTGTGAAACTAGAAATCAACTGCATGAAAAAAATCTGGAAAAAGCACAAATATATGGAGATTAAATAATATGCTACTAAACAATGAATGAGTAAAGCAAAAAAACAAAGAGGCAATCAAAAAATACACAAGGCAAATGAAAATGAAAA
Organism: Mustela nivalis; assembly: GCF_964662115.1. Classification (NCBI taxonomy): domain Eukaryota; kingdom Metazoa; phylum Chordata; class Mammalia; order Carnivora; family Mustelidae; genus Mustela; species Mustela nivalis. The sequence continues at coordinate 59,813,667 of NC_139027.1, forward strand.
CACAATGGTCAGGACACCTCAGTGGCTCAGTGGGTTAAGTATCTGCCTTTGGCTCAGGTCATGATCCCAGGGTCCTGGAATCAAGCACCATGAAGGGCTCCCTGCTCAAATGGAAACCCACTTCCCCCTCTCCACCCCATTTGTGCTTTCTCTTGCTATCTCTGTCACTATCTCTGTCTCTCTCTCTCTCAAAAAGAAATAAAATAAAATAAAATAAGAAAATACAATGGTCCACAATCTTTGGGATGCAGCAAAACCAGTTCTAAGAGGGAAGTTTGTAACAATACAGGCCTACCTCAACAAGCAAGAAAAATGTTAAATAAAGAACCTAACCTTACAACTAACAGAGCTAGAAAAAGAACAAATGAAACACCAAACCAGTAGAAAGAAGGAAATAATAAGGACTAGAGTAGAAATAAACAAAATAGACACACACACACAAAAAAAACCAAAACAATACCAGGAGTAGGTGCTTTGAAAAGATCAATAAAATTAGTAAATCTTTAGCTAGACTCATCAAAAGAGAGAACTCAAACAAAATCAAAAATGAAAGAGGAGAAAACAACAAATATAGAAATATAAAGGATTATAGGAAAATATCATGAAAACTTACATCCTAACAAATTGGATGACCTGGATAGAAATGGATAAATTACTAGAAACATATAACTTTCCAACCTTCCAAAACTTTTTTTCTTTCTTTCTTTTTTTTTTTTTTTTTTTTTTTAGAAATAGTAAATTTGAACAGACCATTTACCAGCAAGGAAATCAAATCAGTAATCCAAAAAAAACCTCTATACATACAAAAGTCCAGGACCAGAAAGCTTCACAAGTGAATTCTACCAAACATCTGAAGAAGAGTTAAGACCTATTCTTCCCAAACTAATCCAAAAAACAGAAGAGGAAATAAAGCTTCTACATGCATTCTATGAGGCCAGCATTAACCTGATAGCAAAACCACATAAAGACACTACAAAAAAAGGAAGACTACAGGACAATATCTCTGATGAAAAGATGTAAAAATCCTCAACAAAATAGTAGCAAACTGAATCCAACATTATATTTTTTAAAAATTACTCACCACAATCATACAGGATTTATTCCTGAGATGTAAGGGTGGTTCAATATTCACAAATCAATCAATGTTATACATCAGATCAACAAGATAAAGGACAAAATCCCATGGGTTCATCTCAAAAGATGCAGAAAAGCATTTGACAAAGTACAACATACATTCATGATAATAAAGTAGGTTTAGAGGGAACATACTTCAACATAATATAGGCCATGTATGAAAATCCCACAGCAAATATAATACTCAATGGGAAAAAACTAAGAGCTTTTCCCCTAAGATCAGGAACAAAACAAGGACATCCACTCTCACCAGTTTTATTCAACATAGCAATGGAAATCCTAGCCACAGCGAATAGATAAGAAAAAGAAACAGGAGTAGTCAAGATGGCGGAGAAGTAGCAGGCTGAGGCTACATCAGGTAGCAGGAGATCAGCTAGATAGCTTATCTAAACATTGCAAACACCTACAAATCCAACAGGAGATTGAGGAGAAGAAGAACAGCAATTCTAGAAAGAGAAAATCAACCACTTTCTGAAAGGAAGGACTGGCGGAGAAGTGAATCCAAAGTGACGGGAAGATAAACGGTGGGGGGAGGGGCTGGCTCCCAGCAAGCAGCAGAACAACGGAGCACAAAAACGGGACTTTTAAAAGTCTGTTCCCCAGAGGAACATCGCTCCAGAGGCTAAACCGGGGTGAAGCCCACGCGGGGTCAGCATGGCCCCAGGTCCCGCAGGGTCACAGAAGGATCTAGAGTATCTGAGTGTCGCAGAGCTTGCAGGTATTAGAACAGGTAAGCCGGCTACAGAGACAGAGCCGAGGAGTGCGCTCTCAGCTCGGGGTTACCTTTAACCAGTCGCAGCCTGGATGAGCTCGGAGCACGGACAGAGGCCAAGGAGATGGGAGTTATTAGGCACTATTCTCTAAGGGCGCACTGAGGAGTGGGGCCCCAGGCTCTCAGCTCCTCGGGGGCCAGAGACTGGGAGGCCGCCATTTTCATTCCGGTCCTCCAGAACTCTACGGAAAGCGATCAGGGAACAAAAGCTCCCCAGCGAACCTCAGCAGATTACTCAGCCCGGCCCCTGGTAAGGGCGGTGCAATTCAGCCTGGGGCAAAGACACTTGAGAATCACTACAACAGGCTCCTCCCCCAGAAATTCATCAAGAAATCCAGCCAGGGGGGCGCCTGGGTGGCTCAGTGGTTTGGGCTGCTGCCTTCAGCTCCGGTCATGATCTCAGGGTCCTGGGATCGAGCTCAGCATCGGGCTCCCTGCTCCGCAGGAAGCCTGCTTCCCTCTCTCTCTCTCTCTCTGCCTACTTGTGATCTCTGTCTGTCAAATAAATAAATAAAATCTTTAAAAAAAAAAAAAAAAAAGAAATCCAGCCAGGACTAAGTTCACCTACCAAGGAGTGCAGGTTCAATACCAAGGAGAGCAGTGGAATTCCAGAGGAGGAGAAAGCAAAGCACTGAACTCATGGCTTTCTCCCCATGATTCATTAGTCTTGCAGTTAATTTAATTTTTTTTAATCTTTTTTTTTCTTTTTCTAAATTTTCTTTAACATTTACCCTTTTCTTTTTTAACGTCTTTAAACTAGTTTAACTACTATATATATTTTTTTCTTTTTTATATATTTCTTTATCGTTTTCTTTTTTTAATTGTTTCTTTTTTTTTTTCCTGAACCTCTTTTTATCCCTTCTCCGCCTCCCCCATGATTTGGGGTCTCTTCTGATTTGGTTAAAGCATATTTTCCTGGGGTCTTTGCCACCCTTTTAGTATTTTACGTGCTCCTTCATATACTCTTATCTGGACAAAATGACAAGGCGTAAAAATTCACCACAAAAAAAAAAAAAAAAAAAAAAGAGGCAGTACCAAAGGCTAAGGACCTAATCAATACAGACATTGATAATACGTCAGATCTAGAGTTCAGAATGATGATTATCAAGGTTCTAGCCTGGCTCAAAAAAGGCATGAAAGATATTAGAGAAACCCTCTCAAGAGATATAAAAGCCCTTTCTGGAGAAATAAAAGAACTAAGATCTAACCAAGTTGAAATAAAAAAAGCTATTAATGAGGTGCAATCAAAAATGGAGGCTCTCACTGCTAAGATAAATGAGGCAGAAGAAAGAATTATGTGATATAGAAGACCAAATGACAGAGAATAAGGAAGCTGAGCAAAAGAGGGACAAACAGCTACTGGACCACGAGAAGAGAATTTGAGAGATAAGTGACACCATAAGAAGAAACAACATTAGAATAATTGGGATTCCAGAAGAAGATGAAAGAGAAAGGGGAGCAGAAGGTTTATTGGAGAGAATTTCCCTAATATGGCAAAGGGAACAAGCATCAAAATCCAGGAGGCGCAGGGAACCCCCTCTCAAAATCAACAAGAAAATGTCCACACCCCGTCACCTGATAGTAAAATTTATAAGTCTTAGTGACAAAGAGAAAATCCTGAAAGCAGCTCAGGAAAAGAAGTCTGTTACATACAATGGTAAAAATATTAGATTGGCAGCAGACTAATCCACAGAGACCTGGCAGGCCAGAAAGAACTGGCATGATATATTCAGAGCACTAAACAAGAAAAACATGCAGCCAAGAATACTATATCCAGCTAGGCTATCATTGAAAATAGAAGGAGAGATTAAAAGCTTCCAGGACAAACAAAAACTGAAAGAATTTGCAAACACCAAACCAGCTCTACAGGAAATATTGAAAGGGATCCTCAAGCAAAGAGAGACCCTAAAAGTAGTAGATCAGAAAGAAACAGAGACAATATACAGTAACAGTCACCTTACGGCAATACAATGGCACTAAATTCATATCTCTCAATAGTTACCCTGAATGTTAATGGGCTAAATGCCCCAATCAAAAGACACAGGGTATCAGAATGGATAAAAAAAAAAAAAAAAAAAAAAAAACATCTATATGTTGCCTACAAGAAACTCATTTCAGACCCAAAGACACCTCCAGATTTAAAGTGAGGGGGTGGAAAACAATTTATCATGCTAATGGACATCAGAAGAAAGCTGGGGTGGCAATCCTTATATCAGATCAATTAGATTTTAAGCCAAAGACTATAATAAGAGATGAGGAAGGACACAATATCATACTCAAAGGATCTGTCCAACCAGAAGATCTAACAATTTTAAATATCTATTCCTCTAACGTGGGAGCAGCCAACTATATAAACCAATTAATAACAAAATCAAAGAAACACATCAACAATAATACAATAATAGTAGGGGACTTTAACACTCCCCTCACTGAAATGGACAGATCATCCAAGCAAAGATCAACAAGGATAAAAAGGCCTTAAGTGACACACTGGACCAGATGGACATCACAGATATATTCAGAACGTTTCATCCCAAAGCAACAGAATACACAATCTTTTCTAGTGCACATGGAACATTCTCCAGAATAGACCACATCCTGGGACATAAATCAGGTCTCAACTGGTATCAAAAGATTGGGATCATTCCCTGCATATTTTCAGACCACAATGCTCCAAAGCTAGAACTCAATCACAAGAGGAAATTTGGAAAGAACCCAAATACATGGAGACTAAACAGCATCCTTCTAAAGAATGAATGGGTCAACCTGGAAATTAAAGAGGAATTGAAAAAATTCATGGAAACAAATGATAATGAAAACACAACGGTTCAAAATCTGTGGGACACAGCAAAGGCAGTCCTGAAAGGAAAATATATAGTGGTACAAGCCTTTCTCAAAAAACAAGAAAGGTCTCAAGTACACAACCTAACCCTACACCTAAAGCAGCTGGAGAAAGAACAAGAAAGAAACCCTAAACCCAGCAGGAGAAGAGAAATCATAAAGATCAGAGCAGAAATCAATGAAATAGAAACCAAAAAAAAAAAAAAAAAAGCAATAGAACAAATCAATGAAACTAGGAGCTGGTTCTTTGAAAGAGTTAATAAGATTGATAAATGCCTGGCCAGACTTATCAAAAAGAAAAGAGAAAGGACCCAAATAAATAAAATCATGAATGAAAGAGGAGAGATCACAACTAATACCATAGAAATACAAACAATTATAAGAACATACTATGAGCAACTCTATGGCAACAAATTGGACAATCTGGAAGAAATGGATGCATTTCTAGAGACATATAAACTACCACAACTGAACCAGGAAGAAATAGAAAACCTGAACAGACCCATAACCAGTAAGGAGATTGAAACAGTCATCAAAAATCTCTAAACAAACAAAAGCCCAGGTCCAGATGGCTTCCCAGGGGAACTCTACCAAACGTTTAAAGAAGAATTAATTCCTATTCTCCTGAAACTGTTCCAAAAAATAGAAATAGAAGGAAACCTTCCAAACTCATTTTATGAGGCCAGCATCACCTTGATCCCAAAACCAAACAAGGATCCCAACAGAAAAGAGAACTACAGACCAATATCCTTGATGAACACAGATGTGAAAATTCTCACCAAAATACTAGCCAACAGGATTCAACAGTACATTAAAAGGATTATTCACCATGACCAAGTGGGATTTATTCCAGGGCTGCAAGGTTGGTTCAACATCCACAAATCAATCAATGTGATACAACACATCAATAAAAGAAAGAACAAGAACCATATGATACTCTCAATAGATGCTGAAAAAGCATTTGACAAACTACAGTATCCCTTCCTGATCAAAACTCTTCAAAGTATAGGGATAGAGAGCACATACCTCAATATTATCAAAACCATCTATGAAAAACCCACCACAAATATCATTCTCATTGGAGAAAAACTGAAAGTTTTTCCGCTAAGGTCAGGAACACGGCAGGGATGTCCACTATCACAACTGCTATTCAACATAGTACTAGAAGTCCTAGCCTCAGCAATCAGACAACAAAAGGAAATCAAAAGCATCCAAATCGGCAAAGAAGAAGTCAAACTATCACTCTTCACAGATGATATGATACTATATGTGGAAAACCCAAAAGACTCCACTCCAAAACTGCTAAAACTTATACAGGAATTCAGTAAAGTGTGAGGATAGAAAATCAATATACAGAAATCAGCTGCATTTCTCTATACCAACAACAAGACAAAAGAAAGAGAAATTAAGGGGGGTGCCTGGGTGGCTCAGTGGGTTAAGGTCTCTGCCATTGGCTCAGGTTATGGTCCCGGGGTTCTGGGATCGAGCCCCTCATTGGGCTCTCTGCTCAGCAGGGAGCCTGCTTCCTCCTCTCTCTCTGCCCGCTTTTCTGCCTACTTGTGATCTCTGTCTGTCAAATAAAAAAAATAAAATCTTTAAAAAAAAAAAAGAGAGAAATTAAGGAGTCAATCCCATTTACAATTGCACCCAAAACTATAAGATACCTAGGAATAAACCTAACCAAAGAGGCTAAGAATCTATACTCAGAAAACTATGAAGTACTCATGAAAGAAATTGAGGAAGACACAAAGAAATGGAAAAATGTTCCATGCTCCTGGATTGGAAGAACAAATATTGTGAAAATGTCTATGCTACCTAAAGCAATCTACATATTTAATGCAAATCCTATCAAAATACCATCCATTTTTTTCAAGGAAATGGAACAAATAATCCTAAAATTTATATGGAACCAGAAAAGACCTCGAATAGCCAAAGGAATATTGAAAAAGAAAGCCAAAGTTGGTGGAATCACAATTCCGGACTTCAAGCTCTATTACAAAGCTGTCATCATCAAGATAGCATGGTACTGGCACAAAAACAGACAAAGAAATCAATGGAATAGATTAGAGAACCCAGAAATAGACCCTCAACTCTATGGTCAACTAATCTTCGACAAAGCAGGAAGGAATGTCCAATAGAAAAAAGACAGCCTCTTCAATAAATGGTGTTGGGAAAATTGGACAGCCACATGCAGAAAAATGAAATTGGATTATTTCCTTACACCACACACGAAAATAGACTCAAATGGATGAAGGACCTCAATGTGAGAAAGGAATCTATCAAAATCCTTGAGGAGAACACAGGCAGCAACCTCTTCGACCTCAACCGCAGCAACATCTTCCTAGGAACATCGCCAAAGGCAAGGGAAGCAAGGGCAAAAATGAACTACTGGGATTTCATCAAGATCAAAAGCTTTTGCACAGCAAAGGAAACAATGAACAAAACCAAAAGACAACGGACAGAATGGGAGAAGATATTTGCAAACGACATATCAGATAAAGGGCTAGTGTCCAAAATCTATAAAGAACTTAGCAAACTCAACATCCAAAGAACAAATAATCCAATCAAGAAATGGGAAGAAGACATGAACAGACATTTCTTCAAACAAGACATCCAAATGGCCAATAGATACATGAAAAAGTGCTCCACATCACTCGGCATCAGGGAAATACAAATTAAAACCACAATGAGATATCACCTCACACCAGTCAGAATGGCTAAAATTAACAAGTCAGGAAATGACAGATGCTGGCGAGGATGTGAAGAAAGGGGAACACTCCTACACTGTTGGTGGGAATGCAAGCTGGTGCAACCACTCTGGAAAACAGCTTGGAGGTACCTCAAAATGTTGAAAATAGAACTACCCTGACTCAGCAATTGCACTACTGGGTATTTACCCTAAAGATACAAATGTAGTGATCTGAAGGGGCACGTGCACCCGAATGTTTATAACAGCATTGTCCACAATAGCCAAACTATAGAAAGAGCCTAGATGTCTATCAACAGATGAATGGATAAAGAAGATGTGGTATATTTACAAAATGGAATACTATGCAGCCATCAAAAGAAATGAAATCTTGCCATTTGCGACAAAGTGGATGGAACTAGAGGGTATCATGCTTAGCGAAATAAGCCATTCGGAGAAAGACAACTATCATATGATCTCCCTGATATGAGGAAGTGGAGATGCAACATGGGGGGTTAAGGGGGTAGGAGGAGAATGAATGAAACAAGATGGGATTGGGAGGGAGACAAACCATAAGTAACTCTTAATCTCACAAAACAAACTGAGGGTTGCTGGGGTTAGGGCTTTGGGAGAGGGCGGTGGGGTTATAGACACTGGGGAGGGTATGTGCTATGGTGAGTGCTGTGAAGTGTGTAAGCCTGGCAATCCACAGACCTGTACCCCTTGGATAAAAATACATTATATGTTTATAAAAAATTTAAAAATTCATATAATAATAAAGAAATAAAACATTTAAAAGAAAAAAAATGTCAATAACCCATTGTAATTTAAAAGCACTACAGGTCACTAAGTCACAGGAATAAAAGGCACAGCATAGGCAATATAGTCATGGCATTGTAAGAGTGTTATATGGTGACAGATGGTAGCTACATGAGTCATGAAGATAGCATAAGGTATAGAGTTGTTGAATCACTATGGTCTTACACCTAAAACTAATGTAACATTATGTGTCAAAAAAAAAAGAAAAAGAAACAAAAGGTATCCGTAATGATAAGGAGAAAGTAAACCTTCATTTTCGCAGATAACGTCATACTTTATATTAAAAATCCTAAAGACTCCACCAAAAAAACTACTTGAATAGAAAAATGAATTCAATAAGATCACAGGATACAAAATTAATATACAGAAACCTGCTGCATGTCTATTCACTAATATCACAGCAGAAAGAGATATTTAAAAAACAATCCCATTTACAATTTCACCAAAAATAACAAAATACCTAGGCAATAAACTTAATCAGAGGTAAAAAGTCCTGTTGAAAAACCCTGATGAAAGAAATTAAAGATAACAAATAAAAATGTAAAGATATTGCATGCTCATGGATTAGAAGAACAAACATTGTTAAAATGTCCATAGTACCCAAAACAATCTACAATGCAATCCCTACCAAATACCAACCTCATTTTTCCCAGAAATAGAACAAATAATCCTAAAATTTGTATAGAACCACAAAAGGCTCCAAGTAGCCAAAAACTCTTGAGAAAGATACTAGAGGTAACACAATCCTAGATTTCAACATATATGATAAAATTATAGTTATCAACGCAATAACAGTACTGACACAAAAACAGATGCACAGATCAATGGAACAGAATAGAGAGCACTAAAATTATTCCACCATTATGTAATCAATTAATCTACAGCAAAGGAAACAAGAACATGCAATGGCAAAAAGATTGTCTTCAACAAATGGTGTTGGGAAACTGGACAGCTACATGACAAGAAATAAAAGCAGACCACTGTCTTATACCATACACAAAAATAAACTCAAAATAGATTAAGAACTGAAATGTGAGACCTGAAGCCATAAAAATCCTTGAAGAGAGCACAGGCAATAATTTCTCTAACATCAACCATAGCAACATTTTTCTAGATGTCTCCTAAGACAAAGAAAACAAAACCAAAAATAAACTACTGTGACTACATACATCAAAATAAAAAGCTTTTGCACAGCAAAACAATCAACAAAACTAAAAGAGCCTACTGCATGGGAGAAGATATTTGCAAATAACATGTCTGATAAAAATGGCGCGGTGGGTTAAGCCACTGCCTTCAGCTCAGGTCATGATCTCAGGGTCCTGGGATCGAGTCCCGTGTCGGGATCTCCGCTCAGCGGGGAGCCTGCTTCCTCCTCTCTCTCTCTCTCTGCCTGCCTCTCTGCCTACTTGTGATCTCTCTGTCAAATAAATAAATAAAATCTTTAAAAAAAAAAAAAGCTAGTATCTAAAGTATATAAAAAACTTATACAACTTAATATCAAAAAACAATCCAATTATAAATTGGGCAGAAGAGATAAACAGACATTTCTCCAAGAAGACATACAGATGGTCATCAGACACATGAAAAAATGCTTCGCATCACTCATTATCAGGAAAATGCAAATCAAAACCACAATGAGACATCACCTCCCATGTGTCAGAATGGCTAAAATCAAAAACACAAGAAACAACAAGTGTTGGCAAGGATATGGAGAAAAGGGAACTCTCATGCTTTGTTGGTGAGAATATAAGCTGGTACTGCCACTGTGGAAAACCGCATAAAGTTTCCTCAAAAAAATTAAGAATAGATTTACCACATGATCCAGTAATTCCATCACTGGGTGTTTACCCAAAAAATCTGAAAACACTAACTCAAAAAGATCTATGCCAGCCAGTGTTTACTACAGCATTATTTACAACAGGCAAATTATGGAAATAACGCACATGTTCATCAATAGATGAATGGATAAAGAAGATGTGATACACAAACACACACACACATAGACACACAGAGGACTATTACTCTGCCATAAAAAAAAAAAGAATGAAGGGGCACCTGGGTGGCTCAGTCAGTTGAGTGTTTGCCTTTGGCTCAGGTCATGATCTCAGCATCCTGGGATCGAGCCCCGTGTCATGCTCCCTGCTCAGTAGGGAGTCCGTTTCTTCCTCTCCCTCTGCCCCCATCCCCACTCATACTCACTCTCTCTCCCAAATAAATAAATCTTTAAAACAAAAAGAATAAAATCTTGCCATTTGCAATGCCATGGATGGAGACAAAGGGCATATGCTTAGTGTAACAAGTTAGTAAAAGAAAGATAAATACCTTATGATTTTACTCATCTGTGGAATTTAAGAAATAAATGAACGAAGAATTAAAGAGACAAACCAAAAAACAGATTCTTAACTACGGAAAACTGATAGTTACCACAAGGGAGGAATGTGGGGAGATAGGGGAAACAGGTGAATGGATTAATAGTACACTTATGGGGCACTTGGGTGGCTCAGTGGGTTTAAGCTTCTGTCTTTGGCTCAGGTCATGATCTCAGGGTCCTGGGATGGAGGCCCACATGGGGCTCTCTGCTCATCAGGGAGCCTGCTTCTCCCTCTTTCTCTGCCTGCCTCTCTGCCTACTTATGATTTCTCTCTGTGTTAAATAAATAAATAAAACCTTAAAAAGAAAAAAGAAAAAAAATAGTACACTTATGGTGATAAGCACTCAATAATGTATAGAAATGGTGAATCACTATATTGTACACATGAAACTAAAGACTGTATGTTAACTACAATGGACTTAAAATACAATCTAAAAAATTCTTCCACAGACTTGACATCATAACCTATAACTTTCATGACAAGAAGAGCTTAACCATGACCATGACCAAGAAAGAACTCTAATACCAAATTACTGTCAATCTCTCATGTATGAGAAGATGACCAAAAAGGAGGAACTGTTTAATAAATAAGGAGACCATTAGATTGAGGAGGCTTTAATGCCTTTAGTAGCCTACATAGGCAAACCAAAATCTAAGTTTGAAATGCTTCAAGTCTAAGACATCAAAACCTAAGAACAAAAAAATCACAAACAGCCAAAATAACACAACTGCTTAAGCCATTGTCAATCAAATAATTTCCCTGCTTTGATTCCACCTCTTCTCTATAAATATCTTTCCCCTAGTTTCTGTCAGTAGAGTACTCCTAACTACTTCAAGCTTAGGCACTGCCAAACTGGAATCTGTTTTCATTCAATTAAACTCTTAAAATTTTTAACATGCCTCAGTTCATCTTTTAACAGCACTTACTCTGTCTTTGTGTATGTGTACGTTTCTCTCTGTGCACCCACGCACACACACATTCACATATTTGCGTGTGCTTTCTATGAAAAAGAAAGCAAGATACCTTCATTATTCCATTGCTTTATTATTTCTAAAATGGTCAGAATAGAAATAAGTATTCTGTACAGGCATGAGCCATGTGGGGACAAAAGGTTCAGGCTTCAGATTTCCTCTTAGTTTTGTTATAGTATCAGCAGTAACTTGCCAAGTGGGCAGAAACACTGCAACTACTAATGAAACTACCTGAAAGTACTCTCAACAGCAAACTACTGGCCTGCATTTGATTTGTTTGTTCCAATTTTTCAAATAAAGCACATGAAACACAACACTGAAAACAGGATTGAATATGTAGTTTGTTCTTTTCCCCAACTTCAATTTTTGTGAAATATTTTATCTCTGTTTAAAAGACTCAGCCTGAGAATACTCCAGAATGAGTTAGGATTAAAAAGATCTCTTCTTTACCAAATGTAAAATCCTAAACAAATTAACAAATTTCTTTGAACCTCCATTTCTTCCGTTTTCAAATGGAACTTGTAATGCTAATCTCAAACGACAGTGGCAAGATTTAAAAGAGATAATCTATAAAAGCATGAGATAGTATCCAGCACAAGGCAAGCACTCAAGAAACATTTTTCTTTTTTGCTTCCCTCCCTCATTTACAGTTATTCCATGAGCAGTTTCCTGTTTCTTAAGGGCAGATAATTCTTTAGAAATCTTTACTTACGGGGTGCCTGGGTGGCTTGGTCAGTTAAGCATCTGCCTTCAGCTTGGGTCATGGTCCCGGGGTCCTACAATTGAGTCCCATGTCAAGCTCCCTGCTGGGCGGAAAGTCAGCTTCTCCCTTTCCCTCTGCCCCTTCCCTTGTTCGTGCTCTCTCTTGCTCTCTCTCAAATGAATAAATAAAATAAAATAAAATAAAATAAAATAAAATAAAATAAAGAAGAAAACTTTACTCACAACTCTTAATGGTAACTGAAGAAAAGATTACAGTCATTTGGGCTTGTTAGAGAAAGGGTTCAATAATAAAATCAAAATTCTAAAACAGAAATGATAAGTCAATTTGGGTTTTTTAATGTCAAAGAAACAGTAAAATGTTGACAACTGGAATGCCCTTTAAGTTTCAAATCTTTTATTGGTCTGCCTTTATTTTAAGATCAAGATTTTAAAGATGACATTAGTTTATGGAGATTTCAACTCAGCCAGCTAAGCAGGCAAACCAAAAAAGCTGAGGTAAAAGTTTTTGGCAAAAATAGAAAATGAGTCTCCAAAAAAGACTGCAAATCCTGTCCTTACACAGAAAAAAGACTGTTTTACTCAAGCCTGGATGGCAATTTAAAATATTTCAGTATGGTAGTTCAAAGAGGTACAAAGAAGTAAAACAAAAACCATGCTATAATAAAAACAAGAAAAGTTATTATCATAAGAATGAATCCAGAAAGTTACGTGTTTTGTTCTAATGAGTGAAGGGGGCTTCAACATATGCTTCTACCTTCATTTTTAATTTTCTTCACTAATAATATTAAAGTGAATATTAGGGATGGATTTTTGAGGGGGGTTTGTTTTACTTTTTAAATCAACAAAGTTTAAGGGGACTATTTAAATCTTTTCCCTAGGGTCCCTTCCCCTAATAATCCATCCACCTTTCTTCCTTCCTTCCTTCCTTCCTTCCTTCCTTCCTTCCTTCCTTCCTTCCTTCCTTCCTTTCTTTCTTTCTTTCTTTCTTTCTTTCTTTCTTTTTCTTTCTTTCTTTATTTATTTTGAGAGAGTATGCCGCTAATGCATGAAGGCACATGCCCAAGCTGGGAGGAGGGGGTGGTGCTGGGCAGAGGGAGAGGAAGAAGGAGAGAGAATCTTAAGGAAGCTCTATACCCAGTGTAGAGCCCAACACCAGGCTTGATCTTATGACCCTGAGATCATGACCTGAGCCAAAATCAAGAGTTAGATGCTTAATGTGCCTAATGTCCTCCCCTAATGTTCTTTTATGAATCTGAATTAATATTAGATGAAAAAATATTTGGAAGAAATCTAAATAATTTCATTCTTGAAGTAAAAATTAAATTTTCTGACCTTGTAAAACAGATTTGAACTAAAATTTTTAAAAGCCATCTTTCTCCCATCCATTTTGCAATGACATAAAAATTTCTCATGCAAGTTTTTACTTGGAAAAAAACCAAAAACATCCTTGATAATGGAGATATAGGTACAGATACACACACACACACACACACACACACACACACACACACACACGAATATTATTCAGCCATAAACAAGAATGAAATCATGCCATTTGCAACAATGTGGATAGAGTTTAAGAGTATTATTGCTGGGCGCCTGCGTGGCTCAGTGGGTTAGGCCTCCGCCTTCAGCTTGGGTCATGATTCCAGGGTTCTGGGATCGAGCCCCACATCAGGCTCTCTGCTCAGCAGGGAGCTTGCTTCCTTCTCTCTCTCTGACTGCCTCTCTGCCTACTTGTGATCTCTGTCAAATAAATGAATAAAATCTTTTTTTTTTAAGTATTATTGCTAAGTTAGAGAAAGACAAATACCATATTATTTCACTCATATGTGGAATTTTTTTTAAGATTTTATTTATTTGACAGAGAGAGAGATCACAAGTAGGCAGAGAGGCAGGCAGAGGGGGAGGAAGAAGCAGGCCCCCCTGCCCAGCAGAGAGCCCCATGTGGGGCCCGATCCCAGGACTCTGCAATCATGACCCAAGCCAAAGGCAGAGGCCCAACCACTGGGCCACCCAGGCACCCATATGTGGAATTTAAGAAACAAAACAAATGAGCAAAGGGAAAAAAAGAGGCAAACCAAGAAATAGACTCTTAACTCTAGAGAACACAATGATAATTATCAGAGGGGGAGGTGATGGGGATTAAGGAATTAAGTTAAGGAATTAACTTATAAGTTAAGGAATTAACTTATTACGGTAAGCACCATGAGTTATACAGAAGCATTGGATCACAATATTATATGCCTGAAAACAGTATTATGTATGTTAACTACCTGGAATTTAAATAAAATCTTTTAAAAAAAAAAAAAGCCCAGCAGAACTTTCTGTATTTTCCCACTGAAGCCTAAACAGCCCCCCAACTTTGTTTAGTATATAAACTTTTTATCTGTGGCTACTGAGTAAGTTACAACTGAGCACTACCTTACCAATGGCAAATAAAACTTGTCTTTTCTGTTAATCCACCAACTGTCAGTTAATTTACAGACCTCCAAGAAATGGACCAACCTGGAATGTTGGAAGAGGGAAAGTTTTCCTCCCAACAGTTTTGACAATGAGGATGGGATTCCTGGAACTCCTTGCTTACTCTGGGGACTATAGCTGAGATCTCAAGCCCTCTGACCAAACAGGTCAGGGTCCAGTGAGCAAGGGTGGCAAAAGCCTTTAGAAACACTGGTAGAAACTAGTTCTTTGGTATTGTGATTCCTGGTCTGAGTAATCTTATTATAGATCCATTACCTCCTAGAGATAACCACTGTGTCCCATCTGTTTTATTTTCTGTCCTGAGAGCACGGCTGGCATCCACTGAGAAAGCTCACTGATGTTCCACCTTCTGCGGGTGCAGATTGTTGGGCATGTGTCTATGAGTAGCCAGCCACCAGCTGGGGGCCCAAAACACTTTCCCACCAACTGCGCTACCTCTGAGGGGACTTTTTCTAGGTAAAGGGTCTCAGTCCATGAGGACCTATATCCTCTCACTCTTTGTTGAGAAGTCCCATCTCAGTATCATTTGTCCAGTGTCACAGATTAGAAAATCAGTGGTCAGATGTGTCTCACTTTTGTAGGAAAATGGAGACAAATTTTCTCAAATACCATTCTTACTGCCTTTGGCACCAGGGTCTCTGTTTTCTCTCTTTGGCTGTCTTTGAGAATGACTAGATCATGATGGCCGTACCTTTTTTGAGTATGCTTCTTGTATCCACAGTTAAGCCACAAAAATAAAAAAGGCTTATGGTTTCAGTCACATTTTAAATGAGTATACTCTCTGAAGCTGGGTTACAGTCCGAGGCTGCTTCATTTGTTATTAACTCTTGAGCTCAAAGATTCTTTCTTGGCTTTGGTCAAGGCCTCTCTGTTCTCTTCTCTCAGGCTGCAAGTTCTGGGATTTTTGTTTTAAGGCCTCTCTGTTCTCCCTTCTTGATCCATTCTCTGTTACCACAGAACTAACTGCCTGCTTCCTATCTTGTCGGCATGACTTTACTAAGAATAATTTAGAATTTAAATAGCTTCTTTGAGAAAATTTAAGCTGGCTCCTCCAAGACCTCTCCCTCCCTGCTCCAGCCCCTTAAACCTGTAGAATCACTGGAACTTTAGGCCCTGGCCTCTCCCTCGAGGGACGCAGGGATGCCCCCCAAAACAGTAACTTAGGTAAAAAGGTTAACTGGAACAAACCTTAGTCCACAGTCTCCATAAGATTATACACTAGGAAAAAAGAAAATCTTAAAAATCTCTTTCACAAAAATTGATAAAAAGCTTAGCCTTTCCACTGAGCAAGTAACAACTTATTCCATCCACTACAAACACAATTCAGGCTAAAATATAAAGCAGGACAAAGATGAGAACCAACTCTTACATATAAACTAATGAATTCCATATTACCATATTCATGCCTGACTCATGGCTAAAATTTTAAAATCTCTACTTGCGTCTGGGTGTGTGTGTATACAAAATATACATACACAATGTTTATATATGTATGTAAAATATATATTTTCCCCACCTCCAGTATTACACTAAATTAATAAAAGACTATTCTAGTTGGCTTAGAGAAAAAAATGCTCATATAAAGTATTCTAAAATTCTCAGAAATAGGGGCACTAACGTAAATATTTCTCAAGTTCATGTGATTTGGATAAAGCTTTGGTAAACAGTAGTTGTTTAATATTGTTGGTTTAGTAAAACAGGAATGTCCTCAGAGTTATTAGCATTGAGTCCATTTAATATGCACATATTCACATATATATTATTTCACTTGGTTTTAGTAGTCAAATAAGTCAAATAAGCTAGATGTTTAAGATTATAAAACTAAAAGTTTGGGGGCACCTGCATCACTCAGTTGATTAAGTGTCTGAATTTTTATTTCTATTTAGGTCAGGGTCTCAGAGTCCTGGGATTGAGCCCGTGTTGGACTCCATGCTCAGGGGTAGTCTGAGGATTCTCCCACCCTCTCCCTCTGCCCTTCCCCTAGCTTGGGTTTTCTCTCTCTTTTAAATGAATTTTTTTAAGATTTTACTTATGCATTTGAGAGAGAGAGAGAGAGATAGCAAAAGAGACCACAAGTAGGTGGGAGAGGGAGAAGCAGGCTCCCCACTAAGCAGTGAGCCTGTTACAGAGCTCAATCCCAGGACCCCAGGATCATGATCTCAGCCAAAGGCAGACGTTTAACCAACTAAGCCACCCAGGCACCCCAACAAATCTTTTATAAAAATAAACAAAGGGGTACCTGGGTGCCTCAGTAGGTTAAAGCCTCTGCCTTCGGCTCAGGCATGATCCCAGGGTCCTAGGATAGCCTCTGCTTTTGGCTCAGGTCATGGTCCCAGGGTCCTGGGATCAAGCCCCACATTGGGCTCTCTGCTCAGCAGGCAGCCTGCTTCCTCCTCTCTCTCTGCCTGCCTCTCTGCCTACTTGTGATCTCTGTCTGTCAAATAAATAAAAATCTTTTTTAAAATAAATAAATAAATAAATAATTAAATATAATAGTTTTTATTTTAATCAAACTGAGTCATAGTTCTGACAAACTTTATTTCAACAATAATTTTTTTTAAGATTTTATTTATTTGACATGGGGGAAAGAGAGAGAGAGAGCGAGAGAGCACAAGCAGGGGAAGCAGTAGGCAGAGGGAGAAGCAGGCTTTCAGCTGAACAGGGAGCCCAATTCAGGGCTTGATCCCAGGACCCTGAGATCACAGCCCAAGTGGAAGGCAAACACCTAACCAACTGAGCCACGTAGGAGCTCCAATAATAATTCTTATATAATATAGCTGCATAGAAGTAGTTTCCAAAATATTTTTGGTGACTTGAAACTTAGTTATCCTAAGTTATGTTTAATAATAGATATGTTTAGTAAATAACATTTACTAAAAATCCAGATCATTTCTAAATAAAATAAAACACTGAAACATTAATTACTAAATATAAGTTTTAGGTTTGGGAGGGATTGTTGTTTTAAGTAAACTCTGCATATGCTCATTGTCAGGCCTCAAACTCACAACCCAAGATCAAGAGTCACATGCACTTCCCATGCGCCTGGCTGGCTCAGTGGGTTAAGCCTCTGCCTTCA
Organism: Mustela nivalis; assembly: GCF_964662115.1. Taxonomy (NCBI): domain Eukaryota; kingdom Metazoa; phylum Chordata; class Mammalia; order Carnivora; family Mustelidae; genus Mustela; species Mustela nivalis. The sequence continues at coordinate 59,831,545 of NC_139027.1, forward strand.
TCTCAGGTCATGACCTCAGGGCCATGGAATTGAGCCCTGCATAGGGCTCTCTGCTCAGCAGGAAGCATGCTTCCCCCTCTCTGCCTGCCTCTCTGCCTACTTGTGATCTGTTTGTCAAATAAATGAATAAAATCTTCAAACAAACAAACAAACAAAAAAGGAGTCACATGCACTTCCAACTAAGCCAGCCAGATGCCCCTATGTTTAAATTTCTATGTTTTGGGGTTCAAATTTTTTACAGCGAGACTAAAGATACTTAGGACTGTTAATAGACATGTTCTTTTTTCCACACTGAGAGGTTAAGTTGTACTATGAAGAATATATGCACAGAAGTTGTAAGATAGTATATTCATAAAATGTGCTAATCTGTTACAAAATGCTGGTAATATGACAGGCAATTCAGTTGTCTACTGCAACTGTAAAATAAACATGACTAGTAGTTAAAAAATATAATCCATTTTATATGTAAATGAAATTACTAGAAACAGTAAAGGTTATAAAAACATATCTGGATAAAAAGTATTCAAGGAATTTAGGATATGATTCCATAAGAAGGAAAAAAGAATAATTTTGTCCTAAAATAGGTGTTTAGAAATTGTTTAAAAGTTGTTGTTCCAGGATGGGCAGCAGCCCTTTCTGCCAATGGGGCTTTAATAAAATCACCTTTTTACACTAAATGAATAAATAAGCAAACAAATGTTCTTCCAGAATGAGAAAGAAAAAAGTGGAAAAAAGAACTTAAATTGATATAAAAAGTTGTAAAGATTCTGTAGAAAAATAAAGCAAGAGCAAGAGAAATTTATCACACATGGTCAAGCTGGCTAAGATTGAATGGATTTATTATAAGGTTTTAAAATGAGCTTTGATAACACTAGTGTTCAGATGCAAGTCAGAATTTGGTTTTTTCTCTCTTAAAAGGACAGCTTCTTGGATTATTGGTCTCCTTTTAAGAGAATGTGGGGGTACCTGGGTGGCTCAGTGGGTTAAGCCTCTGCCTTCGGCTCGGGTCATGGTCTCAGGGTCCTGGGATGGAGCCCCGTATCGGGCTCTCTGCTCAGCGGGGAGCCTGCTTCCCTTCCTCTCTCTCTCTGCCTGCCTCTCTGCCTACTTGTGATCTCTGTCAAATAAATAAAATCTTAAAAAAAAAAAAAAAAAAAAGAGAGAATGTGAAAAGTTTTTCTTGAGCTTTTCTGTAATTCTCCCAATGAAACAAAGATTCTCTACCTTACCAGAATAATTTCCAGTGCTTTATTATGTCCCCAGTCATTTAGGAAAATGGAGTCTTCTTTTTTAAAAAGTGATCTATGATCCTGGGGTGCCTGGGTGGCTCAGTGGGTTAAACCCCTGCCTTCGGCTCAGGTCACGATCTCAGGGTCCTGGGTTAGAGCCGTGCATCAGGCTCTCTGCTCATCAGGGAGCCTGCTTCTCCCTCTCTCTCTCTCTGCCTGTCTCTCTCCCTACTTGCGATTTCTCTCTCTGTCAAATAAATAAATAAAATATTTAAAAATAATAAATAAAAAATAAAAAGTGATCTATGATCCTATTAAATCAACAGTTCAAACCTTTCGACAACTTTAATATTTTGCCTTCCCAAAATCAAACCCTAAATAAAATCTTCATCTTGAAGTGATTTTGAGATTTCCAGGAGAACATCTGGAAAACCTCAATGGGTTTATTCTTTCACCTTTCAAAAAGAGAGATGTTTAAAGTAATTCTACTTGGGGAGTCTGCATGGCTCAGTCAGTTAAGCATCTGCCTTTAACTCAGGTCATGATCTCAGGATGCTGGGATCAAGCCACACATCAGACTCCCTGCTCAGTGGGCAGTCTGCTTCTCCCTCTTCCTCTGTTCCTTCCCCTCTCTTGTATGTGTGCATGCGTGCGAGCTCTCTCTCACTGTCTCGAATAAATAAATAAATAAATAAATAAATAAATAATAAAATGATTCAGCTTACTTGATATGTTAAACTGCATAATTATATCACAGAAATAACCAAATTTCTTGTCAACTGCATTATTTTTATAATAATCTCATCAAATCTTTAACCATGGCTTAAAACCGTCCTTTGTCATTCACAAAAATTTCTCTTATTCTGATGCTTTCTTGAAAGTTCTTCAGGGGCACCTGGGTGGCTCAGTCAGTTAAGCGCCTGACTCTTGATTTTGGCTCAGGTCATGATCTGATGGACGTGGGACTGAGCCCCGGGTTTGGCTCCATGCTCAGCATAGAGTCTGCTTGGGATTTTCTCTCTCCCTCTCCTTCGCATCCCCCAAACCCATCTCACACGAGCACTCTCTCTTTCTCCCTCTCTCTCAAATATAAATAAATTCTTAAAAAAAAAAGAAAGTTCTTCAATCACCTACAAACCAAAATGCTTCACCTTCAACAACAGGATTATTTCAGAGATCTATGGAAAAGACTAGGACAAGTAATCTAAGACACAGGCTTTTGATGGCATTGCTTCAGTAATTTTGAGATCATACCACTGGACTGAGCAAGGATTTTCAGAATTTTAGTGGAGGAGCTGATGAGTTCATAAAACTAATAATCCAAGATTACACTTTTCAAATGAGAATTAATTATATGGAACTAAATCAATTGCAAACAATTATAATCCTTGTGACTTTTTTTGTTTGGAGCATTGCTGGTTATTTAATGTTCTATTCTCTAAATCTGAGCAACACTTTTCTCTTTTCTCTTAAGCTACCAATAACTCAAAATAATTTAGTAGATTATACCTTTGTAAACAAGAATGATCCCTCCAAATTTTGGAAAGTCTTATTGAATGTTCTTATTTTCATGGCAATATAGCTATTTTCATAAGCTCAGTAAGTTTGTTATCCTTGTATCGGGACACAACTGGAAATACTGGTTATATTACCAAGGCTTGGACTGGAATGCCATGCTTAAGAATGATATACATAGAATCAGATATGACCAGATAGTTTTAAGGAACTACAGTTGACTTTAGAGAGCTAATGCTCATAAAGCCCTCTTGAGAAAACCAGCCTAGGTTTTCTGGGTGGCATAGTTGGTTCAAAGTTCAACTCTTGGTTTTGGCTCAGTTCATTCCTGATCTCAGGTTTATGAGATCAAGCCACATCCAAGACTCTAGGCGCAGCATGGAGTCAGCTTAACAGTCTCTCTCCTTCTCCCTCTGCCCCTCCTACTCACACATATTTTCTCTCTCCCTCTCTCGTCTCTCTCTCCTTCTCTCCCAAATAAATAAACTTTAAAAAAAAAAAACAAAAACAGCCTGTACCTTACTTAATAGGGTAACCTGTACCTTACTTAACGGGGTTCCAACCTTGTAAGTAACTAAGGGAAGGTCAGGCTGGCAAGCTCAGGAACTTTAGGATATTACGGGGACCTCATGAAAAGAGGAAATCATCCAAATCTATAGATTACTGTAGGTGAGGTCTGATGGGCGAGTTCTTGGCTTGACGTCCTAGTCTTGAGAGAGTTTTAAATATAACCTGAGATTCCTTATAAAAGTCCCAGCAAAGCAAATTTTAAAAGGTCTTTGTCATCAGTTACCATTCTTGCTGTATTTCTATGTATAATTAGTCCAAATTTAATGAGACTAGATTTATTTTATAAACAAGGATTATCTCAGTTTGATATCACTGATCAAAATGGAAGTGACGATAGAGGGAAATTTTATGATTACAGAGACAAAAATTTTCAATAGGAAACTATACCCCCTGGGTTATTATCAGATACTGGTTTTGTTCATTGTCTTTGAGCTATTTTTCATCCCCTTGTAAAATGGATCATGCCATTTTCGACATTTTGTCAGTGCTTAATGTTTACAATTTTCCTCTCACTCTCTGATTTGACATCACTAAGAACTAAAACCTGACTTCCCAGATTCTTACTCAGACTCTAAATTGTCTTGTCCCAAGTCCCTGCACACCAATGTTGGACGACTTGGTATTAACTTCATATAGCTTTTTTGGTACTACAACAGTTTGGGCATCTCAGGAATTTCAAACACCCATACTTTCCATGCTCTGCTCTGGGAAATTACTAAATGCTGATATCTTCTCTACTGTCAGAAAATGCTTTGAGGGGAACCTGGGTGGCTCAGTGGGTAAAAGCCTCTTCCTTCAGCTCAGGTCATGATTTCAGGGTCTTGGGAACAAGCCTCGCATTGGGCTCTCTGCTTAGCGGGGAGCCTGCTTCCCCCTCTCTCTCTCTGCCTGCCTCTCTGCCTACTTGTGATCTCTGTCAAATAAATAAATAAATACATTTTTAATGAAATAAATAAATAAAAATGCTTTGAGCCCAACATCTAGATGTCTTCTCCACTGGCTGCACTCTGGACTCAAAAAGCGGACTATAGCCTATTCCAACCATTAATCTTTGTTTTTCTTTTCGTCTCCTCATTCTAATCTATGGTTTTCTTTCTCTTTGCCCATCTCTTACCTCTCAATTTCTAACTCAAATATTCTCTCCACATCAATCAATGTACCTTTTTTGGTGAAACTTCTAGGTAAGTTTCAGATGGAGGAAATGCAGGAACTCTCTCAGACCCTTAGAACTGATAGAAAGCTTATATTAAAGTGAAAGCATTTGAGCTAAAGAAGATGAAGAATTCTTATCTGAACTGTCCTTATCTGACTCATAGCAGAGCCTCCCACAAACATAGCTGCCATTAATCCTGCTCTCACCACCACCCTCTCCCCAAGTTTAATACAAATACAGCTGCCATGGAGACAGATGGTCCATAAACCTAGTCTTCCGTCCTGTTGATATGTCTACTGTCAGTTAATCTGCAGGGCCCCACGACTGGACCCAAGTTTAAGTTCTACTCTCAACATTAAGCAATGAAACAGGAAACATAATTCTTCTCAATACTGTCTAGTAGATACAAATAACCTCAACACTCTGAAGGCTATGAACACTCTGGAGAATAATATGTGGCTCTGGCGGATCCTTCACAAATTCATAAAACCTAACTGACAAACCAGTAACTGCTATACTAATCATTTGTCTATCTTGTTTACTTCTCAATTTCATGTCCCTGAACTTCTCCCTTAATTGAAAATTTCAATCCATAACTTGTTAAGCCTTTCAAAAAACAAAATAAGTCTTATTTATGAGCTTATTACTTCATTTGCTAGCCTAGAATAGCACAAGCCTGAGAGAAAACTCATTTAATGTGTGTGGGATGAATATATCCCAGTCCTCTTTACAAAGCAGCACACCCACAGCCCCTCCAGGGCAGGTTTCCCAACTGTTCCATCTAAGGGATAGGCCTACTAATAACGAAAACTTATTTTTCACTTATTTCCACTCACATCACATCCATCACACTCACATATATACACGTACACACGTACACACACACACACACACCCCACCAATTCATTTTGCTCTTAAATGTATAGTTGCTGAAGCTTAAACTGGACTTGGGTATTTTAGCATTATACCAAAAAATAAAAACAAAAGTTGCAATGTTTCCCTGCTTTTCTTTGCTCCTTATGCGGTGGGAAACAAAGGCAAAAGACAGCTTTTCATTTCTTGCCACTTAAAGCCCATTGACAAGTCCTTGAAACAGGCAGAGTGACATTCCTCTAGGAACTCAGTTGCCTTGATGTTAATACTTTGCTTAGCCCTACCCCACAAGATCCTGTGAGTCTACTTTAACATATAAAAATTCCTTTGGAAACTTCATCTCCAACCCCCAAAACAGATGACAGCAATCATCCTCCAAGCATATGGCCCCCTGATACACATCTGAAGAATCTATGATTAAGGTTTTCCTAGACAGTAATAAATGACCTTTTCTGAATAAGAGCTAGTCCCCTCAAGGTCCTGGAAACCTTGCTTCCAAAATTCCTTAGAGAACTTACACTATCCCTAACCCCCTCTCAACTTATATTATAAAGTATATAATCAATCGCTTCTCATAATGACAGTGCAGCTCTTTCTGCCATGGGTCCTGTCCCTGTGCTTTAATAAAACCACCTTTCTGTACCAAAGGCATCTCAAGATGCCTCTTTCTTAACCATTTGCTCCAAACCCCAACATTTCCACATTACTCAGACTTAGTCCCAGCTTCAGCAATGTCTGTGGTGAACTAAGAACTAAAAAGAGGGAGCAGAGACCATAAACCCAATAGGTTTTTACTTCACCTGTCTCATTTGAGTTCTGCACATGGAATATAGCTGCCTGTTTTACTATTGAAGGGTCTATAAAACATGGATGGTATTTTAATCTCTTAGCAATTCAGATAAACTGAAATAACAAGACTATGCCAAGAATGAGTGTACTATATCTTACAGAAATCCACTTGTAGCTTTCATGTACATTTTATCCAAAGAACTTTGCAGACTTAGACATTACTGTCAGATAAGAATTAAGAATGTCAGCAGAGGGCGCCTGGGTGGCTCAGTGGATTAAGCCGCTGCCTTCGGCTCAGGTCATGATCTCAGGGTCCTGGGATTGAGTCCCGCATCGGGCTCTCTGCTCAGCAGGGGGGGCCTGCTTCCCTTCCCCTCTCTCTGCCTGCCTCTCTGCCTACTTGTGATCTCTCTCTGTTAAATAAATAAATAAAATCTTTAAAAAAAAAAAAAAAGAATGTCAGCAGAAAAGGAAAAAAAAAAAGATTTACAGTCATTTTTCTGACAAAGGAAACAAGCTCTCTCAAACTGTCAGGGTTTGCAAAGAAGGTGGTTTTCATTCTCATCAATGTCAAATTTCAAAAGGTAAATAGTAAAAGAAAGACTCAAGCACAGTCTCTGCAATGCTACGGGAGTTTCTATGTATATAATGGATAAAAGAAGGAAATTCTAAACCATAATAAACAAATGGGGAAAGAGAGTGCTTTCTGTCTTATTTATAATCTACTAAACTTTAACTTGAGCATAACTACACAGTCAAATGGGACTGTTCAGACTGAAATTTAGGGCCTTACTTCAGGAAAATGGAGAACCTGGTTTTGGGGACCTGGAGGCCTATAGTCTACCTCTAGAACTATACCAGTAGACCCCAAGATATTGACATGGAACAGAAACAATGAAAGACAAGGAGAGGGTTATCTGAACCAACAAAGACCCTGAAGCTATGAGTATTTCACTATCTACTACAAATTAAAATGTTTAGGAGCACCTGGCTGGCTCAGGTGGTTAAGCGGCCAACTCTTTTTTTTGTTTTTTAAGATTTTATTTATTTATTTGAGAGAGAGAGAGAGAGAGAGAGGGAATAAGAGAGAGAGAGAGAGAGAGACCAAGAGCACAAGCAAGGGAGAGGGGCAGAGGGAGAGAGAAGCAGATACCCTGCTGAACAGGGAGCTGGACATGGGACTTGATCCCAGGACCCTGGGATCATGACCCAAGCTGCAGGCACTTAACCACCTGATCCACCCAGGTGCCCCAAGCGGCCAACTCTTGATACAGGCTCAGGTCATGATCTCAGGGTCCTGGGATCAGTCGAGCCCCGAGAAGGGCTCCCTGCTTGGCAGGGATTCGCTGCAGGATTCTCTCTCCCTCTGCTCCTCCCCCTGTTTACACTCTCTCTCATTCTCTCTCACAAATATATGTTTTTTAAAAGATTATTTATTTGAATGAGAGAGCACAAGTGGCAGGGAGAAACAGAGAGAGAGGGTGAAGCAGGCTCCCCACTGAGCAGGGAGCCCAACCCAGGAACCTGAGATCACAACCTGACCAGAAGGCAAACTGAGCCACCTAGGCATCCCAATAAATCTTTAAAAAATAAAATAAAATGTTTATTTATCAAATGCTTGAGTATGCCTGCTATTCAAGTCACTGAGCTTGATAAAGACCATGGATTGCTTCAAGGGTCTTAGAGACGCACAATCAGGAGAGAAATCTTGCAATATCCATACATTCTCAAATACCAAGTTCCTTTGGCACATATCTTCTCAAGATTTTAATTCCCCAAGTTGCCTTTACTAACTAACGCTAACATTTTTCACCAAGCCTTCTGGAACTTTATCTAATTTTCAACCAAGTCTCCTAGATCCTCAGCATACTAAAGAACCCCAAAGGCCCACACTGCCTCAATTCCCTCTATTGCAATGCAAGCAACCATCCATGTAACATGATGCAAGAAAGAGGGGTCTCAAATGATGGACACAAATACTTTAATTAATGAAAAGGTGAGTTCAACTGTAAGGTGCCAAAAATGTCTTCTAGCTTATCTAACAGTCTCTTAGAAGTCTACTTAAATCATAATCGGGTCATCTGGGTGGCTCAGTTGGTTAAGCATCTGCCTTCAGCTCAGGTCCTGGGATCAAGCCTGGCATGGGGTTCCCTGCTCAGCAGAGAGTCAGCTTCTCTCTCTACCCCTCCCCCTGCTCACACTCTCTCTTGCTCTCTAATCTTAAAAAAAAAAATCATTCTCTGAGAAATTGACTGGTTCTGGATGCCAGGACAAAAGAGAAAAGTCTGCAGAGCATCAAGGCTGAATCCTGGTAATTCTTCAAGCTCTGCCCTGCAAAGATGACTGTCATAGAAGTCAGCTAGCTTCTGTCTGTTGGGGGTCCTACTTTTCTTAAACTTCAAGAGCAGTCTCTTGTAATTTTAATAACATGTGGTCATGATTATATAGTTAAGGCAGTACCCCCCCAAAAAAAGTAATACATGACGAATTCCTTCTCCAAAACTGAAAATTTTAGTTAGCTCTTTAGGATATTGAAAAAAGATATTTAAAAGCCTTTGAGTATTAACTGCTAATAGGACTGTTACCATTATGCCTAAAACCGTATGCTACCGAAGACAGACATGGCTCTCAAAGACAAATAACTAAAATCTAACTATATAATGAGGAAAGTCTTACTATTTATGCAAAGCTTATGTTTAATTTTAAAAACACTAACTTTGCAACTGACCTCTTCTTTTAATTATCAAAGACCCTTGTAATATATTACGGATCCAGTGGATCTAAATACAGATCTCTGAAGTAAATGACTTTCCTGAAGGAGTAAAGAAAATTAACACTTTACCACACAGAATTTTAATACAGTAAGAGATGCAATTATTAAATATAAACTATATGCCAAATGCTATTTAGGAAGTACATATATATTATACATATATTAGATATATTACTAATTGCAGCTGGATCATATATTATTTTTCTTATTCTTCATATGAAGAAACTGGGGCTCAGAAAGACTAAGCAAGGGGCACCTGGGTGGCTCAGTCAATTAAGCGTCTGCCTTCAGATCAGGTCATGGTCCTGGGGTCCTGGGACTGAGTCCCACATCGGCTCCCTGCTCAGCAGAGAGCCTGTTGCTCCCTCTCCCTCTGCCTGCTGTTCTCCCTGCTTGTGTGGTCTCTATCTCTATCAAATAAATAAACAAAATCTTAAAAAAAAAAAAAAAAAAAAGGATGAAAGCAACTGACCCAACCTTACCCAATTAATAAACTCTAGTATTGAGATTCTTAACTAAGGTGTTTCTGGTTCCTAGATCCTATTATTACCATAATAACTGCCTCATAAAATTCACAAATTCATTAAAAGGAGTTAGGTGGTCTCCAAACCTCTTCTCCAGTCACCAATGGAATATATCTTTTTATAAGTAGGAAAACAGAAGTTTCTGACATTTCTTTTTACTTATAGTTTCCCAAATATCCCATGACTTTTTACATCTCGATGCTGTAGCTCATGCTGCTGCTTCTGGCTGTGATACCCTCTACAACCCTCATCTTGTCTCCAACTCACTTAGAACACAGCTCAGGAAACAAGTGGTTTCCTCCTCTTTATCAACACATTATTTCTGTATCTGTTTTGAGTGATTCAAACTAGAGATTAAGAGTCAAAATAATCGGGATGCCTGGGTGGCTCAGCTGGTTAAGCAGCTGCCTTCAGCTCATGTCACGATCCCAGCGTCCTGGGATCGAGTCCCACATAGGGCTCCTTGTTCGGCAGGGAGCCTGCTTCTCCCTCTGCCTCTGCCTGCCATTCTGTCTGCCTGTGATTGCTTGCTCTCCCTCTCTCTCTAACAAATAAATAAAATCTTAAAAAGAAAAAAAAAGATTCAAAATAATCTGTGTTCAGTACTAACGCCACTTCCCTAAATAACATCTTGGGCAAGTTATTTATGTACTCTAAACCTCAATTTTGCCATTTCTTATATAGAAATAAGAACATCTCCCTTATTGGATTGTAGTGAGAATTAACTGAGGAACACAGAATAAATCCTATGTACCCTATGTATCCTCTACCACACACTCTGCCAAGCTATCAGATTCTAGTCCAGTTCAATGCCTTTGAGCTATCTAACAACTCTTTCCATGTGGCAGATTACTGATACATAAATTATGTCCTGTCAAATACTAATTTAATTGACATCTCCCTCCTCCCTAAGGGAATAGGAAAACATCAGCCTTGTCTGGTCTCAATTAGCAATTCCTCTCCATTCCTTTACTCTATATAAATGTGGGCTGTTATGGGGTTCCTGGGTGGCTCAGTTGGTTGGACATTGCCTTCAGCTAGGGTCATGGTCCCAGGGTCCTGGGATCAAGCCCTGCCTCAGGCTCTCTGCTTAGCAGGAAGCCTGTTTCTCCCTCTCCTTCTGCCAGTCACTCTGCCTACTTGTGATCGATCTCTCTCTCTCTCTCTCTCTCTCTCTCTAACAAATAAATAAAATCTTTCTTATAAAAAACCATTTTTTAAAAAACGTGGGATGTTTTGATTTTATTCCTTTGAATATCTGTCTGGTTGCTTTATTTAATATGAATAAAATAAATTCTTTAACATGTGTTTACATTTGTATCTTGGAGTCACGATTTTGAACTTCTTTGGAAAATTACATTTTAACACTATTAATGATGTAGGAAATGTTGGAGTTCAAGCTGATGATGGCCAAAAAAGAATTCTTAAGACGCCTTTGGTGGAGAAACATGGCTTTATTAAAGCACAGCGACAGGACCCATGGACAGAAAGAGCTGAGAGTGGATAGGGATAGTGCAAGTCTCTAAGGGTAATTTTGGAAGCAAGGTTTCCAGGAATTTGAGTGGGCTAGCTATTGTTAGGAAAAGTGATTTATTACTGTCTAGTAAAACCTTAATCATGACACCCTTCAGATGTGTATCACGGGGCCATATGCTTGAAAGATGACTGCTAACATCTGTCTTGTGGGGGTAGAGATAAAGGAAGTTTCCAAAGGAATTTTTGTATGTTAAAGTAGACTCAGCATCCTGAGGGGGTGGGCTAAGATTGCCTGTTGCTCTTAGCAAAGTATTAACATCAAGGCAACGGAATTCCTAGAGGAATGTCACTCTGCCTGTTCAAAGACTTGTCAATGGACTATAGGCAGTAAAGAAATTTTTCTTTGTTTCCCACATCACTATCATCATTGTTATCATGATGACTTCCAATCTTGATCTTTCCTAAACTTCATATTCCTTATAGTTAAACCCACTAGAATCTTCACTTGACTATCCCAAAATAAATGGTTTTCTTTACTTAGAAAATTTGTTCCTCCTTACAGAAGCCAGCCTCCAAGATTACTCCCAATGATCCTGTCTTCTCCTGACTTTTTGAAGAGTCTAGGTTTGCTGCTTTGCAAAAATTATTCCTCATTAGAATCAGTGTATACTTTTTTTGGGGGGGGGAGCAGAAATACTGTGTAAGAAGCAGAGATGTCACTCTGTCTCTTCAGGATGCTGACTTTGATCATCTGATTATTGACTCTCAGAGCTTCTGTTGCTTGGCTTTCTTGTACACCAAAAACTACCTAGTATCTAATTCTCCATCTCTAACTATATTTATTCTAAATCTTTTCCAGTTTCTCCAAACTCCAAATCCCCCTTCCTTCTCCTCAATCTCTGCAGGGAATCCAGGTGCTACTTCATCTCTAAAATCCAAACATGGCTAGGGTGCCTGTGTGGCTCACTTGGTTGCGCATCTGACTCTTGGTTTTGATTCAGGTCATGATATCAGGGTCGTAATTCGGAGCCCTACATTGGGCTCCACCCTCAGCCTGGAGTCTGCTAAAGATATTCTCTTCTTCTCCCTCCCACTCTGCACTCCCCAACTTGTGTGCACAATGTGCTCACTAAATAAAATTTTAAAAATCAAATCATATCAATTCTAAAAATGGCTCCCTCAACCTGATTTCTACTTCTAAATTTCCTTCCAGACAATAACAACCAAATCTGTGCTCAGATACTGGGGTTATTTTTGTTGTTATTGTTTGTTTGTTTTTGGTTTTTGGTTTTTTTGGATACTCCTTTGAATAAATTAGCAATAAAAGACATCTCTAGAGGCAATTAGGGGAACTCTGAATATTACAGAATTATTGTTAATTGTGTTAAGTTATATAATCATACTGTGGTTATGTAGTTTAGAATACACACTAAAGTTAAAGTGAAATATGACATATCTTTAAAATATTCCAGTAAAAAAAGGGAAAGAAAACGTAGGAAAATGTTAACAATTGTTAATTTACATGAAAGGTATACTATTCTCTATTTGTCTTATGTCTTAACTGTTTAAAAAAAGGAACAGGCGCAAAATGGGAGTCACTTGGACGAAGCCCCGCATCAAGATTTAATATATATCCTAACTGCAGCTTCTGCCTCTCCCAGAACTGTAACTTTTAACCAGTCAATCTGGTATTACCTCGATAACACCAGTAAGCTAATCCACTCAACAGACCCCTTCCATACCCCACAGGAAGGTAACCTCATATGAAACAATCTACTTTTTGCTAGAAACTTCGTTTTTACCTACCCCCTTCTGCCTATAAAAACCTTCCATTTCTGCACAGCTCCTCAGAGCAACTTTCTATTTGCCTGATGAAATGCTGCTCAATTTATGAATTGTTGAATAAAGCTAATTAGATCTTCAAATTTACTCAGTTGAATTTTAACAGATTTTTGTGACTCAAAATTTTTTGTTTCTATCCTTAAAAAACTGAAGTGCAGATTAAGTGACTTGCTCAAGATCAAAAACTGTAAATGGCATAGCTAGGATTCTAATCCAAATCTGGGCCTACCTCCAAATCTGGGTTCTTGGCTTTTATACTACACTGCCTCTAGTTTCATGGATCACAGTTTGGAAGGCACTAGTACCTGGGGTAGGGAGAAAAAGAAGAAAGGACTAGGTATAGCAAAGATTAAGAAGGTAATTATATATAAAGCACTTAAAACAACACCCAGCATATAGTAGGAACTATACAAGTATTAACTATTATAGACAACTTGTTCCATAGAAAACTGACTGCTCTGTGCAGGGTGAGGAGGGGGAGAAGAAGAGAGGTTCCATGGATCAAAACAAGTTTAAACCCTAAGAAAGTTAAACATGCTTCTTCAATGAGAATGTCTTGGTGTCTTTAATATGTTAATACCCATCTCTGAGAAAGGAATATAGTATGTAGCATATTTCAATGATAATTCATCACCGACTGCTTTTTGTTTTTCCAAAAAATAACCAGTGGGGGGAGAGGGTGAGAAGGAACTTGAAGGGTCTGTGGTCTGTGAAAGCTTTAGTATTGCCTGAATTACATGAAAAACTCAGGCCTTCCATAATAAAATAGCAAAATTTTAATGGTTAAAAAAAGAAAAGGAATTAAACAGCAGAGAAACCTGTAATGTTTTACCAGACAAACACAAAAGTTTTTCTTCCAAATGTTTGTTATCAGTCTGCTTAACAAATAGTCTTTTTCAAATTTGCTAAGATAAGACTCTTGGCTCCACCTCTATCCCTTTTCCAAGGCTGAGTATCATGAGATCTCATGTCCCCTACCAGAGATTCAGGTCTCCTCTTTCCTACCGGAGGGTCAGGAAGGAAATCAATTCACTCTCCATGACCCCTTAAACATATTAAAAAAAACATAATTATGTCTTTTATAGTTTTATAACTATTAAAAAGACATACTTTGATAACAAATCAGGAAACAACAGGTGTTGGCAAGGATGAAGAGAAAGGGAACCCTCCTACACTGTTGGTGGGAATGCAAGATGGTGCACCCACTCTGGAAAACAGTATGGAGGTTCCTCAAAAAGTTGAAAATAGAGCTACCCTACAATCCAGCAATTGCACTACTGGGTATTTACTCCAAAGATACAAATTTAGTGATTGAAAGGTGCACCTGTACCCCAATGTTTACAGCAGCAATGTCCACAATAGCCAAACTACAGAAAGCGCCTAAATGTCCACCAACAGATGAATGGATAAAGAAAATGTCACACACACACACACACACACACATACACGTATACAATGGAATATTATGCAGCCATCAAAAACCAAAATCTTGCCATTTGCAATGACGTGGATGAAACTAGACGATATTATGCTAAGCAAAATAAGTCAATCAGAGAAAGACAATTATCATACGATCTCACTGATAAGACGAATTTGAGAAACAAGACAGAGGATCATAGGGGAAGGGAGAGAAAAATGAAATAAGACAAAACCAGAGAGGGAGACAAACCATAAAATATTTTTAATCTCAAGAAACAAACTGAGGGGGCGCCTGGGTGTTCAGTGGGTTAAAGCCTCTGCCTTCAACTCAGGTCATGATCCCAGGGTCCTGGGATCAAGCCCTGCACTGGGCTCTCTGCTCAGCAGGGAGCCTGCTTCCCTCCTTTCTCTCTGCCTGCCCCTCTGCCTACATGTGATCTCTCTGTCAAATAAATAAATAAAATCTTAAAAAAAAAAAAAGAAACAAACAAACTGAGGGTTGCTGGAGGGGAAGGGGGTGGGAGGGATGAGGTGGCTGAGTGATGGACCCTGGGGAGGGTATGTGCTATGAATATGAGGGTAGGTGCTGTGAATTGTGTTAAGACTGATGAATCACAGACCTGTACCCTTGATACAAATAATACATTATATGTTAATTTTTAAAATATGTGTGAGTGTATGTACACACATATATGTATATATATGCATAAACGTATATACATGTGTAATATGTATATGTGTGTGCATATATATGAATATATATATATATAAATAAAATTTGGGATGCCTGGGTAGCTCCATCAGTTAAGTATCTGCCTTGGACTCAGGTCACGATCCCAGGGTCCTAGGATCAAGTCCCACATCAGGTTCCCTGCTCAGTGGGGAGCCTACTTCTCCCTCTACCTGTCGCTCCCCTGGCTTGTGCTCTCTCTCTCTGACAAATAAATAAATTAAAATACCTAAAAAGATGTATATATATATGTGTGTGTGTGTGTTTGTGTGTATATATATACCTTGATGTACTAAGAAATGGGGTGGAAATCTTCAACCTGTAAACCTGTAACTGGTGAGCACTCCCCTCCTTCTTTCCTGCAACGCAATTCTTATAATAGCAAAATCTTTATTTTTAAATTGTGAGTCTGTGATCTTCTCTTTCAACAAGACTTAATACACTGAGGGCATAACTCATTTTCAAGTCTTATTCTTGCTTTGTTTGAAGAAAAACACAATCCAGTAGAACATTTGTCAAATCTCAAAGGAACCTAAAAATACATGTAAGGGCGGATTAAGAATTTTAAGATGAGAAGTCATTAACAACCTGAATTACAGACCCAAGGGTACAGTATTTTAGATATTTTAGGCATCATTAATATTTTAAATGTAAAAAGTCATTAAAATCCATGGTAGCCCATATCCCATTTTCTCTCAAGTTGTCATGTTTCTGGAATATAATCAAACAGCAAAATATGACCATGTTTTTTAAAAAGTTTGCAAATGTGTATCTAACAAAACAAATGTCACAAAGACTTCATAAATGGCCTGGATTGTAACTAAAATCAACTCAAATATCAAATATTTAAAACACATCTTAAAAGGTAAACTATTCAAGCTTTCCCTTATGTTCCTTTACAAACATTAGAACTCTAATGAAAACAGAAGGTAGGCCAACAAAACACTTTTTTAAAAAGTTCCCTTCCAGCTCATCTGTATGCATATATTAAATACAATCATAGCACAGATATACTTTAAAGCAATATAAACATTCAGACACAACTCCAGACTATTTGGCACTTGCAGTTAGATTCTACTCTGGGTAAATATACTTATCTATGTCATGTAAGATATTAATAACATTTTCACACAATCAAGCAGCGCCCAGGACTTTCAGAAACAAACTGCCAATCAAAAAGTTAACAGCAATGTACCTACTATGTGGACAAAATCCAAATACTGGTGAAACAACACAAACTCTCATTCATTGCTGGTAGAATATAAAATGGTACAGCCTCTTTGGAAGACAATTTGGTGGTTTCTTACAAAACTAAACACACTCTTACCATATGATCCAGCAATTACACTTTTTGGTATATACGCAAATAGGATGAAAACTTATATCCATACAAAAACCTGCACACAACATTTATAGCAGCTTTTTCATAACTACCAAAACCTGGAAGCAGCCAAGGAATCCTTCATTAGGTAAATGAATAAACAAACTAGCACATCCAGATAATGGAATATTATTTAATATTAAAAACAAATGAATCATTTTCCTCTTAAAACAAAACAAAAAATGGGCGCCTAGGTAGCTTAGTTATTTAAGCACCCAATCTTGATTTCATCTGTTCTCAAGTCATAATCTCAGGGTCCTGAGATCAAGCCCTGCATCAGCGCTTGAATTTTTTTCTCTCTCTCTCCCTCTCTCTTTCTCTCTCCCTCTGCTGCTCCCCCTCCCCCTAACACACACATTATAAATCGATCAATCAATCCATCCATCCATCCCAAAAAAGGAGCTAACAAGTCACAAAAAGACATGGAGAAACCTTAAATGCATATTACTAAGTGAAAGAAGATAATCAGAAGAGGTTACATACTGTAAGATTTCAATTCTATACTTTCTAGAAAAGGCAAAACTGTGAAGACAATAAAAAGATTGAGTGGTTGCCAATGGAAAAAGGTGAGGAAGCAATGAACAGATGAAACAGAAGATTTTTAGTGCAGTGAATCCATTCTGTATAATACTATAATGCTAGATACACATCATTATACATTTGTTAAAACCCCTACCAAGAGCGGGGCAGGGAGATGGGGGGAGACACCTGGCTGGCTCAGTTGGTAGAGCATGAGACCCTTGATCTTGGGTTGTGAGTTCAAGCCCCACACTGGGGGTAGAGCTTAAATGCTTAAATGCTTAAATAAATAAACAAATAAATACAAACAAACAACGGGCCCCTGGGTGACTCAGTCATTAAGCATCTGCCTTAGGCTCAGGTCACAATCCCAGGGTCCCAGGATCCAGCACCGATGCAGTCTCCCTGCACGGCAGGAAGCCTGCTTCTCCCTTCCCCATGCCCCCTGCTGGTGTTCCCTGTCTCGCTGTGTCTGTCCCTGTCAAATAACTAAATAAAATCTTTAAAAAAAAAAAAAAAAACAGGGGTGCCTGGGTGGCTCAGTAGGTTAAAGCTCAGGTCACAATCCCAGGGTCCTGGAATCCAGCACTGCCTCAGGCTCTCCGCTCAGCAGGGAGCCTGCCTCTCTGCCTACTTGTGATTTCTGTCTGTCAAATCAATAAATAAAAATCTTTCAAAACAAAACAAAACCATAATGGAATGTGCAACACCAAGAATGAACTCTAATGTAAACTATAATGTCTGGGTGATTATGATGTGTCAGTGTAGGTCCATCTATTGGAAAAAATGTACCACTCAGAAATGGGATACTGAGAATGGGCAAGACTATGCATGTGTGGGTACAGGGAATATATGAAAACACTATACTTTCTCCTTGAGTTTGCTGTGAACTTAAAACTACTCTAAAAATTAAGTCTAGTTACATTTTAAGTAACAGTAATTTGTTTCAATAATCTGTTACCACAAAAAATATTAAATGCATGTTTTCATATCAGGAGACTCACATGGTCAAAAGAAAAATTTCTATGGTTTCATTTTTTAAAGGGAGCAAGGAGACAGAGTTGTTTCCCAGGAACTGACATTATTACCTACCTCTAGCAAAGTCAAAAGATAAGAACAAGCTGGCACTACATCATAAATACATATCTAGCTCTTATTTTGTTTACTGCTTGTTCTCTCTGTGCAAGTCAAACAATTTAAACTTAGTAGAGTTCAGAATGAGAACATCGCACAGGTTTTGACTATGTGAATCTGAAAAATGTCAAACTCATTAGCTAAAAGATTCTGATGGCTATTAACTTCCCAGGGAGAAATTTATATACAAATGAAAATGTAAGCATAAAGATTAATTTCTTCCTCAAACCTATGGTACCAAAACAACTTATTATAGAGGGAAAATGTCTTCAGTGTGCTATGAACTAAATGTGTGTATTCTCCCAAAATTCATACAGTGAAGCCCTAAGCTGCACTGTGATGGCATCTGGAGATGGGACTTCTTTGAGGTAATCAGGGTTACCTGAGGCCACAAGAGTGGGACCCTCATTATGGTATTAATGCCTTTGTAAGAAGAGACACCATAAGACACCCTTACCCTGCTTATGGAAATATCACCTTCTAGACCAAACTTAAATGTTGTTACATCCTAATAACTCAAATTAATTACAAATCATTGATTAGGTTTTATATTTTGCTAGCTTTTTTGTGTGTTTTTGTTGTTGTTTTTCTTTTATATTTTGCTTTTAATTCTCATTTACATACATATTCACCTACCCAGTAAACTACAGGCTCCTTATGAAATACAAACCACCTTACTCATTTTATATTCCCCTAAATACTGAGCACAATACTTTGCACACAGTTTAATGAATACAGGAATGAATGAAAGAATGCACTTATTTCATCACCTGATTAAAATGAGTAACTCTGGGGGCACCTGGGTGACTCAGTGGGTAAGCATCTGCCTTTGGCTCAGGTCATGATCAAGGTCCTGGGATCAAGCCCCCTGCTGGGGTCCCTGCTCAACAGGAAGTGTGAGTCCACTTCTTCTCCCTCTGCCCTTTCCCCTGGCTTGTACTCTCTCTGTCTCTCAAATAAATAAATAAAATTTTTTAAAAATAAAAAATAAAATGAATAACTCTGTATCATCAGTCATTTGGTTTACCCACCTAGACAGAAGAAAAATAATGATTAGGCCTAACCTCACAGAGTACTAAAAGGGTTTACAATTTAATAATGACAAAATTTCGTCATATATTCTATAAAAAGTGATGTTTTCTGTTTTCAAGTCCACGAATTAAGCCAACTTTCAAATCTTAATATTCTTTTAGGCAAAAGAGCAATCTAGTATCTGCTTCAGTGAAATCTCTTGAGGCTATGTATCCTGAAACCAATTTATGCCTTCCATATTACCAAAGTCTAATTATATAACATCAACATTAGGATTATATTAAATTACATTGTTATTCAACAAAAAGACCTACAGTCTTAGTCACTCTGGAACAAATTTACATGCTATCCCATAAATCATAAAAGCAAAGTCAATGGTAATTCTATGAATTTGATTCTTAATCATTTTCTTCCAACTGGATGTCTATCCCCATCTTAACCTTCTCCTACACAGGTAATACACAGTCTTTGGCTAGAGGCCTATAAAGGGTCTTTTAAAGTAGTTACAATTAATGATACCTCTGGAACCCTCAAACATTTGTTTATTTTAATTAAATTCCAGTTCCCTAAAATTCTAAAAGGGAAAAAACAAAAACAAAAACAAAAAAAAACTAGGGGCACCTGAGTGGCTCAGTCTGTTGAATGTCTTCCTTTGGCTCAGGTCATGATCCTGGGGTCCTGGGATCAAGCCCCACATCCCTGCTGAGCAGGGAGCCTCTTCTCCCTCTCCCTCTGCCACTCCTCATTTGTGCTCTCTCTCTGTCAAAAAATGAATAAAAGAAAGAAAGGAAGGAAGCAAAGAAAGAGAGAGAAAGAAAGAAAAAAAAAAACTACACCTCATAGACTTTTATAAGATAATTACAAAGCTATAATAAATAAGGTGGAAGGAGAACCTTGAAAACCAGACCAAGAATTTAATGGGGAGCCTGACTGGCTCATTCCATATAGCACGTAATTCTTAATCTTGGAGTTTAAGTTCAAATCCCACGATGGGTGTAGAAAATACTTAAAAGTAAAATCTTTTTTTCCAAAATTCATTTATCTGATAGAGAGGGTTTTGTGTACAAGCACACAAGTAGAGGGAGGGGCAGAGGGAGAGAATCTTGAAGCAGAATCTCTGCTGAGCGCAGAGCCTGAGGTAGGGCTTGATCCCACCACCCATGAGATCGTGAACCTTGCTGAAACCAAGATTCAGATACTCAACCAACTGAGCCACCCAGACACCTCAAAAATAAAATCTTTAAAAAAACAAAAAACAAAAAAACACAGACTGAGAATTTAAGATACTGTCTTCAGGAAAAATCTTTAGATGCTTCTTGCAGTGGGCCAGATTCCTCCAAAAAATAATCCCATCTCAATTTTAAATGCCAAAACTCACCAAATTTTCTAATGTCATAATACAGAACATTATAAACCAAGACCTGGTCATTTTCTGTATTAAAAGAGCTATAAACCTAATTATTATCGCCTATATTTCTTCTTGTATAGTCAGTTATTATAGTAAAAAGATAACAAATATAATCTTCAAGTCCAAAATGCTCTGTAGAACCCATCACAAGAAAAAAATTATATAAATAAGGGCTCAAGGAGTGCCTGGGTAGCTCAGTTGGTTAAGTGCCTGACTCTTGATTTCGGCTCAGGAAATAATCTCAGGGTCCTGGAATCAAGCCCCTATCTGGCTCCACGTTCAATACGGAGTCGGCTTGGGATTCTCTTTCCCCCTTCCCATTCTCTATCTCTACCTAAAATAAATAAAATCTTTAAAATAATAAATAAATAAGGGCTCAGAAGCTAAATTTCCAATCTGTACCTATGTAATTAAGAAAACATAGTACATAAAGGAAATAAAAGAAACAGTAGAACTGCCAACTTTGGACTGCTTCTTAAAGAACAAGATGAAAAAAATTCCTGACAAACAAGTAGGTTAAGGAAAGTAAAGCAAGGGCACCTGGGTGGCTCAGTGGGTTAAGCCTCTGCCTTCAGCTCAGGTCATGATCCCAGGGTCCTGGGATCAAGAGTCCCACGTCAGGCTCTCTGCTCAGCAGGGAGCCTGCTTCCCCCTCTCTCTCTGCCTGCCTCTCTGCCTACTTGTGATTTCTCTCTGTCAAATAAATAAATAAAATATTTTTAAAAAAAAAGGAAAAGTAAAGCAAATTAATCAATCACCCTTTCTGTCCCAAAATAATACTGTTGGTTAGACTAATTCTCAGAAACAATGACCAACAGGATGTATTTACATGACACTTCAATACTTCTGTAAATGACTAAACTCAAGAATTCAATACTTCTTTTTTTTTTTTTTTTTCATTACAAATCTTTACCTCACAGAAATGTAACTGAAGAAAGTATATTTTTGAGTAAAACCAGATTTTCTCTAGTTAGGCTTAGGATTCCCTCTATCACTGGAAAATCAAAATTATTTGAATCTGTTGTTAAATGGCTATTTATGCCACAAGAAGAGTACTGAATTTCAAGATATTTCCAAATTACAGGAGTAGTAGAAGCTCACTGCTACCAGTTTTCATTCTGTCAAATTACTTCTATGCAGTATCTTATTCAGCATCCGTGTTCTTCAAGTTTTGGGTAGGAAGGATTCCTATCTCAGTCAGCAAGGGGAAAAAAAATCCATGATGAAGCAGAATGAATGTTTCCTTCTATTGAACACTCTAGGCAACACATCAGCCATTAACTTAATGGAGAAAGAATTTAGCTTTTTCTCAAAGAACATTTTGTGGCCAGCTCAAAGACATAGTGTGGGAAAGTCTCCAGAAACAATTACAAAGTAAAAAAATACCCCTTCTTCCCTTCCTCTGCAGTACTATTGACAGACCATAAACCTTTCTCTTGGGAAAGAGAACAAGATTAGTGTAGCATCCAACCCAAATGCATAAATTAACATTTATGTAAAAAAAAAAAAAAATTACTGTTTGAGAAACAGAACTGCTCAGAGGTCATCTCATTATAACCAGAGCCCCACTGCCAGCTTAAATTTAAAAGTATGCAATAGGAGAGGAAGTCCTGAGCCTGTTGAAATTTAAATAACTTTAAAATAAGAAAAAGTAAGAATGAGTGAAAACACAAAGAAAAATGCCACACTAGCTGTACCAGTTTAAAAAGACCATTAGAGAACTATTGGGCTGGCTATAAAATGTTGACAAAAGAGAGCAGAGGTATAAAACTTAAAGAGAAGAATAATTACTTCATTACTTTTAGCCTCAAAGCAGAATGTGTCCCATGTATACTGGAGTTCAAAAGAAATAAAACTCAGGGCATGGTTCTTACCTCTAATCTATTTGTAAAAACAAACAGACCCTGAAAAAAATACAGAAAAATTTGTCAAATCAACCTGTGAGTGGATCAGAGTGGTTCTCATACGAAGGAGTATTATTCAGCCTTGGCTTTTTTTTTTTTTTTTTTAAGATTTATTTATTCATTTTAGAGACAGAGAGAAAACACAAATTGGGGGAAAGACAGAGAGAGGGAGAGAGAATCTCAAGCACATTCCCCACTGAGCAGGGACACCAACACAGGGCTCAATCCTATGACACATGAGATCATGACCTGAGCCAAAATCACAAGTCAGACACTTAACCAACTGGATCACCCAAGCACCCCTTATTCAGACTTTTAAAAGAAGGAAATTTTAGAGTAGCTAGCTGGCTCAATCAGAGAAACAGGCAACTTTTGATCTCATCGTTCTAAATCTGAGCTCCACAGTGGGTATAGAGATTACTCAAAAATAAAACCTAAAATAAATAAATGAATAAATAAATAAGAGCAATATCTTTTTAAAATATAGAAGGAAGTATTGGGGAACCTGGCTGGCTCAATAGGTAGACCATGTGACTCTTACTCTTGGGGTTTTAAGTTCAAGCCCCACAATTGGTGAAATAAAATCTTTTTTAAAAAAGAAGAAAATTTTGCAAATATGCAACATCATGAATGAACCTTGAGGACAATATGCTAAGTGAAATAAGCTGGTCTCAAAAAGACTAACACTGCATGAGTCCCCTTATATAAGGCATCTGAAATAGTCCAATTTATAGAATCCCAGTATGGACTGATGGTATCAGAGGTTGAAGAGAGGGGAAAATTGGGAATCACTAATCAGTACACATAAAGTTTCAATCACACACAATGACTAAGCTCTTGAGATCTGCTGTACAACATTGCACCTAGAGTCAGCAATACTGTACTTAAAATTTTATTAAGTCTTACCACAATAAAGTAAAACTAAAAAATGAATTAAAATACTTCTCTACTTTGGAGTGCTTGGGTGGCTCTTGAGATCTGTTCCCTCTGCCCCTCCCCCAGCTCAGACCTCTCTCTGTCTCTCTCTCTCAAAAAACATAAATGAAATTTTTTAAAAAATACAGTTCTCTATTCAATACAAGATACCTAATGAAAAATAATGGTGGCTAAATTTTGAGAAGAAAAAACAGTATCCTCTACTCATAATAAAGCAAAAACTGTAAACTTTTCAGTTCCTCAATAGTAGAATAGATAAGCATACTGTAATATATTCAAACACTGATATACTCAATAGGGGTTGGCAATTTTTTTCTATAAAAGGCCAGACAGTAATTATTTTAGGTTTTGCCAGCCATCTCTTCTCTGATACAACTATTTAACTCTGCCCTTGTAGAACAAAACTAACCATATACTTTATTATAGAAATTGAAATTTGAATTTCATGTAAGTTTCATAGGTCACAAAAAATTATTTTAACAATTTAAAAATGTAAGAAAGTAGCTAACGGGCTGTACACAAATATGCAGGGGCCATGGGGCACCTAGGCGGCTCACTTGATTAAGCATATAACTTGATTTCCACTCAGGTCATGGTCTCAGGATTTTAAGATTGAGTCCCAGGTTTCATGCTGGGTGTAAAGCCTGCTTAAGCTTCTCTCTCTCCTGTGCCCTCTACCCCTTCCCCCCATCTTTCTCTCTCCCCCCTCTCAAACAAACAGACAAACAGGGGTCAGATTTAGCCTATGGGTCACAGTTTGCTTATCCGTGTTCCACAGCAATATGAATGATCTACAACCTTATGCTATGCTGAATCCCACAAGTATGTATGTCTTGAGTGAAAGACACAAAAGAGTATATACTATAAGACTACATTTATATAAAGTTCACAAACAGGTGGAACTGAACTGTAGTATTAGAAGTAAGTAAAGTGGAATGAGGCTCCTGGACAGTACAGTTGCTTGAGCCTTCAACTCTTGGTTTTGGCTCTGGTCATGATCTCAGGGTCCTGGGATAGAGTCCTGCACTGGGCTCCCTGCTCAGCAAGGAGTCTGCTTCTCCTTATGCCCCTTCTCCCTGCTTGTGCTCTCTCTCTTTCTCAATGTAAAATAAATGAATAAAATCTTAAAAAAAAAAAAAAAAAAAAAAAAAGGATACCCCTGCCCTCCTTAAATAACATCGAGGAGATAGGAAAATTTTCTGTTTGGTCCACTGATGTTTCCACTGCCAGGCACAAGATCTGGCAGGTAGGTGTTCAATAAATGTTTATTCGAAAAAATGAACACATTTTAAACATATGATAAATGATTTCATTATTTCTCAAGTAACATACACTCAGGATAAACATAATGGAAATTTAAGGATTTCATAAATGGTACCTTTGTTTAGAAATAGTTCTGTAGAGAACTGTGCAAGAAAGCAATACCATAATTACATGTCAATTCAGAGAATATTATACAGAATACCTTTCAGAGATAATTCCATACTGGCAATATTAAAAGTTTATCACAAATAAAGTACACATAACATAAGCTATGCCAAAATATCTTCAATTTAGTATAATATGACTTTTTTTAAGAGGATTAGTTAAAACAAATAATGAAGTCAAAATTTTTAAAAATTACATTCTTAAAAAAAAAAAATACGTTCTAAGCTAATTGTTCACTTAGTTAACACAAAGCCAAAAATGAAGGTATTTTATTAGGACAAAAAAAATGTTTTGTAATTTAAAATAAGGATCCATTTCACTAGAAGACATCATCGATACCTTTCTTATGGCATTCACCATATAATAAAGGATTCTTTGACCGTGATATTCAACTTTGTGTACAGAGCCAGGTATAGTACAATTATGGGCTCAGTAAATACTGGATAGATAAATCAAAGATAGATATTTTCTTTAGGGGTACCTGAGTGGCTCAGTTGGTTAAGCATCTTTCTTTGCCTCAGATTATGATCCCAGGGTCTTCGGATCAAGACCTACACTGGGCTCCCTACTCAATGGGGAGTCTGCTTATCCCTCTCCTGCTGAGCCCTCCCCCGTCCCCTCTTATGCTCTCTGTCTTACTTACTCTCTCTCAAATAAGTAAATAAAATCTTCTAAAAAAATTTTTTTTCTCCTTAAAATCTCCCAGAAACTCTTTCAACCCAAGTTAAGTCTGCAGATCCAAAACAGTTTGAGAAGACAACCAAAAATGGTTCTTCAATTAATATGGGGGAGAGGGGTTAAGGTGTGGGGTTTTTTTAAATGTATTTGAAAAATCTTTACACTCAGTGTGGGACTCGAACTCACAACCCCAAGATCAAGAGTTACATGCTCCTGCAACTGAGCCAGCCAGACTTTTAGAACACCTCATACTGGTCATTTGGTTTTTTTCTTTCTTTCTTTCTTTCTTTCTTTCTTTCAAGCCCAAAGAGGGGCTTGAACTCACAACCCCGAGATCAAGAGTCACATGCTCAACTGACTGAACCAGCCAAGTACCCTTTATACAGGTCATCAGAACCCATTAAAATAAACCAGCTGGTAATCTATAATTGCTACTCTATCACGTGATGTCTGTGTAACATCTTACCAAACAGTTGCTTGCCAATCCTTCAGAGAAGTAGAAATGTATCTCACAAGTTATCATCTAAATTCTCAAAACTGTTCAATGAAATTAGTAAAATTTGGTTATACAAAAACCAGAGAACTACAACAAAAGGAATCTGTTTATAGAGCTTTAAATTTTCCAGAAAATGGAGTTTCTAAATTCAAAATATCAAAGCAAGTATTTAGACTTCTTTTTGGATAAGAAATTCTTATTGTTGAGTAGCCAACTTTGTTTTCTGAACTCGAACATTGAAGAGAAAGAACGTTTCAAGTATCGCGTTGCTTCCAGCAGTGTTAGCAAGCCAATATTCTACTGCCACCTAGTGTAGAAAAGCACAACTACTACTGCTTATAGTTAAGACAATAATGAAGGCAGAAGACCAATGAATCCTGAAAGTATGGCAGAATAAATCAATGTTTTCAGTCTCTTCTAATCTATACATTTCAAGACCAGATATTTTGCATTCTTTTCTTATAATCAAGTTAACTTCTTATTATTTAATATTTACTGTCTGAAATGTGTAAGGGTGGAGTTCATTCTTACACTGCTCAAAAAGATACCACTTTACATTTTCATTGTAAAGACAGACCAATAACATATTAAAAAATCTTCCACCGTAAAATCTTTCTACAATATATAATAAATGCAGAAACCCTATTGTAACACAAGAAAGTTCAATATTAGAAGCATTCTGAAAAAAAAATAAACATAAATAAAACTAAAAAGTACTCTGGCTTTTTAACAAGAATGAAGTACTAGATACATTCCACAAGATAAATCTCACACAGAAGCTGAAAATACCATTTTCTTTTTTCTTTTTTTTTTTTTAAGATTTTATATATTTATTTGACAGACAGAGATCACAAGTAGGCAGAGAGGCAGGCAGAGAGAGAGGAGGAAGCAGGCTCCCCGCTGAGCAGAGAGCCCGATGCGGGGCTTGATCCCAGGACCCTGGGATCACAACCCAAGCCGAAAGCAGAGGCTTTAACCCACTGAGCCACCCAGGTGCCCCTGAAAATACCATTTTCTGACAATACAAAAAATTATTACTAATATGCAGTCAACTTAAATCCCTTTATAAACTTAATACCAAATGTACTTCAAAGCTTCTGCTTTTACTATAAACACTTCTCACAAAATTTTCCTGGTTTTTCGGAAACTAGGATCAAATTGTGCTTTTAAAATAATATAAAAGGGGTGCCTGGGTGGCTACGTCGGTTAACCATCTGCCTTCAGCTCAGGTCATGATCTCAGAGTCCTGCAATTGAGCCCTGCACCAGGCTCCCTGCTTGGTAGGAAGCCTGCTTCTCCCCCTCCCTCTGACTGTCACTCTCCCAAGTAAATAACTAAATCCTTAAAAAAATAATATAATATAAACAAGTAAGGAAAACCAAAAACATACACCACAATTTGCAAAACATAAAACTATTAGAATATTAAAAAGGTTAAGTTCTCCGGGAGAATTTAACATCTTCTACTTTCATCATATCCCAAAACATCTAAGCAATATGTTTATTAAAAGTCTCCAAAAAAAGCTTTCACAAGCACTGAGTACAAGTATACCAAATTCTTAATACTGAAAATAGCACAAAAACCACTCAAGATGAATTTTTTTTAAAGCTAAATGCAGAAAATTATGTAGTCTATGCCCCCACCTCGTGTTTTAAGAAAGAACGGAGAGATTGTTGGTGATGGGGTTGAAGGCATGCTACCCCAAAATACAGTATCTTGGCATACAGATTCTTGGAAACGGAAGTACTTGGAAAAAAGGCAGAGCAAGGTCTTTTTGACCTTTCCCCCCATCCCCTTCCCCTGAAATAGGTCATAAAACCCACTTGTGAGAGATGCCTCCAGAAGAAAGGAGCATCCTCATCTCCAAAGACAGATACAAAGAAGAACCCTACAAATAGGTCTTGATAAGTTTTCCCCAGTTTACTATGTTTAACTCTTCATCAAACCCAAAATAAAATATTCAGTCTGTTCCTTTGGATCTTCATTTCCTTACGAAAGCTCCAATATCATGCAAAACTTATAAGAAATAAATTTGTATGCTTTTCTCCTGTTAATCTGTCTTTGTCAGTTTATTTTCAGACATGGCCAGGGACCCTATGAGGATCAAGAAGAAACCTTTTCCTCCCTTACAGTGACTAAACATAGTGTACTGTCTATGTCAAAAGAAAATTCCTGGAAATTTAAAACATGACCAAGTGAAAAATGCAATTAAAATGCTAGAGGAAGTAAATGCTAGTAAAATTGAGGAAATGCTAGTAAAGTTGAAGAAATCTATCAAAAAGGAAAAAAATGGAAAATAGAGAAAATAAAAGAAAACCAAGGATTCAGTCTAGAAGGTCTAACATATGAAATCAGAGTGCTAAAAAGAGACTCGAAGAAAAATCAAAGTAAGAATACAACTTTTCCCAGAACTAAAGGTCATGAGTCTCCAGATTCAAAAGGTCCACAGTGGCCAAAATAATGAAATAAAAGAAATAAAAGAAAACCACACACCAGGGATACTCATGGAAATAAAGGATAGGAAAAAATCCTAAAAGCTCACAGAGGAAAAGGTCACATGGAATGAAACAATGCCTTCAAAACTAAGTCAATATCACAACCTAGAGATATATTCTCAACCAAACTAGCAACTAAGTGTGAACTAGAATAAAGACACTTTTTTAAAACTTAAAAAGAAAAAAGTGAGAGGGCCAATTATCATATGATCTCACTGATTTGAGGAATTTGAGAAATAAGACAGAGCATCATAGAGGAAGGGAGGGAAAAACAAAACAAGACAAAACTAGAGAAGGAGACAAACCTTAAGAGACTCGTGGTCTCAGGAAACAAACTGAGCGTTGCTGCAGTGGAGAGGGGTGGGAGGGATAGGGTGGCTGGGTGATGGACACTGGGTATGTGCTATGGTGAATGCTGTGAATTGTGTAAGACTGATGAATCACAGACCTGTACCCCAGAAACAAATTATACATTATATGTTAATTTAAACATTCATTCATTCATTCATTTTTTAAACAAAAAGAAAAGAAACCAAAAAAAAGGAAAAAGTGACCCTTTCTTAAGGAGCTACTTGAAAACGTGCTTCAGGCTCTGTGAAGAGACACTGAAAGTAAGGAGAAACCAGCAAGAAGGCAGAGCCACTCTAAGTATACATCTTGGACTGTACAGTGATGCTCTGACAGCCAATCTGGCCCTGAAGACCATGTCAAGAAACCTAAAATAAGGTCCCAAAGCAGTCAAATCCTCATGAAGGAAAGACATTACCATGACTGTAATCAACCATATTCATGAGAAACCCCTACCTTGGGACCAGCGGAAGACAACTCAAAGAAGGAAAATTACTTGTGTGCTGTCTGTCCTTTCTTTTCAGTTCATTGTACCTAATAAGTAGGCCATTCCCTGCTTTTCATTCTTTGTTCATGTTGTAGAGTGGGCTAGGAACCACTCTAAACTGCCTATAATCTGCATGAATTGGCACCTTATAACTGTCTTTTCAAAAGCTAACCACAGACTTATTGTCTGTATTCCTCAGGAACTATAAATTCCACAAGGGCAGGGACTGTAGCTATGACGTTTACTGCTGCATCCCAAGCACAGGGCATGGCATGTATTAAGATGCTTTGAAATGTCTGTGGTATAAATAAGTGCATGAAAACATTAATATAGGTTATGTCAGCTTGTGGTATTATGAGTTTTTAATACATTTCACATTTCTAAATAATGCTTATTATAAAAATTAATAAGGGACTGAGGGTTGCTGGGGGGAGGGGAAGTGTGGAGAGGGTGCTTGAGTTATGGACATTGGGGAGGAAATGTGATATGGTGAGTGCTGTGAAGTGTGTAAGCCTGATGATTCACAAACCTGTACCCTTGGGGCAAATAATACATTATATGTTAATAAAAATAATAATTAACAAGGGAAAGCATATAGGTAGCTCAATATTGGTAAAACAAAAAAATATTTGATTCCTGAATTACAAAATATACGGAACTCATATCAACACAGGTCTTTTCTTTCCAATCAACCTAATTCTCAAACAAATTACAAATTTTTATGGCTTCAAGAAGAGAAACAGAACCAGGTATTTCAAATAGAAATATTTGGGGATCGCCTGGGTGGCTCAGTTGGTTAAGCATCTGACTCTTTTTTAAAATTTTATTGATTGATGAGAGAGAGAGAGAGAGAGAGGCAGAGGGAGATCAGTGTGGGACTCAATCCCAGGACCCTGGGAACATGACCTGAGCCAAAGGCAGATGCTTAACCAACTGAACTACCCATCACCCCACATCTGACTCTTGATTTCGGCTCAGGTCATGATCCCAGGGTCATGAGATCAAGTCTTCTGTGGGGCTCCATGCTCAGGGCAGAGACTGCTTAGAATTCTTACTCTCCCTTTCTCTCTACCCCTCTCCCCTGCTCACTCACACCTGCTCATTCTCTCTAAAATAAATAAAATCTTTAAAATAGAAATATTTTTATAGCCTTTTACTATTATAAATCTTAAGAGTGTGCCTGGGTGGCTCAGTCTGCGAAGCATCTACCTTCGGCTCAGGTCATGATCCCAGGGTCCGAGGATCCAGCCGCACATCTGGCTCCCTGCTCACCAAGAAGCCTGCTTCTCCCTCTTCCACTCCCCCTGCTTGTGTTCCCTCTCTCACTGTCTGTCAATTAAATAAATAAATAAAATCTTAAAAATAAATAAATATTTTCTTTAAGTTTGTTTGTTTTAGTAATCTCTATGCCCAACGTGGGGCTCAAACTCATAACCTCAGAACCAAGAGTCATGCTATTCCAACTAAGCCAGCCAGGTACCCCCTTAGAGATTTTAAGTAACCTCTACAAGCCAACATGGGGCTCTAACTTACAAACCTGGGATCAAAAGTCACATGCTCTACTGACTGAGCCACCAGGCTCCCCTTATATTTCTTTTTTTAAGACTTATTTATTTAGGGGCGCCAGGGTGGCTCAGTGGGTTAAGCCGCTCCCTTCGGCTCGGGTCATGATCTCAGGGTCCTGGGATCGAGTCCCGCATCGGGCTCTCTGCTCGGCAGGGAGCCTGCTTCCTCCTCTCTCTCTCTCTGCCTGCCTCTCCATCCACTTGTGATCTCTCTCTGTCAAATAAATAAATAAAATCTTTTAAAAAAAGACTTATTTATTTATTTGGGGGGAGTAAGGAGCAGAGGGAGAGGGAGATAGAGAATCTCAAGCAGACTACCCACTGAGTGTGGAGCCCAACAGGAGCACAATCCCACAATCCTGAGATCATGACCTGAGCTGAAACCAAGAGGTGTATGTTCATCTGACTGAGCCACCCAGGTGCCCCTAAACATTATTATGTTATTGGTAAGTTATTTTCTTATGTAAATTTAAACCAGTTTTCATGTTGATAGTTTTTACTTGGTTCTCAGGCTTACAACATTACATTGTGTATTACCTTATATTATGTTAATAAACACATAAACTTCACATATTCAATATGAAAAAAATTTCAAATTGTCTTATGAAGAACATACACTGAGTACCACAGAAACATTAAAGCTTATTTCTAATTTACCACAAAACTCATGAACATAAAGAATAAGCAGCAAAATTCCTCAGAGAATAAAACACCAAATAATCCCTATTTCTAGCTTTCAGATTTTTATCAAGTAACTTCTAAACTAAATTATAAAAATAATTTATATATTATATTGTTTCCAAATATTAAACCTGAGTTTAAAAACAGATGTTTGAGACAGGAATCAGCACATTTTTTTTCTATAAAGGTTCAGACAGAAAATGTGTTAGATTTTGGGGTGCTTGGGTGGCTCAGTCAATTAAGCATCTGCCTTCGGCTCGGGTCATGATCCCAGGGCCCTGGAATTGAGCCCCACATCAGGCTCCCTGCTCATCAGGGGAGTCTGCTTCTCTCCCTCTCTCTGCCTCTGCCCCTGCTTGTGCACACGCTCTCCCTAATAAATAAAATAAAAACTTAATTAAAAAAATTTAATATAGGGGCGCCTGGGTGGCTCAGTGGGTTAAGCCGCTGCCTTCGGCTCAGGTCATGATCTCAGAGTCCTGGGATCAAGCCTCGCATCGGGCTCTCTGCTCAGCAGGGAGCCTGCTTCCCTTCCTCTCTCTCTGCCTGCCTCTCCGTCTACTTGTGATTTCTCTCTGTCAAATAAATAAATAAAAATCTTTAAAAAAAAAAAAAAAAAGAAAGGGGAAAAAAAAATTTAATATAAAACCTCAGTGAGGGAACACAAAATTATCACCAAAAGAGGGGCAGTAGTGAATACAGACATAGGCCAGTGGTGAATACAGAAGGTTAAGTACAAAAGGTGATGTAGTTTCAATTAAGTAATATCTTTCTCTAGAATTCCAGTAAACTAGGATAAGCATCATCCCTTGTAAGGTTAACAGCAGAGGCAAGAAATAAAGAATTTACAAATGAATATCTAGAATAAATTGAAATTATAAATAAACCAAAAGATGGGTTAAAATGGCAGAGTATTTATATATGAGGTCATCTCCCTAACTAAACACATCATTCCCAATTTACTGGTTTCACTGCCCCTCAGGAGCTATGAAAAACAGAACTGGAGCAAACAAATGGCCAGCTTCATGTATCTACAAACTGATGAAAGGTGTGCCCTCTTGTAAGCAATAGGTAAGCCTAGAGAGGATCCATGTCCCAGCCAAGTAGGATAGGAAAACTTCCAAGCGGAAACAGAGACTAGTACAAATGCCACAATCAGTACAATACATCTGGGCACACAATGTGAAGGTCAGAGGGAAAGACTGCAGCTCGGGATATCTGAAACACAGCCTATAAATGAATGCAATAAGGAACCTAACACGTACATCCTATTCCCTGCCGGGAGTTAAACATCCTTTCCTCCTATTCCTGTTGTTGTTCTCACTTTCACTTTCTTCACAGAACTTGATTCTCTACAGATGACTGAAAGGTGTGGCCCCCAAACGACATAAGGTACTACTCCACTTTTATCCTCAGTTTGTTTCCCTTTGCTCGGACTCCTTCATTTTTTTATTTTCTTCTCTGCTCTTCTAGCCTGCATGTTGAATTCAAGATAGCTGTGACTCCACAAAGACAAAAGAAAAAAATGTTTTTAATTCTGCTGTTATCTACATGTAAAAATGTATACCCTGCTCACCTTATACTCATAAGGACGGCTCGTATCAAAACAAAACCAGAAAATATCAAGTGTTGGCAAGGGTGTAAAGAAATCAAAACTCTTTTTTTTTTAAGACTTTATTTATTTATTTGCAGACATAGATCACAAGTAGGCAGAGAGGCAGCTGGAGTGAGAGGAGGAAGCAGGCTCCCTGCTGGGCAGAGAGACCTGATGCATGGCTCAATCCCAGGAACTTGGGATCATTACCTGAGCCGAAGGCAGAGGCTTTAACCCACTGAGCCACCCAGGTGCCCCAAGAAATCAGAACTCTTCTGCACTGTTGGTGGAAATGTAAAATGGTACAGCCACTGTGGAAAACAGCTGGCAGTTCTCAAAAAATTACAAATAGAATTACCATATGACCCAGCAATTCCACCTCTGGATATTTACCCCAAAGAACTGAAAGCAGCATCGCAAAGAGGTATCTGCAACCCTGTGTTCACAGCAGCATCATTCACAACTAAAACATGGTAGCAACACAAGTATCCAATGACATGAATGCATAAAGCAAGTGTAGGATATACATACAATGGAATATTATTCAACCTTTAAAAGGAAGGAAATTCTGATATATGCAACATAAACATTGATGACATTATGCTAAGCAAAGCATGTCAGCCACACACACAAACAAAAACAAATACTTCATGATTCCACTTACATGAGATACTTAAAAGTAGTCAAAATCAGAGAATCAATAGAATGGCGGTTATGGGGAGTTAGTGTTTAATGGGTACAGAATTCCAGTTTCACAGGATGAAAAGAGTTATAGATATGGATGGTGGTAATGGATGCACAATATCATAAAAGTATTTAATACCATTGAACTGTACACTTCAAAATGGTTATGATAAAAAAAAATCTCTCTTTTTAAAGATTTATTCATCTATTTTAGAGAGGGCATGAGAAGGGGGAGAGGGGTTGAAGGAGACAAGGACAGAGAGTCCCAAGCAGACTCCCCACTGACCGGGGAGCCTAACATGGGGCTCCATCCCACAACCCTGAGATCACAACCCAAGCTGAAACCCAGAGATGGCCACTTAACAGATTATGCTACTCAGGTGCCCCCAATGATAAATTTTGTTATTAAGTATTTTGCCGCCAAAAAAAAAAAAAAAAAAAGTATGCCCTGCTAGAAAGCAGGAATTATGGTTAGCAGAAATAAAGAAATAAAGGTTGCTTTATTTTTTTCTTGGCTCCTCCACCAATGCATATTGGAAACCACTATGCTATTGTCAAATTGAACATATTTACTATTTCCTGAACCTGCTCCATTGGACTAGTTACCATTTTCCTGCCTTACTCCTATTTTCTTAACCTAGAATGTCCTACATGGTTGCCCCTCATTTCAGTCTAAAATATTCTACACTTTCTTCAAGAGCAGCAAAAATGGCATTTCCAAGAACCTGCCCAAAAGAGCTATTGCCTCTTTCTGTCCACAGTAGCTTTTTCAGATCTCTATTTCCAAATACTACAGCAACTTTGTATCATGATTGCTTGTGTGTGTTCTCTTACTGCAGAAGAACATGCTCAAAGACTTATATATAAAAATCCTGTTTGGGGCACCTGGGTGGCTCAGTGGGTTAGGCTGCTGCCTTCAGCTCAGGTCATGATCTCGGGGTCCTGGAATCAAGTCCTGCATCGGGCTCTCTGCTCAGCAAGGAGCCTGCTTCCTTCTCTCTCTCTCTGCCTGCCTCTCTGCCTACTTGTGATCTCTCTCTGTCAAGTAAATAAATGAAATCTTTAAAAAAAAATCCTGTTTGCTTTTTATGCTTTTTCAAAAATTAGAGAGATGTTTGTAACTCAGTGCTGCTTAAAAGGTAAGTGAAGATTGGAACTAGATGTCATCTAGAACCCATAGTTTCAGCCTTAGGTCAAAAAACCAAAGGTTTTTTCCCCTTGGTATCTCAATTGGCTATACAGAGGCTGTTCTGCAAAGCATAGGCAAATAAATCTTCTGTTCTACTCCCAGCACCAACTGAGCCATGCCAGCTCTTCAACTACTTCAAAATTACTTCAGCTCTTCAAAATTACTCAGAAAACTGAAGTATTCCATCCTCAGAAGACTGAAAGCAGAAAGAGCAATACTTGGATACTATTCATCAATATATTCAAAAGTAAGTAAGAGAGCGTTTCCAGGCAATGTCTTCTCTGGGTAGCCTGCAATTCTTACCTCACTACCAAGCAAAATAATCATACTGTCCACCTAAAGAGCAGTAGCCCCCAGTGTTTGGAGTTCCTAAGATACTGCCTACACATGTGCTGTTCTTACTTCTTGGCCTACAGTCCCTCATCCTCATCCCCCTTACAGGCTTAGCAAACACCTCAAAAACCCAGGTAAGAAGTCAAATTCTCTAGGAAACCTTTTCTGACCACTTGGAGAGTAAGATTTGATAGAAACAAAAGGCATTCATTAGTCTTTACGATATCAATTAAAATTAGAATAGGGGTGCCTGACTGGCTTAATCGGTAGAGCACACAACTCTTGATCTTGGGTTTGTGAGATCAAGCCCCACACTGGGTATATAGAGATTTCTTTAAAATCTTTAGGGGCGCCTGATTGGCTCAGTGGGTTAAGCCGCTGCCTTCAGCTCAGGTCATGATCTCAGGGTCCTGGGATCGAGTCCCATATCGGGCTCTCTGCTCAGCAGGGGCCTGCTTCCTTCCCTTCCCCTCTCTCTGCCTGCCTCTCTGCCTGCTGTAATC
This sequence comes from Mustela nivalis, assembly GCF_964662115.1. NCBI lineage: Eukaryota > Metazoa > Chordata > Mammalia > Carnivora > Mustelidae > Mustela > Mustela nivalis. Next base: position 59,867,233 of record NC_139027.1, read on the forward strand.
TCTCTCTGTCAAATAAATAAATAAAGTCTTTAAAAAAATAAAATAAAATAAAATAAAATAAAATCTTTAAAACAGGGGTGCCTGGGTGGCTCAGTGGGTTAAGCCTCTGCCTTCGGCTCAGGTCATAATCTCAGTCCTGGGATAGAGCCTCCAACAGGCTCTCTGCTCAGCCCGGAGCCTGCTTCCCCATTTCTCTTCTCTGCCTGCCTCTCTGCCTACTTGTAATCTCTGTCAAAAAATAAATAAAATCTTAAAAAAATACTTAAAATCTTTAAAATAAAATAAAATTACTCAGAATGTCTAGGATCACACCTGAGATAATACCTCTAATATTTCCATGAAACAGTCCATTTACTCTTTGTGAAATAACTGTTTTGCCTTTCCCCCCGCCCCCGGATTCAAATCCTGTAAGCAAAAGCAGTTTAAAAAAAAAAGAATGCCTCTTAAAGTCTAAGCAGTTTCAAAACAAATAGCAGATGCAAAAAAACAGATGAAATTTCAACACCATCTTTAACCAAAGTGTGATTTTAGACTAACTAGACTTAGATGCCCTGAGCCTGTTTCCTATTCTTTAAAATAGGTATCCACCTAGTACAGTTCCTCACTGAAGGGCCACAAAAATCGAAAATCATTTTTATTGTCTATCTCTAGAGTATACTTCAACACTGGATTCATTCAGGTGACTAGCTCTCAGTCTGAAACTGTGTTGTTCAATGGCCACAGGTAACTACTGGTCACTTGAAATCTGGCTAATACAAAATGACATGTGCTTTAAGTGTAAAATGTATACATTTCAAAGACTCGGCGAAAAAAATACCTTATTAACATTTTGTATGTTGATTACATGAAAAGAGATAATACTTTGGATCCACTGGGTTAAATGTAATAAAATTAATTTCATCTGCTTCTTTTTAACTTTTTTAATGTGGCTTTTAGAAAATTTTAAATTAGATGTTTAGCTCTCATTACATGTTTACTGGACAGGCGGACTTATACTTGACTTCAAGCTAGTAAATGCGCTCTTTTAACCATACCATGCACTACTTGACACGGGTTCACTCCGGCGAACCCTCCACCCACTATCCCAGCATGCAGTGGCTCACTTTAACTTCCACAACCTCGGAAAGCTAGACTTAACAGCTCTTTAATTTTAATTTTAATCTAGAGCGCACAGATTCGCCAAAGCAACTCGAAATTGCTGCCCACACAACAACAGAGGAAAAAATGGAGAAAAAGCCCGCAGTCCTGCCTGTTCCTGTCTGCTCCAGGGCACGGAGCTTGAGCAGAAAGGGATCACCCTTAAGAATGTGACAGGCGGCGACGGAGCGAGCGCCCCGCATCTGAAGAATATAATGTAGAGCCCACGAAGTGGAGGTGTAAGAAGAAAAGCCTTCTCAGCTTCTGGGGTGCCCAATCTGAGAGCGGAGGGGAAGGGGTTGGGCTCAGCGGCCGCAGCTGCGGGGAGGACGGATACCTTAAGAATCCCCCTCATCTTCGCCAGAAAGGGGCGGAACTCCTCGAGTGACACCTCGGGATAGAGCTGGCTCCGTAGCAGCTCCTCCGTGATGCCTTGGTGCCCATAGAAAGCTTCCTGGGCCAGGCCGTTCAGCAACCCACTCAGGGCTTTGGAGCTCTCAAGCTCGCCCGCCATGGTCAGCAGCAGCCCCGCCCCGCAACAGCTGAGCGAGGGCCCCACTACGGCACCCGGGATGGGCCTAAATGGCTTGGGCAAAGGCGCCCGGGACAAATGGCGGCCAAGTTCCACCAGAGGTCAGTATCGGCAGCTCTCAGCTTTGCTCCGCAAAACTCATCCCCTTAGGTTGCCACCAGGGAGCCATCCATTCAGTTCAGAAGAATCACTTTACTTACTGATCCCCTTCCTCATTGCAGGGTCTGCTGAAAGGAAAGGTCTACCTGTTGGAGATCAGTTGAGATGGGGAACTATCCATAAAATCTTAAAAAAAAAAAAAAAAAAAAAGAGAGATGGGAAACTATCCAATGAAGGTGGCAGTTTAACTTTGGAACCGCTGCGCCTCATTCCAGGCCTTACAAATCCGCTAACTGAATAGGATCATTCATATCGATCTATCACTCGTATCTAATCTCTGCCTAATCATTACCTGACCACCTTTTGTCCCAGAAAATTTAACTATCCCCAGATAACATAAAGTGTTTGCTAGGATTGTTACTTGCCTTTTTACAATTATGGGTCCTGTCTTTCTGGCTAAATCGGTGTGGCTCTGATCCAATGCTCCTTTCTATAATAAAGATTTTGCTAACATTTTCTTTACAATCCTGAAATGAAATGCATGGGTTATGTAACTTTCTACCCATATGATTTCAAAAAATCAATATGTTATTCGCTCATAAAAAGGAATGAGGTACTGATACATACTACAACATGGATGAATCTTAAAAACATGCTAAGTGAAAGAAGACGGAGATAAGGTAAGATCCTATTTACATGAAATGTTCAGAAAAGACAAATCCATAGGGACAGAAAGATTTCATGGTTGCCATGGACCTAGAGGAAGGGGGAATGGATTTCTTCCAGGGGTGACAAACATGTTCTAGAATTAGATATTGATATGGTTACACAACTTTGTAAATATGCTAAACCCACCGAATTATACACTTTAAAAGCTGAATTTCACAGTATGTTAATTATATTTCAATTTAAAAGTCAACATAATGACCTAATTATAATTTAGAATAAAAACAAAAGGAAATTAATTTAAACATACATGTTTCAATGTGTAAGTGTTGGGGCATAACTATAGTAGGTGACTAGGAGACATATGGGATAGCCAAATCCCTGCAGCTTTATGTTGAACCTTCTGTGACAAATACAAATTGATATAGGTATGCTGCTGTATTGGTGATTCCAGAGAGAAAGAGAGAGCAGCTGCTACTGGTAACTTGATCTTCTGTAATGTGAACAAAGGTTGGTAGTTGCTCAGAACAAAAACATTCTTTCCTCACTTTACCCAGTAACTGTAAACCAGGAATGTTCTGTGTATATTAAAACCATGTTAAGAACATAAAAACAATGGTGTAACTGAGTTCCATTTCAGACTCAGACAATAATAAACATGTAGGTTTTTCACCTAAGTGAATATCCCCGTGCATAGCAGGATGTTTTATTCACCCGGCCCTGTCCAGCTTAGGCCATCCCTCCCTTTCAGGACAACTGACAACCCCTTTCAAGGCATAGTGCCACCTTGTTGCAGTGTTGAGAATCACTGATCTAGACGATCTAATGTTTATCCAGTGTTTGACTGAAGTCAAGAGGCATTCTTTATAATAGAAAAGATGTATCTCTTTCCCTAGAGGAATTAATTTTCTAAAAGGCAAATTCAGAGATGCTTTCACAGCTCCAAGAAAAGCAAACCTAGAGATAAATTATACATTGTGTTAAGTATGCCTACAGGAATTGCAGAAAATGGTCAGCATAAGGGGGGAAAGAGTTATGAGTGGAAACAGCACGGCCCGCCTGAGCCTACAGCAAGCTCCAAGCACATAACTTCCAAATTACCTACCAGAAAGTACCATTTATTTCTATTTCTATGGAAGTACCATATATTTCTATTTCTATGAAACCTTCCTAACAGTCTGATATTATTCTATATAATCTTTACCACCTGATAGATGAGAAATATTAGCTTATTTTCACTTGTATTTCTTAAATTTGAGAAAGAATACTTTTTAATATATATTTATTGACTACTTGTATTTCCTCCCATTTTCTTGACAATTCTCTATAGAGTTTCTGTCACTTCAGTAGAGCTCTTACACACTAGGAATATTAATGATTCTCACCTATATTGAGATATTTTCCTAGGTTTAGATAGTTGGATCTGTCAACCTGCATAGAAGTCTCTAAGGTTATTCACCACTTGCTATAAAGTATATCTCTGAATAACTGAGAATGGTTTTTGTTTGTTTGTTTCTGTTTTTAGAGAGGGAGAGAGGTCAGAGGGAGAGGGAGAAAGAATCCCAAGAGATTCCACGCCCAGCACAGATCTCACAACCCTGAGATCATGACCTGAGCAGAAACCAAGAGTCAGACACTTAAACTACTGAGCCACCCAGGCACCCTGAGAGTGGTTTTAATTTGCTTCTTTTGCTTACCTAATTTTTCTAAATGTTTAGAGTGCACATGTAATAAAAGGTTATATAATGAAAAGATAAGTAGTATGTCCTAAAATCAAAATCCTTTTAATAAAAAGCTTTAAAGAACGTATGTGTTCGGGTACCTGGATGGCTCAGTGGATTAAAGCCTCTGCCTTTGGCTCAAGTCATGATCTCAGGGTCCTAGGATCGAGCCCTACATCAGGCTCCTGCTCAGCCGGGAGTCTGCTTCTCTCTCTCATTCTTCCTCTGTGCTTTCCCTCTCTCACTCTTTCTCTCTCAAATAAATATTTTTTTTTTAAAAAGAACATATGTGTTCTACATGACTGAGAAAAGCCATATACCTTACATAGTGTTTCTTGAATGCTTTGATAACAGAACATGCTCTCAGAATCCAATAGATACCTCAGATACTTTCTCCCCAAAATATACACCAAATGTAGCCTACAATATCTAGGGGTTAATTTACCCCTCTGAAGTCTTTCTATAAACCTACTTTTCTACTGGCCCTAAGAACTCCCTCTCAGCGCTCTCAGGTCTAATTAAAACAAGAAACAGATGACTTAAAAACAATGGAAACTGAGGCACCTAGGTGGCTCAGTGGGTTAAGCCTCTGACTTTGGCTCGGGTCATGAGCTCAGGATCCTGCATCAGGCTCTCTGCTCAGCAGGGAACCTGCTTCCTCCCCTCCCGCTCTGTCTGCCTCTCTATCTACTTGTGATCTCTCTAATAAATAAATAAAATCTTAAAAAAAAAAAAACAATGGAAACTACTGTACATCACTACCACCATTTAACTCTTATCCTATTGTATGTAATACCTGGACATATCACTGCCTGCCTGAGCCGACAGCAAGTTCCAAAACACCAATGTGATCAATAAAAGAAAATCATCCTGTACCACCAGGAGCTGCCATTGTCAATGCAGCTATTAAGGTTAGTTAACAGCTGCATTGCTGGAATGCCTTTCAAACGAAAGTATTAAAGCACAACGTTTTATTTTATTAAATTTCAAAACACAACCTGTTTCACAGATAACCTGGGCACCGTCCTATTAAAAGGATTACCTAAGGCAAGGCAGCCGCAAAGAAAAGACCCGGAAGCCTTGGCTCAAATGGAAAATACAGGCACCTAATACAGCCTTCTAAGAAAATAGGTTTCCATTCTAAGTTCCATTAACCAACTGGTCACTTCTTTTAAACTCCTCCTTTTATGGTTCACAGGCTGTTTGATCCAGGGCCAGAAATAGGAGTTTTTGTAAGACTTTCCATTTCTGAAAATGTTAAAATAAGAAATATGGGCCAAAATAATGTGCAAACACAATGGCCCAAAGTTTTGCAATAAACTCTTCCTGCTCCCTGTCTCTACTCTACCTTTTCAAATTCTATTTTAATTACCATGTACTCCATTCAGCCAGCCACTCAGCAGCTATTAGTGGAGAGCTTTATGCCATTCTGCTAGGCTCCAGGGGATACAGAAATGAACAAAACAGTCTCTGTACTAAAATCTTACATTCTGGTAAAGGAAAATGATATGTAAATGAAGGGCAGAAGAATATGCTGCCTTAAAATGTGCCACTTTGGCATAAGGATTTTTTTTTTTTAACTAAAGGCAATGAGAAGCAGATACAAGAAAAGCTTCTGGCCCTCCTATTTACCTAAAAGCAGGACAAAAATTTTCAAAGGTCTCCTTCCTCCATCCACAGGAAAGAAAAGAGTTTATCCCAGGAGACAACTTTAGACCATTACCAATGAAGAAGGCATGGAAATAAAACTGCTGTGCCACAAATCTCTTGTTTACTGGGATTTTCCTGGTCATCATCCCATAACTTGACTGGTCTTCCTGAACTTTCTTTCTTTTCTGCTGAAAATGGCATATAAACTGGAGCTCTAAGCCATTGCTTTGAGTTACTCATTTTTCCCTGGGTACCTCACATGTATACATAAGATATACATGTTAATAAACTTGTTTTTCTCATTAATCTATCTTTTGTTATGGGGTCCCTGCCAAGAATTTATTAGATACAAAATTATTTTTTCTTCCTTTACTTAAACAAATGACTAAAATACAAGGAACTAAGGATTACTACTACTAAGTATCTAGAAGTAACTATCAGATTTGGTAGAAGAAAGAAAAACTAACTCAAACTCAGCTTGTATAGGTCAGAGTAGCTTAATGGGGAAGAGTGTTAAAGGAGGTAATCAAGAGGATGTGACACTAGTTGACCCATGAACTGGAGCTGTGCAATCAGAGGCTCCTCATGCCTTCCCATCCCTGAAATGTACATTCTGTCCAGTTCTCACAGTGGAAGCTATTCCAAGGACATGGTATGTAGAGAGGTGTTGTTGAGACCATCTGGATGGTATATGTGACTGAGCTCACTTATAGCTTCTATATGAACTTTAAGATGATGGGTCCAGAGATCTACTCATCTTGCAAGCCACCCAAGAAAAGCTTCATAAGTAAATTTCCTCCTTTACCAAAACTACCTACTGGGGCACCTAGGTGGCTCAATGGGTTAAGACTCTGCCTTCGGCTCAGGTCATGATCTCAGGGTCCTGGGATCGAGCCCTGCATTGGGCTCCCTGCTTGGCGGGAATCCTGCTTCCTCCTTCCTCTCTGCCCGCCTCTCTGCCTACTTGTGATCTCTCTGTCAAATAAAATCTTAAATTAAAAATTAAAAAAAAATAAAACTACCTGCTGCCATTTTTTAGTGGTATGCCTCTTTCTTTAGTCTTTCCTGCCCTCCATGTACAAGACCTGGTTTCAGATTTCATCCAGGAATCTGAGGTTGCAAACCAACAAGTAACCTGACATGTTGCAGGGGAAATAGCATGTTCCTATGTCTGGAGACATGAAAGAGTGGTATGTTGAGGTACACTGTGAACTCCATTGTTTAATGATGGCACAGGACATACCACACCAAAATACGGAACCTTGGCGTAGTGATTATGTGACGAAACATGAGAAGCAAAACCTAAGAAATAACAGGTACGGGAAGAACTCCATGATCTCCCCCTTTTTCTTCTGAAGTAGATCAGAAGACTCTCATGTGAGAGTTGCTCTCCCTGTACCTGAGCATTATTATCTCCAAAGATGGAGGAGGCCAAGAGGAAACTGAACAAACAGGCCTTGCTGAGTTTTCCCAGTTTACAACCCTCAGCTCTTTATCTTTTTGTCCTATCACATTTTTTTCTCACAACTTTCCACTGTTCATCAAATCTAACATAGTTTAACCACTTCTTCAGGTCTTCTTCTCTTTATCAAGCCTCCCATGTCACATAAAACTTATATTAAATAAATTTGTATGCTTTTCTCTTGATCTGTATTTTGTTACAGAGCCCCAGCTAAGAAGCTTGAAGTGCAGAAGGGAAAAGATTTTTCCTCCCCTACTGTAGCATGAATAGAAGGAGGAGCCTAGAGTAATAAATCTGGAAAGATAAACAGAATCTGTGTCATAAAGTGGAGAATTTACATGTAATGCTGGCTTTTATACTTAGTCATTGAGGAGTAACTGAACAGTTGTAAGCAGGGGAGTAAAAGATCAGATTTTCAGAGTTTCTTAAAAAAAGATTTATTTATTTGAGGGTTGCCTGGGTGGCTCAGTCAGTTAAGCATCTGCCTTTGTCTCAGGTCATGATCCCAGAGTCGTGGGCTCCCTGATCAGCAGAGGGCCTGCTTCTCCCCTCTTGCTCCCCCTGCTTGTGCTCTCCTTGTCAAATAAATAAAATAAAATAAAATATGTATTTATTTATTTGAGAGTGCATGGGCATGCAAGCTCACAGAAGCTGGGGGAGAGAGAGGTAGAGGGAAAGAATCTTCAAGCAGATTCCCCATCGAGCATGGAGAGCAACATGGGGGTCCATCCCAGGACCCAAGAGATCATGACCCATGAGATCATGACCTGAGCAGAAGGCTTAACCAACTGAGCCACCCAGGTGACCCATCAGATTTGCATTTTTAAGATTCCTCTGTGTGGTGGGTGGCACATACCTGCCTGACGAGTTGTGAAGGAACAAGGAAGGCCAAGGCTAGACTATCACTGAAAGCAAACAGGTGATGATGTGGGTTTGACTAACAAATCTTGCATCGGGCTCCCTACTCAATGGCAAGCCTGCTTCTCTCTTTGCCTGCCACCTCCCCTGCTTCTGCTTTCTCTCTCTGTGACAAATAAATAAAATCTTAAAAAAAAAAAAACCTCTTTATTGGTAAATATTTCATTATATTTCTCTAAAAGATAAAGACTTTTTTGAAAAACCATAATTATTTACATAAAATGTAAGTCCATAATCAACTATAAATCCATACTCAATAACTATAAATCCATACTCAAATTTCTCTCACAAACTTCATATTTTTTAACTGTCTGTCTGAATATTTAAGTATTTAATTAACCTTAATTAATTAATAGGCCCCAAGCCTATTTTACTAAGACATATTGCTTGCATCATTCTTTTACTTCTTTTAAGTTTATTTACTTATTTAAGTAATCTCTATACCCAACATGGGGCTTGAACTCATGACCCCAAGACCAGAAGTCAGACCCTCTCCTGATTAAGCCAGCCATGCACACTCATTCCTTTTTTTTAATCTGAAGTTTCTTTTCATCTGTACGTTCCCCTTCCATCTTGCTATTTTCTTTTCTTACAATGTGTTTGCAGGTCATGTATCCTAAAGAGTTTCCCACGTTCTATGTTTTATTGATTGTATCCTCATGGGGTATCATTTTTAAAAACCATATTCTATCCTGTATGTCCTGTAAACCTGTAAATTAAAAATTAGATCTAGGGCACCTGGGTGGCTCAGTGGGTTAAGCCACTGCCTTCGGCTCAGGTCATGATCTCAGGGTCCTGGGATTGAGTCCCGCATCAGGCTGTCTGCTCAGCAGGGAGCCTGCTTCCCCCTCTCTCTCTCTCTGCCTGCCTCTTCATCTACTTGTGATTTCTCTCTGTCAAATAAATAAATAAAATCTTTAAAAAAAAATTAGATCTAGGAACTTCATTAGACTTAGGTTCAATTCTTTTTTTCTTCCATTGGGAAGTATCTAATGTCTGCTTGCCTCTCTTATGTTGTGCCCCATGACTTGACCTCCAAAACAACAATAACTTATTTTGCCTACAAATTTGCAGTAACTAATATTAGTGAATTCCTATTTTTAGATAGAAAATCTGGTTTACTTAAAACAGATCACAAAGTGGGGCGCCTGGGTGGGTCAGTGGATTTAGGCTCTGCCTTTGGCTCAGGTCATGATCTCAGGGTCCTGGGATCCGGCCCCGCATCGGGCTCTCTGCTTGATGGGGAGCCTGCTTTCCCCTCTCTCTCTCTGCCTGCCTGCCTGTGATCTCTCTCTCTCTCTCTGTCAAGAGAATAAATAAAATCTTAAATAAATTTTTTAAAAAGACCATGAAGCTTCTAAGTTTGCCGGAATCCTCTTTTGGTTTTTCCGTTTCCCATCTTCAGACACATTTCACTGGAAAGCTTACAAAGTGATAAAAATGTCAACCAGAAATATTTCAGGGAAAATTAGGAAAATCAAATTAAATTTAAGGAAAATGGGCCTCTGTTTCATGTAATATTGCAAGGCAAACAAAAAAATGAATGATGCAAGTAATATGGCTTAGGAAAAATAGTGCTTGATGGTTGTCTCAATGACATAAACTAATGCAGAGAAGAAAAACAGATTATACATAATAACAATAAAAACCATTGTCTCTGCTGTGGAAAATTGAGAAAACATATACACATCCCTCTCCCCTTTTCCAAACCCAAACAGAGCTTAGCTCAGTTTTGTTATTAGAGGCTAAGCAAGTCATTTACCATCCATCCAAGCAAGACAACCCTCACCTGGATGGATGGCCAAGTATTACTGTTTTATAAAACCTACTTTACAAATCATTAAAGAATCTCTGTAAGGCTATTGCTATTGCCAACATTCTCACATCTGCTTGGATCTGACAAGATTTTTTTTTTTTTCAATATTTCCATTCTTCACTAGCAACAGTGCTTTTGCATAGCATACACAAGTTTGCACATTTTAATACTTAACGTAATCCCATTCTAATGGGGAATTAATGCATACTGACACTTTTAAGCAATCAAATTTTCAGCACTTATTTATTGGTAATTGGTAATTTGGGGGGATAAAAAGTAACTCCAATTTGTCACAGAAAAAGAAAAAAATATCTTTAGAACTTGAAAACTTTAATTAAAGCAATTGTGTTACCCCATGGGGACAAAAAAGCCAGTAATGGCATCTTCCAAATTCTGCTCTTTTATGGCTAACAGGTCTACAACTTACACTGATACAACTAGTAGGATCTAACCAGCCTTTAGAGATCATGTAATTTAATCCTATTATACAGGTGAGGAAAATGAGACCAAAAGAACTTAAATGACTTGCCAAAGATCCCATAGTTAATTAGCAGAGTAGAACTTTGAAGCCAGGATTTTGGATCCCCAAATTAACACTGTTTCTAGCATCACACACTTGTTTCCACGACTGCACATCAGTTGTCTTAACAAGTAATCATGACATTGATGAGCTACATCAAAGAAGTCTGGTCCTTTTAAATAGAAATTAGCTTGGTTTTGGCTTGCATCATGATGGGGGCGGTCATAAGATGGAGCCCCCTATGAGCTCTGCACTCAGCAGGGATTCTGCTAGATTTTCCCTCTCCCTTTCTCTGTCACCCTTCACCCCCCACCTTGCTCACGCACTCATACTCTTTCTCTCTAAAATAAATAAATAAATAAATCTTAAAAAATAAAATAGAAGTCAGCACCAGAGGCATATGAGTTGAAAGCACCTTAGGAAGGGTCATCTTTTAATGCTCATTTCCTCATGGTGAGTAAAAGCACCTAGAGATAATAGGATTAAGTACTCAATATATCCCAGACATCCCTGCTTTATAAGCGCTTAATATTTATTTGTGAAAGAACATTAAACAAACTTATCTTACATGAACTTCCATAATGAAAAGTGGTAACAGGAGCCCAGCAGTTCAGCTCATGATCTGGGAAGTCGTTGCTCTGAATGGAAATACGGTTTCAATCTATTTACTTACAGGTTTACCTGTAAGTTCTTTGTGCTTTGGCTGGCTACCTTATCTACTAAAAATTAACAATAATTATTATTACTATTATAATTATAATTATTATAGCGTCCACTTCATAGGATTATAGCGAAGATTTAAAGAAATAAAATATCTAAAGGGGTTAGCAATGCACCTAGCACACAACTGAACTAAAATAATTTGGCTCCCTGTAAGTGGTTCATGTTATGTGTAAGAAGCTAGTAACAACGAGAGCGTTGTAAGACAGGCAGTCCCGGTTTGGCAATCACAGGTTCAAAGCAAAAGTCTCTGCAATTTAACAAGAAGTTTTTATACCTCTAACTACCCCCCAGTAACAATCAATAGGAGACAATCAACACTTAAACCAAATGAAAACAGGCACCCATTCCAAACCTTTCTTCCAACTCCCTTTCAAAACGAACAAAATTGAACAAAATACAGGACTAAGCCGCCCAGCAAAAACCAGCTCAGCCCCGACCATTCATATGTAATCCGGTAGCCCACAACACCTCTGAGACGCGTAGGGTTTGAATTAACGGAAGGGACCTCACGACCCAGGCCAGGGCAGCGGGCGATGTTGATGCCCAACGCCCGCCTTTAAAATCATGGGTTTTCCTGGCTGCCTCGCAAACGTCCTCCCTCAGCGCGCCTCCACCCCGGGCCCGGGGCCAATGCTCCTAGTAAACCCCCAGTTGGCAGCCACAGCCGCCTCAACCGGCGCGCGGCGGGCAGCCTGCTACGTCACGTCGGCGCCGCGCCGCGTGGCAGGCCCCCTCTCCACCTCCTCCTCCCGGCGTCCGCGCTGCTTTCTGGAAGCTTCGTGAAGGCGGTGGGCGCGTTCCGTTAGTCTGCGGCCGGCTGGAATCCGGGTCCATCCGTCCTTCGCGAGCCCACGCAGACCCAGCCAAGTTTGCCATGCCGGAGAACGTGGCACCCCGAACCGGGGCGCCAGCCGGGACTGCCGGCGGCCGCAGCAAAAGCGCCTATCAGGACCGCGACAAGCCGGCCCAAATCCGCTTCAGCAACATCTCGGCGGCCAAAGGTATCGCTCCCTCAGTCCGACCCGAGGCCGTGCGGGGTCGAGCTTATACTCTCATCCTGAACTTGGGTTGCTAAAGCTCATTTTTCTGTTACTTGAGATAATCTAGTCCTTCCAGGGATGGCAGCTCAGTTGAGGGATCTCTTATGTATTCTGCCGGTAATTCCCAGGGCCAAGTATGGAGATCTTGAGGCTGGCCCTATTGGTCTTACACGCTCGTAATTTTTCATCCCTGGCGGGTAATCACGCTTCAGGGGAAAGATGTCGAGGACCGCAAGCAGCCGTCCCTTGGGATCTGACACATAAGCGCTGTCGTTTAAATGCGTATGGGTTCCACTGGTGGTAGAATGTTGTTTGCAGAATATATTTTAGTTTTCAAATGTTCCTATAAAAATATTTAAAGACGCTCCTGGCGCAACTGATGAAACGAATTTGGTTAACTCCGCGCTTACGTTGGGGCGGGGCCCTTTGTACTGGGCTGTGGAGGAGACTCACCTGTTCTGATGGAGCGTGTGTGCCTTTACGTTCTCCCTGCATGTCCAGCCAAACGCAAGCAAGTCTAGAAATATGGACGATTTATTGGTGTTTTTTTGTTTTCTATAACTGTATGGTATGTAATAGCAATGAAAACCTGAGTTACAGTTCTCTGTTAACCATTTCTGAGTGGCTTTGTGACCTTCGACCTTTAGCCAACCCATAAAATTGAAGAAAGTGTTCGCACTCTCCCCCCCCCCACCCCACCGGAGTTGCGAGAATTAAGAGTAGTTGTTGAGACAGAAGAGCCTGGAAAAATGAGAACGAAGACTTAGAGATCTTAGCTGATGTATATTGAGTATTGAAATGTAGTGCGTTTTTCATTACAGTTAGAGATTAAAGTGCGAGAAGACCTGAGAGGTGAAGATTGAAAGGGTAGGATGGGGCCAAATCTTGAAGGGCCTAGTGAGCAGAGGCCACCTGAATTATCTGTGAAGCTGACCTTTTTTTTTTTTTTTTTTTTTTTTAAATTTCTTTTAAGTGTAACAGAATTCATTGTTTAGAACCTGACCTTTGGCTCAGTGGGTTAAAGCCTCTGCCTTTGGCTGGTGGCATGATCCCAGAGTTCTGCTCAGCAGGGAGCCTGCTTCCTCCTCTCTCTGCCTGCCTCTCTGCCTACTTGTGATCTCTGTCAAATAAATAAATAAAATCTTAAAAAAAAAAAAAAAGAAAGAAAAGAACCTGACCTTTTTAAATGAGAACTCAGAGGGGCACAACTAGTCTTTCCAAGTCAGACAAAACCCAACAAACTTGATGGAGAAAAGTTGCTTTAGTTTAGGTGCATTTTCAGGATAATTCAGGGAGTCAGTTTTTTCTTTGGATGTTATCTCAAAAGCATGCCCCCCGAAAATTGGTTGATAATGTAAAAACCATAAACACACAGAAAAGTAATACTAGTTCTAGTACTCTTCAGGAGTTCCTTTTAACAGACTCTGCTGTGTGCCATACTGTATCTTAAAAATCAGATGCTTTGGGAGATGTAAGCAGTCTGAAATCTTTTATTTTTTGGATAGGGTGTGTTTTCCTAACTTCATGTAGATGAGTGTGAGGGCATTCTTAAAGTGAATTGGTCTATTGGTGAATCATGGCCATGGGGTCCTCTAAAATCTCCTGAGAGGCTAATATTGACTGGATAATTAGGAATAGCAGTCCAAAATTATGAGACAATTAAATAGAAGATAAGTTTTAATTATAGCAATTTTTTTTGTCCTTAAGGTCTTTAAGTATTATTCATGCAGTAAAAGGAAGTATGCTGGTTGTGGAGTATAAGATGATTAGGGCACAATCTCAGCCCTGTGTATATGGGGTGAGGTGGTATGTGAGGAAGGGGAGTCTTGGGCTTCTCAAAGAAAAGGGGATTTGTCTTGACTGTTCATCAACTCCAGTTTCCCTTCAGTGGACCAATAAACATTCTTAGAGAAGTTAGTAAGAGTAAGTAACTTTGGAATGGTAAACTATATACCCATCGATGTTTCATAATGTACTGATGATGACTGAAAGCTAGGGTTTTTGTTTGGGTTAAGATTTGGGGGTTTTGTTTGGGTTTATTTGGTGGCAGGGTATGTAAAGATGGGCAACATCTTCACATCGGGTGGACAAGTCTTAGCCTTCAAAAATTACACTCTGTATTTAGAGAAGACAGAATAGACAAATAAGGGGAATTATATAGTAGGAAGTCTTGCCTCTCCTGTTGCTTGTGTTCTCTTAAGGAATGGAGAAAAAATGCAGTCTCCATTTTGAGTTCATAATTACATTGTGCTTATTTTGATACTTAGAGGAAGGTTAGGTAAATCCTCAAATTTTATTCTACCATAGGCAGGGCACAAGTATAATGTACAGTGACTTTAACAACAAAAGGTGAGTGTCGTACAGTTAAAGGAATAAATTACTGGGTTTCCAGTAGATTATTATTAGACAGTGAGTTTTCTTTAATAGACAGAGTAAATGGTTGCACACCATATCCTAATAAGGACAGATGATCATTTGAGAGGAGAAATACGTTGCTTTTTTTAAAGAGGTTCTGATTTCTTCCTTCTGTTTACAGCTGTTGCTGATGCTATTAGAACAAGCCTTGGACCAAAAGGAATGGACAAAATGGTAAAAAAAAAAAAAACAAAAACAAAAAAAACCAGATTATTCATTGCATATTGGGTGCTGCTGTCTACACTGCAGATTCTCAATAGTGGGTTAAGATATGCTGCCTAAAGAGCAAAAAGTGCTAGAAGAGTACTTTGAGAGTTTAGAAGACTAATAGATTGCTTTGGGGTGAGCAGGACTTAAGTATAATTCATATATTTTTAATGATCTTTATACAGTGAAAGTACATACACAAAAGTTGTTATCGGTTGTGTTGTTACATGAGAAGTAGAGTAAGGTTGTAGCTATACATGCTTGAGTTCAATGTTCCTTATTGCTGTAACTGTGACCCTGCATGGTTCTGTGGAATTTCAGTTGTTCTGGTGTGACTGACAGGCAGCATAAAACATTGCAGTGCATTCCAGACCATCCAGTTTTGAGAAATATACCCTCAAATTCAGTGCTAATTAACATCCAAAATGAGAGAGAAACCATATGAAGGATTATCTGGATGATACACAGATGGTATTATTCTGTGTGGATGTTTTAAAATCTGTCCCTGCTAGTGAGCCTGTTTATCCTTTGTTGAAAATACTAAGACATAAGTTACTTTTTTGAATATAAGAATTGTATTTACTGTGTTGTGGTGCTTTTTGAAAATTTATGGTGTCATTTCTTTCTTTCTTTTTTTTTTTTTAATTATTTTTATTAACATAAATTGTATTATTTGCCCCAGGGGTATAGGTCTGTGAATCATCAGGCCTACACATTTCACAGCACTCACAATAGCACACACCCTCCCCAATGTCCATAACCCAACCACCCCTTCCCTACTCCCCCACCCCTCAGCAACCGTCAGTTTGCTCTGTGAGATTAAGAGTCTGTTATGGTTTGTCTCCTTCCCGATCTCCTCTCGTTTTGTTTTTTCCTTCTCTACCCCCCACAGCCCTCTGCCCTGCCTCCCAAATTTCTCATATCAGAGAGATCATATGATAATTGTCTTTTCTCTGATTGACTTATTTCACTCAGCATAATACCCTCTAGTTCTGTCATGTCTTTGCAAATGGCAAGATTTCATTTCTTTTGATGGCTGCATAGTATTCCATTGTATGTATATACACACACATCATCTTTATTCATTCATCTGTTGATGGACATCTAGGTTCTTTCCATAGTTTGACAATTATGGACATTGCTGCTATAAACATTCGGGTGCACATGCCCCTTCAGATCACTACATTTGTATCTTTAGGTTAAATATCCAGTAGCACAATTGCTGGGTCATAGGGTAGCTCTATTTTCAACTTTTTGAGGAAACTCCATGCTGTTTTCCACTCTTAATGATGGATATGAACCCAATAATGTTAGTAATTCTTCGTAGTAGTTCTGCTTTGTGTTTTGTGTGTCTAGATTTCCTTCACTTTCAAACAAATGAAAAAAATAGCTGGAGTAAAGCCAGGTGTTTCCATTTGTAAAGTTAGACTGTTGCTGCATATTTCTTAAATCACTCTAGTAATGTAAGAGAATTTGAAATTAAGCACAGTTGTAAACCAGGCAAACGTAAATTAACTTATCTACCAAGAAACTTTAAAATTAATAGAGCTTTTAGGGTGTCATTGTGCTGGGTAAAGAATAATTTTTGAAATACAGCTTTTTTAAAAAAACAAAACTTGACAGATTCAAGATGGAAAAGGCGATGTGACCATTACAAATGATGGAGCCACCATTCTGAAACAAATGCAAGTGTTACATCCAGCAGCCAGAATGGTAAGTATAATTTTAGATGAGGTTGCCTTTTTTTTTTTTTAATGTATTGCTTGATATTTGTAAACAATTAATTTTGTCTTATTTGATCACATTGTATAAACACTGAATTCTTTTTTGTGTTAAAACAGGCATGTTTTTAGGATACATTGTGTGCCTAACATTGTGCTCTTCAGTGCAAGGTTGTAATAAAACATGAGTCTTCTTGTCCATAAGAATGTACTGTATAGTAGAGGAAGAAGAAGATAAAAACATGAAATGTCTTTAATAGTTCAGTGGGTGTTGGTTGGAAGAGAGCTGTGTAATCTTAATTGTGCACAAAATCAAGTGTCTAAAATACTGAGGTTTATTAAACAGTTACCAATCCAGCTTAAGTGTGATGATGATTTCAGTATAAGTGAGAAGTCACCATATCTGCAAAAAGAAATTCCTGTCAAAAAGTTATGTTTGATTACATAAAGGTGACTTTTAAGATGAATCAGATTAGGCTTATCCGGGGTCAATTCAGATAAACTACCAAAGGACTCCAAACTGACACGTGTGTCTTCCATAATCCCGTTCTTTAGTTTCCAAGTCTACAGGGTACCTTTGGTGCAACATCATTTACACTTTATGACAGGAACTTTTAATAGCTGGGGAGAAAAAAAATGTATAACCATAGATCAAACCAAAAAATCATAACAGATTCTTATAGAGAGTATATGAGCAAAATTTTGCAAGTCACAAATATATCAATCATTTTAAAATGAAACTTAAAAATAAAATGAAATCCAAGAAGTCAAGAATTTTATTGAGGGGCGCCTGGGTGGCTCAGTGGGTTAAAGCCTCTTGTCTTCGGCTCTCGTCATGATCCCAGGGTCCTGGAATCGAGCCCTGCATCGGGCTCTCTGCTCAGCAGGGAGCCTGCTTCCTCCTCTCTCTGCCTTCCTCTCTGCCTGCTTGTGGATCTCTATCAGTCAAATAAATAAATAAATAATTTTGAAAAAAAAGGAATTATATTGAGTTTTACAGTGTTGATAATAATCACATTGTTTTTGACACTGATATGAAGGCTATTCATTTATATTTCACTTAGATGTTATTGGGTCCTTACCTTTCTCACTGAGCAACTTAGCATGTTCTGTTTACTTAGCTGGTGGAGCTGTCTAAGGCACAAGATATAGAAGCAGGAGATGGTACCACATCAGTAGTCATCATTGCTGGCTCTCTCTTAGATTCCTGTACCAAGCTTCTTCAAAAAGGTAGGTGGGACATAGGACATGTTTTATTACTAAACAAAGGCCAAAAGTTACTGAGTAATAGATTTGGTATTTGATTTGGAATAACTAATTTTGTTAGGAATTTTTAGGTTAAATTTTGCTGTGTTTATTATATGAATAAGAACATTGTTTCTTTTTGTTCTTTTTTTTTTTTTTTCCTCAACCAGCCTTCATTTTGAATGGAACTTGATAAAATTTTTGCTTTTCTAAAATAAGGTGTGGTGGCGGTACTGATCTTACTTAGATTCTAGATGAGAATGAAGATTTGGGAAAGGTAGTATAGTTTCTTCTGGTAAATACTGCTTAATCATAGTGGAGACTCTCCAGTCACTTACTCTATTTATAACATAGATTTGTGGTTTTGAAAGGTGTAAATATCGCATGAGTGCAGAATTGACTGCCAGATTAATGGAAATAAGTTATTTGCCATAATAGCAGTTAAGGTTGTTCAGACTGTTTTATTTATAACTGAAGCCTAAGTTAATAGAGATCATTTTAAAAATTATGACTACTCTGAAATTATAATAAATAAAAAATCTTAAGGGGTGTCATATGTAGTTTATGTGTTGTAATAACTAAATTTTAACAAATGACAGGGATTCATCCAACCATCATTTCTGAGTCATTCCAGAAGGCTTTGGAAAAGGGTATAGAAATCTTGACTGACATGTCTCGACCTGTGGAACTGAGTGACAGAGAAACCTTATTAAATAGTGCTACCACGTCCCTGAACTCAAAGGTGAGACCAGTACTAAGGGATCATTTTAAAATTACTTTTTAAAGCTTGTTAAGAATTGTAACTCTTAGGTTGTGATTTTTGATGCTCTGCAGTCCATAAACGTAAGGTCTGGAGTGTCTGGGTAATTGAGGTTATTTGTACAACTGAATTAGTTAATGTCAAATCTCTTCCTTCAGGGCTGTCAGATAAACTGTACGTCCATGTTATAGACCGGAAAATACATCTAGTGAAGTTAAGTAACTAATCCCAAGACTTATTAGTAAGGGATAAGTGGAGATTGGAACCCAGGACAGGTTTGCCCATCCGTGGTCCCTCTTAACTTATAACCAGTGCTGCTGTTTTAGTTTTCAAGTGTAAAGCATTGATTTTTTTTTTTTTTTTAAATTTCCTGCAAACTTAATGTTCTTGTCTTCTGTCATGTCCTGTGTCCCCCACCCGCATTTTTTTTTTCATCAGCATTATTTTGATACATTCATCTTTCAGTGAGCTGGATAGTGTTAGTGACATACATGATAACTGTTGAATGTCCTCAGACCTAATATGGACAGAATAGCAGGGTCACAGAGTCTAGACTGCTTGGTTTATTGCTGGGCTCATCACTTGACTAAGCTGTGTGACTCTGAATTTCTTCATCTGAAGATTGATCGGGTATATAAACATAAAGGGCTAAGACCATTGTCTCACATACAGTAAGTTCTTAGTAAAGCGTTAGCCAGAAGTTATTTTTATTAGTCCCTCAGTATTATGTGTGCACATATAGAGCATTTGCTCACAGATTGATTTTAGGTAAAAAACATCTACATATAATTTGATTTTTGGATTTTCTAGAGCTACTAATCTAGACAGTCCCATCTAATAGGTTAATAAAGTAGGAAAAGAAGTCTACATATTTTGTGCCCTACATATTTTGTGATGGACAGCTGAGTGGAGAAGACAGTTTGGAATGTTGTGTCATGTTCCCATTCTCCCTGTCACCCCAAAAAAGTGGTTAAGATTTCTTCTTCAAGATCTTAGTTATTAAAGAACCAGGATTTTGTGTGTGTGTGTGTGAAAGTGACTGTATTTAATTTTTTAAATTCTAGGTTGTCTCTCAGTATTCAAGTCTGCTTTCTCCAATGAGTGTAAATGCAGTGATGAAAGTGATTGATCCAGCCACAGCTACTAGTGTAGATCTTAGAGACATTAAAATTGTTAAGAAACTTGGGTAAGCATTTCTAATTACGATTTTAGTAAAAATTAAAGGGACACCTGGGTGGCTTAATCAATTAAGCCTCTACCTTCAGCTCAGGTCATGATCCCAGGGTACTGGGATCAGGTCCTGCATCAGGCTCCTGCTTCTCCCTCTGCCTGCCATTCCCCCTGCTTGTGTGCTCTCTCTGTCTCTGACAAATAAATTATTTTTAAAAATTAAGAACTTTTATTAATGTGGGAATCTCAAGAATTTGTTTATATTCTGTTATGATGGCAAGGTATTAGTGTGATCAAAGAATTTTAGGAATTGGGGCAGTAATAAATGTGAGACCGACTTGTATTTTATTGGACTTAAGATTTTTAATCTGTTAGCAACCTATTAAACTCACAGATTTCCACCCTTTGTTAACTGTGTCCTCTTTGTTTCCTTTTTCCTTAGTGGTACAATTGATGACTGTGAGCTGGTGGAAGGGCTGGTACTTACTCAAAAGGTGGCAAATTCTGGCATAACCAGAGTTGAAAAGGCTAAGATTGGACTTATTCAATTTTGTTTATCTGCTCCCAAAACAGATGTAAGTAAAGCAAATGAAATTAGTTCCCTATGTATGTAACTTTCTAATAGTTTGGATCTTTGTTCAATATTCTAAAAATACGGTATAGTGATACTAGTGGTAAAGATCATAAATTCTGAAAGAATTAATAGAATTGAGACAAAAGGGGAAATTATTAGATGCCAGACATGACAGATCAGGCTGTCATTGAAATTGAGCGTTGACTCATAGATGAAGGCAAGGAACAGTAGGGGCACTATGTATGAAATAATAAAATTAGGTTATTTAAAAGTTACAGAGTAAGTGGAATTTCCAGTTTCTTTGTAGGTTTCTGAGAAACACCATCCATCCTGTAGCAGCAGACAGATCTTTTGTCCTGTATTTACACAAATGAAAGTTGAAACCAGCTTACTATTTATACTCTAAAAAAATATTTTTTAAGGTATTTTCTTATCTTGGGGCGCCTGGGTGGCTCAGTGGTTTGGGCTGCTGCCTTCGGCTCAGGTCATGATCTCAGGGTCCTGGGATCGAGCCCCGCATCGGGCTCTCTGCTCCGCAGGAAGCCTGCTTCCCTCTCTCTCTCTCTGCCTGCCTCTCTGCCTACTTGTGATTTCTGTCTGTCAAATAAATAAATAAAATCTTTAAAAAAAAAAAAAAAGGTATTTTCTTATCTTTTGATCGTAAGTGCTTTTTCCAAAAGGGAGTGGTTGATCTTGTCATTTCACTCAGATTTGCTCTTGTTTTACATTGTATTGGCATATAGGTTTCCTGTTGAGTCATGTGTTTCCCAAACATTAAACCCATAGAAAAATTAATGTTGTTTTATACACATTTAATTAATAAGATTTGTCCCTCATACCACCTTTTAGCATACCAGTTTTTCTAACAAGCCATAGAGTTAAAAGGATACAACTGAAATTTCAGTAATGCATACCTTTCTATGAAAAAAATTGACATATTCAGGAACAAGGATAACCATTTTAAAATTACCAAAGTGTACTTGCAAAAAATATAAATAATAC
Organism: Mustela nivalis; assembly: GCF_964662115.1. Classification (NCBI taxonomy): domain Eukaryota; kingdom Metazoa; phylum Chordata; class Mammalia; order Carnivora; family Mustelidae; genus Mustela; species Mustela nivalis. Next base: position 59,888,611 of record NC_139027.1, read on the forward strand.
ATCAAGGTGTATAGATGAAAGTTAAAGACCTGAGTTACCGTTTTCCTAGACCTTTTCTATGTATGCCTGTAATTTATTGTTAGGCTTGGTTTTGGTTGAATTTATTATGATACCTAGTATTTTCATTAAAAATCTGTCCTTTTAAAAAAAAAAAAATCTGTCCTTTTGAGGGGCGCCTGGGTGGCTCAGTGTGTTAAGCCTCTCTGCCTTTGGCTCAAGTCATGATCTCGGGGTCCTGGGATCGAGCCCTGCGTTGGGCTCTCTGCTCAGTGGGAAGCCTGCTTACTCCTCTCTGCCTGCCTCTCTGCCTAGTTGTGATCTCTGTCTGTCAAATAAATAAATAAGATCTTAAAACAAAACAAAAAAGCCTTTCTAGAAAAAAGAAAAAATCTGTCCTTTTGGGACGCCTGGGTGGCTCAGTTGGCTAAGCAGCTGCCTTTGGCTCAGGTCATGATCCCAGCGTTCTGGGATCAAGTCCCACATCGGGCTCCTTGCTCGGCAGGGAGCCTGCTTCTCCCTCTGCCTGCCATTCTGTCTGCCTGTGCTCGCTCTCTCTCCCTCTCTCTCTCTCTGACAAATAAATAAAATCTTTAAAAAAAAAAAAAAAAAAAAGCTGTCCTTTTCACTTAAAAACTTTTTTAAACACCAAAAAAAAAAAACCCACAAAACTCTTAGAGCACAATTTATTAACGCGATGTTCTTTTTTCTCAACAGATGGATAATCAAATAGTAGTTTCTGACTATGTCCAGATGGACCGAGTGCTGCGGGAGGAGAGAGCCTATATTCTCAATTTAGTGAAGCAAATTAAAAAAACAGGATGTAATGTCCTTCTTATACAGAAGTCTATTCTGAGGTGTGGAAGCTATTTATTTTGTTGAGCTTTGAATGACAAGTTTATTTTAGCAAATTTTTTTTAAGCAGTTTTTTAAGAAACATTTGGAGTAGGTAGATCACTAGAAATCTAGAATGAATCTGCATTTTGGGACATTGCATTGTGATAAATCCTCTAAAGTGGGTTCTCTTTGCACTGTGATGATTTAACTGTGTGGGATATATAGTTGACCCTTGAGCAACTCAGGTTTGAACTATATGGGTCCACTTACATGTGGATTTTTTTTTTTTTTACAGTACTGTAAATGTATTTTCCTTGTGGTTTTTAAGTTCTCTTTAAGTAATCTCTGCACCCAGCATGGGGCTTGGAACTCATGACCCTTAGATTAAGAGCTACGTATTCCAACTAAGCCAGCTAGCCACTCCTCCTTACGGTTTTCTTAACATTTTCTTTTCTCTAGCTTTATTGTAAGAATACAGCATATTGGCTAGCTAGGTTTTCTATAAGGCTTTGGTTAGCAGGGTATTAGTAGTCAAGTTTTGGGGAAGTCAGGAGTTACATGCATATTTTTTACTGGAGAGGGGGAGTTGGTGCCTCTAATTCTCATTGTTCCAGGGTCAACTGTATGTTCTTTCTAGACCAAGATCCTAAATATCGAGCAAATGGAATGCTTGGTTTTTGATACATTTGGTTTAGAATTGCTTAGCTAGCTAAAAGAGGCATTTATTTAAAGGTCCATGGAATTGCTTGCCTTGAAATTTAGAAGTTCTTTTGAGGAGATTGCAAGAGATAGTTCATGGAACAAAAGAATTTTCCAAAGTTTGAACTGATCCCTTTTATTTCCTTCAGTATTTTATTCTAATAAGTAGATGTAGTCCCTTGTACTCTATTAACAAATGTTATGCCAGGAAATACTAGGGGTGAATATTTTATTATAGAAACCTTGATGAAGAGTTTGATTACCTGGTTCTCCTACCAAGTCCTATCATAGGTGATGACCTTAAGTAAACTTCTCAAAATTTTAGTTAACTTATCTGTAGAAAAGGGATCAGAATATCCACCCTTCCAGTGTCACAGGGTTGTCAGGAGCTTTGTTCAGGTAATTTGTGAGAAAGCGTAAATTTATGGAGTCTTAAATTAATCATACGTCTAAATTCATCAAATATCAATAAAGTTTCAATTATCAAAGATACATTCATTTAGTATTAAAAACTATGACAGTAATTACCTTTTATTGTATTCTTTACAAATAGTGTTGCCTGGGGTACATTTTAATATGATCCATTGGAAATCTTCAAAGAGTTTTGAGCTCATAAACTTGGTCAACTAAATTTAAAACGTCTTCCTATACTAATTGAGTTCTTAATCATTTAAACAGTAATGATGAATAGCTTAAAACACAGTTTAACAGTATATTTTTTAAATCTAGCATTGGCCTAATCACTGGTTTTGTGTTTTAGAGATGCTCTTAGTGATCTTGCATTACATTTCCTGAACAAAATGAAGATTATGGTGGTTAAGGATATTGAAAGAGAAGACATCGAATTCATTTGTAAGGTAAAATATTTGTAGCTTCTGTGTGAAAATATCTGGTAATCAAATGTCTTAATTTGTGGGTTTGATATTTTTCCCAGACAATTGGAACCAAGCCAGTTGCTCATATTGACCAATTTACTGCCGACATGTTGGGATCAGCTGAGTTAGCTGAGGAGGTCAATTTAAATGGTTCTGGCAAACTACTCAAGGTAACAGTATTATTATAATACAGGTTTTATTTACCTGGGTTTGTTTTTGTTTGTTTTTGTTTGTTTTAACCCTTATTTCTGTACCTAACTTGGAGTGTATTTACTATAGATTACAGGCTGTACAAGCCCTGGAAAAACAGTTACAATTGTTGTCCGTGGATCTAACAAATTGGTGATTGAAGAAGCTGAACGCTCCATTCATGATGCCCTGTGTGTTATTCGCTGTTTAGTGAAGAAGAGGTAATACATCACTAACATTTTGAATGTTAACATTTCTATTTTGACTATTTTTAAGGTATAAATAGTAAGTTATTAAAAATAGCTTTTTGTTGGATAAAAAAAGCTAAAAATGTATTTGTGAATTTCAGAGCTCTTATTGCAGGCGGTGGTGCTCCGGAGATAGAATTGGCCCTACGGTTAACTGAATATTCACGAACATTGAGTGGCATGGAATCCTACTGCGTTCGTGCTTTTGCAGATGCTATGGAAGTCATTCCATCTACACTAGCTGAAAATGCTGGCCTGAATCCCATTTCTACAGTAACAGAACTGAGAAACCGGCATGCCCAAGGAGAAAAAACTACCGGCATTAATGTCCGAAAGGTAATAATTTTGTCTTTAATTATTACAGAAAATATTGATTAAAATGTTAACAACTTCATAATTGTCTATTGAAAAACTTGTTTGTTTGGTTTTTTTTGGTGGACAGCAAAGCAAGATTTATTGAGCAGTTATAAAGTTTATTGAAAGATAGAGTACAGAGCTCACAGAGAGAGGACCCGAGAGGGTTGCCTGGATCAAAAGCTTTTTAATTGAAAGTAATCTTTTGGGGGAGCTGGGTGGCTCAGTCAATTAAATGTCTGACCCTTGATTTGGACTCAAGGCATGGTCTCAGAGTTGTGGGGTCAGACTCCCTGCTCAGTGGGGTGGTTGCTCAAGATTCCCTCTCCCTCTGCCCCTGCCCACCATGCTTACTCACTCTCAGGTAAATAAATCTTCTTTTGAAAAAAGTAATCTTGGGTTTAGGGGCACCTGGCTGGCTCAATTGGAAAAGCATATGACTCTTGATCTTCATGTTGTGAATTCAAAGCCCTGCATTATGTGCAGAGATTACTTTAAAAAAAAAAAATGTAATCTAAGATCCAAGTATAAGAACCGCAGGTCAACTAATTTATGCCAGTGAATAAGAATGAAGAGGATGTTTTCAGTGAAAAGTGGTATTTGTTCATTACTCTGCTACTTATTGATTGTGTAACTCTTAGTGAGTTACTTAGTCTGTGCTTCAGTTTCCTTAGTTGTAAAAACGGGGACAATTAATAGTTCCCTCAAAGGCCTGTTATGAGGATTAAATGTATTTACCAGGGGGCGCCTGGGTGGCTCAGTGGGTTAAAGCCTCTGCCTTGGGCTCCGGTCATGATCCCAGGGTGCTGGGATCAAGCCCTGAATCGGGCTCTCTGCTCAGTAAGGAGCCTCCTTCCCTTCCTTTCTCTCTGCCTCCTTGTGATCTCTGTCTGTCAAATAAATAAATAAAATCTTTAAAATAAATAAATAAATAAATAAATGCATTACCAGCTAGGAGGCTCTTACTAAGTTGCCTGGGATAGAGTAAACATTACATAAATATTAATTGTTGCTGCTTTTGTGACCAGTAGCCTAGTATAGTTGTGTGGCATAAACACAACAGTAATAATCTTCCCCTTTGTATTAGTGCTTTATTAATATTTCTATTGAAGAGACAAATAATACGTAATGGAAAATGACAATCCAAGGATAAATAGATTTATTTATTGATTTATTTAAAATAATACCAAACTCCAAAGGAGAAGGGCATTGCCTGGTTAGGGAAAGCTTTATGAAGGTGCAACTTTGGTAGGAGAGGAGGAAATTTCAGATGGGGAAACAAATGTTTTATAGGTGAAAGGAACCAAGAAATTACTTGTTTTGTCTAGAGGGTTATATGCTGGTCATATAGTGGACTTTAAGGTTGGAAAAGCTCCCATAAGACCTAGAATGAGAAGGCCTTTTGAGTATTGGGGCAGTTGTGGAGGAGTTTTATTTTGCTTTTATTCCAGTAGTTGGGAACTACTAATTTTTTTTTTAACCAAGAGACTAAGATGATAAAGTATTTTTCGGAGGGAAGACTGGAGGCATGGTTACCTGTTACGGCCATCATCACATAATGCAGCAATCCCGAGAGAAGGGAGACTGAGAATAGTTGCAGTAACAATTTAAAAGTGGGATTTGAGGAAGATGTAAAGGCAGGGCAGACCAGCCTTGGCCATATTCAGAATTAGGGTTCAGGAATTATTTGAGCATTAAAGATCTTGGAATTTTTAATGGGTATAATTACCTAATTTTGCCTGGGTATTTTTAAGTTAAAAATAGTTAGGAGTTGTTGGGGCACCTGGATGTCATCGGACATCTGCCTTCGGCTCAGGTCATGATCCCAGGATCCTGCTCAGCGAGGAGCCTGCTTCTCCCTCTCCGACTCCCCCCTGCTTTTTGTTCCCTCTGTTGCTGTCTCTCTGTTAAATAAAATCTTTTTTTTTTTTTTTCCCCCTCAAGATAAATGGAGTTGTTTGGGGTCTAGGATTGGGGGAATCCAGAATTCCCCCAAAACTTAAAAATTCAGTTTTTCCAAATTTTCATTAAAGAGAACATTCAGTATAGAGAATAGCTTAAATAGAGTATTTTACTTTTGACTAGAACAAGGGAAAACTAGGTTCGAAAGGCCTTGTGTCATACTGGTAGCAGTGTAATTGGTGAGGTATGTAATCACAGACACTAAAAGCAATTTGTGCTATTTGGCAGGGTGGTATTTCCAACATTTTGGAGGAACTGGTTGTCCAGCCTTTGTTGGTTTCAGTCAGTGCACTGACTCTGGCAACTGAAACTGTCCGGAGCATTCTGAAAATTGATGATGTGGTAAGTGTAAATAGATTATGAATTTCCCTACAGGGTCAAAAAGGTATATTTTTTAAAGAGTTTTGGGAGGGGAACAGGGTGGTACATGTTACTTTGTTGGTCATCAAGGTGATAACAACAGTTCATATTTTTACAGTCATTTCTTGTGAAAATGGGATTTGGTAATGGGCAGTTTGGTAATTGCACGAAATTTCTTTGATCATTAAAATTCTGTTATTATAAGTTGTGGAACTCGTGTTTTTTTCTTACCAGGTAAACACTCGGTAATTGGATGAACACTGGCCGACTGGCACCACTGTGGTCCCTAAATTGCTTCTGGAGTGGAAGATCACCTTGGTGTTCCTTGCTGTTTGGAAGATTGTTTCCTTTGTGAATTCCTGGGCCTGGTCTTCCAATGGCACTTGCTTAAAATTGTATTGACAAAACTTAATTAAAATATTAAATGTTTTGTTTCAAAAAGCAGATTAATTTATTGGCTCTTCCCTCCCAACATTCAGTTACTTCTCATATTGTTGAAAAAGCTATGTAAGAAGAGAAAAAAATGAGTTCATATTTGCCTGTTGACTTTAAGTCTCAGTTCTGTGTGCTTTAAGTTTTGTGGGTTTTGTTTTTTTGTTTTTAAACAGAAGTATTGAGAAATTTTAAATGGCCCAATATGCTCATCTCCCTGATAAATGAACAGATAGGGGTGCCTGGGTGGCTCAGTCATTAAGTGTGCCCCTGTAGTGTTAACTTTTAAAATAGCATATCAGAGTGATACATGCTGTTCTTTAAACTTTTATGAAATTTTTCTTAATAAAAAATTAAGGGTTAGGAATAACACTCGAGGAAAAAAAACAAACATGCAAAATCTCTGCCCCACTGGGGCACAAAACAATCCTCTATATTTACAGATACCTAATGATACAGTTGGAAAGTATATAAAACAAATGGTTCAGTTGGTTCAGTCTGACTGGCTAATATGATCTCAGGGTTGTGAGATGGAGCCCTCCTCCTACCACATTACTTTGCAATGACACCTGCAACTTAAAATATTTGACAGAGAGGGAATACAAGCAGGGGGAGTGGGAGAGAGAAGCTGAGCAGTATGTATGCCATAATGTCAATAATTAAGTGTATAGATTGGTACATCAATTCACTGTTAAGCTACACTCATCCACATCAGGTGTTAAAACAGGACCATGGGATCATAACCTGAGTGTTGCGCCCTTAACTACATTTCTCGAAGTCCTATGGTTTCTCCCGCATCATTCTGCGTTATCATGGATTTAGGTGTTAGTGAATGAAAGCTTGTCTGCTCTTCTACACAGACACACGATGTGTCTTTCCTCAAACTCATTCCTTCTAATCTTCAATTTGTGGTTCTTCAGCATGTAGGCCTGTCTTGTTTTAGGGTCAGGCTTACACCGAATCCCAAGAGGGCCACCTGTAGCCACAGAACCATCTGCATGTGAATAACTACAAGTCCCTACTCTGGTCACTTAAGGCACCCATATCTCATGAACTTCTGGTTCTGGCTTCTGCTCGGAATCGAGCCAGTATTTGTTCCAGTAGGCAAAGCAAGTCTCAGCCAAAAGAAAGAACAGCCTGAAGGAGGTGGGGAAATGGATCTTGCAGGTTCTCACACTCCAGCCCCGTGACCAAGAAAGGCTTGGTAAGAAGGGCTCATGGGTGCTTGGCTGGCTCAGTCAGAACAGCATATGACTAGATCGCAGTCCTCTGAGTTCAGTCTCCATGATGGGCATAAAGCTTGGTTAAAAAAAGATTTAAAAAGAAAAAGGGCTCAGACCTCACAGATAGGTTCTAGGAAATGCACACTGCATACCTTAACTTTAGGTAGGGTGGCAATGGCTGGTTGCAGGGCTAGGGGGCCAGAGGAGGCCGAAGGATAGGGAGGAGAGGTTGTCTCAGCCCAAGGTTGTAGACTTAGCAGTTGGCTGAAACTGCAGCACATACACATGGTGTAGAGGGAAGGCGCCATTTGAAACGCCCAAATCCTCAGTAAGGAAGCTGTTGATGGGCGTGTCTGAGGTTACTGTCAGGCGCTTGCACCTTCAGCCCCATCACTGTGAAGTTGATGGACCCAACCACAAACAACCCGGTTCATAGACTATGTCACTCGCTGGTGGGTGGGCCCGGCTCCACCCAACTCTGGGCTTTTACTGGTCAAACAAAGAAAAAAACCGAGTGCGATAACTAGCAAACTCCTTCGGATTGGTTGATTCCTGCGAGCTCTCAAGTCCATCAAAGTAGAATGTACCTCATTCCATTCCGTTCGCCGGCTCCCAGGGGAGCCATGTTAGGTGACATGAAAACCACGCCACCGTTCTGAGATCACACAATAACATCCCCTGCTTTTCTCTGCCGCCGCCGGCTTCAACAAACGTCATTTCAATGAATGAAAATGCGCTATTTTTTTGTCTACAAAGCAAGTTAACTGATAAAATATGAGAAGTGTGCGTTTAGGCGGTGAGGCGCGAAGCTGGCGAGGAGATGTGCTGTTCTGCCCGCCAATCCTCTAAACCAGCGAAGAGTCAGGACTCACTCCCACTGTTCAGGAAGCGCCCATCTCGGGTTTCCCGCAGCCGAAGGGAGTTTGAGTGACTTTTGGCCCCTCGCGGCCCCTGTAGCGTCCCTAGTTACTGAGCCCCTAGTAACCGCCCGCCCCAATCCAGGAGCCGCTGGCAGGTCTGAGTCGGCGCCAGCTCCCCCGCCCCGGGCCAGCGCGGGCGCTCAGGCCTCCGCGGCGCGGTGATGGCAGCCTCGCACCGAGCGGCGAAGCTGGAGGCCTCCAGTCTCCAAACTCCGGAAAATCCCAGCGTCGGAGCGCAGGTCGCCCAGAATGAACGCGAAGACCCTTCGGAGGCCCTGGCGGCAGCGGCGGCGGCGGCCTTAGAGGAGGAAGAAGGCGACGAAGAGGAGAAGGCGGTGCTGCCGGCGCTGGCGGGGGTAATGCAGGGGCGGGACGGAGGCTGGGGCTGGGTGTCCGCAGGGCGCGGGCTGAGGGCTGGTCTGCGTCCCCGCTGGGCTAAGCGACAGGCTGGGAAATGGGCTGCCCTGTCCATCTCCGCCCTACCCAGTAAACCTGGCCCACCAGGTTTCTCTCTGCTCCCATGGAAAATAACTCAAAACGGAAGCGTTGGAAAATCTTTTAATTTTCAACGAAAAGATTGTAAAAATTTCTTGGAGAGCATTTCTGGAGAGTATAGGGTACAGAAGTTTACTCCTTTTGCTTCAGCATCTGTTGGAAGTTGTTGCTTTTTTCTTTTCAACTTGGGAAAAACTGATGTACCCCATAGTGGATAACCCATAAAATTCAGGTGAATCAGATGTGCTGTCGGGTGTGTTTTATTGTCACTTTAAAGTCTTGGTTATTAGTGCATTTTTATACATTGTCATGAGGCGTGGTGTAAAATCATTTAAGAGTTCAGTGGGCAGTTAGATACACAGATTAAAGTTAGGCATCCAGAGAAGCAAATTACTGAGGTTCCAGTTTCCTAAACGACTCTTCAGGGTGAGAAAACCTTTTCACTGATCAATTTTCAGTGTCAGATATGTCGTGAACACCTGCCCATCAAGTAGAGGGCTGAGTCTGCCATCTACTCTATTCATTTAAAAGATGGGAACATTAAATTTTAACTAGCAGTATGCAGGTATAAATCTCCTCACCCCCAGTTAAGATTCTTAATACCATTTGTCCAAAGCTTCTCAGATACAAAACCATTATGGCCTATGGCTAATAAAATCACTGGATATTTTGGAACTCTAAACTGTTTACACTAAAACTGTTAGTGAGAAAGTCTGTAGCAAACCTTTTATGGTCACAACTTCACCAAGAGACAAACTCCCTGAGGTCCTCCAGAGTAAGGCCGATTGAGACCCTGAACATGAACCAGGATGAGAGTCCTGAGAACAGTTTCATTCATGATAAAGCTTCCCACAGCACAAATCTCAGTACCCAACAAAGGAGGCAAAGTGATAGAGGAAAAAAATTTGAATGGAGGAAGAGGATTGGGAATCCTGGATAGGGTCTGTTCTCTGCCATTTGCTAGGTGCTACTAAAATGTAACTTTCTTCAATCTCAGTTTCCTTAAACGTGAAAGAACTGTAATAAATGTCTCTCTTGTCTCCCCGGGATATTAGGAGAACCAAATGAGTAGATTTGTGTCATATCTAAAGAGCAGTTTATATAAATTCATAACAATAATAACTGCCAGTGATTTGAACAGCTCACCCAAAGATTAAATCTGGCTTTGCTGTGCTAGAGGAGTGCGTCATTTCTGTAGTGGCAGGCATACTTCCAGAGTGCCCTGCGAAACTGCAAATTTGTATTAGAAATTTAGTACCTTAGGAGGGATTAGTTTATCTAATAAGCTAATTTTAAAGGGACAGGATCCTACCAAGCAAACAGAAAAGGGAGCTAAGTCTTATGGGTTTGACAGTGTTCTAAGACTACCACACTTGGAAGATCCAAAAGCAAACCTGGATAAGCTGTGCAGACCCAATAGAGAGTACCGGTTAGAGGAAGAAGCCCTGAAAAGGCAGGAATGGGTTCAGGAGCCAAGCTTGTGTTCTTCAAAGTAGGAAGCTCAGATACTATGTGCGCTACACAAAACTGATTAGAGGGGCGCCTGAGTGGCTCAGTTGGTTAAGTGTCCGACTCCTGATTTCCGCTCAGGCCTTGATTTCAGGGTTGTGAGTTCAGGCCCTGTTCTGGCTCCACGCTGGGCTCCATGCTGGTCATGGAGCCTAATTTTTTAAAAAGACTTATTAGAGAACCAGTTATCACAGTAGGTTCCTTTCAGTCCTTTGCTTTGCCAAAGCCACCCTCCCTCCCCTCTCCCCCACACACACCTTGCAGGACTCTGAGCCCATATTGGGTTCTGAGGCATGTTCCTTGAATCTAGCCCCAGTTGAAGATAGTACTTCATAGGCCTTGTTATGTGGTTGATGATGACATGGGTAAACCAGTATTCTTTAGTTCACTGTTAAAGTTTCACTGACTTTCCTAATGAAGTGACCTTTTTCAGCAAATACCAGCAGTTATCAAGAGCTGATTACTACTCAGTTGTGAGTGAAGCAGGCATAGAGGACATCATCACAAAGCTTCCAGTCTGGTGGGGAAGTTAGATAATACAAAATGAATAGTGACTATATAGTATATTAGGTATATATCTAATATATCCAATATATATTATATAATATATAATTATATATAAGCATTTATCTGATATATCCAATATATATTGGATATATTATATATATAATAAGTGATTATAAGATGAGAAATGCTGGGAAAGAAATGAACAGACTTCTGTGATTAAAAAAAGTAGCTAGGGGACGCCTGGGTGGCTCAGTTGGTTAAGCAGCTGCCTTCGGCTCAGGTCATGATCCCAGCGTCCTGGGATCGAGTCCCACATCGGGGGACTGCTTCTCCCTCTGACTCTGCCTTCCACTCTGTCTGCCTGTGCTTGCTCTCACTCGCTCTCTCACTGACAAATAAATAAATAAAATCTTTAAAAAAATAAATAAATAAATAAATAAATAAGTAGCTAGGAACCTACTTAAATGAATTAAATTTGAAGACGATGTCTGGTAGATGAGAAAGAGCAACCATTTGAAGACTAGGGGTAGAAAAAGCATTCCAAGCAAAGGAACGGCATATGCAGAGGCCCTAAGGTAGGAATAGAAAGAGTTTTGTGTGATTGAGGGTCTGAAAAGAGAGGAGAAAGGGAAGAAGATGAGGTTGGAGAGGTGAGCTGGACCTGAACATTCAGGGCCTTTTGAACCAAGATAAAGAGTTTATGTTTATTTTTGGTACAGGTACAGCAGGAGGTCCTTGAAGACTTTTCAGAGATCAGACATGTTTCTGTTTACATTTTTAAAAGATGATTGATGGCTCTCTGGAGAATGATTGGAGGCTTTGACAAAGCAGAAGTAAGGAAATTGGTTAGGAGGCTGTTGCAGTGACTCAGAGGCCAGTGGTAGTAGCTTGGTCCTAGTCTGGGAGAGGTGGCAAGAAGTGGACAGATTTCTTTAGAATGGATAAGATTTACTGTTAGATTGGATGCGAAGGCCAAGGAAGAAGAAGAAATGAAGAATATTCACTCCCAGGCTTCTGGTTTGACCAGCTGTATGAAAAGTAATGCCATTTACTGAATTGGGGATAACTAGGGGAGGAATAGGTTTACAAGCTGGGTAGGATTCAGGGTCTGAGGTTGTTTTGTTTGTTTTTTTTTTAAGATTTTATTTATTTATTTGACAGAGAAAGATCACAAGTGAGCAGAGAGAGAGAAAGAGAAGCAGGCTGATGCGGGGCTCGATCCCAGGACCCTGAGATCACGACCTGAGCCGAAGGCAGCAGCTTAACCCCCTGAGCCACCCAGGCACCCCTGGTTTTTGTTTGTTTGTTTGTTTCTTTTAAAGATTTATTTATTTTAGAGAGAAAGAGAGTATGAGCAGCAGGGAAAGAGGAAGAGGGAGAGAGAACCTCAACCAGACTCTGTACTGAGCACAAAGCGGAAGCCGGGCTTGATCTCATGACCCTGAGCTCACAATCCTGAGATCAGTACTTGGGCCAAAACAAGAGTCAGACACTCAACAGACTGTGTCACCCAGGTACCCCAGGATTTCTGTTTTGTTTTGTTTTGTTTTTTTAAGATTTTATTTTTTTATTTGACAGAGAGAGATCACAAGAAGACAGAGAGGCAGGCAGAGAGAGAGGGGGAAACAGGCTCCTCGCTGAGCAGGGAACCTGATGCGGGGCTCGATCCCAGGACCCTGAGATCTTGACCTGAGCTGAAGGCAGAGGCTTAATCCACTGAGCCACCTAGGTGCCCCCAGGATTTCAGTTTTGATCATGATAAGTTTGAGATGCCTGTGAAACTACCAAGTAGGAATATGTAGAAAGCAGTTGGGCCTATGAAACCATAGTCCTGTGGGATCTGGACCATAGACTTCTGTCTGGGAGTTTCCAGCCTTTTTAAGACAATGGGAATGAACGAAGTCATTTAGGGACAGAATTTAGAGAAAGAAGAGAAAGGGTCTACCATAGAACTATGAAGAACCTAGCCTTGAAGGGGTATCTGGCTGGCTCCTAGGCAGAGCATGGGAGTCTTTATCTCAGGGTCCTGAGTTCAGGCACCATGTTGGGTGTGGAACCTACTTAAAAATATATGTATTTTTAAAAAGGGGGCACCTGGGGGACTCAGTCATTGTCTGCCTTCGGCTTAGGTCATGATCACAGGGTCCTGGGATCGAGCCCCGCTTCAGGCTCCTTGCTCAGCAGGAAGCCTGCTTCTCCCTCTCCCCCTCCTGCTGCTTGTGTTCCCTCTCTTGCTGTGTGTCTCTGTCAAGTAAGTAAAAAAAAAAAAAATTAAAAAAAAAAAAGGTGCCTGAGTGGCTCAGTCAGTAGAGTGTCAGGCTCGGTTTCAACTCAGGTCAGGTCGTGATCTCAGCGTTGTGAAATCAAGCTGCCCTCCACACACACACCCACCCCTACGCCCCTCCATCCAGCTCTGCATTCAGCAGGGAATCTGCTTGAGATTCTCTTCTCCCCCTGCTCCCTGCTCCCCACCCCCCACACTCACACTCTCTCTCTTTCAAATAAATAAATCTTAAAAGGAAAAAAAAAAAGAAAAGTAAAGAAAAAGGGAACAGAAGAGATTAAGGACCAGCTACAGTGGTAGAAGGGGTGTAAGTTTCCCATTCATTGGTTTTAGTGATGAAGAAAAGAGTTAAATGCTGTTACGAAGAGGAATATTTCATCTCTGAAACAGGAAAGGATCCTGGGATCAAGCCCAGCTTTGAGTTTCCTGCTCAGTGGGGAGTCTTTTTTACCCTTTCCCTCTGCCCCTCTGCCGGCTTGTGCTCGTTCTCTCAAATAAAAAAAAATCTTTAAAAAAAAAAAGGAAGAAATTGTTCAGTCTTGGGGATAGCAGTTTCCCCCCTCTTTTTTAAAATTTATATATTTATTTGAAAGTGAGGGAAAGTGGAGAGAGGGGCAGAGGGAGAGAAAAACTCTGAAGCCAGCTTTGCACTGAGTTGGAAGTCTGACATAGTCCTCGATCTCACAACCCTGAATCAGGACCAGAGCCCAAATCAGCAGTCAGACACACCATCGACTGAGCCACCAAGGCACCCCAGAAATTGTTCAGTTTTTAATTCAGTATCAATATTCACAAAATATTCTTTTTATTTTATTTTATTTTTAAATTTAATTAATTTAATTTTAAGTGGACTCCACACCCAAAATGGGCTTGAACTCATGACCCCGAGATCAAGACCTGAGCTGAGACCAAGAGTCAAATGCTTAACCATCTGAGCTCCCAGCCACCCCTTTTTTTTAAGTTATATTTTAATTGTGGAAATAATATATGAACATATTTTCCTTTTAAATATCAAATGTTGCAAGGGTGCCTGGCTGGCTCAGTCAGTAGAGCATGTGACTCTTGATCTCAGGATTGTGAGTTTGAGCCCATTTGGGGTATAGAGATTACTTAAAATTACTTAAAAATAAAATCTTAAAAGAATTTCAAATGCTACAAATAAGCCACAGGCCCTTTTACCACTTCTCCCCCCAGAAAGAAAATCTGCCTCCCCTACATTGGTAGCTACTCTTTTGCCAATATATAGTCTTCTGGGCATTTTTCAGTTTCCTGTGTACATAATATTTTAATGTATGGTCACATTTTATTTATTTATTGTTTGTTTATAAAGATCTTATTTATTTATTTATTTGTCAGAGAGAGAGAGAGAGCAAGCGAGCACGTGCGCACAAGCAGGCAGAATGGCAGGCAGAGGCAGAGAGAAGCAGGCTCCCCGGCAAGCAAGGAGCCTGATGCAGGACTCAATCCCAGGACCCTGGGATCACGACCTGAGCCAAAGGCAGTGTCTCAACTGACTCAAGCTACCCAGGCATCCCGGTCACATTTTATAAATACATATTTTTCTGCAGCTGGTGTTTTCTCTCACATTTATTGGGGTTTTATCCATGTTAGTATATATAAATCTACCTTATTCCTTAGAAATCTTTTCAATGCAAAGAAGTTTTTTTTGTTTTTTAAGATTTTACTTATTTATTTGACAGAGAGAGAGAGTGAGCAAGCACAGAAGCAGGGGGAACAACAGGCAGAGGGACAGGGAGAAGCAGGCTCCCTGTTGAGCAAGGAGGTAGAAGTGGGTCTCAATCTGAGGACCGCGGGATCATGACCTGAGCTGAAGGCAGACACTTAACCAACTGAGTCACCCCAGCGCCCCGCAAAGAAGTTTTTAAATAAAAATTCCAGAACTGTGGATGATACTACATAGGCTAGAACACAAATAATTATGAGTGCTTGTTACTGATGAAACAACATGTGCTAGAAGGAGTGATTATCTAAATGGGTCAAGCCAATCTAGGGAAGATTATCATCTAATCGGGTGGCTACATGCACAACATTCCATAGAAAGCTAAAGAATTAATTAAAAGGAAAGGGTACTATTTTAGGTTTTTGGAAAATAATGTCCTCAGCCTCTGTTATTTGGATTTACTGAATACTTTTTTCTGTGTGGAGATAATAAAAGATGAAATTAGAATTGGAGGGGCGCCTGGATGGCTCAGTGGGTTAAAGCCTCTGCCTTCGGCTCAGGTCATGATCCCAGGGTCCTGGGATTGAACCCCACATAGGGCTCTCTGCTCAGCTGGGAGCCTGCTTCCTCCTCTCTCTCTGCCTGATTCTCTGCCTACTTGTGATCGCTGCCTGTCAAAATAGATAAATAAAATCTTTAAAAAAAAAAAAAAAGGAAATTAGAATTGGAAGTTGCTTATTAACCATTCATCTGTTTAAGATAAAAAAAACACTGTGAGGTCAGTTTATCTGAAAAATTAGAAGTATTAAGCTTAAATGGAATGGATACTATGCAAAAGTCAGCACCTAAGTAAAGTTTGTGAGACCTGTGCCTCTCATCAGAAGCTACTCATCCTTCTATAATTTTTCAAACAGTTTTTCAGGCCCAAATACATTTTATCCTTTTTGTGAAAATGACTGTTATAAGGCCTCCTTTTAAGGGATGTTGTAGAAGAATGAATGAAGAGTGCACGGATGCTTTTGCCAAAAACAGTTCTTTGGAATATCCTCTTGGTTTTTATTGTAGTTTTTGGAAAATAAGCACACTTGAATATTGAGTAGAATATAGCTATTTAGGGCAGCCAGTATTTCTTCAAAAGATTCAGTCATCTGGGAGGGAATACTTTTCTTCTTCTGCATGTGGAAACTTAATATTTTTTTAGCTTACATTCATTCATCCAACAAATATTTCCTGAGTATCTGCCACTGGCCAAGAACTTTCTAGGCACTGGGAACACAGCCATAAACAAAGCAGACAAATCCTTGTCTTTGTGATGCTTCCTTTTTGGTAGGGACAGACACACAATATACAAAGTCATGTGGAATGTCAGTTGGTGGTGAGTATTTATGAAAAAAATTAAGCAGAAAAGGGAGGCTGACAATGAGTGGGGGAGAGGTTGTAATTTCAAATAGGGTAGTTAGTGAAGACCTTGTTGAGATGACATTTCATTAAGACCTGAAGGACTGAACAAGTGGGCCATGCAAATATCTGGAGAAAGAACATCCCAGGGAAAGGGAACAGCAAGTGCAAAGGTCCTGAGGGGATTTTCCTGATTTTGTGAGCATTGAAAAAACTGCAAACTGGAATCAACTACTGCTACTAAAATGAACTACTATTGCTGCCCAAGGGAAGAACTGTTGCTGGGGAGGCTCAAACAGAGAGAGAAGTAACAGGAAGGTATAAAAGTCCCTTCCTCTCCAGCCATGCAGTTTCCCTCTAGTGTTACTTTTAGAAGAGTCCAGCGGGGAACAGCTGGCAAAGCAGAAACACTACAGAATCCCATCCCCAGCATCACATAACAGGGGCTAGAAGGGTGGCATTGGAGCCAAGAGACAATAGTTTAACACCTGGCACACCTACCTACTTTATGTGTCATAAAATTAATGTTCACAAGGTAAGTGCCCATGTCACATGGCTAAGAAGTGCAGAACCTAGGCTTAAATGAAAATTCTAACACCATGCCTGTAATCTTTCTCCCAAGCCATGACAGCACTCCAAACTGAAAAGTTACTTAGCTTCCATATGGGCATTTCTTATTGAAATGTGTTTGCAAGCATTTCCATCCTCAGGTTTTGTCTCTCATTACTCCATTCTCCCTAGTCAATCTTATCCACATCCAAAGCTGTACCTGTCACTTCTGTGTACACTGGTACATGCCATATCTCCCTCTCCAGCCCAGCCTTATTACTAGCTCTCCACATACATTCTCCCCCTCCCCTCCCCATTTCCTGGACATCTAGCTGCCCCTACTATCCCTTCAAACTCTGTGTGTCCTAAGAGATTAGTTTCCTTTCCGCTTTTATACGCTTTTCCGCTGTATTCTCAATATTAATGCATGGCAGCACCACCTACCTAGACAGACAGCACTCTAAACAAAAATCTTTTTACTCTCTTGCCCACAACCCAGGCCATTATCAAGTTGAAACTTCAGCCTCCTTAGTCTCCCAAGGCAGCCTCCTTTCTTTTGTTCCTGGCACTGCTCCCTTCATTTTGCCCATAGGATATCTAACTCAGACCTTTGCAGTAGCCCATTAACTACTGCCAAACTTACCTTTCTTCCCTCTCTCCTACTTGCTATGAGAAGATTCCTTCTGACAATTACCATATCATTCCTCTGCTCACATCCTTCAATGTTCCTATTGGCTATGGCCTGAGCTCTTGGTTAGGGCTCTTGACTTACCTTTTTCACCTTGTTTCCCACCCTCTTTTGGGTTCCATATACCCTGTTCCCCACTGCCACTCAGACTACCTCCCTCTGAGCACATAATGCCTGTTCGCTTGAGGCTAAAAAAACCCCTCCTGCCCTTGAGGGGAGTGTGGTAAGCTTTGGAGCCTAACAGATTTGGGATTGAATACCAGCTCTGCTACTTATAAGCTGTGTGACTGCAGAGAGGTCACCTAACTCTTCTGAACCTCAGTTTCCTTGAGATCGTACTACGTACTAGTTGCATTGTCATGAGGTGACATGATGAATATTATTCTAGCACTGTGCCTCAGATTTCTTTGTTTTTCACCACTTCCTTGATTGGGCACACTCCTCACCCATCCTTGTGTCTCCAGTCTGGCTCATCTCTAAATTTTGCCTCCTCTTTCTCCCTGGTTAAAATTAGCCATTCTTTCTGAGTTCTCATGGTGTCTTATATCATGACACATGGTCACTCATCTGTCTCCCTGTTCAGCCGGGAGCAGCTTGTGGTTAGGAGTGAGGAGTTCTGTCTTATTCAAAGTCTACTATTGATTTATTTACATGTCCTCTGCTAAACTAGCTGGTAGCTTCTGGAAAGTAGAGTTTTTAATCTGATTTGTATCTTTCAGTCGCCAGCTGAATGCTGGGTGTCTCTAAATATTTAATGGATGAGGAAGTTAACAAAGTTTTTATCCCCACAGCTAAGAAAGTAATAGTGAGGAACACATACAGAAACAACAGAAGAATCAGAAAAATGTTTTATTTGAGTTGTAGGACATATATAAAGCAATTCTCTGAGTCACAAATTTGTTGATAATAAATTTCTGCATATGAGTTCTTTTGAGGAAAACTTGTTTTCCTTCATTTGCTTTCTTTAAGTTACCCCAAGTGGTACAGCACTTGCCTCTCGTATACTCTTTTTAGTCTGTTAAAAAACAAAAACACCACACATGTAAGTATTTGTATACAGATGATATTCTGAGTTTTCCTAAGAGAAGCTTCTCAATTTTATTTTCTAGAGTGTTAGCATATTGTTATATATTTATAATTTTTATGGCAAATAAGCTTTTCTCATTTTTAGTCTATTTCAGGCTTTAGGTCCAATTTAAAACAATGATCAGCAGCCTTTTATGCACCCCATCATAAATAATTTAAACTGTTTCTCAACTGAGAAACTATTAAGATTATTTTATTTATGGAGAAAATTGGATTTTACCTCCTTAGTTGTTTCAGTTAAAGAACTTTGAAAGGAGGGCACGTGGGTGGCTCACATGGTTAAGTGTCTGCCTTTGGCTTAGGTTGTGATCTCCAGATCCTGGGATTGAGCCCCACGTCGAGCTCCCAGCTTACCAGGAAGTCTGCTTCTCCTTCTGCCTCTGCGTCTCCCTCTGTTCTCTCTCACTCTCTCTCTAATGAATAAATAAAATCTTAAATTAAAAAAAAAAAAAGAACTTTGAAAGGTATGTGGAAGGAGTGAGGGAGGAAGATAGTTAGACCCTTTTAGGCATGGCCTTTCTGTACCATAGCTATACTGTGTGCAGTCTCTGTACTGTACTACTCTTGTTCTCTTGTCACCCTCAAAGTTTCTGTCACCTATGGGAGCTGTTGGCTCTTGTTGCCACAGAAGTGGCTTTTCTGATGGTCCCTCCTACCCTCTCCCACACCCTCCTATTCCCTCCTGAGGCATCAAGGAGGCCTTCTCCCTGGCGCCTTGGTGACCCAGTGAGAAATTTGTTCCCCCTATTCCCCTGTCCCCATTCTCTCATTTCCCTAACTTCTCTCTTTCCATGTCTTTTCTCCAATGGCACGCACACCTTTGGGGCCCACACTTCAGGACCCCAGCTGGGAGTGGGTATTGGGCTGTGTTTGGCCAGTTTGCAGCAGGAAGAACTGTTTTTCTTCACCTCAGTTAAAACTTACAACTCAGAAGGAGGTTCTTTATAAAGCGTGGCTTGGGTCTATCCTATTATGGTGTATGAACTGGGAATTTAACCATCCTTTATAAAATGAATTAAATAGCATTTATTTTCTGGCAGTTTGGTATCTGTCTCTCTCTCTTTCTCTCATTCTTTTTTTTTTTTTTAAATATTTATTCACTTACTATAGAGAAAGCGGGGAGGGGCAGAGAGAGAGAGAGTCTAGCAGACTCCCTGCTGAGCAGGGAGCCTGACTCAGGGCCGATCCCACAACCCCAAAATCATCATTGGAACTGAAAATCAAGAGTCAGACACTCAACTGACTGAGCTACCCAGCTGTCTCATCTCTCATTCTTAATAAAATATCATTAGGGGATAGTCCACAAGTAACTTATAATCCATTATGTGTATGTAGCCTACAAGTAACATATAACCTAATTAAGTGTACACTTTAAGAAGCAACATTGGGAATCGGTATCAATTTAATTCATCTTTCAGTTCTAAACACCATATAACAGGTTTTTTACTTCCTACCAGACTGATTTTAACACCAACATTTCTGAGGTGGACGAACAAACACATACAAGCAAGGAGGACTTTGTGGACTTTTCTGATATATACCACTCGAATGAAGAGTATTTTAGGAAGCTAGAAGAGCTGAAAGCTGCCCACTTGGAAACTATGGCAAAGTTAGAGAAGATGTACCAGAATAAATTAAATTTAAAAGAAGTTCAGCCAGTGATCATCAGGGAAGAAGCTTCTAGTGTCTCTTCCAGGTAAGTTTGTACATAACGTTATTTGTGGGCTATAAAATGTATACTTAAAAGTGCAGAACCAAAAAAAAAAAAAAAAAAAAAAAAAAAAGTGCAGAACCAAATTATTCAGAATATTTTCTCTCAACTCTCTCTTTGTACTTTAATGATATACAGAGGTTGGACTGTATTCAAAACGTGTAATGGCTTATCCACCAATGGCTTCTTGTTTTGAGAGTCATTTAGTCTTTTCTCACTGACCTGCCACTCAAAGAACTATAGATATGTATCAAAATATTCAGTCTTGGCCATTTTAATTTTTATTTATTATTATTTTTTAAAAGATTTTTAAGTATTCTCTACACCTAATGTGGAACTTAAACTTACAACCCGACATCAAGAGTCGCATGCTCTACCAGCTGAGCCAGCCAGGCGCCCCTAGTCCTTCATATTATGTAAGTCCTTCATATGAAACATGAACATTATGTGATTTGGTAAGTCCTTCATATTATGTGGATTAACATGAGCTCAGCAGCACTTGGGTGGCTCAGTAGGTTAAGCATCCTACTCTTGATTTCAGCTCAGGTCTTGATCTCAGGGTTGTGAGTTCAAGCCCCATGTTGGAAGTCCATGCCTAGCATGGAGCCTGCTTATAAGAAAACAGCACAAAAAACACAAGTCATTAAACATATAAAGTATAGAAACAGCTCTTTCTATACTTCTATAAAGTATAGAAACACTCTTATATCTCAAGAGTGTACTTTTCTTTTTTTTTTTTTTAATTTTACTTATTTATTTGACAGAGAGAGAAAGATCACAAGTAAAGAGGCAGGTAGAGGGTCAGAGGGAGAGGGGGAAGCAGGCTCTGCCTTGAGCAGAGAGCCCGATGAGGGGCTCAATCCCAGGACCCTGAGATCATGACCTGAGCCAAAGGCAGAGTCTTAACCCATTGAGCCACCCAGGTGTCCTGTACTTTTCATTTTGATAAACTTTCCTGCTTCTGTTACTTGAAAAAATAATTAAGTAAAAAAATAAATTACACACACACACACACATGCACACTCCTACACACAAACAGTTCAGGACTAAGACATAAATCTGATTCAGGTTTTCAAAATAGTCTGTAATTTCTGGACCCATTTCTCCTATGAACTCTCTTGTTTTCGAAACTTGAGGCAGGTCTCTTTTTTTTTTTTTTAAGATTTTATTTATTTATTTGACAGAGAGAAATCACAAGTAGATGGAGAGGCAGGCAGAGAGAGAGAGAGAGGGAAGCAGGCTCCCTGCTGAGCAGAGCCCGATGCGGGACTCGATCCCAGGACCCTGAGATCATGACCTGAGCCGAAGGCAGTGGCTTAACCCACTGAGCCACCCAGGCGCCCCTGGAGGCAGGTCTCTTAACTCATCCAGTTGGTCAGTGCTAATTATGCATCTCCTGTGTGCCAGAAGTTGCTGGACACTGACGAGTCGAAAATCAAGTTGCCCTTAAGGAGCTCAAAAACTAACTGAGAACCGAAAATTGTGATACAACCTGATAAGACAGGGTTATGGAGACAGAAGAAGAAGCAACTGATCATGTCATGGTGTTGGTAGAGGGATACAAGCAGGAATTTTCTATGGAACTGTCATATCCAAGTTCTGTACTAGAGGAGTTGCTGTAGCAGATGCAGGAAGTAAAGAGTGGGCTTCTAGGCCACAGAAACCATGTGTGCCACTAGTGGCATGGCAGTATGAGACTTCCTGGTGTGTACAAGGAACTTCATATGGTTGGATATGACTCAAGATTGGTAACTGAAGGTAGAGAGAGGAAGAGGTGAAACAGGAAAGGTAAAAGGGGACTAGGCTTTTCTTTTTTTAAGACTTTATTTATTTATTTATCTGAGAGAGAGAGAGAGAAAGCACAAGTAGGGGAGGAGCAGAGGGAGAGGGAGAAGCAGACTCCCCACCAAGCAGGGAGCCTGATGCAGGGCTTGATCTCAGGATGCTGGATCCTGACCTGAGCTAAAGGCAGATGCTTAACCATCTGAGCCACCCAGGTACCCCATATTTTTTTTTAAGATTTTATATATTTATTTGAAAGAGGGAGTCCATAAGTGGGCGAATGGCAGAGGGAGAAGGAGAAGCAGACTCCCCATTGAGCAGGGAGCCTGACACAGGGCTTGATCTCAGGACCGTAGGATCCTTACCTGAGCCAAAGATAGACATTTAACCAACTGAGCCACCAAGGTGCCCCAGAGAGGGGCTAGTCTTGAAGGACTTTATAATCTAGACTTCGTTACAATGGCACATCCATCATAGAAAAGTTTCAAGAAGGGGAGTGACCTAATGTATGTTTTAAGATGGTGACTCTGGAAAACATGTGGAGAATTTAATAGAGGTTAGCCACAAGGAGCCTCTGCTGCCTCAGGTTTCCCTGTAAAATGAAAGAATTGAAATAGATAATTTATAGGCATCTCTTAGCTCTATTCTAAATAAAAGTGATAATGATAAGGCCTATCTATCCAGCACCTATCTTCTGAGTATACCTTGATCTTTTAGTTTTTAATTTTTATATCTGGTCACATGCAACTGAGAGTGTAACTTTATTATTCTTCTCATACAGGTCTGATTCAGAAAAGAACTCCTATCACACAATCTCGTTAATGACATCATTTTCAGAGCCTGATTTAGGACAGTCGTCCTCCTTGATTATGTCTTCCTCTGAAGATGAGTTGCCGAACTCAGAAAAAGAGTATCCTGAAAAAAAGAGGGTGATGAGCTATGCTAAAGAACTCATTAACAACATGTGGACAAATTTTTCTGTTGAAGATTATATTCGGTATAAAGATGTTGATTTCCCGGCAGTTGAAAAAACAAAGAAGAAACCAAGAGAATGGGTGCCAAGGATTACAGTACCTGAGCCTTTTCAAATGATGATTAGGGAACAGAGGAAAAAAGAAGAGAACATGAAATCTAAATCAGATATTGAAATGGCACACCAAGTGCTCAGAGAACAAGAAGAAGAATCAGAGTGTAAGAAAAAATTCCGAGCCAATCCAGTTCCTGCATTCGTCTTTCTCCCCCTTTATCATGACATAGTCAAGCAAAATGAAGAACGCAGGAGGCGTTTGAAGGAAAAAACCAAAGAAGCTCTTTTGGCTTCACAAAAACCATTTAAGTTTATTGCAAGGGAGGAACAGAAGCAAGCAATCCGGGAAAAGCAGCTGAGAGACTTATGCAAGTCTAAAAAGAAAACAAATCAATTTAAGGCCAGACCTATACCTCGATCTACTTATGGCTCAACCGTAAGCTCAAAGTTTAGCTCAACCTCCAATGAAAAATTAAAAGAAGAAGAGCTCTATAGAGAGATTGTGACGCAGCTGAGGGCCCAAGAGCTTTTGCAGTATTCATCTCCTCTGCCTTGTAGGTCAGGTCTCAGAAGCTGTGCTCCGAGGAAGCTCAAGTGTCCTGAACAGGTTGAAAAGTTGAAGCGTAAACACGAGTTGAGATGCCAAACTGCCAATTTTGAATACCTTCCTGAGAGATACCGGAAACACCCCTCAGAACAGAAGTGTTCAGAACTCCTAACCGTTGGCCGTAAACCATCTGGTCTTCATGCGGCCTCTAGCGCATCCACTAAAAGAGAGAAAATTCTGGCAGACATTGCAGCAGATGAAGAACATTTAAAAGAAACACGGCCTAATCTCTCTCCAAGGCACAAACTGACAGTAAGAAGTGCAAGTGCAAAGCCTGTGCCTTGTAACTGCAACCCTCCAGTGCCCACAGTGTCTTCCAGAGGAAGAGAGCAAGCCACGAGGTAAATGACTAGGATGTAGTGCCTGCCGACTCACGGCTGCTAAAATAGTATTTGTAGCTCTATTGATTTTTGTGTTGGTCATTTGGAAAATAAGAAGAAATAGATTTGGTAATATATTTTACTATATCAGGCAGAGCATTTTGCCAGAGAGTGTCCTTCTAAGAAATGAGTATCTTTTCCATTTTATGAGTCTCCAGGGATAGAAAAGATAGTCAGCCTGTTGCTTTCCAGTTGCACAAGTCATAGCCTTTTTTCAGTGTTTAAATTTTCCCATGTTAAATCTTTGCTAAATCACATTCTCATTGGCTTAAAGTGAATTAAGCCTTAGTTTGTTGCCCTCAGGAGATCACTTGAGGAAAAGAAAATGTTGGAAGAAGAGAGAAATCGGATCCTAACTAAACAGAAGCAAAGAATGAAAGAATTGCAGAAACTCCTGACAATCCGGGCTAAGGCTTATGACTCACATCAAAGTTTAGCTCAAATGTCTAAATCCAGAGTCAAATCTCTCAGGTATCATAAAAGAATCCTGAACCTCCAGATCATTGGTTTTCAAACTTTCTTTCTTAATCAGTGGATATAATATATGAACATATTAATTAGTATTTTAGTTTCTGGATTCAAGTTGCTGTCAGTTACACTCAACACACAGATATACACATTCACACTCACTCACTCACCTCACCTCATGGTGAGGATTATATGCCATGTTGATGAACTGAAACATTTTATATCATGGCCATAGTTAATAGTTGTAATCATATGTCAGTATCTAATCTTTTCTTTTACTTTATAAATTTTTTTTTTGTGGGGCCTCATTATGACCCGACCTGAGACTAAGAGTTCTATGCTCCACCAATTGAGCCAGCCAGGGGCCCCTTCTTTATACTATTTTTGATAGCCCAGTACAATATTGAGAAAAAATCTTTTTTTTTTTAGTTTTTTTTTTTTAAGGTTTTATTTATTTATTTGACAGACAGAGAGACAAGCAGGGGGAGTGAGAGTGGGAGAAGCAGACTTCCCACTGATCAGGGAGCCCAATGTCAGAGAGAGCCCTTTTTTAATAGTTTGCCGTGTAATCTCAGAATATTCTTCAATAAATTGATCTGTAAGAGAACTTTGTTCTAAGGTCTGCATGAAATCTGATATCACAAATGAACACGTTGATGTCAATTAACATCAGTTATGTGATGTGTCAGTTAACACGTGTATGTGTTCAGCATGTGTGTTGCATTTCATTGTAGTTCTAATATAAACAAATATAAATAAATAAACATATTTGCAGAACCCCTTCACAGAGCACTGGAATTCTGCTGTACAAAGTTTGAAAACCAGTGTTCCAGAGGAACATTTTTCTGTAAAAATGTTCATGTTTAAGTAGGAAAATATCTCCCCCCAAAGCTGGTAAGTAATATGATTTATTTTTAATCTGATTTATAAGTACCCAAATCTATATTTGCTTTTAATTATGAGTTATTCCTTTTTAAGTATATATTGTTTATAATAATTATATTCCTTTATTTATATATTATGTTTATATTCCTTATAATGTATATCAGTGTAATTTATGATAGAGGGAGAAATTTGATGAACTTGAGCAAAAATTTTTTAGAAATATACTCTTCACCCTAAGAAAGTAAACTGGATTTTTCATAATACCAATTTTGTGTATAATTAAGCATAATTATAATTCTATAGTATAATTATCTTCTCTAATCCATGAAATCTTATTATCTTAGTAGAGTTAGTATGTTTTACATAGAGGAAAAAGCGTATTTTATTCACTATAGGATCTTGTGCAAATAGTAAGTACATTTAATGTGAATTTATGTATTTTGGTTCCTTTTCCTATCCATGTCCTTTTCCTTTATTCTCTATTTTCCCCTGACCTGCTCGAATTTAATTAACTTTGCCACCAACCTATAGATCTTTAAACTAAATTTTCTTGATTTTCTGCACTTAAAATTGAGTTATGAGGGCATTTATTCATTTCTTCAAGCCAATTTAATACATTATATTTTGAAAATTTCAGAAAATCAGAGTATCCAGACTGTTCCCAGGATGTAAAATGTGTGCTCTCACAACCTAGTGTTTTTATTTCTGCATTCCATAAAAATTTACCAGTCTAGGAAAGGAATTGTGGTAAACTGTAAGCCATGCTTGTAATTTAATTTCTGATTTGTCATCTAAGCTAAATGTTCTATCTGTAAGCTGTTATTTCTTTTAAAATTCCATTCCTTTTATTTGATTTTAGAAAGAGTGAAAAGGAAAGGATGAGAGAATACCAGCGAGAACTAGAAGAAAGAGAAGAAAAATTAAAACACAGGCCGCTACTATTTGAAAGAGTTGCTCAGGTTGTGTTTGTTGGAATTTAAGAGCTTCAGTCAACCTTTTTTATTTTTTTAAACATCTCTAGCTCCTAACTTACAGTCCATTTTTCTTACATGTTATATAATTTATTGAGACATATTATTGTTTCTGTGACAGGTTCATCAAATCAGTCAAGTAAGTTTGTACTTAAATCTGAACATCAAAGCTAGTCGAGGACGCATGTCAGCTTGATACAGAATGTGCTGCTGATGCAGTCATAGTCAAAATAATCGTTTCACAACCTGTTTTTCATGGCTTTTCTTTTTTTTTAGTACCAACTTTTCTTTTTTTTTTTAGTACCAACTTAGCCATATATTAAGGTGAGTCTTCACTATATGATTTGGAAGTCCTTGAAGAATTAAAAAATGAAACAAAATGCTAATGGAATCAGATTTCTTTCTGCCAGTTTTTCTTTTTCACTTTCATTGAGATATAACTGACCTAGAGCACCGTGTACAGTTAAGATTACAGCACGTGACTTGACATACATATATGGCAAAACGATTACTACCATAAGTTTAGTTAAAAACCCACACCTCATATAATACTGAACTTTTAGGATTTACTAAAATCTGAACTTTTGGAATTTACTCTCTTAGCAGCTTTCAGATATGCCATACAGTGGTATTAGCTACAGTCATCATTTTGTACATTACATTCCCAGTACTTATTTATCTTATAATTAGAGGCTTATACCTTTGACTGCCTTCATCCAATTCCCCTGGTAACCACAAATCTGATCTGTTTTTCTATGAGTTTGTTTTTGTTTTTAGATTCCACATATAAGTGAGACCTGTAGCCCTTGTCTTCCTCTGTCTGACTTATTTCACTTAGCATAAAGTCCTCAAAGTCTATCCATATCATTGCATATGGCAGGACTTCCTTTTTAATGGCCAAATAGTATTCCTTGCACGTACACCACATTTTCTTTACCCATTCATCTTTTGATGGTTACTTATGTTGTTTCCCTGTCTTGGCTATTGTAATTAATACTTTCGTGAATCGTAGGGTGCAGATATCTCTTCAACGTAGTGATTTTGTTTCCTTCAGTTAAATACCCAGAAGTTGGATATCACTGGATTGTATCATATTTATGTTTTTAACTTTTTGAGGAACCTCTGTACTGTTTTCCATAGTGGCCGTTCTATTTTACATTCCTACCAACAGTGCACAAGGGCTCCATTTTCTCCACATCCTCACGAGCATAGCATTTATCATCTCTTATCTTTTTGATACTGACCATTCTAACAGTTGTGAGGTGATACCTCATTGTGGTTTTGGTTTGCATTTCCCTGACGATTAGTGACATTGAGCACCTTTTGGCCTTTTTAGGTACCTGTTGGCCATTTGAGTATCTTCTTTGGAAAAATGTCTATTCAGATCCTTTGCCCATTTTAAATTGGATTATTTCATTTTTTGCTATTGACTTTTATGACTTTTTTATATATTTTGGATATTAACCCACTTTTCAGATATATCATTTGCAGATATTTTCTCCATTTAGTAAGTTGCCTTTTCATTTTGCTGATCGTTTTTTTTTTTTTTCAAGTGAACCTATAATTTTCATTCTTATCTACGATTACTGAAAGGACTTCCTTTTCATTGGGAAAATAATTTGGTCCTATGGACAGTGAGTCCTGATTTTACTAAATGTATAGTTGGTTTTATAATCTTCCTCTAAGAGATATCTGTCCATTTCACATCATCTTTTCTTTTGTACTCAGAAAGTAGGTGTTCTTATGGGTGATATAGCTTAACAATAGACAGGATCACTGGAGATTACAGGTGCTGTGTTGTGATTTTCAAGCTGTTGCATTTGGAGCTTCCTGCCAACATTGCAGGGCCATCCTTCTAAATGCACCAAGGACAGGGACATGGCTTTACATATTCAGGTGAATTTACATATTCAGTCTCTCAAAGTTTTGGGACCCATTTACATACAGATTTGGACATAATTTTATGTAACACTTTTCATTTTAAGGGTAGGTTTCTTTTTTTAATATCTCAGTTTCAATTTTAGAGGGAAAATTACAGAAAAATTCTGTATTACCTAGTGGAAAGTGATTGACTTTAAGCTCAAAGTAGTTCTTTGCAGCTCCCACCTGCAGGTTATTATGACTTTCTGTCTTTCTGGTGGTTATATCTACACAGATTTCCCACACACATCTACATTTATCTTGCTTCAAACTAGATCTTCCTCTTTGATTTCCTGTTTTTGTTGAGCCACAATTTTGGTGGCTGGGAATCACTTTCCCTCCCTCTTTCAATTGCCACTGAGAGACCTGACAAGTTTTCTTCCTAAATAATTTTTGGATCTGCCTTTCTCCATTCCTGAAGGTGAAGTGCCATGTGAAGCCTCTATTATCTCCTCTCTCGGTTATTGTAATCATTTGACTGGTTTTCCAGCCTTGCTCTTTGCAAAGCCACCCATTATATTTTCACTTTACCATTCCTGTTCCCTTGCCAAAATGTTAACTCTGGGTAGGTTGTAAATAACCTTTGGTAATGGTGACAATCGTGTATTTTCATTGATTGTACTCATTCTCATTTTCAATAAATGGGATCAAGAGGTATTGTCCCTGACTTCTTCAAACAATACTACAAAGCAGGTATCCATGTATTACAGAGGAAAAAACTGAAGTTCAAAGGAGGTAAGTAACTAATTAGATTTATAGGTAGTCCGTAATGGAACTAGAATTGGACGCAAGTCCGTTTGCTTCCAAACAGTTAAGACTAAGCTGTCCTGCCTTCTCCCAGAAGATACCTCCATGAGTCTCAGCGTAGTGAGTAGACCCCTCTACACTCTGATCCCTATTAACCTTTAATTGAGTAGATTCTAAATTCTAAACCAAATTCATCAGCCACAGCACTGCCCCCGCCCCCTCACCATGAACACCCTTTACTTTCAGATCATACCAAACCACTAGTTTCAAACTTGAAATTTTTATTCATGCTGTTTCTGAACACTCTTAGAGCCTCTTTCTGTTTTTCCTCCTCATCTTTCAAGTCTTCATATAAAACCACTTCTTGCATTGTTTCCCAGGTCGGATCGGGTGCCTTTTCCTGTGTTTTTCATTACCCTTTGCATACTTCTGTCTTCACTCCTGCCACTCTGTGTGGGAATTACCTGTTTCAGGATCTCTCTTCCCTTCTAACTAGTTCCTTTTAAAAGTTGTGTTCAAATCTTTGTATTCCCAGCACCTAGCACCCAGGATAACGTCTGGCACAGAGGAGATGTTAATAAACATTTATTGAACCAAAACTGAACTGTCAGGATCAAATTAGCCAGACTGTGACCTCTTGCTTTTTTTCTGGGATTAGTGGTGGGGAGTGGAGTGGGGGTTGAGGGGTGTCGGGGAGGGGGCTTGAGAGCACCCCCCCTCTTAGTGATGAGTCTCAGCAGGAGTGAGCAGTTGTGCCATGTTATGAATCCTGCCGCTTCTAAGCACCAGAGAAGGTGAGGCCGAATATGTAGCATGTGTGAAATTAAACCCATAGAGAAATTTTAAATGTTGAAAACATAGATCAGTATCACAGCCCATTCTACTTCTGCCACTTCTGGCCCTCACATATACTGGTCCCTTTGTCCAAAAATACTTCTCTCTCCATATATACCCCCCAACTACAAAAGAAGTATTCAGTAATTAAAGATTTTTTATTTAATTTAATTAATTAATTTATTTGACAGAGATCACAAGTAGGCAGAGAGGCAGAGAGGTTTGGGGGTTGTGGTGGGTGGAAGCAGGCTCCCCGCTGAGCAGAGAGCTCAGCTTGTATATTGGTCTTCATAGCCTCTGGATGCATTTTTTTAAAGATTTTATTTATTTAGGGGCACCTGGGTGGCTCAGTGGGTTAAGCCTCTGCCTTCAGCTCAGGTTATGATCCCAGGGTCCTGGGATGGAGCCTCATGGAGGGCTCTCTGATCAGTGGGGAGCGAATATATACTATTCGCCTTGATAGAAAATATGTAAAAGTAATTAATTCTGTATATAGAGTGACTGGCAGTGACTCACCAGTGACTGGGACTCAATCCCAGGACCCTGAGATCAGGACCGGAGCTGAAGGCAGAGGCTTAACCCACTGAGCCACCCAGGTGCCCCAAGAAGTATTCAGTAATTAAATAAGTAAAAGAGTTACTACAAATGAAACTTACGGTTTTGAAAAGTATTTTTCCGCTTCAAATGAGGGCACTGATTGTAGATAAACTTTCATCATTGCATGTTATTTTGGTTTCCTGAAGAAGCAACACTAATTTTTTTCGCAATCTTTGATAGTAAAATCAAATAATCATACAGTTATTTTAATTGTTCCTTTTATCTCATAGTCTGTGCAATTCTTTGCATGGTGAAATGCAAGGAGGAAATGTTTATTTCAGTTAAGAGTAATTATATACTATTCGCCTTGATAGAAAATATGTAAAAGTAATTAATTCTGTATATAGAGTGACTGGCAGTGACTCACCATTGCTTTGGTTTTGTTAACACAAATTAGTGCAGCTTTTTCTTGCAGTCTGTTTTGCTGTGACTATTGCTGCTAATTAACAGCTGTTATTTGATACATTCACTCACAACTTTGTGCATTATCCATTTATTAGTGTTAATTGTGATCTTGCTGCTGTTGAGTTGTTCTTTCGCAGAGTAAGGCTATGATCTGGGACAGAACAAACCATGTTGTCCTATTTCTTGGAAATCACAGGGTTTATTAATTGAGTAAATTCTAAATTATAAACCAAGTTCAAATGAAGACTTATGAGCACTGACTTGGGTATCATTTTAATCTCTTTTATATTTAATTTACGTATATCAGAATATACTGTTCTTAATGCATTTAGAGTTAGGTCTGGGTTTTTATTCTGCTTTACTGTCTTTGGAGCAGTTCTTATTTTCTTACTTTGCCATGACTTTCAGTTTCTCGAAACTTTTATATTGGTCTTCATAGCCTCTGGATGCATTTTTTTAAAGATTTTATTTATTTAGGGGCACCTGGGTGGCTCAGTGGGTTAAGCCTATGCCTTCAGCTCAGGTTATGATCCCAGGGTCCTGGGATGGAGCCTCATGGAGGGCTCTCTGCTCAGTGGGGAGCCTGCATCCCCCACCCACTCCCCGCCCCCGCTGCCTGCCTCTCTGCCTACTTGTGATCTCTGTCTGTCAAATAAATAAATAAAATCTTTTTTAAAAAAGATTTTATTTATTTGAGAGCGAGAGAGAACAAGAGCAGGGGAGGGAAGGGAGAGAGGAAGAGGGAGAAGCAGATTCCCCTCTGAGCAGGGAGCCTGATGTCCCACTTGATCCCAGGACCCTGCGATCATGACCTGAGCTTAACTGACTGACTGACAGCCACCCAGGTGCCCCCTGGCTGCATTTTCTGAAAATCGTTGTTACTCATAGTGGGTGCATTTTAGCAACAGGTTGAGTGTGTTTTTAGTTTTCCAGAGCATCAGGAAATCACCGGTGACAGTTTATCCATTGTAATCAATCTGTTATTTTGGTTTCTCCTGTGGAACACTGGATGCCATGACCCCTCATGACACTGGAGTCCCTAGGTTAGCCAAATAAATATCTGACACCTGCTTTGCTGAAGTCAGGTTTCAGTTACCTTCACACTCCAGGATGAGCACTACTACTTAGAGAAAGCAGGATGGTGCCATGGAAAAGTCCCAGGAAATGGTCAAGAGACTTGGTTCTACCACTCACTATCCTTGGGACCTTAAGCAAACTGCTTAACCTTCGTGGGAATGGAGGGAGTATTTGTTTCCTTCTTTGTTAAATTTGGGGGTGAGACTGGGTGCCCTCCCACACCCTCTCCAATATGGAGTGCCATTGGGGTACTGGATCTGGCCCATTCCTAGTTACCTTCCTTCAGTTGGAGGACAAGATGGCAATTCTTGGCCCTATACTCATAGGAGGTAAAAAGTGACCAAAGCTGAGATACTAGTGTGAACCCCAGTCCTGTGACAGTGGGAAGCCCGTGGTCTCAGGTACTGTGCTAACTCCTTCCTGTCTTGCTTCAGGTGTGAGAGAGGCTCATCACAATTTCACAGGTGCCAAAGCCAGGAAACAACATTCTGGAGATTTGAAGCCAGTGCTAAGTTCTTGTTCTTTTTGCTGTATTCCCTGATTCCTCCTGATTAAAGATAACAACAGTGATGAATTTATCATCTTTGAAGGATTAGAGATATAGCATGTAAAGGATAAAAATTACAGTAGGTACATAAACTATAAGAACCCTCTGACAACCATCACAAACTTATTTTCTTCCTGGTGTTTCCAGATAGTCTTCAATAGTCATAAAGGTGTATTTTTTCAAAAAAGTATATAAAACAGAGTGCAAAGAATAACTATAGACCAAAACTCATGTGGCTACTACCTAGGTTAATAAACAGAACATTGCCAGCACCCCAGAAACCCTTTGTGCCCATCCCAGATCAAAACCCTCTCCTACTCTCCCAGAGGTAACCACCATTCTAATTTTTGAGATTAACACTTCCTTGTTTTTGCTATTACTGTTGCTTGTGTTTTGCAGTTTTACCATCCTGTGTATCTTTTGCCACACAGTATAGTTTAGTTTCACCCATTTGGGAACTTTATGTAAATGAATCATACATACTATACGTATTCTCTTGTGTTTTGCTTCTTTTCCTTAGTAGTATGTTCATGAGATCTGTCCATATGGTCCTGTACAACTAAAGTTCATTCATTGTCATTGCCTTATTTTACTCTGTTATATGAATAGAACACGATTTATCCATCCTTTTGTTGAGAGATGTTTGGGGCTGTTCCAAACAGTAGTGTCCTATGTATTTTGGTACAGCACATATGTGGGAGCTTCTCTGGGAATAGGCCTGGGAGTGGGATTGCTGGTCAGAAGGTCTGTGTACTGTCAGCCACCTGTGATTATTGGGTTTAATTTTCACTGGAGCTTTTTTTTTTTTTTTTTTAAAGATTTCATCTATTCACTTGACACTCAGAGTTCACAAGTAGACAGAGAGGCAGGCAGAGAGAGAGGAGGAAGCAGGCTCCCCGCTGAGCAGAGAGCACGATTCGGGGCTTGATCCCAGGACCCTGGGACCATGACCTGAGCTGAAGGCAGAGGCTTTAACCCACTGAGCCACCCAGGCGCCCCTCACTGGAGCTTTTAACCCCTATGTTTTTAATGGAAATTTGGTCTTCTGTTCTCCTCTAAAAAGGTTTGTCTTTCCTATAGAAAAATGCAAGAATGGCAGCAGAAAAGCAATATTCTAACACCCTAAAAGCACTAGGACTGTCTGATGAGTTTGTTTCAAAGAAAGGCCAAAGTGGAAAAATAATTGAGTACTTCAGCAATCAAGAGATGAAGAGTTTCACTGAAGATAAAGAAAGGTAACATATATAAGTTGTCTAAATGGTTTACCTTTGAAAAAATTCTTACCTGCCAGAAAGCATAAAATTCTGTCCTATATTTTTAGAAGATCTTTTAACCTAACAAAATACATGTGAACTGTTTGTAAAACATTGGTATTTTAACACTTGGCACATTCAAAATGGCATGGTGATAAAGTATCTTGTTTTTAAAGGAGAATAATTTAACTTTCTGACTGACATGAATGATGAAAATAATAAGATGGTTTCAAATGAAGTTTAAAGTGTCACTCAAGGTTGGAAATATAAAAAATATATATATAAAATAAAAAATATAAAAGTTGGCACTTTTATAGAGTTTTCTTGATAAATCGGAGCTCATACACTTGAGGAAGGAAGACTGCATGATGACATACGTTGCAAGGGGTTTGTTGACCTTTAAATCAAATCATTTTTCCTTTGAGAGATTGATAAATTTCTTCCTCCAGCTTTGAGGAAGAAGAAAAAAGAGAAGAAAGAGCGAGTGGGGAGGAAAATCATTTTATGGATACGAACAGCCAGGATTCTTACAAGGAAAAAGAGGAAGCTGATGAAGAGAGCGGAGAAGAAGAATCTGTTACGGAGTAACACAGTACCTGCGGCTCTCCCGTCTGTGCCTGCACTGTCGATGGCAGCCCTGGGCCCAACCATCTGTGCTTGTGGTGTGAAGAACATCCATGAGAGCCCTCCAATAGGTACAGGGCTCTTGAGCAAAGTCATCTGTAACCTAAAAAGGCCAAGTCCAGCCAAACAGTTGTCGGTTCAGTTAGGCTAAGGCTTTGCCTAGTCAGGTTTTTTAATCACTCGTAATGGTTCGCAACTTTGATCTTACTTGTATTCTTTAAAAAAGCATTTGAGAATCATAGTTGTCACAAACTGATTGGTTAGAAAAGTATGTGTTACTTCTGTATTTGGTATGGAAACAAATGGTGTGGCATTGAGAGCAGAAATATTGGCTTTTGGTGATTCAAAAAAATTTTTCTGGAAAGTCTGAATCAATAAATCTTCAAATTATACTATTTGCCCATTCTTTTCCTCTGTGATACATCTCACAAAATGAATCCTCATACTTGTTTTATTGGGTATTTAAAGTTTCTTATCTGAGCCATTTTTTTAAAAAGTAATAAAATATAGGGGTGCCTGGATGGCTCAGTGGGTTAAAGCCTCTGCCTTCGGCTCAGGTCATGATCCCAGGGTGCTTGGATCAAGCCCTGCATTGGGCTCTCTGCTCAGCAGGGAACCTGCTTCGCCCTCTCTCTCTGCCTACCTCTCTGCCTCCTTGTGATCTCTGTCTGTTAAATAAATAAATAAAATCTTAGGGAAAAGTAATAAAATATAGAAAAAATATGTCCTTACAAATTTGCGTTCATTACTGTACTGTTTGCTGTTAAATTATCCACACTATCATGACTTTTTCTTTTTATCCCTAGTTTTATTCCAAATTATTTTGATATGTAAATTGTTAGAAAAGTTTTTATACCAGGTATTTTTTTTAACTTTGAGTATTATGACAGAGGTAATTATAAAAATCTGTGTTAAAATCTTAATTGGAGGTAAATATCCACACTTGTATATATGATGAAATTGTGCATAATAATTTGTCCAAGGCAAATCTCCAAAGTAATTCAGATTTAACTCTTTAATAGTAGACCTGGTTGTGCTCAAATTTTGTACATTATTGTGGATATATTTTGTCTTTCTGTGCATGATGGT
The DNA here is from genome assembly GCF_964662115.1 of Mustela nivalis. NCBI lineage: Eukaryota > Metazoa > Chordata > Mammalia > Carnivora > Mustelidae > Mustela > Mustela nivalis. Next base: position 59,923,828 of record NC_139027.1, read on the forward strand.
AATTTGTATGAATCTATCATTTTTCCTCTTTAAGCAAATTTTTGTTTTTAAAAAATTCAAACCAGACATAAAGATGTGATAGGATAAGACATTTTATTTTCTAAAAACAACCTCCTCTAAAGAGAATGAACTAATTAAGGTATTTATAATAGCAGTGTTTCCCAGGTGAAAATGTATGCTTTAAATTAAGAAATAAGGCGATTTTTCTCAAGGGCACATGTTTCCTTGTAATTCCTTCCTACAGTTTGTGTTAAAACTATTTGTCACTATAATTAGATTCTAAACTCTCTGGGAGTTGGAACCATTTTAAAATTCATCTTTGTAGTCCTTTAATATTTTGCCCAGGATTGTGTATTTGGTAGGCACTTAATAAAGGCTTGGATGAGTAAGTAGATGAATATGGTTTTTAATTATATTTCAGAATGAGTACACATGGGATTAAAATTATCTCCCTTTTAATTTATTGAAAGCCTGTGAAACACAATCCACAAATTGTAATATTTAAAATGTGACTTTGCTCCTCATTCTATCCCTTCTCAGTTTCATGAGAACAGTGTGGGACTTGGTTTCAGGATCAATGTTCAGTTTTCTTTTCTTTAAAAATGGGAGTAGTACCTATTTGGGTGACTGTAGGAAGAATTGAATGATACCATGTATGGGAAAAAACTCTTTGGAAACTAGGCTATTCGAATAATTGGTGTCAGAGGACAGAATATTCCTGAAGAAATGTTAACTAACCATACTTCTATTTCAATGAGATACAAAGTGATTTAAATATTGTATTAAAAATAATAATTGAAAAAAAAATAATAATAATAATTGGGTGCACTTGGATGACTCAGTTGGCTCAGGTCATGATCTCAGGGTCGTGGAATGGAGCCCCAAGTTGGACTCAGTGCTCAACATGAAGTCTGCTTGAGATTCTCTCTCTTCCTCTCCCTCTGCCCCTCCTCATTCCCTACCCCTTACTCCCGCATACTCTCTCCCTGTCTGTCTCTCAAAAAAATAGATAGATATCTTTGGAAGGAAAAAAAAAAAAAAAGAATGTTTGAACCACTTTTTTTAAAAAAAGATTTTATTTATTTTTGACAGAGATCATAAGTAGGCAGAGAGGCAGGCGGGGGTGGGAGGGAGCGGGCTCCCCACTGAGCAGAAAGCCCAATGTGGGGCTCGATTCCAGGACCATGAGATCATGACCTGAGCCGAAGGCAGAAGCTTAACCCACTGAGTCATCCAGGTACCCCTTGAACCACTCTTTTAAAAAAGATTTTATGTATTAGAGAGAAAGAGAGAGAGCATGACCAGGGGGACAGGCAGAGGAAGAGAGAGAAGCAGACTTCCTGTTGAGTTCAGAGCCCCAAACGGGCCTCAGTCCCAGGACCCCAAGATCATGACCTGAGCCGAAGTCGGATGCTTAACGAACTGAGCCACCCAGGCACCCCCAGGCCACTTTTTTAAAAAACCGTGATCTGGTAAGGGGCGTCAGGGTGGCTCAGTCAGTTAAGTGGCTGCCTTCGGCTAAGGTCATGATCTTGGGGACCTGGGATCAAACCCCGCATTGGGTTCCCTGCTCAGCAGGAAGCCTGCCTCTCCCTTTCCCACTCTTCCACTTATGTTCCCTCTCTCACTGTCTCTCTCTCTGTCAAATAAATAAATAAAATCTCTTTTAAAATTTTTTTTTAAAAGACAGTGATCTGGTAAACTCAGAGCCAAACTTACAAGACACTGGCAGTTTCAAATCTTTCTATGCAAATTCAAAAATTTTCTTTTAGAAGATATCAGGTTGATAACTGAAGCATCTCTTTATCATGTGGCATTACACAGTGATGGGCAGAAGTCAGTCTTTTTTTTTTTTTTTAAAGATTTTATTTATTTATTTGACAGAAATCACAAGTAGATGGAGAGGCAGGCAGAGAGAGAGAGAGAGGGAAGCAGGCTCCCTGCTGAAAAAAGAGCCCAATGCGGGACTCGATCCCAGGACCCTGAGATCATGACCTGAGCCGAAGGCAGTGGCTTAACCCACTGAGCCACCCAGGCGCCCAGGCAGAAGTCAGTCTTAAAGATTAAATCAAATATAGTTTTCAGGTGGTCGGTAACTGAGAATGTTGTACATTTGTATCATCAGAATTTGCTCCATAATTCTTTTCACTTATGGGATTCTCTGTTATTCAGGATTAGCTTAGCATCAAGAAGAAGGTTATGCTCTTTTCCCCTTAAATAAGAAAAATATCACTGGGTTACCTACTGGCCTCAAACATACTTCTTCAGAAGAAATCAACTGGATATTGGAGGATTAAGTGATTTTATATATTATATATATTATATAATATATATACACACACATATGTACACTTAATATGTGTATTCTACATATATAGTATGCACATTCTACATAGATAAATACACTTAATGTAATAACTTTAATATACTTAACTATATATACTAATTTTTATCTTCATATAGTATATATAAGATATATATTATGTATATTACATAAGCACATACAAGTATACGTATGTATATGATAGAAAATTTTAGAAATCACTTTTATCACATTTCATCTACACAATAAAATTCACATGCCTCAAAGGAATTATTTTTATGGATGATATTTTTAAATTAATTCTAATAATTTGAGACTAGCAAAGATTTCAACATTTAGACATAAGCAATAAAAATCATCAGCCTTGGGGCGCCTGGGTGGCTCAGTGGGTTAAGCCGCTGCCTTCGGCTCAGGTCATGATCTCAGAGTCCTGGAATCGAGTCCCGCATCGGGCTCTCTGCTCAGCAGAGAGCCTGCTTCCCTCTCTCTCTCTGCCTGCCTCTCCATCTACTTGTGATTTCTCTCTGTCAAATAAATAAATAAAATCTTTTAAAAAAAAATCATCAGCCTTAAAATACTGCCTTACTGCTTATAAAAAATTTTTACCCTTCTCAACCTTCATATGCCTGTGTGTAGATGTGTGTTCTTGGTGGTTGTTATAGACGGAAACAAGGTTTTGTGAAAGGAGGTTTTAGTCAATAAAGCTTTGTCAATATATTATGGTCTAAAGAAAGTGATTATAGGGCGCCTGGGTGGCTCAGTGGGTTAAAGCCTCCCCTTCAGCTCAGGTCATGATCCAGGGTTCTGGGATTGAGCTCCGCACGGGCTCTCTGCTCAGCAGGGAGCCTGCTTCCTCTTCTCTCTCTCTCTCTCTCTCTCTCTCTGCCTGCCTTTCTGCCTACTTGTAATCTCTGTCTGGCAAATAAATAAATAAAATCTTTTAAAAAAAAATAAAGGGATTACTTTGTCCAAAAGCTCTAGGCATTCTCAATTCATATAGCTTATAAGTTGTGCTGATGTGGCCTATGGTTGGCCAATTTATCTGTACCATCCTTTATCTGTACCAATTATAGGAATAACTTTTATAGGAATTTGTTTGTTTCTACAGAGGAAAAAAAAACAGGTATATGCTATATTTTTTTAATTCTACTTTTAAAAAATCCCAATATTCAGAATCTGTCTAGCAACTAATAAATGAAAAAAACTAAAACCATGGTTTATGAGATTTCCTAGCTCTGAAAGCAGATATGTTAATATTTAGAATATTTACTCTAGTTATTTTTCCTCATTTATTTATTTTTTAAATTTTGATTTTTTTTAAGATTTTATTTGTCTATTTGACAGATTTTATTTGTCTATTTGTCTATTTATTAATAGACTGTGTCTCAGTGTTGGCCTCCTGACCCAGTTTCCCCAGGAATACAGTGTGTCTTTTTTTTTTTTTTAAGCTTTCTGTGTGTGTGTGTGTGTGTGTGTGTATGTGTGTAATTTCTACACCCAACATGGGGCTTGAACCCACAATCTCAAGCTCAAGAGTCCCATGCTCTTCTGACTGAGCCAGCCGGCACCCCTTAACACATTAATTTTTGTGTTTTATTCTCTCCAGTCTTCGTTTTTGAAATGATTATTTTCATTTACTTCTGATCTTTCCTGGGTTTTTTACTTCACTTTTTAAATCTTTTTCAAATCACTTTACTTCAAATTTTTCTCACTATATGAATATTTTCTTTTAGCATTTTCTTTTAGCTCATTCTGAAATATGATGGCTATATTTTCATTTCTTTTGTGTGTATATTTTTCTTCTGTGCCTTCATTGCCCAAAGAGAAATTCTTCTCTTGTTCTCTTATTTAAAAAAAAAAAAAAAATTGGGGGCGCCCTGGTGGCTCAGTTAGTTAAGCATCTGCACTCAGCTTGGGTCATGATCCCAGTGTCCTGGGATCAAGCCCCGCATCAGGCTTCCTGCTCTGTAGCTTCCTGCTTCTCCCTCTCCTCTGCCTGCTCCTTTTCCTGCTTGTGTTCTCTCTCTGTCAAATAAACAAATAAAATCTTCTAAAAATTTTAAAAACAATGCTTTAAAATAGGATTCAATTGTGATCCTTTTACTTTGCTAATGTTTTAAGTGAAATGAGTTAGAAGCAGCTCAGGAAAGCTTTTCTAGCTTCTGTTACAAACTGTGCAGAGTCTAGTACTTTACACTTGTTGTCAGTTCATGAGTTGGCATGCCTCAGTCTCATGGATGTTGTCAGAAAACATGAGACTCCTGTGTCAAAGACAAAGGACTGTTACTCATAGTAAAACCAATAGCTGACGTGTCGGCATGTTGTCTATTTGAGCTGGTTTCCTTTGTCCCCCGAGTTCCACGGAGGAGATGCGATGCGAAGAGACCATTGTGTATGTATGCCTTCACATTGGGGTGGCCTGTGTTGTAAGAGAAGAACTGAGATTGGGGGAAGTAGCAACTTTCAGAGTAGGTGGAAACAAGACTGTAATTTGTCTGGAGGTAGAGGTGGGAGAGACATTACTTCAGCCTTGAAGCTTGCTTGCTACAAACAAAACCCTGAGAAAATGACCCCGGGTAAATAGTGGTCAGGACCTTGCATCCTGGCTTATTTAGCAAGAATGTGTTTGGACTCTCTGGGCCTGTGGCAGGTTACCTCCTCTAACCGCAACACCCCCCCCTTTTTTTTTCTTTTCTTTTTTTTTTTTTTTTTTATTCTTTTTAAGTAGGCTCCACACCCAGCATGGGGCCCAAAATAGAGCTTGAACTCAGGACCCTGAGATGAGGACCTGAGCTGAGATCAAGAGTCAGACACCTGGGGCTCCTGGGTGTCTCAGTTAGTTGAGTGTCTGCCTTCGGCTCAGGTTGTGATCCTGAGTCCTGGGACTGAGTCCCGCATCAGGCTCCCTTCTCTGCGAGGACTCTGTTTCTCTTCTGCTTCTTTCTCTCTGTCTCTCATGAATAAATAAATAAAATCTTGGGGGAAAAAAGGGGTCAGACAATTACCTGACTGAGCCACCCAGGCACCCCTTCTCCATCAGCTTTAAACTTTGCTGTTTGTATGATGTTATTAAAATAAATGTGGGCTTGAACTTTCTGAGATTTTTCTACTCTGCTCACCCATGAGCTTTTACATGAGTCTCCTATTTTCTTTCTCCCTGTTGTCCCTACTGAGGGTAGCTGAGTAGCCAGGGGGTCCTGGCTGGCTCAGTTCGTAGAGCATCCAACTCAGGTTTGTGAGTTCAAGCCCCACATCAGGGGTAGAGCTTACTTAAAAAAATTTTTTTTCACCTCAGTGTGAGACTTTTTCCTGGGAAGATGCTTTGGTCCTTTTGCGACCCTAGACCACTTCAGCATTCTCAGACCTTCCTGTAGGCTCTTCCTACTCAACTGTGTATTGGAGACTACAAAGTCTGCCCCCGTTTCTGCTGCTGTCCTCAGCCTACTCCACTATTGCCAATTTTAGGGCTTTTGGATTCTTGGTGCCTCCAAAAGCGCCTTTGACTTTTCCACTTCCTTTCACATTCTCCCTGACACCATGAGGGTCTTATTTTTCCATTTTGGTATTGGTGGCTCTATCTTATCCCTTGTAGATGTTAGCTGAGGGGTTTTGGTTTTGTCATTGTCCTTTCCTATTGGTGGATATGGGACAATTTCAACACTAGGCTTCTGGCTTTGTCTCTTCTCCACACACAGTACTGGGTACTTTTGGAACTGTTTGAATTTTTTTTTTTCCTTACTGTATTACTTAGAAAAAAATAACTTAATTAAAAGAAGATACTGGAGGGGTGCCTGGGTGGCTCAGTCGTTAATCGTCCACATTCAGCTAGGGTCATGATCCCAGGGTCCTGGGTTCTAGCCCCGCTAGAACTCACTGCTCGGTGGGAAGCATGATTCTCTCTTTCCCACTTCCCGCTGCTTATGTTCCCTCTCTTGCTCTGTGTCTCTCTCTGTCAATAAATAAAAATCTTAAACAAAAAAAGATACTGGACTAGGAGCAAAAGTTTTAGTTCCCTTCCACCACTTAAAGGAAACAAAAAGATGGTGCTAATAAATTCAAGTGCTATAGGAAACAAATGAAGCAGAGAAGGGAGATGGGGGGGAGATCATGCTGCAAATTTTTTCTTAAGATTTTATTTATTTATTTATTTGAGAGAGTGAGAGAGCGCACGCGAATGAGGGAAGGGCAGGGAATCCTGAGCAGACTCCACATTGATGGCAGAGCCAGACCCAGGGCTCCATCTGACCTGAGACGGTGATCCAAGCTGAAAGTTAAGAGTCGGATGCTTAACTGCACCACCAGGGGCCCCTCATGCTGCAGATTTAACTGAGGAGGTGAGGGAGTGTGACCTTCCGACAAAGGCCTGAAAGGGTGAGGGGTGGCCCCAGTGGCCATCAGTGGGGAAAGTGCGGCAGGCAAAGAAGAGCCAGTGCGGAGCTCCGAGCAGGTTGTGCCTCGGATGTTTACGGAACAGAGAGGAGGCTGTGGTGGCTGGAGATAAGGAGACAGGAGATAAGGTCAGAAAGACATGGGGCAGGTTGGGGGTGCCGGCAGAGAAGGAGGCGATCTTGAGAGCCGCTGCAAGGATCGGGCTTCTGGTGAGATGGGAGAATGATCTGACAGCATTACGGTCATTCTGCGGCTGGATGAGAACGGCCTGTAAGTGCAAGCGCGAAAGAGGAAGGTCACTTAAGAGACTTTTAAAAAATAGCCCATAGGGCAGATCCAGGTGTGTCTAATTTCAAAGCCAGTTCTCCGTCCATTACACCTCGTGCACTAAAGCAGTCATAAGGGAGACTGTACTTATGATGTATGGGTAGTTATTTTCTCCTCAAAACCACTCTATTGCAAACAAGCCATATAAATATCCTTTCAAAACAAAAACAAATATCCTCTCAAGACCCACCAACTACAGTGTTGAGTCTATAATATTTCCATTAGAAACTACTCCCCCCCAAACAAGATAACTGACTTGCTTTAGTGATAGTATTGAGAAATTCAAACCAGCCCTTACAGCTCCTATGTTGCTGTTATAATTAGAAAATAACCATTAGGTTGTAGACATAATCTTGACATAGTGATATTTTTTTCCAAGAAAAGAGTGTAGTAGAAACTGTCAGTTGTTTCGTGAAACTATTTTTCCCTTTCTTCCTTATTATTAGTCCCCTACTTTTGCCGGAGGTGGCAGTTTGCCCAGGTGACAACAAAACAACACAAAATTATCCTTCCCAAACTTCCTTACAGCTAGGTGGTAACGTGATACCAACCCCGGGCAGAGAGAGGTAAGTAGGTTTTCAGGTAAGGCCTTCAAGAGGGAAAGATTTGGGGGGCTTGGCCTTTTGGTCTTTGCCTTTTCTCTTTTCTTCTCCCTTCCTTCCTGAACTTCAATGTGGTGGTTAGAGCCAGAGTAGTCATCAGCATGAGGGAAAGCCCAAGGGAAACCTGAGAAACTATGGCCCTCACACCTTTGAGCCACAGAATCAACAAAGCAAAGGCTAACCTCCAAACTCTTGTGTTAATCCTGTTTGAGCCTTCCTGTTTCTTGTTTAAGCCGCAGTCACTTACTCACATGTGACAGAACACAGTTTTCAATTCAACAGCAGCACCCAGCCCATCCTGAAACATGCTTCGGGAAGAAGGAACATTTCTGAATTTCCACAAGCTACAAGTGCCTGTGATGTTCAACATGTACACTGAGGTCTGTATTTTACTTTTCCTTGAAAAACGCTCACTTTTTTCCAAAAAGAAAAACATCCCCTGCATTTGTCTATTAGGGAAGAAATGCAAAACAGGGAATCAACATTATAAAGAAAAACAATGGAGCCCTTCTCAAATACTTGTAAGTTCATCCTAAATTTTTTTCTTTTTTTTTAAGTAATCTCTATGCCCACTGTGGGGCTTGAACTCAAGGTCAAGAGTCCTGTGCCTTACCAACAGAGCCAGCCAGGGACCCTGTTCATCCTGAATTACTAACAAAAAGAAGCATGGTATACTTTATTATGAAAATAAGCTACCCTGTGGCACTCAGATGGACTGAGTAAGCTACCGTGTCCTTTTGCCAAGCCTAAACGTTCTATTCTTGAAAACTATGCCAAGAGAAAGTGTGGCTGAGGGACTGAAATATTTCATGAGAAATATGGAGGCAGAGGAACCAAAATAGGCCAAGAGGAAGCCAAACAAAGTACATTTCTAAAAATTTTCACCAATATAAAACAGCCCACTAAATAAGTGGCATTATGGACATATATATGTAATGAATAATGAGTACCACACTATTCATTCTCTTTGTTATTTTCCTTGCTCATCAAGAAATTTTCAGACGTTCTTTCTCCTATATTTTTGATAGGATCTTGTAAATTTGCTTTGCTCTCTAGGAAGTAGAGAGAAATTGTATTTTGCCTCAGCATTTCTTTCTTTCACAAGGAGACCCTGAACTAATATTTCCAGATCAGATGGGCAAGTGCACTAGACGAGAAGACTCTCCAGGGCCTATCATCACTTCTGGAACCACTTAGGAAGTACATGTTTGAAAAAAAGAGGAAAGGAGGAAAGTTTAAAAACAGCAAATAATAAACAAGAATCTTTTGTTTGTGTAACACTGTAGTTTTCAAAGTATTTCATATCGTATCATTGGGGATTCCCATCCAACCTGGTAGGTAGAGTATCCTTTCCATTTTGCAGAGGAAGGAATTAAATATCCCAGGCAAAGCCTATATTGTTTAAAAAAAAAATGCTATATTGTGCAACTAGTTAATGACAAAAGCAGGCTCAGAGTCCTCTGCTGGTTCAACTGCCCCCAACTTCCCCTACAATTTACAGAATGTTACCTTCAAGACATAATCAGTTTATGTTCTAAGTAGACTCAGAAATCAAACAGTAGTTTCTTTCAAGGAAAGCACAGGATTTTTTTGGTTCTTAGAATAGATCCTACTCAGGACACTTGACTGGCCTAGTTGGAAGAGCATGTGACTCTCGATCTCAAGGTTGTAAGTGGAGTCCCATGTTGGGTGTAGAGATTACTTTTAAAAATAAAATTAAGGGGACAGATGCTGGCGATGATGCAGAGAAATTGTTGGTGGGAATGCAAGCTGGTGCAACGACTCTGGAAAACAGCATGGAGGTTCCTCAAGAAGTTGAAAAGAGAGCTACCCTATGACCCAGCAATTGCACTACTGGGTATTTACCCTAAAGATACAAACGTAATGATCCAATGGGGCAGGTGCACCCGGATGTTTTTAGCAGCAATGTCCACAATAGCCAAACTATGGAAAGGACCTAGATGTCCATCAACAGATGAATGGATAAAGAAGATGTGGTATATATACACAATGGAATACTATGCAGTCATCAAAAGAAATGAAATCTTGCCTTTTGCGACGACGTGGATGGAACTAGAGGGTATTATGCTTAGCAAAATAAGTCAATCAGAGAAAGACAACTATCATATGATCTCCCTGATATGAGGAAGTGGAGATGCAACGTGGGGGTTTAGGGGGTAGGAAAAGAATAAATGAAACAAGATGGGATTGGGAGAGAGACAAACCATAAGAGACTCTTAATCTCACAAAACAAACTGAGGGGGAGTGGGGAGGGGGAGGGCAGTGGGGTTATGGACATTGGGGAAGATATGTACTATGGTGAGTGCTGTGAAGTGTGTAAACCTGGCGATTCACAGACCTGTACCCCTGGGGCTAATAACAAATTATGTATTTATAAAAAATAAAAATTAAAAGAGAAAAAAATAAATTAATAAAACAGTATTAAAAAATAAAATTAAATTAAGGGGTGCCTGGGTGGCTCAGTCATTAAGTATCTTCCTTTGGTTCAGGTCATGATCCCAGAGTCCTGGGATTGAGTCCTGCATCTTGCTCCCTGCTCCACGGGAAGCCTGGCTTCTCCCTCTCCCACTCCCCCTGCTGTGGTCCCTCTCTTGCTGTCTCTCTCTCGTCAAATAAATAAAATCTTTTTAAATTTTTTTAAAAATTAAATTAAAAAAAAGAATAGGGATGCATGGTTGGCTCAGTTGGTTAAGCATCTGCCTTCAGCTCAGGTCATGATCCCAGGGTCCTAAAATCAATCCCCCCATTGGGCTCTCTGCTCAGCCTGGGGCCTGCTTCTACCTCTCTCTCTGCCTGCCTCTCTGCCTACTTGTGATCTCTGTCTGTCAAATAAATAAATCTTTTAAAAAAAAGAAAAGGAATGTGGTTGCAAAGCAAGTGGGACAGAGAATGAAGAGTCACGTGTTCTAAGTCAAGGCGGCTGCACATATTGTCAAACCTGCTGTTAAACCCACTTTACAACTGGGCAGCATAGAGGCAGAGTAAACCAGAGCTCTGAGCTCCGTCCACCCCTGCCCCTGCCCCTCAGAGATTTGGGCAAAGAGTGAAGGGATGCCTTTGCTTTCATGGTGTCATTCAAGGTCATCGTGCTTTAATGTGACCCAGGCAGGGGGGAGGGCAAATATAATGTAATGAGGTGAGAGATTGTGTGAATAGGAGTAAGGTTCTTTGTGTAGAAGAGATGCAGGGCTTCCGAAGAACATGCTTCCTTCGCTGTGGAGGTGTGTTTGGTGTTATGCTCTGGAAGGAAGCCAGCAGGAGTGAAGGTCTCACTGGCCCCCTAGGATCCAGAGCTCATCACTCCTCAAGAGGTGGGGGTGGGAGAAGCAAGCAAAGCGTCAGCTTCCCTTTCCTTTTTGCAGAGCCAGCAGAACTGGGATTAAGGGCTCAGGAAAAGATGCTGATTTTCAGTAGAAGCCCAAGGATGCAACATTTGCAAGACAGAAGAAAGAAGGGGGTAAGTGTTACATTATTTTTGTTGGGAGTATTGGTTACCCCTGGTAGTGGTAACAAAAGGTGTAGTGGGGAAGAAGGGACAGAAAATAAGGAGAGGTTCAAGGCGGGACTTTGGGAAATAAGGGAGAGAAGAACTGAAGGAGAACCAGCATTTATGGATCCAAAAGAGTAGAGATTAAGGTCTAATTTTCCATTCCCCGCTCTCCTTTAGTTGGGAAAAAAACCTCTTAAACATTGTCAAGGGCTCTCTCTGTGTGTTTTCCCAGTAAGGAGGTAAACTATAGACACTGGCCAGAATTCCTCAGGTAAGCCTAGTTTAGTTCTTTGTCCCCATCCCACCCCCACCACACACGCCTCCCCTTAGAAAGGAGATAATGATATGGTGGAATTTTCAGGAGAGCATGAGACCTAGAGACCAATCAAAGGAGTAATCAGTTGCTCTGCCTTGTCTGTACAGAATATAGTACATAATGTTTCGCTTTTACCACCTGGTTTCCATTGCAGTAAGATCTGCTCATCTTCAAATGTCTGAACACATACACACACACAGACACACACACACACCCATTTCAAAGGGAGGGCAGTTGGCCTCTGAGGAGAGAGGCTTCTGCATCCGTTAGTGTTTGCTCTCCTAGAAAAGAACACTTGGCCACCGGATGTTAGTCCTGACCCATCCCCACCCTGAGGCTCCTTCTGGGGCAGGTTCCCTTCTGCTCTCCCAGCACCCCGTGAGGCAGCTTGCCAATACAGCTTTTAGACAAAGTTTTTTTTCCACATAACTTTATAATTATGCACAATCTGAGAAAGGTCCTCCCAGAACCTGGGGTGATTTACTAGAGAACAATAATTTATAGCCATAGTGGGCAAATCCCACATGTATCCCCAAAGGGAGGGAAAATGTTGATTGGAAGGTTAAGGGACTTGGGCCTTAAAAGAGTCAGCCTGGGACTGTCCCTCCCTGCTCCAGGCTCATCTTTTAATAGTCGCTCTGGCTCTTGCCACAATCCAACTGAAAGATGGTGAGGACTTCGACTAGAAGTTGTCATGAGGGAGATAATGAGAAATATTTGGATTCTGGGTATATTTTAAAGATAACATTAGAAGGATTTTACTGTAGAGTGTGAAATAAATTGATGAGTGTAGGGATGGAGTTTCTACCTTGAACAAGAAGAGAATGGAGTCAGCACTTACTGGATTAGAAAAGATTTGGGTGGGGCGGGGGGTGTACCTGGGTGGCTCAGATGATTAAGCAACTGGCTTTGGCTCAGGTCATGATCCTGGAGTCAGAGGATCGAGTCCAGGACTCCCTGCTCAGCGGGGAGTCTGCTTCTCTCTCTGACCCTCTGCTCTCTCTTCCTCTCTCTCTCTCTCTCATTCTTTCTCTCTCAAACAAATAAATAAAATCTTAAAAAAAGAAAGAAAGAAAGAAAGAAAGAAAGAAAGAAAGAAAGAAAGAAAGAAAGAAAGAAAAGATTTGGGAAGAAACGGTTTGGGTAGTTACCAAATGCCATTTGTGCCTTATCCCACCTTCCCTTGGCCTACTTCTGAGTTTACTTGCAGCTTGGCAAATAGTTCACCCTCATCCTTCTGCTTCCCTGCCTTGCTGGGGACTCCCCCATTGCTGGGAGACTTGTTCAGCCAAGCTGAAGGGCTGGAGAACTTTGCTTAGACTTTCTGGAGTAGCCTTCCACGTAAGTTAGCTTTCGCTGCGTAACCAACTATTATTTCTATTATTACAACTATAATCAAAAGGTAGTGGCTTCAAACAACTATAATTTTTGCTCACGATTCTGTGGGTGAGCAGTTTGGTCTGGACTCTGCTGGGTGATCTGGCCTTGCCCACATCACTTAGTGGCTACAATCAACTGGCAGCTGGACTGGTGCTGAATGGTTTGAGATCACCTCTGCTGGTACATGGTAGATGCTAGTTGTCAGCTGGTTAATTTAGAGGCTTCAGATGGAAGGGCTCATCTACTCCCCCAGCCTTCTCATCCTCCCCTAGCATAGACTGAGGCTCTACAAGGCAGTCTCAGAGTCGAATCCTAAGGAGGGCAAAAGTAGAAGCCACAAAGCATCCTGGGGCCTGGGGTCAGAAGTCCCACACTGTCACTTCTACTGCATTCTTTGTCAAAGCAAGTCACAATGCAGGGCCTGATTCGAAGGATGAAGTGATAAATCCCACTTCTTATTGGAAGGAACATTAGGGTCCTCTTGCACAGGAGCAGGCACATGGAAAGGGAGGAAAGCTTAGATGATTTTTCATACAATCTCCCCATCTCCCCTGGTACTTGGGAGACATTAACTTGGGGAAAAGCTAACTTATGCGGAAGGTTACTCCAGAAAGTCTAAGCAAGGTTCCCTAAGGAAAGTTCATTGAAGTAGACATAAATATTGAAAGTGATAGACCTGGATAAAAGCATATAAAGAACATGTGTAGGGAGAAGAGGTCAAGACTGAGTCCTGAGCTACCAGTGATGAGAAGTTGAGGAGAGGGTAAGGAGCCAGCAAAGGACACTGAGAAGGAGTAACCTTGGTGTCCTGGAGGCTGAGGAAAGAGTGTTTCTGAGAGATAAACAGTGACGACGGGAGCTTTCATATACTGTCTGTATAAAGTGACCTGGGCTCACTGATTCATTTATGTCAGTATTTAATATTGTTTTTAAAAGCCCCACAGGCCTGGGCGCCTGGGTGGCTCAGTGGGTTAATCCGCTGCCTTTGGCTCAGATCATGATCTCAGGGTCCTGGGATCCAGTCCCGCATCGGGCTCTCTGCTCAGCAGGGAGCCTGCTTCCCTCTCTCTCTCTGCCTGCCTCTCTGTCTACTGTTATCTCTCTCTGTCAAATAAATAAATAAAATCTTTAAAAATAAATAAATAAATAAATAAAAATAAAAGCCCCACAGGCCCTAAATGGTGTTACTTAGACTGAGTTCCCAAACTGATGCTTAATATGTAATCGAATTTTAATTTCAACCTCCCCCAGAAATACAGTCTGAACCTGTTGGCCGGGAATATTTCAGTTCCTGTGGATAAGTCTGCGTCTTGGGCCCCGTCCTCCCCCAAAGAAGATGAAGTTATCTGCTTGATAAAACACCTTGTTTTCCTCCCTAAAGAGCACCCTCTCCTAGTTCTTTTCTTCTCCTACTAACTTTCTTGCCTCCATGCTCTTTCTAGAAAAACCTTCCATTTTGTGTAACTCCTTGAGTGCCTCTCTATTTGCTTGATGGGATGCTGCCCAATTCATGAATCATTTAATAAAGCCAATTACATCTTCAAACTTACCTGATTGAACCTTATTACTTAACAACATCCATCTTCATTATTTTTTTCTTCCTTCACTTGTAAGAATTATTTTGCAGGGCACCTGGGTGGCTCAGTCAGCTAAATGCCTGGCTTTGGCTCAAATCATGATCTCGGGGTCCTGGGATCGAGCCCCATGTTGTGCTCTCCCTGCTCAGCAGTGAGTTTTCTGCTCCTTCTTCCTCTGCCCCTCCCCCTGCTCCTGCTCTCTCTTTCTCTCTCAAATAAATAAATAAAATCCTAAAAGAAATTATTTTGCAACTCAGAGACAGAGGCAAGCAGAACATGCACCTTTGGGGCAGGTGTGTAAATCAAGATGCAGTCGAGCAAGGAGGGCAAAGGGCACATACGTAGCACAGTACCCCTGCCCTGCATACAGGAATTACTGCCAGCGCTCCAAAGGAGCTAGAGGATCAGACCATTTTAAACCTCACACTTAAAAGGAAAGCAGCATTGTATTTCCTGTTTACAGTTAGTTGGTGGTCAGGTATTACCAACTGCCTCCCCAAACCAATTCTGCTGTGCTATTCATACCTCACTTTATTATTTTTTTTTAATTAATTTTTATTAAACACCAGAACTAATGCCTTTCTTGGTCTGTTTGGGGACAGAATCAAAACCATAATGTTGGCAGTGTCAGAGTCATATTCTCCCCAACTAAGCTAACTAGCCAGCTGTAGACCTCATTTTTAAAAATTATTTAATAAGTATTTCACATTTTATTTTATTTTTAAAGATTTTATTTATATATTTGACAGAGAGACACAGCGAGAAAGGGAACACAAGCAGGGGGTGTGGGAGAGGGAGAAGCAGGATTCCCAATGTGGGGCTTGATCCCAGGAACCTGGGATCATGACCTGAGTGGAAGGCAGATGCTTAACGACTGAGCCACCCAGGTGCCCTGCGGACCTCATTTTTAAGAGTTTTTGTCCTCTTCCCTCAGGAGTAATAATTTACCTTTCCCCCTCCATGTCTTCCAGAGCTTACTCTTGTCATGCATTCCAGATATAACAATGCTCTAATTTTTTGAATACTGCATTCTATGCCTAAAAGAAAAAGAGCCTACCTTAAATCCTGGGTTCAGGGCACATTCAGAAAACTTTTTCCATTGTCTGCAAACAATTTTTTTTTTTTAAAGATTTTATTTATTTATTTGACAGAGAGAAATCACAAGTAGGCAGAGAGGCAGGCAGAGAGAGAGAGAGAGAGGAGGAAGCAGGCTCCCTGCTGAGCAGAGAGCCCGATGCGGGACTCGATCCCAGGACCCTGAGATCATGACCTGAGCCGAAGGCAGCGGCTTAACCACTGAGCCACCCAGGCGCCCTGCAAACAATTATTAAGAAGCCTTCAGTACCAGTATCTGAAGAAGCCTTCAGATAATGAATGAAACCTCCAAACAGTTCCTTTGACTAGACGAGGCAATTTCCCCAGTCCCTCTTCCCAGTGGTTGCCAGGTGGCTGGGGCTGCAGGGCTTCCCCACTTCTCCATCAGTTCCTGTAACCCCCTCCCAAATAAACCCTTGCTCCCAAATCCAAGTCTCAGGGCTGGTTTTTGGGGGAGTCCAAACAGCGTCCTTCTGAATATCTGAAATGTCTAGCAGCGCTGGGCCCACACTTCCCCGGCCCACAGACAGTGGAGCCCAGAGCAACTGACCCTTCCAAGGACGCCAGTGCCTCCATTCCGAGCAGCCTTCTCTGGGATCCGCTGGGTAAACATCTGGGTTTGCAATCCTGCACACCTAAGACACAGGTAAGGGGAGGTCTTTCTTTTTTACACTTTCTTTAAAAATTTCTTTTTTAAGATTTTATTTGTTTATTTGACAGACAGAGATCACAAGTAGGCAGAGAGGCAGGCGGAGGGTGGGGCGGGGGGAGCAGGCTCCCTGCTGAGCAGAGAGCCTGATGTGGGGCTTGATCCCAGGACCCTGGGATCATGACCAGAGCTGAAGGCAGAGGCTTTAACCCACTGAGCCACCCAGGCGCCCCTCTTTTTTACACTTTTTTAAAAAAGATCTTTTTTTTCTTTTTAAGAAATCTCTACACCCAACGTGGGGCTTGAATTTACAAACTCAAGGTTGAGAGTTGAGTGCTCTACTGACTGAGCCAGCCGGGGGCTCCTCTTTTTCACATCTTTTTTTTTTTTTTTTTAAAGATTTTATTTATTTATTAGAGAGAGAGAGAGAGCAAGCACAGGCAGACAGAGTGGCAGGCAGAGGCAGAGGGCGAAGCAGGCTCCCTGCCGAGCAAGGAGCCTGATGTGGGACTTGATCCCAGGACGCTGGGATCATGACCTGAGCCGAAGGCAGCCGCTTAACCAACTGAGCCACCCAGGCGTCCCTCTTTTTCACATCTTAAAGCAGCAAGAGAATGCATTTTACAACTTCTGTTATTATTATTATTATTATTATTTATTTATTTATTTATTGGAGAGACATAGAGCGAGAGAGAGCAAGAGAGCGTGCATGGTGGGGGTGGGTAGAAGGAGCGGAAGAGAGAGAATCTTCAGCAGGCTCTACAACCACAGCGCCTGACTTGGGCTCCACCTCATGACCCTGAGATCATGACCTGAGCCGAAATCAAGACACTGAACCGTGGAACCACCTGGACACCAACCCCCCTCACACATTTTACAACTTCAAAACCACAGTATAATCTATGCAATGCATGTAATTGAAAAAGCCAAACAGATAATTTAACAAAAAATATTTCCCTTCATAAGTGCCTCCTATTCTGTCATTTTTTTCTCTTTCTAATTTCTTCTCTTCCTGCTTCTCTATTTTCTCAAGTTGGGGTTTCAAGAGTCTCATTTCAAGAACTAACTTGCTTTGCTTAATTTTTGTCCTCCGGGCTTTTGTTACCTCATTAGCTTGAGTGTTTTCAGGAGGACATTTAATGCTTCAACTGCAATTAGCAATTTCTTCCTCTGGAAGAAAACACATACCACTGTCATTTCTAAATTAATTCTAAGACCTTACCAAATTTGATTTCCACAAAAGAATGTGAAAATCATCTTCGATAATTTAGGCAGCAATTTTATCTGACAAATGTGAGCTTTGATTCTTTCAAACAAGAAGACATGAAAGGCAAAATTGCTTTCATGTGAAAAATACACACCCATGATTTAAGCTGTTTAATATCAATTACTCATAAAAATCCTCTTTCCCTACAGTTACTTCTAAATAGAATCTGAGACTGAGTATTACATTTCCAAGACTGCTGGTCTTTTCCCTGATTTTAAGGCATGGTTAATTTTCCCATTTCCCAGGTGTCTAAAATGAACGTTTCGCACTGACAGTGATAGGGTAACAGCAGCCTAGTGTTGTCACCGCCACACCCGAAGCCTGCTCATGGTCAAGTAATGCCAGGTTTGTACACCTCAACTGAAAAAATAATGGGAGTTTCTCAGTAGAAGTTCAACATGCACTTAGATAAGGGGTAATGGCGCCTTCAGAAGAACCATGAGCCATGAAAGATCAAAACATGCTTAGAACCATCTTTCTGGATTGAAATTGCTTTCTGAGCTCAGGGTATATTCTTTTCTTTTTTGAAGATTTATTTATTTATTTGAGAGAAAGAGAGGGAGAGTGGGGGATAGGGCAGAAGGAGAGAATCTCAAGCAGACTCCCCACTGAGCACAGAGTGGGAACGGGGCCCGATCCCATGACCCATGAGCTTAAGCCCGGAGCCAAAGCTAAGAGTTGGTTGCTCAACCAACTGAGCCACACAGATGTCCTCCAGGGTATATTCTTTTGAGTATCTCAATGGTGCCAAATATTTCTTCTTTGAGAACTGGTTACTTTTCTTAAAAACTGATCAAAGGAATTTGATAATAAGTCTAGTGAATAAGATGGGCAATCATAACGGTTGGCACGGACTTAGCAAAAAAGCCTATGAGACAGGTGTTCCTGCCTTGCTCAGGCGCTGCCTTTGAGATTAGTCCATTGTGCCCCAAGTGTTCCAGACACTGCAGCATCACTGGCAGCTACAGCTCCCCAGGGGTGGTGACCGAGACCAGTTGCCCAATTACTGTACCCCCAACACCTACTATAGTGACTGGTACACAGCAGGTATCCAATAAACATTGATTAGATGAATAAATCAAAGCAACCATTCACAGGGGGTACTAACTTAAAGTACCTGACATTCATTTAATGTATATATTTGCAATAGTTGTGGGGGGTTTTTTGTTTTGTTTGGGGGGAGGGGCCGAGGGAGAATCTTCAGCAGGCTCCACACCCAGCACAGGGCCACTCTGCAGGCTCGATTTCACAGCCCTGAGATCATAACCAGAGCCAAAACCAAGAGTCAGATGGTCAACCAACTGAGCCACCCAGGTGCCCCTGAAATTGTTGTTTTTCAATATAGTTTCCATAATTTGTAAACCCAACAATAATCTGATAGTTTATAGGAAATGCCCCAAGCTACTCAGTCTAATTTTATTTATTTTTGCATAACACCCCCTTCTAGATATAGTCCATTTTATAAAATAAAATAGCACTTTTACAGTGATTATGTTGGATAGATAGGGAAGACAATATCACCCTCATTTTATAGACTAAACATCAGGATGCTAAGCAGTTAAGTAATTTGTTCAGCATTCATGTTATTAATTAGAATATTTTTGGCTACTAATAATAGAAATCCTAAGTTATACTGATTAATGCCCATTTCTAACCAAACTACTTGGCAAAGGAAGGGGGATTACTCGTGGTGCTGGGGACGGGGTCAGCCGCTCCTAAAATGCCAGGGCTTGGTGGGGCAAGATGATGCTTGAGTAAGACTGGGTCCTACTGGAATGTAAGAATGTGAGAGTGTATCCTGGGTCAGTACTATGTCCCCTGTGGTCACCAACTGGCACTCAAACCCAGCTCTCCTAAAAGCAAATGTTTTTTTTTTTTTTAAGATTTTTAAAATTTATTTGACAGAGGTCACAAGTAGGCAGAGAGGCAGGCAGAGAGAGAGGGGGGAAGCAGGCTCCCCGCTGAACAGAGAGTCCTATGTGGGGTTCGATCCCAGGACCCTGGGATCATGACCTGAGCCGAAGGCAGAGGCTTAACACACTGAGCCACCCAGGAGCCCCTCAAATGTATTTTTTTTTTTAAGGGAACATGCTGTAACAAAGTTATATTTTACAAGTTCATTTTATAGCAGTTTTCAGGAATTAATAAATTTTACCCTGAGAGCGTATCAGCAGTTTTATTTTGTCTGAAAGTTAAATTTGATTTATGTGTCTTCTGTATTTTGATTTGGCTTAATACAGTTCATAAATAAAGAGTTGGGAGAATGCAAATAATTCAAGTTTTTGTGTTTGTCATTTTGAGTCTTAATTTAAAGTTGTATTACATTCCTAGAGTACTTCTGGTGGTGCTATTCTAAGTCCCTTAGTAACATTATTTAAGAGGGCCTGGAGAATGTGTTCCAGTAATTTTTGAAGTGTTGTTCTTTAACGTTGCCCCACAGAGAAGCATTAATGTTTCCTACGAGCTTCTACCCTAAGTCATCCTAAGAAATTACGGAGTTCAATAAATATCAGATTTGAGATTGGCGTCCTTAAGTTACATAGTATGCCAATGTGGCAGACCTTGCAAGTGGCTTGCCCAATAGCCATCATTTTTATTCACAGAACACAACCTATTCCAGGCACAGTGTGTCCAGTTAAAATAATGAACTCTCAGCCTCTCTGGTAGTTGTGGATACCCTATAATAACATGGTTCTGGCCAATTCTCAATTCAATAAAGCAGTGGATTGGTGGAGCTTCTGGGAACATACCCATTGCCTTTCCCCTCTTCTTCCTGCCTGACTCCTGGACATGATGCTTGACAGTGGGAAAGCCATCTTGCCACCATCCCTATTTGGTGAAGCCATTGTAGTTGGGCTTCTATTTGCATGCTTCCAGATGCAATGCCCGAGAGACCCATTCAGTATTTCCATTTTTGGCATTCTTTAAAGTTCCAGTGAGAAGACTAAACAACAGGACCATTACTATAGGAAGTCTTCCCTGACCAACTTACTAACTAAAATTCATTCTTCTCTGACATGTTTTTCTGTGACAGTCATTAACTTACATGCAATTGGCAGATAGGGAAAAAAGAACAGCATGACATGGAAGTCCCATTGAGTTATACACTGTTTTTCACAGCATATTCATATTTTGAAGCAACTCATGAAAGTCTTAAGGGAAAAAACTCAAAATCTTACAGAAATGCCCTTCTTTAATACAAGTAGGGGTACTTCAGTGGCCTTAAGAACTGCCAATCTTCCCTCAATGTTAACCTGTCCTGGACAAGGTGACCAAAGAGCAGCTGAAGAAGCTGGTCCTGTCCTACATATAATACATTTAATTCCAGAAGAGTTGTTGACTCCAGTGAAGATCTTTAATTTTATCATTTCATCACATATATCCCAGAGGAGGCCATGCGAGCCCTAGGGATTGGTGCTGCAAAAAGTGACAGGGTAGGGATGCCTGGGTGGCTCAGTCAGTTAAGTGTCTGACTTCAGCTCAGGTCATGATTCTGGGGTCCTGGGATTGAGTCCCACGTCAGACTCCTTGCTCAGCAGAGAGCCTGCTTCTCCCTCTGCCTGCCACTCCCCTGCTTGTACTCTCTCTCTCTTTCTGACAAATAAATAAATAAAATCTTTAAAAAAAAAAAAAACTGACAGGGCATGAAGGTGGGTACAGCTTCATCTGCAGGTTGGATGTGCTAATATTTTTTTTTTTTATCAGAATTCTTATTGTTTTCATTAGTGTTCTGGTTACAGCATTGCATAGAATTTTAAAAGTTTGCACCAGATCCATTTTCCCCCTAAGTCCAAATGATTTTTAGAGAGTGATCTTGTAAAATTCAATCTTTAGAAAAGGAATACATATATTCACTAAAGCAGAAATGTTGGATTCTTAGAAACAGATATTAACTCTTGTCAGGACTGCCATTAATAATCTGGGTAGATAAAAAAAAAATCGTATCATTAGGGTTTCTTTAAAAAAAAAAACATGTGCTGAATAATGGAAATAAAAATGTTTTATTTCCATTGGCCTGGCCACAGAGAAAAATCTTGTGCATAGTAGTGTTTTCTATATAAAGGAAGTCATTTCACACCTTTGCAAGTAACCATATGTTCTATTCGCAATGAATTCTGGAAACAAATTATCCCACAGAGCAAGCCTTTTCTAGTTCCTGTCTTCCTAAATAATCTCTAAACAAAGTGAGCAAGCATGGGCTGAGCAGAATCTTTCATGCATTTTAACGTCTCACAATGAACAACAGTACTACTCATTTAAAGACAACACCACTACAAGCGTTAGTAAGTCCAAGCTCCACTCCTACTAGAAGAAACAACATAAACTCTATCCATTCGTAAAACTGAACAGCACACTAAAATTTGAGAGTTCGGAAGACAAATAGAGTGAGGAGAAAGGTAGATATGTAAAATCTCCCTGTTTCTTTTAGCTAAATGAAGTTCAGAAAATTTGGGATCACTTATAAATTCTTTGTAGAAACTTGGGTGTATTTTTTCCCCTTCTATTTCAGCCAAGTCCTAACCAAAAAAAGGTCCCTTATGATCTTGCTCCTGCCTTGCCTGTCTCTGGTCTAATTTCCTACAGTTCCACTGTTACACACATTCTACTCCAAAACCACACTGGCCTTTTAGTTGTTCCTCCAGTTCTTCTTATACACCAAGCCCTCTCCCATCACAGGACCTTTGCACATAGCTTTCCCTCTGCCTAGAATACTCTTTCCTCAGTCACCAGAGTTGCTCTCTCACCTCATTCAGACCCTCGTTCAAATGTCATCTCCTCTGGGAAGACTTTGTAACTCCCCTATCTAAAACGGCACTACCTCGCAATCCCAGTTTCTCTCTACCCCTTTATTCTGCTTTGCCTACATAGCATTTATCATTACTAGGCATTATGTAATATTCTTATTTGCTTATTTATCATCTTTCCTCCACACCAATGGAAGCTCCACAAGTACAGAAACATCATCTGTTTTGGTCACTGCTATATCCCAGGGCCTAGAGGATTGGTTAGTAAACATCTTTCAAAAACTTACCGAGCCTCTGCTAGATGATAAGGATATAGCAGTGAACAAAACTGAAAAATCTCTGCCCAGTGGAGCTTATATTCTAGTGGTATGTAGTAAGTGTTTGATTTAATATTTGTTGAACAAATCCTCAATCCTCAAGATTGCAATCAATCCACTAAAATAAACATTTTGTCCCATAAGCTCATTATAAGGCATGTTAATGAGACCCTCGTCATACTAGTGCCCTGGGTAACAAATGACCACAAACTGGGTGGTTTCAAATAACAGAAATTTATTTTCTCACAGTTCTGGAGGCTGGGAGTAGGAGATCAGTCTCACTGGGCCCAAATCAAGGGATCAGCTGGGCCTTCTCCCTCTGCAGGCTCTGTCAGGAGACTTCATTTCTCGCCTCTTCCGACTTCTGGAGGCTGCTGGCCCTCCTTGCTTGTGAGGCTATCACTCCAGTCACTGCTTCTGTCTTTACATCACCTTCTCCTCCGTGTCTACAACAAATCTGTCTCCCTCTCTCTTGTGAGGAGGTATATGACGGCTTTCGGGGCCCACCAGATAATCCAAGATAATCTCCCCATCTGAAAAACCTCATATCTGCCAAGACCTTTCCCTCAGATAAGGCGACGTCTGCAGGTTGCAGGGAAAAGACCTGATGTCTGTGGGGGCCGTCATTCAGCCTACCACGCTAATGTTGTCATAGATGAAGGGAAGTCTCTGTCAGGAGAATACCGCGACGTATCTTTATCTCTCTGCTTTTGTCCTCTCCTCTTCTTGGAAAACATGTTTATTTCTGGAAAACTAAGAAAGGTGATGACTCTTTATTTTCATCTTAACAATAGAATTCTATTTTCCAAAGAATCAGTGGAGTCGTATTTGTGACTCACACATAAATGTGTTTGATTGTCTTCCATCAAGAAACTCCCACAAAATTAAGTTAATGAACAGTGGAGGTGGCAAAGCAATATTTGAGAACAAATTGTTTTATACCTTGTACCATGAGATCTCATTATGATTTGCAGACAGAATATGAAACCCTTACCATTCACTACTTAGAGTCATAATCTCTACCTCACAAAAGCAGGCTGTGACCTTAGGGTGCTTGAGAAATGCCAATGAACAGAGTAGGGGTCTGGCTTCACAGGGTGAGCTGGAGCCCCGCAGCCTTTGGTGTGTTTGGGAGCCCCTACGATGAAGGACAAACAAGCATCATTCACAAATAAAGCCATTTTGGTGCAATTAAGCCTCTCTGGAATTTGTTTTTTCTTTTTAAAGATTTTATTCATTTATTTGACAGAGATCACAAGAAGCCAGGGAGGCAGGCACAGAGAGAGGGGGAAGCAGTCTCCCCGCTGAGCAGAGAACCTGATGCAGGGCTCCATCCCAGGATCCTGGGACCATGACCTGAGCCGAAGGCAGAGGCTTTAACCAACTGAGCCACCCAGGCGCCCCCGTTTTTGTTTTTGTTTTTAATAAAGATTTTTATTTATTTGACAGAGAGAGAGAGAGAGAACATGAGCATGAGCTCAGCTCCTGCTGAGCAGGGAGCCCAATTCAGGACTCAGTCCCAGGACCCTGGGATCATGACCTGAGCCAAAGGCAGATGCTTAATCAACTGAACCGCTCAGATGCCCCAAGCCTCTCTGGAATTTGATTTGCAAGCCCAGAATTTATATTTGCCCTGCTTTTCGGCTTCTTTTTTTTTTTAATTAAATTTATTTTTTTTAATAAACATATAATGTATTTTTATCCCCAGGGGTACAGGTCTGTGAATCGCCAGGTTTATACATTTCACAGCACTCATCATATCATAGCACATACCCTCCCCAATGTCCATATCCCTACCACCCTCTCCTGTTCCCCCTCCCCCCAGCAACCCTCAGTCTGTTTTTTGAGATTGAGTCTTTTATGGTTTGTCTCCCTCCCAATCCCACCTTCTTTCATTTTTTCTTTTCCTACCTCCCAACCCCCCCACATTGCATCTTCACTTCTTCATATCAGGGAGATCATATGATAGTTGTCTTTCTCCGCTTGACTTATTTCACTAAGCATAATACCCTCTAGTTCCATCCATGTCGTCGCAAATGGCAAGATTTCATTTCTTTTGATGGCTGCATAGTAGTCCATTGTGTGTATATACCACATCTTCTTTATCCATTCATCTGTTGATGGACATCTAGGTTCTTTCCATAGTTTGGCTATTGTGGACATTGCTGCTATAAACATTAAGGTGCACGTGCCCCTTTGGAGCACCATGTTTGTATCTTTAGGATATATAACCCAGTAGTGCAATCGCTGGATCATAGGGTAGCTCTATTTTCAGTTTTTTGAGGAACCTCCACACGGTTTTCCAGAGTGGTTGCACCAGCTTGCATTCCCACCAACAGTGTAGGAGGGTTCCCCTCTCTCCACATCCTTGCCAGCATCTGTCATTTCCTGACTTGTTAATTTTAGCCATTCTGACTGGTGTGAGGTGGTATCTCATTGTGGTTTTGATTTGTATTTCCCTGATGCCGGGTAATGTGGAGCACTTTTTCATGTGTCTTTGGCCATCTGGATGTCTTCTTTGCAGAAATGTCTGTTCATGTCCTCTGCCCATTTCTTGATTGGATTATTTGTTCTTCGGGTGTTGAGTTTGCTAAGCTCTTCGTAGATTTTGGATACTAGCCCTTTATCTGATATGTCGTTTGCAAATATCTTCTCCCATCCTGTCAGTTGTTTTTGGTTTTGTTAACTGTTTTCTTTGCTGTGCAAAAGTTTTTGATCTTGATGAAATCCCAATAGTTCATTTTTGCCCTTGCTTCTGTTGTCTTTGGCGATGTTCCTAGGAAGAAGTTGCTGCGGTTGAGGTCGAAGAGGTTGCTGCCTGTGTTCTCCTCAAGGATTTTGATGGATTCCTTTCTCACATTGAGGTCCTTCATCCATTTTGAGTCTATTTTCATGTGTGGTGTAAGGAAATAGTCCAATTTCATTTTTCTGCATGTGGCTGTCCAATTTTCCCACCACCATTTGTTGAAGAGGCTGCCTTTTCCATTGGACATTTCTTCCTGCTTTGTCAAAAATTAGTTGGCCATAGAGTTGAGGTTCTATTTCTGGGCTCTCTATTCTGTTCCATTGATCTATGTGTCTGTTTTTGTGCCAGTATCATGCTGTCTTGATGATGACAGCTTTGTAATAGAGCTTGAAGTCTGGAATTGTGATGTCACCAACTTTGGCTTTCTTTTTCAATATTCCTTTGGCTATTCGAGGTCTTTTCTGGTTCCAAATAAATTTTAGGGTTGTTTGTTCTATTTCCTTGAAAAAAGTGGATGGGATTTTGATAGGAATTGCATTAAATGTGTAGATTGCTTTGTAGAATAGACATTTTCACAATATTTGTTCTTCTGATCCAGGAGCATGGAACATTTTTCCATTTCTTTGTGTCTTCCTCAATTTCGTTCATGGGTACTTTATAGTTTTCTGAGTATAGATTCATTGCCTCTTTGGTTAGGTTTGGGGTGCAATTGTAAATGGACTGACTCCTTAATTTCTCTTTCTTCTGTCTTGTTGTTAGTGTAAAGAAATGCAACTGATTTCTGTGCATTGACTTTATATCCTGACACTTTACTGAATTCCTGTACAAGTTCTAGCAGTTTTGGAGTGGAGCCTTTTGGGTTTTCCACATATAGTATCATATCATCTGCAAAGAGTGGTAATTCGACTTTTTCTTTGCCGATTTGGATGCCTTTAATTTCTTTTTGTTGTCTGATTGCTGAGGCTAGGACTTCTAGTACTATGTTGAACAGCAGTGGTGATAATGGACATCCTTGCCGTGTTCCTGACCTTAGCGGAAAAGCTTTCAGTTTTTTTCCATTGAGAATGATGTTTGTGGTGGGTTTTTCATAGATGGATTTGATAATATTGAGGTATGTGCCCTCTATCCCTACACTTTGAAGAGTTTTAATCAGGAAGGGATGCTGCACTTTGTCAAATGCTTTTTCAGCATCTATTGAGAGTATCATATGGTTCTTATTCTTTCTTTTATTAATGTATTGTATCACATTGATTGATTTGTGGATGTTGAACCAACCTTGCAGCCCTGGAATAAATCCCACTTGGTCGTGGTGAATAATCCTTTTAATGTACTGTTGGATCCTATTGGCCAGTATTTTGGTGAGAATTTTCGCATCTGTGTTCATCAAGGATATTGGTCTGTAATTCTCTTTTTTGATGGGATCCTTGTCTGGTTTTGGTATCAAGGTGATGCTGGCCTCATAAAATGAGTTTGGAAGTTTTCCTTCCATTTCTATTTTTTGGAACAGTTTCAGGAGAATAGGAATTAATTCTTCTTTAAATGTTTGGTAGAATTCCCTTGGGAAGCCATCTGGCCCTGGACTTTTGTTTGTTTGGAGGTTTTTAATGACTGCTTCAATCTCCTTACTGGTTATAGGTCTGTTCAGGTTTTCTATTTCTTCCTGGTTCAGTTGTGGTAGTTTATATGTCTCCAGGAATGCATCCATTTCTTCCAGGTTGTCAAATTTGTTGCCATAGAGTTGTTCATAATATGTTCTTATAATTGTTTGTATTTCTTTGGTGTTGGTTGTAATCTCTCCTCTTTCATTCATGATTTTATTTATTTGGGTCCTTTCTCTTTTCTTTTTGATAAGTCTGGCCAGGGGTTTGTCAATCTTATTAATTCTTTCAAAGAACCAGCTCCTACTTTCATTGATTTGTTCTATTGTTTTTTAGTTTCTATTTCATTAATTTCTGCTCTGATCTTTATGATTTCTCTTCTTCTGCTGGGTTTAGGCTTTCTTTGTTGTTCTTTCTCCAGCTCCTTTAAGTGTAGGGTTAGGTTGTGTATTTGAGACCTTTCTTGTTTCTTGAGAAAGGCGTGTACCGCTATGTATTTTTTTTTCAGGACTGCCTTTGCTGTGTCCCACAGATTTTGAACCATTGTGTTTTCATTATCATTTGTTTCCATGAACTTTTTCAATTCTTCTTTAATTTCCTGGTTGACCCATTCATTTTTTAGAAGGATGCTGTTTAGTCTCCATGTATTTGGGTTCTTCCCAAATTTACTCTTGTGATTGAGTTCTAGCTTCAGAGCATTGTGGTCTGAAAATATGCAGGGAATGATTCCAATCTTTTGATACCGGTTGAGACCTGATTTATGTCCCAGGATGTGATCTATTCTGGAGAATGTTCCATGTGCACCAGAGAAGAATGTATATTCTGTTGCTTTGGGATGGGATGTTCTGAATATATCTGTGATGTCCATCTGGTCCAGTGTGTCATTTAAGGCCTTTATTTTCTTGTTGATCTTTTGCTTAGATGATCTGTCCATTTCAGTGAGGGGAGTATTAAAGTACCCTACTATTATTATATTATTGTTGATGTATTTTTTTGATTTTGTTATTAATTGGTTTATATAGTTGGCTGCTCCCACGTTAAGGGCATAGATATTTAAAATTGTTAGGTCTTCTTGTTGGACAGACCCTTTGAAGATGATATAGTGTCCTTCCTCATCTCTTATTATAGTCTTTGGCTTAAAATCTAATTGATCTGATATAAGGATTGCCACCCCAGCTTTCTTCTGATGTTCATTAGCATGGTACATTGTTTTCCATCCCCTCACTTTAAATCTGGAGGTGTCTTTGGGTCTAAAATGAGTTTCCTGTAGGCAGCATATAGATGGGTTTTGTTTTTTTATCCATTCTGATACCCTGTGTCTTTTGATTGGGGCATTTAGCCCATTAACATTCAGGGTAACTATTGAGAGATATGAATTTAGTGCCATTGTATTGCCTGTAAAGTGACTGTTACTGTATATTGTCTCTGTTTCTTTCTGATCTACTACTTTTAGGGTCTCTCTTTG
The DNA here is from genome assembly GCF_964662115.1 of Mustela nivalis. Taxonomy (NCBI): domain Eukaryota; kingdom Metazoa; phylum Chordata; class Mammalia; order Carnivora; family Mustelidae; genus Mustela; species Mustela nivalis. The sequence goes on from NC_139027.1 coordinate 59,952,135, forward strand.
CTTAGAGGACCCCTTTCAATATTTCCTGTAAAGCTGGTTTGGTGTTTGCAAATTCTTTCAGTTTTTGTTTGTCCTGGAAGCTTTTTATCTCTCCTTTTATTTTGAATGATAGCCTAGCTGGATATAGTATTCTTGGCTGCATGTTTTTCTCATTTAGTGCTCTGAATATATTATGCCAGTTCTTTCTGGCCTGCCAGGTCTCTGTGGATAGGTCCTTGCCAATCTAATGTTTTTACCTTTGTATGTTACAGACTTCTTTTCCCGGGCTGCTTTCAGGATTTTCTCTTTGTCGCTAAGACTTGTAAATTTTACTATCAGGTGACGAGGTGTGGACCTATTTTTATTGATTTTGAGGGGCGTTCTTACCGTCTCCTGGATTTTGATGTTTGCTCCCTTTGCCATATTAGGGAAATTCTCTACAATAATTCTCTCCAATATACCTTCTGCTCCCCTCTCTCTTTCTTCTTCTTCTGGATTCCTAATTATTCTAATGTTGTGTCATCTTAAGGTGTCTCTTATCTCTCGAATTCTCTCCTCGTGGTCCAGTATTTGTTTGTCTCTCTTTTGCTCAGCTTCTTTATTCTCTGTCATTTGGTCTTCTATGTCACTAAATCTTTCTTCTGCCTCATTTATCCTAGCAGTGAGAGCCTCCATTTTTTATTGCACCTCATTAATAGCTTTTTTAATTTCAACTTGGTTAGATTTTAGTTCTTTTATTTCTCTAGAAAGGGCTTTTATCTCTCTGGAGAGGGTTTCTCTAATATCTTCTATGCCTTTTTTGAGCCTGGCTAGAACCTTGAGAATTGTCATTCTGAGCTCTAGATCTGTCATATTAGCAATGTCTGTATTGATTTAGGTCCCCAGCCTTCACTACTGCCTCTTGTTCTTTTTTCTGTGGTGAGCTTTTCCACCTTGTCATTTTGTCCAGATAAGATTTGCTTTCTCCTCCTCTGGAATTCCGCTGTTCTCCTTGGTGAGTGAAGTTGGTCTTAGCTGGGTTTCTTGTTGATCTTCTGGGGAAGAGGCCTGTTGTAGTGATTCTCAAGTGTCTTATTGCACCGCCCTTACCAGGGGCCGGGCTAAGTAATCCGCTCAGGTTTGCTTTCTGGAGCTTTTGTCCCTGAGCGCTTTCCATAGAGTTCCAGAGGACGGGAATGAAGATGGAGGCCTCCCAATCTCTGGCCGGAGGAGTGGAGAGCTCAGGGTCCCGCTCTTCAGTGCACCCTCAGAGAAAAGCGCCCAACCGCTGCCATCTCCCTGGCCTCTGGTCGCGCTTGTAGGAAAGCGCTCAATCTGTTGCACTTGGAGAAAAGCGCCCAGAGCTTCCGTCTCCGTGGCCTCTGGCCGGGCTCCAAGCTCGCCGAGCCTGCGACCTGTTCAAGGTAACCCTGAGCTGAGAGCTCACTCCTTGGCTTTGTCGCTGTAGCCGGCTTCCCCGCTCTAATACCTGCAAGCTCAGACACTCAGACATCCCCAGTCCTTCTGTGACCCCGTGGGACGTGGGGTTCTGCTGACCCTGCATGGGCTTCACCCCGGTTTAGCCTCTGGAGCGAGGTCCCTCTGTGGAGCAGACTTTTAAAAGTCCCGATTTTGTGCTCCGTTGCTCCGCTGCTTGTCCGGAGCCGGCCCCTCCCACCGCGGCCTATCTTCCTGTCACTTTGGATTCACTTCTCTGCAGGTCCCACCTTTCAGAAAGTGGTCGATTTTCTGTTTCTAGAATTGCTGCTCTTCTTCTCTTCGATTTCCCGTTGGATTTGTAGGTGTTCGCAATGGTTAGATAAGCTATCTAGCTGATCTCCTGCTTCCTGATACTGTCTCAGCCTGCTACTTCTCCACCATCTTGACTCCTCCCCTCCTTTTGGCTTCTTAAGAGGAAAAATGTATTCTACAAATTTTTTTCTCCTGTAGTTTATTCAAAATATTTTCACTGCTTCTTTAGTGGGAAAGAATATTCTTAGTTAGATGTATTTAAATATGGTCAAATTTAATCAGTGTATAAAGTCACACTTATTTTTCATAATAGTATTTTGCTCTTGTAAAAATCTCATTATTAAGTAATAGAGTCTATTGAGAAGGTCAGGTCTAACAAAAAAAGATTTGAATGATTCTCATGAGTTTTATTTCATTTATAATGAATTCAGAGGAACATTTTAGTTTTGTTTAACTTTATTTTTGTGTTAGTACTTTCAAAATAAAATTGTGAGAGTAAATTATGAATTTCTCCTTTACCCGAAAACCTAGTTTTAAAGACTTTGATTCTAATTAGGTCCATAAAATTGACAGCATATGTGTTTTTTCTCAGGAATTAAAAATTTCTCAAGTATGCTGTTTCATTTATTCACATAGGCATTTATTTTTTGAACACATATTATGTGCCAGTGATGGTACCAGGCACTGGGGATACCAAGGTAAACAAGACCCAGTCTCTGCCCTCAGAAAGCCTAGGTGTAAAGGGAACAGGGACAAAGACATTGTTCCTCCCAGAGTGTGCCCGTGCTCTGCCTAAAGACTGGGTAAAAGTCAGACTGTTGCTCAAAGAGACTGCAGTGACGGGGTGGGGGGTGGGGGTGTGAATGTCCAGAAGTAAGAGAAAGTCTAGGTCTTGGGAAATGGAGGTAGTTCCTGGCTAGATCTGAAAGGGACAGAGCTGAATTAAATGAAGAGGGGAGGCTAGCCCCTCCACGGCCCCTAAGCTTATTAAAGAGCCTGGACTTCAAAAGCCATCGAAGGACTTCACTGATTTAATTTCATTAATTAATTAATTTGAAGATTTTATTCTTAAGTAATCATTATGCCCAATTAATTAAGGGGCTTGAACTCATAACTATAAAGTCAAGAGTGCATGTTCTACCCTGAGCCACCCAGGCACCCCTACCATTGAAGGATTTTTTTAAAGAAGAGCAGTAGTATGCTGAGATCTGTATATTATAATGATCATTCTAGTTGCAGGGAGAGAATGGATTGGAGGTTGGCACCACTGAAAGCAGAGCTCTGTCAGGATGGAGAGTAGGGGTAGGGTGGGGCAGGGATGGGGGGGGTCCATGGAAGAGCCTACTTACCTGAATTAGAGCTCTGTGAGGAAGCCGGCAGATTTGAGAAATAATTTCACCTAGTAACATTCTTAAAACAAACAATAAAAGTTAAATACTTTCGGGGAACCGTGAAAAAATTTTAGTGGTCTGTGGTGAATGAGTTTATATATAAAGAACGTGATTGACAAGAGCTTTCTGTAATTTTTATTCCAAAGTCATCTGACACAAGCCTAAATAAGTAAACCTAACCTGCCCACAGAGTATAGAAACATATCAAAGCTGCTCTGATCCCCAAATATAGGTATTGAAGCAGCCAATAATATTACCACTGGCACTTCTCTTGGCTCTCAGAATCCATAAGTGAATTTCCCTGATGTTTTCCTGGCTCACCTTAGTAGTAGCCCACTCCAACACCTTCCATTCTCTTGAGGTAAAGGGATGGAGGCAGGTTGCAGGACATTCTCAGGAACTGAACGGTCAGAGAACCTCCTTCTCCTGGAGTCCAACCACATGCATTCCTCTGCCTTCACCTGGGGCAATAAGGGGCGACTTCTTTGAGGGCAAGTATGTTTTCCAGGTAAAGCATTCAGTTGCACTCCTTCTCTTCTCCGGCAGGTGGCAACATGTAAGCGACAAAACTCCAAAGAAGCCCATTCATAGCCAAAGCCAGAAGGGCACTGAATGTTTAAAATTCTTAACTAAATGCCAACTGTTAAAATATTTAAATTTTGTTTAGATTGGCACAAAATGGAAGGCCTACATAATGTCCTTGTGATTACAAATAATTGTGGCAGAAGCAAGCACCTCAACATTTTTTTATAAAAACAGAATCCTAAAATTTCCATTTCTTTATATAAAAGGATGACGCTACAAACCAATGCCAGTGGTGACTAGTCTGCAGCCGATCCCAGGAGATCACTCTGGGTTTCCTGGACAATGAACCAGCTGTAACCAATGGTCTCCCTTCCCTGTTTCTTCCAAACTCAGCTTCCCACAGCACCAGTAGCTTTTTCCTTCCCAGCAGAAGAGGCTGTGACCTCCCAAAGACAACCCCCCACCCCCATCCATCTCCACCCCCAGAGTCCAGACACAGGCAGCTGGTTCTCTCAGATAACTCCTGACAGTTGACATCTAAACCCTGACAGCCTGATACCAAAGAGTCTGTGTGGACCCCACTGACAAGAATGTTCACAGCTTTGGTCATGGAGAGAGCAAAAGGGAGGTGTCTCTTCTCTGGAATGCTCCCTTATGACAAGTCCAACAGAGCACCCTGCTCCCAGTATATCCACTGTGCCTTTTCTTGCAGACTCATGGCTTGCCACTTTCCCAGTAAAGCCTGTTCCTTTGTGACACTGAATTCACCTCAGCCCTGTTGATGACAGCATAGGCTTTAAGTTGCTTTTCAGATGATGAGTGTTCCTTAGGCAGTTCAGTCTCATAGTTGTAATCTCTCTGGGGATCAACAGTACATAGAATAAGACATGAATCTTTCTAATTAGAAGGAGGCAAGTAAAACCATTGTTTCCTAGTGGAATGTCTTAAGAGGTCTTTTTTTTTTTTTTTTTTAAGATTTTATTTATTTATTTGAGAGAGAGAGAGAACACAAGTAGTCAGAGCAGCAGGCAGAGGGAGAGGGAGAAGCAGATTCCGCAATGCAGGGCTTGATCCCAGGTCCCTTAGATTGTGACATGGGCTGAAGGCAGATGCTTAATGCACTGAGCCACCCAGGCACCCAGGAATCATACTGTTTTATAATACATTTTCCACTTACCAGTATATCTTGGACAACTTTCCGCGTCATTCTTTTAAAAGACTGTGTAGTATCTCAATACGTGAATATCATTATGCTTAACCAATTCCACATCTATAGATACCTGCATTGTTTTCAATCTTTTGCTATTATAAACGATGTTGCAATAAGTATCCTGTGTCTATAGATCTTTGGGCTCTTGAATGATTATTTACAGAGGATCAATTGCTGGAGGTAAAATTGCTGAGTCCAACAGTATGACTGTTTGGGTTTTAACAGATATTGCCAAATAGTCCCTCCAAAGGTTTGAACCACTAAATATTCTTGTATAAATACTGTATCCAGCTAAGGCAGTGGTTTTCAGACTTGTGTACTGTGGGAATTCTTTCTTTGAAAGAAATCCTTTTCAGAATCAGTAATGTAAAGCAGAAAAGGAGCTTTGTTTGGGTGGAAGCTGATACCCGGGTGGGAGGCCTGCGCTTGGCTGGCCTGGCCCTCACCTTAGCCTCTGCAGCAGCTCAGGGGGCCTCCTGGGCCAAAAGCGATTGAGGCAGTTCCCTTCTTTCTAACAATGTGTTCTCAAATATCTTTCACCGTCTGCAAGTAGAACTAACATGATCTAAGACTTAAAAGTTACTATAAAGCACCTATTACCCTTGGTTTCTTTATTTTCTTTATTTTTTTTAAAGATTTTTAATAATTTATTTGACAGAGAGAGAGAGAGCACAAGCAGGCAGAGGAGCAGAGGGAGAAGGAGAGAAGCAGGCTCCCCACCAAGCAGGGAGCTTGATGTGGGGCTCCATCCCAGGACCCTGGAATCATGACCTGAGCCAAAGGCAGATGCTTAACTGACTGAGGCACCCAGGTGCCCCTAAGTCCTGTTCCTTTTAGATAGTTGAGTGATTTCCATCTTTGTCTTAACTGTTCTAAGTGTATGAAACCTAAACTTGGTTTCACTGGGACCCACACTTTCATTTTTGTTTCTCTTCAGTTAAAAGATTAATGAAAAAAAAAATGTATTCAGTAGAGGGGCACCTGTGTGGCTCAGTTGTTAAGGGTCTGCCTTTAGCTCAGGACATGATCCTGGGGTCCTGGAATCAAGCCCTGCATCTGGCTCCCTGCTCAGAGGGAAGCCTGCTTCTCCCTCTCCTTCTCCCCCTGCTTGTGTTCCCTCTCTCGCTTTCTCTCTCTCTCTCTCTCTCTCTCAAATAAATAAATAAAAGCTTTTAAAAAAATGTATTCAGTAGAGAGAGCACAAGCAGGGGGAGCAGCAGGCAGAAGGAGAGGGAGAAGCCGACTCCCTGCGGAGCTGGGAGCCTGACGTTTGGGGCTCCATTACAGGACCCCGGGATCATGACCTGAGGTGAAGCCAGCCCCTAACCATCTGAGCCACCCAGGCACCCCTGTTTCTCTTCATTTTAATAAGAGAAGGACAAGATGCAATAAAATATTCAAATAATTACACAGACTCATCGACAAAGGTAGTGACTGTGACTGTCAACACTGAAATGAAACTCTTGGCTGTCTCACCATATAATATTTCAAAATATCAATTCATTAACTGATATTTAAGAACCTGAACTGAAGAAAAGGTGGGTTGGGGTGTGACTATAATACATAGAGGGATAGGGGTAAAAATGTGAAGAACCACGTATATAGCATTGCAATCAGTGACCCTAGTCTGGGGTTTAGAAGGCTATTTTCAATGTTTTCTTAAGAGATTGCCAGACTTGAACAAATCTATGTTCCCAGAGAAGCAATGAGAGAAGAATACGTAAATGTCCACCGAAGCTAGGGAGCCATTTGTACCGGTCATCTCTGAAAACTAGATGTCCTGCTTAGAGCTCTCACTCCAGACCCAAGCTTCTGTGAGATTCCTCTAAATAGAGGCCTCTGCTTCCCCTCATTTTTCCCAAGAGAATGCTCACGTCTCTCTCTCTTTTTCCTCTAAACCTTTTCACTTTTGTTCCCATTTCTATCAGATCAAAATTATGCAAAGTTTATTTCAAGGTTGCTTCACAGAGGCATAATTAGGCTTATTATTTTCAGCCAACCAGGTATTGTCCCCCTTTTCATAATTATATAATGCTTCTTAAAAGCATCCAGAAATCCCAGCTCTTAGAGACAGGATGGAACACATTCAACCATCTAAAAGGAGCAGATCTTTAGCCTCAATCAGATGCTTATTGTGAAGGAAGAAACAACTCAGGAGAAAACACACAGAATGCTAGAATGATTTTATTCGGCGAGTCAACAAATACGTGAGGCCCTATGAGGCAATCACTCGTTGCTAAGAGAGTGCAGAACGTGCAAACAGCGGTCACTCTCACCAGGGCAACTGGGTATACACACCCAAGAAGTTCCATGATCAGGAGGTAGTTTTTGAATTAAATGTGAAATGTGTGGTACAGATGATGGTTGCTGTAGAAGACCCACCCTTTCAGGGTCTCAGTTTATTAACCCCCTTAGAGTTTCACATGCCCTTGTTCCTGGTCTAGCCACTTCAATTACATCGGCATCTCAGAATCCTTTGGCCACTTGATCTTTCATATCTGCCTTATCATTCCTTGATCCTGGTAAATGCCACTGTCTGCTTTCTCAGCTTACTCTCCTGGGGAGAATGATGTTCTCCCCAGCATCCCTGGAGAGAATGATGTTCTTTGCTTTACCTGATTCTCTGCGTGGTGTCTTATAGCAGCTCTTCCAATTTTTCCTACTCTCCTGGTCCCAGAGGCTCCCTCATCTCAGCAGGTGACCTACCCTCCTGTACAAGAATCAAGGAGCTCTGGCGAGATTGTACCTTCCATCCTTCCCATCTGGATTTTTTTCTGATCCTTGCTCTTCCTTTCCATAAATAACTTCTCCTTCCTTCCCTGATGATTCTCTCCCTACAACCTTCCTCCAGAATTTGACATAACCATTATTTCCTCTCTCCTGCAGAATCTGCAGGATCCCAGGCTCTTTTGGCTGCTGCTTCTCAACCCACAAACATGTTCAAGACTGGCTTATTCCCTCACCTCTTATATTTGTTATCGTTGCATAACAAACTTCCTCAAAATTTAGCAGATTAAAACAACATTTACACTTTCTATAGGTCAGGAATATAAGGTCAACTTAGCTGGTGGTCCTTCTGGCTCTGCGCCTCTCCTGCGGCTGCAATTGCGATGTCCCCAAGAGCTTGTCTTGGGGCTACAGAATCTACTTCCAAGGTTGAGTTTCCTCCCAGCATGGCAGCTACCTTCCCCCAGGGCGTGATCCAAGAAGGCAAGAGGGAAGCCCCAGTGCCGCTTAGGACCTAGTCTCAGAAGTGTCATACCATCACTTCTACCTTATTCAGTTCACTAGGAGTGAGTAACCAAATCCAGCCCACACTCAAAGGAGCAGAACTGTTTCCATCTCTCAGAGAAAGGAATATCAAAGAAGTTGTAGACATATTTTAAACCTACCACATCTCTCAAGCGGTTGTTTAAGAAAAGATTTTATTTATTTTTGCGACAGAGAGAAAGAGAGCATGCTCACACAAGTGAGGGGAAGGGGCAGAGGGAGGAGCAGACTCCCACTGAGCTGAGCAGGGAGCCCGAGCTGGGGCTTCATCCCAGGACCCTGGCTTCATGACCTGAGCCAAAAGCAGATGCGTAACTGATGGAGTTACCCAGGTGTCCTCAAACTGTTCTTTCAAACCTGTCAGTTCTTGGGGTGCCTGGATGGCTCAGTTGGTTGAGCCACTGCCTTCGGCTGAGGTCGTGATCCCGGAGTTTCAGGATTGAGTTCTTCATCAGGCTCCCCGCTCCATGGGGAGTCTGCTTCTCCCACTGACCTCCCTTTTCATGCTCGCGCTCTCTCTCTCTCTCTCAAATAAATAATCTTTAAAACAAACAAACAAACAAACAAAAAACCTGCTAGTTCTTCAAGATACTCCACTGCTTCCTTACTCCTTTCTTTGCCAGGCTTCTCAAAGCAGTGATCCGCTCCCTTCCCCCACTGTCTCACCACCTAGTACTCAACTGTTGACAGTCCAGACGTTTATTGCCTTCCTGAACACTACTGCTGTTGACCATCATATCTGAATTAGCGTGGTATTCAGGGCCCTACAAAACCTAGCCACAGCCTAGCTTTTCATTTCATTTCCCCCAGGTCCCCAACCACCTAGCTGAATTTCTCACCATCATTCCCCAAACATGACCTCAGCTTTTGCTCAGATGGTTCCCTCACTAGAAAGGTCCCCTCCTCACGTTCTCATTGTTCAAGACCAGTTTAAATGTCTTTTCATCCAAGATTTCCTTGCTCTTCCCCTTCCTCCTCTCTACTCCCAGAGTGTGTTCTCATTCCATTTCACACCAGTACTGTGTTGGTATACATCTTTGTATTCCTTTCAGCACCCCAACAATACCTGGCTCATACTAAGACCTTAATCTTTTTTGAATGAACAAATTTATCTAAATCATTAAGATTTAATTTTACTCTTATCAAAGGGCAAATTTAAGTCCCTATAATCTCTAACTCTGTTAGACTAATATATGGAGCTAAGAGAAATTGCAAAATGGTCTCTGCCAGAGAATAGCCTTTTCTATTATTTGAACAATTTTAATGGAGTGGCTCAAATTAAATCACGATTATTTTCCAAAAAGGTTTGCCTCTGAGATATGTTTGCATATAGTATTTTTACAGTTCCTGGTCAACATGAAATTTCCATGGTAACAGATCACACACACTGGAGAAGAAAAGAATTGAATTGTGTTTGAGCTGCATTTTGTCATCTCCATGGAGCTATTTGTGCTAAATATTTGAGTGCGTAGGGAAACTGTAATTTAAAATCACCCAAGAAAAGACATAATATTTAATGCTTTTTAAAAATGGTAATATCTGTTACTAGTCTTAAAGATTTTTATTAATAATGTGGATATACTATAAAAAGAAGTTTGAATATTTCTCAAATCATATATTAATATCGATGAACAAAATACCTTTTTGCCTCTTTGCCAGTGCATAAAAGGGAAGAAATTAAATGCCATCATGGAAAGGGTGATGGTGCTGTTTTGGGTCAATAGATAGAATAATTTCTTCTGGATATCATTCAGTTTCTAGTCTAGGTTCATGTAGCAATGAACTATCTAACAATTTTGATTCTCAATATTACTAATTAAATACAGTTTAAAATTATGTATAGAAACTAAAAGACAATTTTTTTTTCTCACTCAATAGTACTGTAAGCTTTTATGATTTGAGAAATGTATTCTTTTCCTAAGCACTGTAAAACCTACCCAGGAACTTGAAACCATCAGAAATAATGTATCTTGAAGATTATCTTTTTTAATCTGTTTTTGGAATATAAATCTTTGTACATCAAAATTATTAGAGATTTATTCAAACAACTCAAAATATTCAAGAGGAATCAGAAACATCTCAGGGGTTTTGGTGTCTGTTTTTTTCAATAAAGACTCTATTTATTTGACAGAAAAAGAGACACAGCAAGAGAGGGAACACAAGCACAGGGAGTGGGAGAGGGAGAAGCAGGCTTCTCTCCTAGCGAGGAACCCGATGTGGGGTTTGATCCCAGGACCCTAGGATCATGACCTGAGAAGAAGATAGATGCTTAACCCAGGCATCCAGGATTTTCTTAAATTCTCATTCAACGGGCCACTTGGGTGGCTCAGTTGGTTAAGGGTCTGCTCAGGTCTTGATCCCGTGGTTCTGGGATCAAGTCTTGCATCAGACTCCCTGCTGAGCAAGGGAGCTTGCTTCTCTCTCTGCCTGCTGCTCCCCTGCTTATGAGCTCTCTTGCACTTTCTCTTTCTTTCTCTGACAAATAAATAAGATAAAATATTTTTAAAAAGAGAGAGATTTATTTTAAAAAATAAAATAAAATAATAAATTCTCATTCAACATCAGCTGTTGACTTTTATTTTTACATTTCAATAAGTATAATCAGAACAAACATAACAGAAAAAAGGAAAAGAATTACAAAAGTTGTATACCCTTTTGTGCACAGAGGCTATTCACAAAAAGAAGTTACATCACACTTACTCTACATTTTACTTGCTCCACAATTACAACTGTTGGCATTTATTTATTTATTTTTATTTAAAAATTTTTTTCAACTCTTGATTTTTTAATATTAATGAAAGGATGTATTGGTAGAAGGCAATTTAAATGTGTCAGTAATGTAGAGGCCACTTTTAGGCAAACAGGCTTGAGCAATGGAATGTCGAAAGGCCCACAGTGACCCTACCTCCCCCAGCTAAATACAGACTAGCCCATCAGATGAGCCAAAATATCAATGGGTTACTTAAAACCAGGCACTGTTACCAAAAAAGGGAACATTCCATAACTCGCGATATCTCCTTCTTTCCCCTTTAAAAACAGCCCTGGTCCCACTACCTGTATGCAGATGTCCTCTTCTCTGCCTGGGAATCCCTTGCGGTGTGTTCAATAACCTTCCATCTCCTCTGTTCTGCCTCAGGTAAATTCTTTCAAGTCCTGTGCCACTGGCCTCCACCCAATCGACACCCCACATTTGGGGGCTCCCACCCCATTTAGACACCACAAATAATACACTTAGCTTTTTCTTTATCGATCAACCTTCAGCACCAAAATTTATCTTACAAAAAAGACCAGGTCTCTTACTTTGCCAGGGACAAAAACTGAAAAAGCCATCAAAGCCAAAAACGCAGTAGAAAACAGTCAATGGAGTACCCTTTCCATTTAGCCTTTCTGATAGTTTTGCTCAGATGGAAATTTGAATGAAGCCTCCACCTATTTGTCCGAGTGATGATAACCCCCTCAGATAGGTTTGCTGTAAGCGAACTTTCTCCAGTTGGCAGGGGCTGGCTTCGAGGGGTCTGATGGTTTCCTCACAGGCCTGTAGGACTTTACCTAAATTACTGGCAACCGTGTTGAAACCATGTTTGTCCTTCTTATAGGACCCAGCTTTCCGTTCCTGGGGCAGCTGTAGCTTTGACTGGAATAAACAGCAGCTCAGAGGTGATTATACTTTGACTCTTCCAAGGTGGGGAGTCGGGGAGGTTGGGTGGGGTGACTTTAGTGGAATAGAGGGCTATTCACGCAAACGAAGATAAGTCTAAAATCCAAAATGTAACGACGGAGGCAAAAAAAAAAAAAGGTAGAAAAAGCCAAAATACTCAGGCCTAGAAAGTGACACTTTGATTAATCTTTTTTTTTTAAGTTCAATATTCTTTTTTTTTTTTAATTTTTAATTTTTTATAAACATATATTTTTATCCCCAGGGGTACAGGTCTGTGAATCACCAGGTTTACACACTTTGATTAATCTTAATGAGAATCTACACATCAGAGATTATTTTTCCTTTCAGATTCATTCTGCTGCCTCCTCTGTGCCCTGAGAGACTGACCTGTATGGACTGCAGCAATGGGCTCCCTGCTCTCCGATTTCTATCCGTGTTCACTGAATGGGAGGGGCGGTGCTGGTACTGGTGGGAAGTTGGTGAGGGAGTGAGGAAGGGATGTTTATTTCCCTGGCTCCCTCCTTTCCATGTTGCCATAGGTTGACTGTTTCCCTTTGTCAAAATCACTGTTTCTGTTATGTTGCCCTCAAATGAAGTTCACCCTCAAAGGTTCAGCAACTGTTCCTTCCCCTTGCCCTTTCAAAGGTAAGTGTGGAAACTGCTCCCTACTGTTACTAGCCTTGGGCCACTACTCCATCCCTTCTTTTTTCCCTCCAAATCTTGTCTTTATAAATAACCTCTTTATTAAACGCTCCTTAATGACTTGGTTTGACGGTGCCATCTGCTTTCTGGATCCTGACTGATACAGATGGTACTGATTTTCAACAAGAAATCTCAGAAACATGATTCTGCATTGCAGTTTGCCTACACAATCCCATTCATATTATGGACACATTTCCTTGTTCGTGTTCATGCTCATGACTAAAACCTTTCCACGCCTCCAGGCTGACCCTTGACATAATGTCCTTCTCTCTCTGCACAAGTGACAGGGATTTAGAATAGTTCTTCCTTCCATTCTGGGAATGCACCAAGACCCTGGGCACATTCACGAATGGTTAGACTGTAGCTTTCTTTTGAGTTGTGTTCAGTCTCTCTGACTAATCTTCAGTGCTAGTTATTGGTTTTCAGATTAGCCTTCTTGCTGGGACTAGAGTCTGACCTTGAACCCCAACCTTGTAAATCTGACCTCTGCTTTTCCCAGATATTTAATTGTTCCCCCATTGTCTTTTAGCTACTGGATGCTTCCTATGTCACCAAGATGGACCTTCTTATCACTCTATCGTTGGCCTGCTCCTGATCCTAAAAACTGTCCATCTCAAAATCCCTTTTATTACACTAAACCTGTCCCTTAGAAAGAAATCCTATTTACTAATTCTCCTGGAACTTTCCTATTTGGTCTGCTGGTCCCTCCTTGGAGGCTATGCCTGTTGGGTGTATTCCTCCCCCAGGTCTCATGCCTCTTATAGGCAGAACAGGCAGTGGGATTCTGAAATAGTCCATGGCCGTGGTGACATCACTTATGATCAATACAACCTGAAGGAGAATGGATAATACAACGTTAAAAATAGAGACTCACAAAGCAAGAATCAGTAAGTGTGCTTTCAGCAAAATACTAAGGATAATGCATTCTAAGCAACCGATACATGTATTGCTCAGTTTGGCATTTTAATTTACTAATCAGCCCTTATGAATCAATGCCCTGAGGTTTAATCAGCCTAGATAAACTTCAAAATAAGGAATTTAAAACCTAAAGATCAAGATCCTGAAAAGGGAGTAATAATTCTTGGACTCCAACACAAAGAATCTGCCAAGAAACAATCTTAAATGTCCAAAAATAGGAGAAAGATTAAAATTATGGTATTAATAACAACTATTTTGTTAGACACCTACTATGTGCCAGGTATTTTGCACATATCGCTTTTTTCCCTTAAGTTTTCTTTTTAACATTAAAAAAAAGATTTTATTTATTTATTTGACAGAGAGAGAGAGGATAAGCAGGGGGACCAGCTGGCAGGGGGCACAGCTGATGGTGCGGCTAGATCCTGGGATCGTGACCTAAGCCAAAGGCAGACGGTTAAATGACTGAGCCACTTAGGTACCCCAATGTGTATCACTTTATTTAACTCTTAACAACCCTGAAACTTTGGTATTTTACTAATGACCAAGGCTGAGAAAGGCTAACTGCCTTTAGTCACACTGCTAGCATTTGGGGAACTGGAATTTGAATTCAGCCTTGTTTAGAAGCTCATTCTTCTCTCTGTACTTCTTTCTATATTATGCTAATACATCAATATGATAGAATATTGGACTACCCTTAAAATAATAAATATGATGACTTTATCGATATAGAAGAAAATGTATATGAGGAATGTAAATACAATATTATATAAAAACATAAAAATTCAGTGACCCTAAAATAATTTACAAAAGGAAACTCGGAGAAAATAAAGTAGTTGCTACTTTAAAGCAAAGAGATTATGTTTTGATAATTTTTTAAAGATTCATTTATTTATTTGAGAGAGAGAGAGCAAACATGTATGTAGGGAAGGAGAGAATCTCTAGCAGACTCACCTTTGACCACAGAGCCTGATACAGGCTTGATCTCATGATTGAGACCTGAGCCTAAACCAAGTCAGTCACTCAACTGACTGAGCCACCCAGACACCCCTTGTTTTGATAAATTTATATCTATGTATTTCTTTTTTTTGGAGGGGGGAGAAATTATAAATATTACTTTTAAATTTTTTGTTTACCGCTGTTAGTGTATAGAAATTTGTATGCTGACCTTGCTGTATCTTGCAATCTTGCTAAACTCAGTCATTCGTTCTAGATTTTCTTTTTGGGGGCATAGATTCCTTGGAGTTTTCTTTGTAGACAATCACGTTATCTGCAAATAGGGAAGATTTTATTTCTTCCTTTCCGATCTGTATGCCTGTTATTTCTTTTTCTTAACTTGCCCTCGCTAGGACTTCCATATGTTGTTGAACAGGAGTAGAGGGATGGACAGCTTTGACTTGCTCTTTATCTTAGGGAGAAGCACACAGCCTTTCATCATTAAGTATGATGTTAGTTGTGGGGTTTTTTTTTTCTCCCTAAGGCTTTATTTATTTATTTGAGAGCAAGACAGAGAGAATACGTGTTGGGGCGATAGAGAAGCAGACACCCTGCTGAGCAGGAGTCCCCCAAGTGGGGCTCAATCCCAGGACCCTGAGATCAGGACCTGAGCTGAAGGCAGATGCTTAGCTCACTGAGCCACCCAGGCACCCCTAGCTGTAGGTTTTTTGAGGATGCTTTTACCATGTTGAGGAAAGTTCCTTCTATCCCTAGTTGGTTGAGAGGCTTTTTTTTTTTAATCATGAATTGATGCTTAATGTTTCAAATTCTTTTTCTGCATCAATTAGTATAGTCATGTGATTTTTCTTCTGTAGACTGTTAAGCTAATTGTATTAATTTTCTAATATTGAACAAACTTTTCCTTCTTAGAATAAACCCCACTTGGTCATGATGTGTTACTCTATTTTTATATTATTGGATTCAATTTTCAAATATTTTGTTGAAGATTTTTCTATGTTCATGAGGGACATTGATACATAGTTTTCTTTTCCTGTAATGTTTTTGGTTTTAGTACTATAGTAATAATATTTGTATCTTCTATGTTTTTGTCAATTTTCTGTTTGCTATTCTGTTACTGAGAGAGGAGTACTGAAGTTCCCAACTATGATGTGAATTTATATATTTCTTTTTCACTTCTGACAGATTTTGCTTCCTGTGTTTTGAAAACCTATGGTTAGATGCATAAACAATTAGAATTCTTACACCCTCTCAATGAACTGAATCCTCTATTGCTATGAAATGACCTTCTTTATCCCTGCTGATTTTCTTTGCTGTAAACTCTGCCTTGTCTGATATCAACCACTGTTTCAGTTTTCTTTCAGTTAGAGTTTTCAAAGTATATCTTTTTTCATTCTTTAGCATTGAATCTATAGATGATATTTGAAGTGAGTTTCTCATATATAGCAGATTTTTGTTGTTGTTGTTTAGTTTTTTGGTGCATTTTGACTAATCTTTATATCTCACTGGCTCAAATTCCACTTTAGCCAAGGAAATACTAGGCACTGATTTGCTTAACTTGGCAATTATCGTGACAAGAGGGAAAAAGATCACCTGACTGGGCAGCAAATTAGAGAATAAATCAATAAGTAGAATTGAGTCTGCTTTTTCCCATAATCCTATGGGTGCTACACAGCTGGGGAGATACACTCACAATGTCCAGGACAAGCTTCAGCTACCATGACACTAGAAACATTTAGTATTTGTAAAGCTGAACCCTTAAATGATACCAGCTGACTTTGTATCCCAAAAGAAAAACAAAAGTTCTAGAGAGGGGAAAATTGTTCTCTCACAGAAAAGTGTTTTAACAGATATTTTTGCTGAGATCGTATCTCAAGAATTGGCTGGCACAAAACTAACTTGTATTCACACAACAATGCAGTTGTGTTCCCGTGTTAGTGCTGAAGTAAGGTAAAGGTAATTTTAAGTAATCTGATGTACAACTGTGGTCTTTCTGGGTAGATTGAAGAGTATTGACTCCTGCTTGGAGTCATATCCCCACCCTGCTGAAATATGACAGTCATGTGATTTGCTTTGACCAGTGAAATATGAGTGAACGGATATGCATCAACTTACAGGAGGAAGTTTTAAGAGCCAGTGGTTAACTACTTTTTCTTTTTTTCTTTGCCATCACGACCTTCAGTGTTCCAAAGTAGTATGAGTAAGAAACAAATTTGTAGTGATGCATGGGTGGTTCAGCTGGTTAAGCGGCTTCCTTTGGCTCAGGTCATGATCCCAGAGTGGTGGGATCGAGTCACATTGGGCTCCCTTCTCAGTGGGAAGCCCTCTTCTCCCTCTCCCTTTGCCTGCTGCTCCCTCTGCTTGTGCTCACTTCTCTCTGTGTCAAATAAGTAAATAAAAATCTTAAAAAAAAAAAAAAAGAAAAGAAACAAATTTGTAAGTATCTGAGATCTTGGAGATATTTGTTACTAATAACTAATAATAATTAGCCTATGACTCATATTTTTTACATATGCTTTACTGCCTTTAAGCTTTCCTGTCTCATCTCTCCTGCGTCCATTTTTTTGTGCTTAGTTTTTCTCTTTTTATACCTTTATATTTTGCCATTATCCTGTCCTTGAGAATCTGTTTTTATTTATTTTATTTATTTATTATTTTAACTGTCCTTGAAAATGTGGATCAACAAAAAGCAGAGAAACAGTTAACAAGCCTGGAGCCTTGAAGATTTTAAATTTCCTCTTGTTCTATAAAGTCCAGGTAGTTGATTTGTTTGTTTGTTTGTTTGTTTAAGATTTTATTTATTTATTTGAAAGAGGGAAAGGGAGCACACAGGAGCAGGGCCAGAGGGAGAAGCAGACTCCCTGAGTAGGGAGCCTGATGTGACTCAGTGAGGGACTCAATCCTACAACCCTGGGATCATGACCTGAGCTGAAGGCAGACGATTAACTGACTGAGCCACCCAGGTGCCCTAATCCAGGTAGTTTTTACAAGAATCTTAGGCTTACTACCATTTAGACAGAAAACTAGAAACCTGAGAATTAAACATTTCATAAAAATGCTTACATTTGACTAGCATTATAAATGCTTACCCTTACTTCACTTTTCATTATTGACTTTATATTAAATACTTAATATAAATTTAAAGCAATTTAAAGTATATATTGTAATCCCAACATCTTAATTCTATTCTCTATAGCAATAATATTAATATAAACTTTAAAAATAAAGGTTTTAAATTTTAACACTCTGGTCACTTGAAGAAGAAGAATGGCAACAAATAAACCTCCTTAAATTCTCTTCCAAGCTCTTAATGAAAAGAATTCCCATGGCTCCCATACCTCTTTATGAGTTTGAGAGGAAAGATTCCTCTATAGTGCTCCTAGAGATTCTGATTCAGTACATATTTGGAAACCATTGCGTTAAATGGTAGTGAATCCCTAGTATAACTGGAACAGAAAAGTTTCATCCTCAATTCTCAGGCTGTACTTTCTTTCAAGTACTAATTAGGAATTTTGGAACAGCTGATGCAATGTACTGTCCCCACCATATGTTGAAGCTCTAATCCCCAATATGATGGTATTGGAGCCAGACCTTTGGGAGGAAGTTAAGTTTACATGAGATCATGAGGGTAGAATCCCCATTATAGGATTAATATGTACGTAAGAGGAAGAAATCCGAGCTCACTGTGTACAGTGTGAGGACACAGTGAAAAGGCTGCTGTTTGCAAAGGAGGAAGAGGGCTCTCACCAGACATGGAATTTGCCAGCACCTTGATCTAGAACTTCCAGCTTCCAGAACCAAGAGAAATAAGTGGTTTTTTTGTGTTAAGCCACTTTGTATAAGCTGTTAACCTTAATAAAACTGCAGTTATTTTATCACCAAAGGATGGACTTACTAGGGAATAGCTGAGAACTGCAATCTGGCAGATAAGCAGAGGCAAAACTGTACATAAATCCAGAGATCAAAGGGACGGAATGCTTTTTTGATGGAGAAAAGAGATCAGTTGGGAAGGCTGTTATAAACTAAAAGTCCACCGGAGTAAACTGAGTATAGTGGCTTCTCATTGGCTGAGCTATTGCTGTGGGATAAGGAACTCCTCTCTTCCTCCCATCTTTCTCCTCCCCTTTCCTAAATGAGGAGAACCAGACAGTGTCTTTTATTACGTTAGTATGGTGACTATTGAACCTCACGGAAGGATGGGGGCTGGTAGCTGGGAAAACCAACACTGTGATTAGAGGACTGGAACTTTCAGTCCCACTCCCCTGACCTGGGAGGTGAGAGGGGCTGGAGGTTGATTCATTCATCAGTGGTCAATGATTAATCAATCATGCCTATGTAATGAAACCTTCATAAAAACCCCAA
Organism: Mustela nivalis; assembly: GCF_964662115.1. Taxonomy (NCBI): domain Eukaryota; kingdom Metazoa; phylum Chordata; class Mammalia; order Carnivora; family Mustelidae; genus Mustela; species Mustela nivalis. Next base: position 59,970,832 of record NC_139027.1, read on the forward strand.
AGGATGAGGTTTGGAGAATTTTAAGGTTGGGGAACTTACACGTGACGCTGTGCTGGGCCCCAAACTCCACAAGGACAGAAGCTCCTTGGTTTTGGGAAATACCATCTGTTTCATCCATCCATTGATTCATATTCTTTACTATTCTTTGCAATAAATGGATAATCTAATGAGTAAATGGGCTTCCTGAGTTCTGTGAGCTGCTTTAGCAAATTAATCAAGCCCAAGGAGAGAGTTAACAGGAATCTGTGATTTCTAGCCCGTCAGTCACAAGTACAGGTAACAACCTGGGCTGTGCTTGGCATCTGAAATGGAGGGCAGTCTTGTAAGACAGAGCCCTTAAGCTGTGGAATCTGTACTATCAGCAAGTAGGTAGTGATGTAGTTTTGGAATGTATGTGAGGTTTGGTGGGGTGAGGTCTGGTGCCAACAGCCAAGAAAGAATTCTTGAGATGTCTTTGGTGCAAACAGGTGATTTTATTAAAACACAGAGCAGGGCCTGTTGGCAGAAAGGGGCACTGGGTTTGTGCGGAGTGACTGATTATATCTTTCAGGGTCAAGGGACGTTAGGAAGAAGGGAGGTGTCCAAAAGGACTTTTATATGCTAAAGAAGACTGGTACTGGTGGCCTTGCTATTAACAAGCTAAGGCTGTTTTCCCCTTTAGCAAAGCATTAACAATAAGATAGTTGGAAGTTTCCTGGAGGAATGTCACACATATCCCACCCAGGAGTTGGGAGTTTGGGGAGGTTGCAGGGTGTCAACTTGTGCTGTGTCTTCTACTAGCCTTCTGCTCCCTCATCAGATAGTGTCAGAATTGAATTAAATTATAGGACACCCAGCTGGTGTGGAAGAATTGGTGGTATGTAAACCCCCCCACAAGCTGAAATTGGGAGCAGAACCATTATTCCCAGCTACCTCCTTAAAATTATTAAATCAAGGGGTAGAGCATAGGAATAATTTTTTAAATTAATAGACTTAATTTTTTTAGTATAGTTTTAGGATTACAGAAAAATTGAGCAAATAATACAGATCTCATATTCTGCCCTTAGATCTATGTAATCTTCCTCATTATTAGCATCTTTATATTAGTATGTAATATATTAATTAGTGAATGAGTCGATACAGATACATTACTAATAACTAAAGTCCATAGTTTATTCAGATTTGCTTCATTTATACCTGTCTTTTTTATGTTCCAGGATCCTATCCTGGATGTCATGTTACAGTCAGATGGCATGTCATCCTTTTTATTTCTTTTTTTAAGATTTATTTATTATTTATTTGAGAGAGAGAATGAGCACTAGCAAGGACAGGAGGAAGAGAATGTGGAGAGCAGACTCCTCGCTGAGCAGGGAGACTGATGTGGGACTTGATCCCAGGACCCTGAGATGATGATCTGAGCTGAAGGCAGATGCTTAACCGACTGAGTCACCCAGGAACCCCACATTTAGATGGTATGATTGTGACACTTTCTCAGACTTTTCTTATTTTTGATGACATTGACAATGTTGAGAAGTACTCGTCAGGTATATTGTATCATTCCCCTCTACTGAAATTTGGCTTAAATTTTTTTCATGATGAGACTAAAGTTATGATGGTGCCTGGTTGGCTCAGATGATTAAGCATCTGCCTTCGACTTAGGTCCTGGAGTCCTAGGCTTGAGGCCTGTATTGGGCTCCCTGCTCGGCAGGGAGCCTACTTCTCCCTCTGCCTCTCTCTCTTTCTGTCTCTCATGAATAAATAAATCCTAGAAAAAAATAGACTAAGGTTATGAGTTTGGGGAGGAAATTCACCAAGCATTTTTAACAGGCACTCAGGTGATTTTTATGTTCACACAGTAGTTAGAGGCCCTGCTGGTCATATGTGTATTATCTAGTAATTGTGACTGTAGGTGCAGCTTTGTGTATTATACAGCCATATTGATATTTTCAAGGACAGAAACCATGTCTTACTCATCTTTGAATTCTTAGAGTTCAGCATAGGACTTATCATATAGTACCTATTAGAGGTATTATAATATACTTGTATATTACTTATTATTATAGTTACGCAAGTCCATTCACACCAGAAAAGGTAACTAAATATAAGGAAAGAAATAATTGTTCCTCTGAAAACAAAAATGAACATGAATCATCAAAAATAATAGGTATGGACTGAATGTTTGTGTCCCCCAAATGAATATGCTGAAACCCCAACCACCAACATGACTCTGTTAAAGATAGGGCTTTTATGGAGGTAATTAAGGTTAAATAATGTCATAAGGGTATAGCTCTGATCCAATAGGATTAATGTCCTTATAAGAAGAATAAGAGACATCAGAGAATTCATTTTCTTTCATTCCATACTATGCAAGGACACAGCACAAAGGTGGCCCTCTGTATACCAGAATAAAAATCCTCACCAGAACTTATCATCCTGGCTCCCTGATCTAGGACTTCCAGCTTCCAGAACTTTGGGAAAATAAATTTTTGTTAAGCCATCCAGTTGGTAGTATTGTATTATGGCAAGCCCGAGCAAACGAAAAAAGACTTGGTACCAAGAAGTAGGATGTTGCTATTATAATAAAAACTAAAAATGTGGAAGTGGCTTTGAAACTGGGCTATGGGTAGAGGCCAGAAGAGTTTTGAAGTGCATGTTACAAAAAGCCTAGATTGTCATGAAGGGATTTTTGGAAGAAATATGTATGTTAAAGGTGGTTATGGTGAGAGCTTAGAAAGAGAAAAAGAGCTAGAGGGGCTTCTGGGTGGTTCAGTCTTTTAAGCATCTGCCTTTGGCTCAGGTCATGATCCCAGAGTCCTGGGGTTGAGTTGCACATCGTGTTCCCTGCTCGGAGGGGAGTCTGCTTCTTCCTCTGCCTCTGCCCCCCAACCCCACTCTCTCTCTCACTCTGTCTCTCTCTTAAATAAATAAAATCTTTATTTTCTTATAACAGTTTTACAGAGAGATAGCACAAGCAGAGAGAGCAGCAGGCAGAGGGAGAAACAGGCCTCCCCCACCACCATACCAGAGAGCCCAATGCACTGATCCCATCACAACCCAAGTGGGAGGCAGATGCTTAACTGACTGAGCCACCCAGTCACCCCAACAAAATATTTAAAAAAAGAAAAAAGAGCTAGAGAGAAGGCCTCCATCGTCTTTCTTCCTTTCTTTCTTTTTAAAAGACTTTTTAAAATTTACTTATTTGACAGAGAGAAACACACAGAGAGAGGGAACATGAGCAGGGGGAGTGGGTAAGGGAGAAGCAAGCCTCCTACCAAGCATGGAGCCTGATGCAGGGCTCGATCCCAGGACGCCGGGATCATGACCCAAGCCAAAGGCAGATGCTTAACAATTGAGCCACCCAGGTGCCCTAGGCCTCCCTCTTCTTAGAGAATGTATGAATAGTCATGAGCGGAATGTTAGTAGAAATATGAATGCTAAAGGCCATTCTGGTGTGGTCTCAGATAGAAATGAGGAGCAGTTATTGGAAAATGGAGAAAAGGTGATTCCTGTTATAAAGCAGCAAAGAACTTGGCTGAATTGTGTTCTATTGTTTTGTGGAAGAAAGAACTTGTGAACAATGAAATTGGATATTTGGCTGAGGAGATTTAAAAAAAATTTTTTTTAAAGATTTTATTTATTTATTTGAGAGAGAGAGCTCAAGCACGGCAGGAGGAACAAAGGGAGAGGGAGAAGCAGACTGACTCCCCACTGAGCAGGGACACCCCCCCTCAAGACAGGACTCAATCCCAGAACCCTGACAGAGCTGAAGGCAGACACTTAACCAACTGAGCCACCCAGATGCCTCGACTGAGGAGGTTTCTAAGTAAGATGTTAAAGGTTGTAGCCTCGGTCCTCCTGACTACTACTAGTGAAGTGTGAGAAGGGAGAGCTGAATTGAGGAAGAAAATATTAAAACCAAAAAAGAACCAAAATTTAAAGCTTTGGAAAATTCTCAGCCTATCCATGATGCAAAATAGGAGAATGCTCATTCTGAGGACAACACTAAAGGTGTGGCTGAACAACCATTTGGTAAAGATATTAATATGGGTGTGAACCCTGAATTTAATCATCACTTCAACAGACAGGCAGAACAAGAGATGGATTATACCAACAGAGACACTGCCCGTTAGCCCTAATATGGACAGAAAAAATGAGGAAATGAAGAAAGGCTGCTGGGACTTTTTGTATTGTACAAAACTGGATGATAGAGCTCTTCTGCTGGAACATGGTTTTTTCTTTAAGAAAAAGGAAGAATGACCTTCAAGGTAGTCCAGAGATCTTTGGGGCTTCCATATCCACCATGGGCCCAGTGTGCAAGTTTTTCCTCCTTGGTTTCAGAGGGTGGGGTCCTTGTAGAACAGCAGAACATTGGACCAAAAAATATTATTCTCAAGCCTTAAGATCTTACAGAATTATGTAAGTCCTGGGAATGTAATGTACATCATGGTGACTATAATCAATGTTGTATTATATATTGGATAAATGCTAAGTGAGTAGATCTTAAAAGTACTCATCACCAGGAAGCAAAATTGTAAATATGTGTGGTGATGGATGTTAACTAAACTCAGTGTGGTAATCATTTTGCAACATATACATGTATCACATCACGTTATACACCTAAACATAATACAATGTTATATGTCAATTATATCTCAATTGAAAGAATATTTTAATTAAAAATAAGATCTGGGGTGCCTGAGTGGCTCAGTGGGTTAAAGCCTCTGCCTTCGGCTCAGGTCATGGTCCCAGGGTCCTGGGATTGAGCCCCGCATCTGGCTGTCTGCTCGGCGAGGAGCCTGTTTCCCTCCTCTGTCTCTGCCTGCCTCTCTGCCTGCTTGTGATCTCTGCCTGTCAAAAAAAAATGAATTAAGGGGCACCTGGGTGGCTCAGTGGGTTAAGGCCCCTGCCTTCAGCTCAGGTCATGATCCCAGAGTCCTGGGATCAAGCCTCGCATCAGGCTCTCTGCTCAGCAGGGAACCTGTTTCCTCCTCTCTCTCTCTGCCTGCCTCTCTGCCTACTTGTGATCTCTCTCTCTCTCTCTGTTAAATAAATAAATAAAATCTTTTTAAAAAATGAATTTAAAAAAATCTTAAAATAAAAGAAGATCTAATGGGATTTGCCTTGCTAGGTTTAGACTTGCTTGGGACTCACCTGTCCCCCTTCCTTCTTTCCTCTTTCTCCTTTTTGGAATGGGAATGTCTATCTGGCCCATTATTTTACTTTGGAAGCATGTAACTGGGTTTCACAGATTCTTAGCTGGAGAGAATTCTGCCTCAGGATGAATCATACCTCTTAAGTCTTACCAATAACTGATTTAGATGATAATTAAATGAGACTTTGGGCTTCAGATTTTAGAGTTGATGCTAGAACAAGTTAAGACTTTTGGGGTTACTGGAATAGACTGAATGTATTATATATACAAGAAGGACATGAGCTTGGGAATCCCAGTGGCAGACTAATGTAATAACAGTCAAACTCATTGAGGGCAAGAGAATATTAAAAGATGAGAGAAAAAATGTAGAAATCTAGAATTCTGCATTCAGATTGCTCGGTGAGTATCTTTAAATTCTTAACCTGCATGGAAGAAATTGAAGCTTGCAACAACAGCAGTGCATTATGGGTATGTTTCATGGAAGTATACTGATGAACTCCAATCAGAGCCTGAATTCAAAAAGTCTTGGCCCTACATCAAAGCTCTGATAAATATCCATATGCTTTAAGTTAAAACAAAATGTTTAAGTACACCTATATCAATTAAGAATGACAGTTGAGGGGCACCTGGGTGGCTCAGTGGGTTAAAGCCTCTGCCTTCGGCTCAGGTCATGATCCCAGCGTCCTGGGATAGAGCCCCAAATCGGGCTCTCTGCTCAGCGGGGTGCCTGCTTCCTCCTCTCTCTCTCTGCCTGCCTCTCTGCCTAGTTGTGATCTCTGTCTGTCAAATAAATAAAATATTAAAAAAAAAAAAGGAATGACATTTGGCTGTTAGGATCCAAGGTCCACATTTATTGTATAATAAGTAAGTCATCCAAGGGGCTTATTTTTCTTACTGAAAACAAGGCCAGAGATAGGCAGCACCGTTATCAACAGACTCCTATATCATCTCTAGTGGCATATAAGCTGACACTTAGAGCCCTAGCCATCATAAATGAATTCCAAAAAGGAAGCAAGAGAAAAAGGAGAACAAGAAAGGTTCCTCCCATAAATCACACTCAACAGAGTCCATTTACATCTCAGTGACCAGCTCTAACTACAAAGGCAGCTGAGAAGTGTCTTTTGTTTAGTACACTGCCTATGCAGAATGAAATACCAGTTTTATTGGTAAGGATGAAAGAGAATGAATTTCTTTTAAAAAATTCAAGTATAAGTAACATATGGTATCACATTAGTTTCATGTGTGAAGAATGAAAATTATTTGGGAGACAACAGACCCTGCCAGCGTAGAAATTTTGTTATGATTCTTTGTTTTAGTAACTTAAAACTAAATGACCAATTAACTGGCCCTAATGGCACGGAGTAGAAGAGCATGTATTCTCCAGCTTATTCAGGTGGGATATGTGGGATGCTCTGATGGGATGGGGGGGGCAACCAAATGTGGGGTGACCTGATTGGGAGGAAGCCAGGGATGCGGGGGCAGTGAAAGAATTCACCCAAAGCAGAACCAAGGAGATCAAAGTTTATTGAATACACCAGAAGGGAGCAATGGGCAGAACAGTTGAGCTGACTGTGTGCAACAAGGTGGTGGTGAGGGGCTGCAGTTATAGGGCAGAGTGAGACAGTATGGGAACATATCGAATTCTCCCTTTTTAGGTAGTCTTAGGAACTGTGCCTGTTTGTGTTTGTCAGTTAGGGCCTATGGTTATTTTGAGGTCGGTTGCTTGATGAGCATGTTTGCATTCAGCTTGGTGGTCACTGTGAGCCCTTTTACCTTACTCGGGTTTCCATTACTCAAGCTTGTTGCCTAATAGCTGCCTCTACAGGATACCGCAAAGCTGACTGGAGTACCTTTTTTACCCATGTGGCATCCAAAAGGGATAGATTCAGTGAAAGTCTGAAAATATGAGACTTGAAAGTTGGTTAGAGTTTAGTGCTAGAGATGCAGATGTCCTAACCTGTGGTATGGACAGCCTGTTGGATGAACTCATAAAAAGGTAGAAAGAAGAAAGCCTAGGACATTAGCTCAAGCAATTGCAGTTAAACAGAATAAGAGTGAAGAAAATAAAGAAAAACCAGAAAGGATAGAAAGTTATATCATGAAGATGAAGAAAAAAGGGAGTGACCAGCATCAAATGAGATAAAAAGGTGAATGCAGATTCATAGAGCAAGCAGTGGAAAGAGGCTGGGGAGGGTCTCACTACTCAGTATATAGACTCTTTCATTTAATCATTTTTTTTGCTTGACCTGGTGTGCCTAAATCTTTGGTTCCAACTCTCTACCAGTTCTAGGGTTAAGCTACTCACTTGGTTATTTGTCCTAAGGATGGTGACCTAGATCTAGAAGTCTAACTACTCTGTACAGATCAAATGATCCTTTGGTGTTTCTTTCCACACCCTCCCATTGATGTGGTATCCACAATTTACTTACAAGTCTGTAGTATAATATGGCATGTCTTTGTCTCCTGTTCCTAGCAAAGAGCTTATAAAAACTCTGGAATTTCCTGAGTGATAGGAGAATATTTTGCTTATTCAGGAGGCTCCACTTTTTTTTTTTTTTTTTTTTTTAGGAGAGTGGGAGGTGAGTGGTGGTGCAGAGGGAGAGAGAGAATCTTAAGTAAGCTCCATGCCCAGCCCACCTTGGGGGCTCAATCTCATCACTCTGAGATTATGACCTGAGTCGAAATGAATTCAGACACTTAACCAACTTAGCTACCCAGGTGCCCCCAAGAGGCTTCTCTTTTGAGTACACTTGAGTTCATGCTAATTTAGGGGAGGGCCCCTAAATAGACTCAGGATGGTGCTGGTGACCAGAAAGACCAAATGACTGGAGGGTTAGAACTTTTAGCCCCACCCACAGACCCCAGGAAAGGGAGAGGGGGAGTAGAGATTAAGCTCTATAAAAACTCTCAAGGAAATCTGAAGAGTTTCTGGGTTGGTGAACATCATGGAGGTGCTGGGAGGGTGGTGCGTAGAGAGCATGGAAACTCTGTGCCCCTTTCCCCCTTCTTTGTATCTTTCCATGTTTCATTGTATACTTTATAACAAATCAATAAACATAAGTAAATATTTCCCTAAATTCTGTGACCTGTTCTATCAAATTACTAAACCAGAGAAGGGAGTCCTAGGAATTCCAATTTATGGTTATTTGGTCAGAAGTGCAAGTGACAGTTTGGACTTGCAGTTGGCATCTGAAGTGGAGGTAGTCTTGACGGCTGAGTCAGGGTTCTCTAAAGGAATAGAACCAATAGGATAGACAGATGATAGATAGATGATAGATAGATAGATAGATAGATAGATAGATAGATAGATAGATGAGATTTGCTGTAGGAGTTGGCTCAGATGATTATGGAGGGCAAGAAGTCCTACACTCTGCTGTCTGCAAGCTGGAGAAATAGGAAAGCTGGTGACATAATTCTGTTTGAGTCTGAAGGATGCAGAATGGCCCAGTCTGAGTACCCAGAGAGGGGGTCCCAAAGGACTAGCCAAGAGGGTCCCTGGCTTCATGCAGGATGGAAATCAAATGAGCCAGCAGAAGTGAAAGCAGAGTTTATTGAAGATGTATGTAGAGACAGTCAGATACAGACAAGAGTATCCTGGAGATTTGGTAAGGTAAGATGCACGAGTCTTGTCTTTGGTTGTGTCCTGGAGTTTTTATTGCCCATTGTGGTCTGGTGCACAGTCTTTAACCTCTGAGATCTGATGCTGTCTTCAGGTAGGTAGTGTCAGAATTGACTTAAATTTGTAGAACACCCAGGGGTACCTGGGTGGCTCAGTGGGTTAAAGCCTCTGCCTTCAGCTCAGGTCATGATCCCAGCATCCTGGGATTAAGCCCCACATCGGGCTCTCTGCTCAGCAGGGAGCCTGTCCCCCCCTCCCCCACCTGCTTGCCTCTCTGCCTATTTGTGATATCTGTCTGTCAAAAAAATAAATTATTTAAAAAAAAATTTGTGGGACACCCAGTCAGTGTCCACTGCAAATTGGAGAAGTGATGTGGGATAATCCCCCCACATCTGGTGTCAAAGTTATTGAGAGTAGAGTGAGAAAAACAATTTTCCTTTACAGAGCTTTCCTGGAGTTCTGAATTATGAATTACTACTATACTTCTAATTGTCATTCCCCTCTGCATTCATCTTTCTTTTTTTTTTTTTTTTTTAAGATTTTTATTTATTTATTTGACAGAGAGAGATCACAAGTAGGCAGAGAGGCAGGCAGAGAGAGAGAAGGAAGCAGGCTCCCCGCCGAGCAGAGAGCCTGATGTGGGACTCGATCCCAGGACCGTGAGATCATGAACCGAGCCGAAGGCAGCAGCTCAACCCACTGAGCCACCCAGGCGCCCTGCATTCATCTTTCTTAGTTCCAACAATTTCTTTATCCTCTTTCCTTCTTCCACTAAGAACACTCCAACATCTCTCATTCCGTTTCCCACTTTCTTAGTCTTTGTAGGTTTTTGTATTTTCTCATTTCAGTGGGGGTTCATAGGGAAACAAGACTAACATATGTTTGATTGCTCATGTTAAAAGTCACTCTGTAGAACATGTTTTCAAAATTATGAATTTTTAAAAAATCAGTTATGTGGTTATAAAATGCTTAACTGATATCCTTTTTTTCAATACAGTAGTCCTCCTTTATCCACAGTTTCACTTTCTGAGACTGCAGTTACCAAGGCAGGCCAACCTCAGGCCTAAAGCGGATGATCCTTCTCCTGATGTATAGTCAGGTCAATTGTCTAGTGCCACATCACAATACAAACATTATCCACTTCACTTCAAGTCATCACATGGGCATTTTACCATATCACAGCCTCACAAAAAGGGTGAGTACCACTGTAAGATATTTTGAGAGAGACCAACATTCATGTAACTTTTATTACAGCATATTCTTATAATTGTTCTATCTTATTATTGCTTATTATCAGTCTCTTGCTGTGTCTAATTTATAAATTAAACTTTATCATAGCTTTGTATGCATAGGAAAAAAAAAAACAGTATAGATAGGGCTTGGTACCATTGCTAATTTCAGGGATCTCCTCGGGGTCTTGAATCCGGGCCCTGCAGATAAAGGGGCAGTACTGAATCTTATTTTTCTGATTAGAAATGTTTGCGCATTGGGGCACCTGAGTGGCTCAGTCGGTTAAGCGTCTGCCTTGGGCTCAGGTCTTGACCCTAGGGTCCTTGGGATCGAGCCCTACATCAAGTTCCCTGCTCAGCAGGGAAACCACTTCTCCCTCTCCCTCTGCTGCTCCCCCTTCTTGTGCTCTCTCTCTGTACCAAATAAAAAAATAAAATCTTAAAAAAAAAAAAAGAAACAAATGTTTGCTTATTAGAGTAACCCAGAGGATACAGAAATATCTAACAAAGGGAAGGTCTTTCACAATCATAGCCTTAGACAAAGTTACAGGTTGGTCTCTTACGTATACTACTGTTTAGTGATTCTATATTTGTAAAATATAAGATAGGAAAAAACAACAGGAAGATAACACTAAAATAGTAACAGCAGTTAACTCGGGGGATTGGGATTAATGGATTTTTCCCCCTTCTACTGATTTAGCTGTATTTCCTAATGTGCCCAAATTAACATCTAATTATTTATTTTTTGAACATTTATATTTAAAAAACCTTGAAATGTTAAGATTTAAGTCTTTTCCTCAAAATAAATGTAATTATGTTCAAACTTTTGCAATTTTTAAAAATTAAAACAAAATTTTTTATTAATATACAATGTATTATTTGCCCCAGGGGTACAGGTATGTGAATCATCAGGCTTACACACTTCACAGCACTCACCATAGCACATACCCTCCCCAATGTTCATAAAACTTTTGCAATTTTTGAAATAAAATATTTCATTTCACTTAATATTCCAAGAATAAAAAAAAATTCCAAGAATAGTAAAAGGCTCTCTGATGTCTACAGATTAAAAGAATTTTAAAATTATAATAAAATTAAAGAATCAATACAATCTACCATACAGTTTCCATCACTTAATTACGTAATTTGTGTTTAAGTGCTTAAGGGTTTCCTAGATGAACGAGCTCTTAATTTTCCGTTTTAACATCATTCACCAGATGGTCTAGAAATCTTTGATCTGCAAGCCTTGTGGGGTTGTCAGGCCTCCAGCTGAGGTGTTACTTCCCCCAAACTTTATGTGGTTCCTGTCCACTCTCTGAGACAGAATAATTAGACGTTTAGAGTTACTGATCAATCACCATAAAGTTAGATAATTTGCCAAAGGGAACAGCATGAATTTTACAACGCTGTTCACGGATTGTTTTTAAGATTTTATTTATTTGAGAGAGAGAGAGAGACAAACACAGAAATAGCGACAGAGCAAACAGAGCAGGGAGGAAAGGGTGAAGTAGGCTCCCCAATGAGCGGGGAGCCTCATGAGGGGATGGATCCCAGGACCCTGGGATCATGACCTAAGCAGAAGGTAGTAGACACTTAACAAACTGAGCCACCCAGGGTAACAAATCAGGGTATTTCTACAGGGTAATTCAGAGAGATTGCCTTAAAAAACGTCAACCTTTCCACCTAATGTCCTATTGATATCTCAAACCCGAAGATTTTGAATCGTAATCATTCAAAAATTGGTTATCAACTTTCACCCCAAACACAAGCGTAGTTCTATCTGGTTCCTACATGAGTACAGGGGCGTGTGCCTGTTCATCTCAAAGGCCTCGCCACTTAACAGCCTCTCTTGTTGGGTGTAGTAGGTCTTTCCCCTCCCCGCTTTCCCGGCCCGGCCGGTGGCTAACCCATGCAGCAGCCAGTAGCTGGCCCGACCCTTCAACCTGGGCCTCGCCTTCCCTTCCTCCTCCTCCGCAGTCCCACGTCTGCAGTGGGTCCGGCCTCGGGGAGGGGGTGGTGGTGGAAAACCTCGCTTGACTCCTGCGGCCCGCTAACCTCGGGTGCGAGGAAGATTAAGACGCTCCCAATTCAAGAACAAGCATGAACCAGTCAGTCCCCTCCCACCGCCAAGGTCCCCAACCCGCGCCCCGAGTAGGGCGCGAGAGTGACAGGCCCGCGAGCGCGCTCCCGCCCGGCCTCCCGGCGCGCGCTGGGAGGAGCCTGGCCAATCAGAGCGCGCCTCGCCTCTACGCCCCCAGCTCCGCGCGCGTCCGTCTTCCCGTAAGGGCAGCTTCCTAATACAAAAGCCTGCAAGCGGACCTTCCCTTCCCTACTTGCTCTCAAGTCTCGCCCATAGAACCGCCCTTCCCCGAGGCGGCCTTGAGACCCTCCCGAGGGAGGGAAAGCGGGTGGTGGGGGAAGGGTGGGAAGTGAGGTAGGGTTTTTCACTTTCAAGAAAACACCTTTCCCTCTTCATACTTTTCCCCTTTCGCCTCCCTAGATAGAAAGTCCCTACAAGTCAATAGCAAATGATGTGTTAAAAGAAAGCGGTAATTAGTTTTTCTTTCAAATGACAAGTTCTCGTGAAGTAATGCGGCCTCCGTGCATTACCCAGAATTCCCAAGGTTCCGCATGGCGTGTTTCCGGTCTGCGTGCGCCGCAAGGCGGGGCTCCCGCGTTCGCCAGCCTTTTCACCCCGCCCAGTCCCTGCGGGTCCTCGCCCCGTGCCCGCTCCTCGCCCCGCGCCCGCGCCCCCCCCCCCACCCCCCGACCCAGCCCCTCAAAGTAATAGTTTCCTTGTATTTTATGATGATAAGAAGAAAACTGCTTTCAAAAAGTGCCTGCTCCTTGCAAAACTGATAGTAAGTACATAAATGTTTATAAAAGAAAGTTGACCTCACCACTCACCCACCATCTCACCACCCAGAAATAACAGTATTAACACCCTGGTATTTAAAATTGGGAGACTTCACATAGGCACATAAAGTTTTTTTCTGTTCTGTTTTGTTTTGTTTTTAAAGACAGAAGTGTCTCCTAGCATTCCAGGTAAATTTAAATAATCATTTTTAATGGCTGTGTGGATATAATTTGTTCAACCAGTCCTTAAACTGTTGGACTTTTAGGGTATTTACAGTTTTTCACATGTACAAATAATACAAGATGTCATCAAAAGGAATGAAATCTCGCCATTCGTAATGATGTGGATGGAGCTGGAGTGTATTATGCTAAAGAAAATAAGAGAAAGACATGCCATATGATTTCACTCATATGGAATTTAAGAAACAAAACAGATGAACAAAGGAGACAGAGAGAAAAAACGGAGAGAGAGGCAAACCATAAGAGACTCTTATCTATAGAGAACAAACTGAAGGCTGCTGGAGGGAAGTAGGTGGTGGCGGATGGGCTAAATGGGTGATGGGTATTAAGGAGGGGACTTGTGGTTAAGTACTGGGTGTTAATATTTATTTATTAGATTTGAGAGTGTGTGTGTGTGTGTGTGTGTGTGTGTGTGCAAGCAGGATAGGAGCAGGGAGAGAGAGAGAAAGAAAAAACTCCAAAGCAGACTCCGTGCTCAGCACAGAGTACCATGAGGGGCTTGATCTCACTACCGTGGGATCATGGCCTGATCAGAAATCAGGAGTGCTGCTAACTAACTAAGCCATCCAGGTGCCCTTGTTTTTGTTGTTGTTGTTTTTAGAGATTCGTTTATGACAGAGATAGTGAGAGAGGGAACACAAGCGTGGGGGAGCTGGAGAGGGAGAAGTAGCCTGCTTCTCGCTCAGAGGGGAACCCTATATGGGGCTCTATCCCAGGACGCTGGGATCATGACCAGAGCGAAAGGCAGCAGTTTAACCCACTGAGCCACCCAGGTTCCTCGCCAGGTGCCCTTGTACTTGGTGTTATATGTAAGTGATGAATCACTAAATTCTGCTTCTGAAACCAGTATTACCCTAAGTGTTAAATAACTAGAATTTAAATTAAAAAAAAAAAAAGAATAATACTCATTTTAAAAACTCTTCTAGATAATTATTCTCATAGATAAATCTGTACATATTTCTGATTATTTCCTTATAATAAATTCATGGCAATATAATTACTGGATGAAAGGAATAACTCCTTTTTTTTTTTTTTAAAGATTTTATTTATTTATTTGACAGGCAGAGATCACAAGTAGTCAGAGAGGCAGGCAGAGAGAGAGAGAGGTGGAAGCAGGCTCCCTGCTGAGCAGAGAGCCCGATGCCGGACTTGATGCCAGGACTCTGAGATCATGACCTGAGCTGAAGGCAGAGGCTTTAACCCACTGAGCCACCCAGGCACCCCACAGAATACTCTCTTATAAGAAGAGTCTAGATGATGTTACCAGACTCTCCTCATGAGATATATTTATTACTTTTCTACCTGTGTCTTCAACTTCTTGCTAATCTTCAGTACTGTTAGGCTTTGAGATCTTTATCACCTTTTGAACATTTTTATCATCTTTGTCATCTTGTTTTAATTTACATTTTTGTTGACTATAAAACAACATCATTCGTATATTTATTGGCTCTGTTTTTGTGCAATTACTCCTGGTTTAAAACTGAAGTATTTACATTTAAAAATTATAAGTGTTTTTGTATATCAGGAATATTAACCTTTGAATGAAATGTAATTACAAATATTACAATATTTTTAAAGATTTTATTTATTTATTTCAGATAGATAGAACTTGAGAGAGCACAGGCGGTAAGGGGAGGGGTAGTGGGAGAAGGAGGTTCCCCACTGAGCAGAGAGCCTAATGTGGGGCACAATCCCAGGATCCCAGGATCATGACCTGAGTTGAAGGCAGATGCTTAACCAACTAAGCCACACGTTATTACCTTTTTTTTTTTTTAACGCAGCTACATCTTCCACCTTATAACATGGTGGGGGTTCAGTTTAGAGAATTCAACTATGGGTATTGTTTTATTTTAAAGACTTCATTTATTTGACAGAGATCAGAAGTAGTCAGAGAGGCAGGCAGAGAGAGAGAGAAGGAAGGAGGCTCCCTGCTGAGCAGAGAGCCCGATGCAGGGCTCCATCCCAAGACCCTGAGATCATGACCTGAGCTGAAGGCAGAGGCTTAACCCACTGAGCCACCCAGGTGCCCCATTATTACCATTTTTTAATATGGCCTATGGTGGTCATTTGCTGAAGGAGAGAAAAGTCTTGCAAAAAGGAAGAACATATAACGTCAGATGGACTAACATAGCAAAGAATACAATTCATCTCTAAGTTATTTGTATGTCAAAAGTTTAAATTAAAATGCAAAAAAATAGATCTTAAGAAAATGATACTAAAATTCACTTGAGAAAGTACAGTTGACTCTTGAATAACACAGATTTGAACTGCTTCCATCCACTTATATGTGGATTTTTTTTTGATACAGTATAGTACTGTAAATGTATTTTCCTTATGATTTCCTTAATATTTTTCTTTGGCTTACTTTATTGTACAAAATATGTGTTAACAGTTTATGTTGTCAGTAAGATAGTCAGTTTATTATTAATGAAGATTTTTGGGGTGCCTGGGTGGCTCAATTTGTTAGGTGTCCAACTTTTGACCTCAGCTCACATCTTGATCTCAGGGTGGTGAATTTAGGCCCTCTGTTGGGCTCCACACTGGACATGGAGCCTACTTAAATAATAATAATAACAAAGTTTGGGGGGAGTCAAGAGTTATGTGTGGATTTTCTACTTGGGAGGAGTTGGTGCCCCTAATTCCTGTGTTGTTCAAGAGACAACTGTAAATCGTCATCACTTTTTTTTTTTAAGATTTTATTTGTTTATTTGTCAGAGAGAGGAGAGAGTGAGGGCACAAGCAGAGGGAATGGCAGGCAGAGGGAGAAGCAGGCTCCTCACTGAGCAAGGAGCTTGATGTGCACTGATTCCAGAATCCTGGGATCATGACCTGAGCCAAACGAAGGCAGAGACTTAACAGGATGAGCCACCCATGAGTCCCTGGTCATAGCTTTCTTCTTTCTTTCTTTCTTTTTTTTTCCTGGTTATAACTTTTTTTTCTTTTCTTTTCTCTTTTTTAATTTATTTATTTGACAGAGAGAGAGCACAAATAGGCATAGATTCAGGCGGCAGGGGGAGGAGGGTAAGCAGTCTCCCTGCTGAGCATAGAGCCCAATGCGGGGCTCGATACCAGGACCCTGGGATCATGACCCGAGCCAAAGGCAGAGGTTTTAACCCACTGAGCCACTGAGGCGCCCCTCCTGGTCATAACTTTCAAAGAAACTTATTTAGAAGGGGGAGAGGGAAGTGGAGTAGAGGAGAATGGACTCTCCTGACATGATTTGTACACTAAATATAAAGATAACTAGGAATACAAGAAAAAATATGTGGTAAGGTTATATAAAGTGTATACCATAAAATTATGCACAATTTTGTACTATGTAAAAACTCAGTATATGTAGAATTAATCAGAATCAGAACCCATAGGTAAGTAAAATAAGTAGAAGTTTAAGGTGATGGGATTTTTTTAAAAAAAGATTTTGTTTATTTATTTGAGGGACACCTGGGTGGCTCAGTGGGTTAAGCCTCTGCCTTCGGCTCAGGTCATCATCTCAGGGTCCTGGGATCAAGCCCTGCATCAGGCTCTTTGCTCAACGGGGAGCCTGCTTCCCCCTCTCTTTCTGCCTGCCTCTCTGCCTATTTGTGATCTCTCTCTCTCTGTCAAATAAATAAATAAAATCTTTAAAAAAAATACTCAATCTTCACTATAGATTTAAAATCTGTACTGCACTGTTTCCATGTGTACTTTATTTTCTATAACATTGATTTATTTGTTACTAGATGGCAATATTATTATTTTAATATATCTTAACATTGTTTTTAAATTTCTGGTGGGGTAAATCCCTGCTTAATAGATTCATTTTGGGGAGTATTCTTTAAGAACTGTCTTTTTAAAATATATTTGATATGTAGAAAACTTAAAAAACATAACATGAGGGGTGCCTAGGTGGCTCAGTGGGTTAAGCCTCTGCCTTCGGCTCAGGTCATGATCTCAGGGTCCTGGAACCGAGTCCCCCATCGGGCTCTCTGCTCGGTGGAGAGCCTGCTTCCTCCTCTCTCTCTGCCTGCTTCTCTGCCTATTTGTGATCTCTCTGTCAAATAAATAAAATCTTAAAAAAAATAATAACATGAAGCAAACCACCAACCTAAGAACTACAACATTACCAGTAACTTGCATCAGTCTATGTTCTCTTCCCATTCTACTCTGTGTCATCCTTGCCATAGATAATAGATACAGTGTTTCATGGTCTCTTTCATAGTAACTTTAAACTTACTTTGTCAAATTAGAAGAGTTGTGATTTTGATTGAAATTGCATTAATTTTTTTGGATTAATTTAGGGAAAATGGGCATATTATAAAAATAACTCTGTAGGGTTTTTTTTTTTTTTAGTGCTGTTTGTGTTTTTTAATCTACAGAACTCAATTGTTACCACCCTCATTTCACAGATGAGGAAACTCATGTATAGATTACTTGTTGAGGTCAGGAAACAGAGCCTGTGCTTTTTACCTCTATGTCATATTGCCTCTCCACAATATGGAATCTGCTCATCTGTAACAGACATGCCCTTCAACTTGTCTGCACTACTCCCCCATGTCCCAGAATGCATCTTTCTTTATCTTCTGTGAATGAGTAGATGTGTACTTGACCCTCCCCTCCTCTGCTATAGCTGATTAGACTAGCAAGTTGGTAGAAAGCTGGTCCAATCAGATTGTTTCTCCCAGAAATTTGCAATTAGTCTTACCTGGTCTCTTGACCTAGAAAATGATGACACAAAGGTAAAGCAGGGAGAGAGGTTTGACCCACAGATAGGTAGTGTAGAGAAAGTGGGCCCTGAGAGGCAGGAAAGAAGCAGAGCTAAGAAGCCAGAAGAGGGTGGCAGGGCAGCTGCCTGAGATTCTGGGGCTTTCCATGGCCTGGTTTGCCCCTACTAAGACCTTGTTACCCTTTCTGCTCTTGGGGATCTATTCAAGATACCTCTCTTCCTTCAAATAAACTTCTTTCACTTTAAATTCACCTGATTACTTTTCCTTTTGAAACCAATTATGCCATCTAAAAACACAGCCCCTTGATTTACCCATTTTCTTTTGGTTTCTCAGTAGCATTTTCTTTACATAAGTCCTGCACATTTCAGACGTTAAGCGTCTGCCTTCAGCTCAGGTCATGACAGGGTCCTGGAATCAAGCCCCACATCAGGCTCCCTGCTTAGTGGGAAGCCTGCTTCTCCCTCTCCCTCTCCCACTCCCCCTGCTTGTGTTCCCTCTCTCCCTGAGTCTCTGTCAAATAAATAAATAAAATATTTTTTTTAAATCCTGCATATTTCTTGTTCAGTTCATTCCTAAATATATTTTAGTTGTTTTTTGCTCTTTATAATGATAATATGTTTACTGTTGTTCCTTTTACATCTTAATCTATAAAAATTTTACTTTCATCAGCTGAGACTGCTAGATGTCAGTGGTTTGTAAATGTGAATTAGTCTTTTAAATGCATTTTGAAATAGTGTTCCTACTAAATATATTTTTTAGTTCTATACTTTAAATTGTTCTGCTTATGATTCATGTGAGGATGATGATGATTCATCTGATGGAAATGAGCCACAAGGATCCCAAGAAGTATAGCATTTCCTGTAAACTGATTTAAAAAATCTCACATGTGAATAAGAAACATGGAGTTTTCAACAATGTTTAGCTGATATTAAAACAGATAAAACAAGGAAAGCACTTTTCAATAAGACCACTTTTTCAGATACAAAATAATAAATATAGGGCATTATTTGGGTACATATTTTGAATATAGTAGATAAAAAAATAGAGAGTAAGAGAAATCGATATCTCATACTTAATATAGGCATTCTCCTTTATCTAAAACGCTTGGGCCAGATGTGTTTCAGAACTCAGAATTGTTAGATTTTAGGCTTGAATATAATGCACATACCATATTTTCTGTAATACCTCAGTGGGTGCGGAGTAGCATCTTATAATGAAACATATTAATAGTCATGCCAATAAGAATACATTAGTATTAACCCTAAGTATGATAAAATAAAGGCTATATAATCTATATAATATCTGCATATATATAGATTATATATCAGGTCAGATTTCCTGCTAAATGAGTTTGCCTTAGCCTTATGAAAAACTTTAGGTTTCTAAAGCTTTTCTGGATTTTGGAATTTCAGGTAATGATTTATAGACCTATGCAAGCAAATATGTTCAGATTTCAACAACTGGCCAGCTCTGGGGGTCAGTGAAAGTCTTCTTTGAAGCCCTGGCTGTGTTAGATAGTCCTGTGATTTGGGATGTTTAGTCTGAAGGCAAAGAAGTACATTTTTAGAAGAACAAAATAGATTTTGAAATAATTATTGAAAAAGTAATGGGTAAAATATCTTAACTTATGTTCTTTTTTTTTCCCCTAAGATTTTGCTTACTTATTTGAGAAAGAGAGAGAGAGAAGAAGGAGAGTGGAAGATGAAGAGAGAAAATCTTTTTTTTTTTAAATATTTTATTTATTTATTTGTCAGAGAGAAGGAGAGAGAGAGAGAGAGCACACAAGCAGGCAGAGAGGCAGGCAGAGGCAGAGAGAGAAGCAGGCTCCCTGCCGAGCAAGGAGCCCATGTGGGACTCGATCCCAGGACTTTGGGATCATGACCTGAGCTGAAGGTAGCAGCTTAACCCACTGAGCCACACAGGCATCCCAAGAGAGAAAATCTTAAGCAGACTTTGTGCTAAGCCCAGAGCTTAGAGCCTAGAGTAGGACTCCATCCCAGGATCCTCAGATCATAACCTGAGCCAAAACTAAGAGTCAGACACTCATTGCTCAACCAACTGAGCCACCCAGATGGCCCATTAACTTGCATGCTTGAGCTTTGTCATCAGTCATTATTTCAGTGTGTGCTGTTTTAGTTGAAAACAATTGCAACAAGCACTAACAGTTCCTAGAAAATCTTAACTTAAAAAATTGCTGTATTTTTCCTTCAACTTATCAATGAAGGGATCCTTTTTTTTTTTTTTAATTTTTAAAAAAGATTTTTCAGTGTTCCAAGAATTGAAGGGATCCTTGATGTTTTTATTTCTACCACATAGACTCCTTTCCTTCTAAATATCCTCTGACTGTGATGGTACTGTTTCAGTTGACTCTTTTTTTTTTTTTTAAAGATTTTATTTATTTATTTGACAGAGAGAGATCACAAGTAGGCAGAGAGGCAGGCAGAGAGGAAGGGAAGCAGGCTCCCTGCTGAGCAGAGAGCCCGATGCGGGACTCGATCCCAGGACCCTGAGATCATGACCTGAGCCGAAGGCAGCGGTTTAACCCACTGAGCCACCCAGGTGTCCCTCAGTTGACTCTTTTAAAGTATCCAGATTAAGTAACCTATTCAGTCATCATATACATTGAGTGCCTACTCTGTGTCAAACAGTGAGAGGTGCTGAGGATACAGGCTGGTAGTAGAAAAGCACACATAACTAGGATACTGTAATATCGTGAGATAAATGATGTGATAGGGTAAGTAGAGTGTACTATAGAACACCCTGTTCTGGGGTAAGAGAAGGACTGAAGGTTAAGTAAAATACTAGGCAAGTGAATGGGGGAGGGAAATAAAAAATGTTCTAACAGGGATTTTCAAAGTGTGATTGATTCATGGACCAGCAAAACATCAACATTTCACCTGGGAACTTGTCAAAAATTCAGGTTCTTAGGCCCTATCACAGAACTACTTAATAAAAAACTTAGGGTAAAAGCTAACAATCGATGTTTTAATAAGCCTGACCATCTAGGGCACCTGGGTGGCTCAGTTGGTTAAGCCTCCAACTCTTGGTTTCAGGTCATAATCTCTGGGTCCTGAGATCAAGTGCCCCATCAGGCTCCATCCTCAGTGTGGACAATCTCTTTACTTGAGATTGTCTCCCTCTCCCTCTGTCCCTACCCCTGCCTGCTTGCTTTCTCTCTCTCTCTCTCTCTCTCTCTCTCTCACACACACACACACACACACACTCATTCCCTCTCAAATAAGTAAAATCTTAAAACAAAAACAAAAACCTGACCATCCAAGTGATTCTCAAGTACACCAAAGTTTGAGAACCCACTGTTCTCAACAGCAAATGTGATAAAACAAGAGTGTATAGGCGATCTCGTCATAAATGAGGTCTGTATGGGATTTGGGTAGCAGAATAGGGGGTGTCATGGAAGTGCCAGATGAGATTGCAAAGGTGAGCATGTTTCATTTGGGGTCTTTTAGGCCATGTTAAAGAGTTTGGACTTCATTTATTCAACAAATATTTATACTATTCTACATTAAGAGTATAATGTGCAAAATGGATTCCCTGCTGTCAGGGAACTTAGCAATAAATATATATGTTAGGTGGTAAAAAAAAAAAATGCTATGACACAACAACTTGGATGAATCTCCAGAGAATTATGCTGACTAGAAAAAGGCAATCCCGAAAGGTTAATACTGTATAATTCCATTTATGTAACATTCTTGAAATAACAAAACTATAGAAATGGAGAACAGATTAGTGGTTGCCAGGGGTTACAGCTGCGGTGGAGGTTGGAGGGAAGTGGGTGTGGCTATAAAAGAGTGACATAAGCCCTGTGGTGATGGAACTGTGGAAATGTTCTGTATCAATGTCAGTATCCTAGTTGGGGATATTGTACTATAGCTTTATAAAATGTGACCATTGGAGGAAACTGAGTAAAGAATATGCAGAATTTATCTGTATTATTTCTTACAACTGTCTATGAATCTACAATGTTTCAAAATAAAGTAGTTGGGTTTTTTAAAAGATTTTATTTATTTATTTGACAGAGACAGAGCATACAAGCAGGGAAGCAACAGGCAGAGGGAGAGGGAGAAGCAGTCCCCTCACTGAGCAGAGAGCCTGACACAGGTCTTGATCCCAGGACCCTGGGATCAAGACCTGAGCCTAAGGCAGATGCTAAACCAACTGAGCCATCCAGGTGCCCCAAGAAAGTGTTATAAATATAAATCGGGATAGGGGACTGAAAGAGATGAGAGGATTTATCTTATTTGGGATATTTAGGAAAAGCCTAGCTGATAAAGGAAGTTAGAGAATAACATATGAATATCTGGAAAATATTCAAAGTATAAAGGCCGTGAGAATATGCTTGATATGGGTAAGAAACAGCAAGGACACCATTGTGGATAGAGTGGGGTGAGCAAGAAGAAGAGCAATGGGAATGAAATCAGAGAGTTGATATAGATGGTGGTTGTAGAGACAGATCAGATATGGGCTTATAGATCACAATTAAAGACTTTTCATTCTGAGTAAAATGGGAAGCTATAGAAGAGTTTTAAGCAGAAAAGTAACAATCGAATTTACATTTTTTAAAAATTTATTTGAGAGGGAGAAAGAGAGAGGGTGAAGCAGGCTCCCTGCTTATCAAGGAACCTGATGCGGGACTCCATCCCAGGACCCTGGGATCAGGACCTGAGCCAAAGGCAGATGCTTAACTGACTGAGCCACCCAGGTGCCCTCAAATTTACTTTTTTTTTTTTTAAGATTTATTTATTTATTTATTTATTTGACGAGAGAGATCATAAGTAGTCAGAGAGGCAGGCAGAGTGAGGGGTGAAGCAGGCTTACCGCCGAGTAGAGAGCCTGATGCAGGGCTCGATCCCAGGACCCCGGGATCATGATCTGAGCCAAAGGCAGAGGCTTTAACCCACTGAGCCACCCAGGCACCCCATCAAATTTACATTTTAAAAATATCAATTCACTAAGTAAAAAACTGAGTGGTGGGAACATGAGATTATGGGGGTTTGGACTAAGGGGGCAGAAGGTTTAGTTTTGGGCTTGTTGAGATGCCTACAGATATCTCAGTGGCGATATTATATAGCCTATTGGACATATAAACGTGTCTGGAGTTTGGGTGGGAGTTGGGCTAGATATATGAATTTAGCAGGCAATAGCATATAGGTATTTAAAGTTATGGTCTGGTGCTCGCTTCGGCAGCACATATACTAAAGTTATGGTCTGGATGAGAACTCCAACAAATGTGTGTGTATATAGATTGGGAAGAGAAGAAGGTATCTACTTTTTTTTTTTAATATTTTATTTATTTATTTGACAGACAGAGATCACAAGTAGGCAGAGAGGCAGGCAGAGAGAGAGAGGGAAGCAGACACCCTGCCGAGCAGAGAGCCCGATGCGGGACTCAATCCCAGGACCCCGGGATCATGATCTGAGCCAAAGGCAGAGGCTTTAACCCACTGAGCCACCCAGGCACCCCATCAAATTTACATTTTAAAAATATCAATTCACTAAGTAAAAAACTGAGTGGTGGGAACATGAGATTATGGGGGTTTGGACTAAGGGGGCAGAAGGTTTAGTTTTGGGCTTGTTGAGATGCCTACAGATATCTCAGTGGCGATATTATATAGCCTATTGGACATATAAACGTGTCTGGAGTTTGGGTGGGAGTTGGGCTAGATATATGAATTTAGCAGGCAATAGCATATAGGTATTTAAAGTTATGGTCTGGTGCTCGCTTCGGCAGCACATATACTAAAGTTATGGTCTGGATGAGAACTCCAACAAATGTGTGTGTATATAGATTGGGAAGAGAAGAAGGTATCTACTTTTTTTTTTTTAATATTTTATTTATTTATTTGACAGAGATCACAAGTAGGCAGAGAGGCAGGCAGAGAGAGAGAGGGAAGCAGACACCCTGCCGAGCAGAGAGCCCGATGCGGGACTCAATCCCAGGACCCTGGGATCATGACCTGAGCCAAAGGCAGCGGCTTAACCCACTGAACCACCCAGGTGTCCCAGAGGATATCTACTTTTTAAAGGTTGGGAAGATAAAGGAAAACTCAACAAAGAAGGCAGAGAAGAAAATTGAGATAGGAAAAAAACTGCGGGTGGGGGCTATCTTGGTATTTCAGGAAGAAAAGAACAACTAATAGACAGAATGAAGAAAGAACTGAGATTTATCCTTTAGATTTGACTGCACGGAGGTCACTAGTGATTTTGGTAAGTGCAGTTTTGATGACAATAGGAGGAAGACCTGATTGGAGTGAGCTCAAGAGAGAAAGGAGAGTCACTAGAAATTAAGTATAGGCAGTTCTTTGGAAGAATTTTGATCATAGGAAAGGAGGTGCAAAGAGAAAGTAGCTTTATCCTATGTACAAGGGGGGAGTTAATGAGCTCCTTGTGTCCCCCCCCTTTCAAGGACAGTTTAAAGCATTTGATATGACTAGGCACCTGGCTGGCTCAATAGAAAGAGCATGTGACTCTTGATCTTGGTGGTCGTGAGTGTGAGCCCCATATTGGGTGTAGAGATTACTAAAAAACTAAATAAACTTCAAAAGTAATACATACATACATACATAAAACACTTGATATGACTGCTTCGTTAATGTGTCTTTATTAGCTATTACGTTGGGAGAGTTTATGCTAGCTAACATCTTTATGTACAGTGAAACAATGTCATCGAAAGTCAGTAACTCACTAAAGACTATTGGATATCAGATTTTGGTTGTCTGCTTTAAGCAGTAAGATTTGTTCTTTATCTGTGAGTGTTCATATAATATACATTTATACATATATGTATATACACATTAAATATATGTACTATATAGGTATAGTGTGTGTGTGTGTGTCTATGGATACAAATACACATATATTTGCCAAAAAAGATATTTATAGTCCCTTTCATGTAGGTTAGACTTAAAATACTCCTTGGTTCCAGAGAGAAATAGAGAAGTGGAACCAATTTTAGTGATTTTTTTTTTTTCTTAGAAAGGAAGAGAGAGAAGGGGGGTGGGGGAGGAGAGGCAGAGGGAGGGAGAGAATCTTAAATGGGCTCCACACCTGACTCAGGGCTTGATCTCACAACTCTGAGATCATGGCCTGAGTGGAAATCAAGAATCAGACACTTAATCAACTGAGTCCCAGTAGGTGTTTTCTAAATTACATCATTGTATTATTGGTTAGGATTCTGCTTTTAATGGACTAGTCTCTAAAAAGGTACAGACATAAAAACTAGAGGTAGGAGGAAGGGAAGGAGGGATGCTGTGGGAGGAAGGGAGGATCATTCTCTTGTGAGGCAGGAGTTTTGGACATTTCTGCCATGTGGGCTGAATAGTATATAAGCCAGTTTTCAGAGAAAATAGTTATATGTAACATTTACCAAAAATGTACTGTCAAACTACAAGGCTCTGTGCAGAGAGGTAACCTACCCAAAGCCCTACAGCCTATAAGAAGTAGAATCAGGATTTGAACACAGGCAGTCTAGGTCAGGAACCTAAGAGTTTCTCCATCACTCTCAGCAGATAAACAGAAACCAATGGCAGCAGTACTGCCTAAAATTGCCTAAGCGGGAAGCAAAAAGGGAAGTAATCATAAAGACAGCAAACCTGGGTGCCTCCTGGGATTCAAGAGCAGGACCCAGACAAAATCTCTGGAAGGACTGAGTTGGTGATTCATCA
This sequence comes from Mustela nivalis, assembly GCF_964662115.1. Classification (NCBI taxonomy): domain Eukaryota; kingdom Metazoa; phylum Chordata; class Mammalia; order Carnivora; family Mustelidae; genus Mustela; species Mustela nivalis. The sequence continues at coordinate 59,996,292 of NC_139027.1, forward strand.
GGAAGCAGGTAGGATGTTCTAATTCCCAAATGGCAGACTCCATATGTACTTCAAATGATATATGTTTTGGGCTTCTACAAATAAAATGTTTTATCTTCAATTAAGTTCTTTTCCATAAATGTATAACAGCATACACCAGGCAAAATAACATATAAAAGCATAGCCTTCCATCAAGTGTAAGAGAAGCAGCACAGTACTGTCCTAGGTCCCCAAAGATTTGGGTTTTGTTCATTCATAAGTGCTCATGGAAACTTTTGGGAGTGATGGATATGTTTGATATATTTAATGCCTTGATTGTGGTGTTAGTTTCACAGATGTGTACATATGTCAGAACTTAATGCTTTAAATATGTGCAGTTTACTGTAAATCATTTTTAACTCACCAAAGTTGTTTAAAATAGTGACTGAGTGCCCACAGGGTTGCTGGCACCAGGCTATAGAGAGAATATAGGCAGAACCCCATCCCTCAAAGGACTTTTACTCAAGTGTGGGGCCCGGGCATGGAAGCACACAAGTCACAGAGGAACAGAGAGAGGCTGTAACACAGAGAATCATGTGCTTTGCCTCCATTTCCTTATTACATCTGCTCCCCTACCTCAAAGGATATAGTAAAAATCCAATGAAAGCACTTTGTGACAAATGCTATAAAAATATAAAGGGGTTGTTTTCAAAACGGGATGATTTTTTTAAGATTGTACTTATTTATTTGACAGAACACAAGCAGGGAGAAAGACAGGCAAAGGGAGAGGGAGAAACAGGCTTTCTGCAGAGTGGGGAGCCTGATGCGGGGCTCAGTCCCAGGACCCTGGAATCATGACCTGAGCCAAAGACAGATGCTTAGCCCACTGAGCCACCCAGACACCCCAGAAACCAAGATGATTCCAGTTTAAACAACTTATTTAGAATCCTTGATGAGCCATTTTTCAAATAATGCCAATATAAAGTAATTACTAAAGGTGTTATATCTACACACAAAGTAATAAAAGTCAGACTTGACTTTGCCATTATTATCATGGTAATTTCATTTGTGTGACTTTAGGTAAGTGACTTCTTCTCTAAGCCAATCTATAAAATGGAAATATTAAAATTGACCTCCAGGGTAGTTGTGAGAATTAAATGAAAGAAAATATGTTAACTGTTTAATATGGAGCAATAATGAAAAGTACACCTGATTTGAATTTTTTAAAGGAAAACTATTTATTCCTTTTGAACTAGTTCACATCTAACATTTTCTCTTTCATTAAGCTATTTGTACACATAGGGAATTTTTCATAATAAGTTTCACCCCATAACAATATCACAGTAATTCCAAATTTGTTTCTGTCTTATTGTAGTTGTAGGTTGGAGGATAGAAAAGATAATGAGTTGGATAAATTTGGTTGTCACTCTGCAGTCCTTGAGTAATTCAGTCTATTTTTATCCCACTTTGATGGCTCCAAATAATTATGGGATGATAGTTTTGCATGTCCTGTTTGAGGTTTATTTGGTCCCTTTGATTGTTGCCTTTGATAGTGGAAGAAATACTGATAAGGTCAGTTGGGGTGAAGAAATAATGTATACTCAACTCAGGCCATAAGTTCCTCCTACTTCAGTGGCTGATCCGTAAAATGAGGTAAGGAATACAATTTTATTTTTATTTTTATTTTCTTTATTTAAATTCAATTAGCCAACATATGGTACATCATTAGTTTCAGATATAGTATTCAGTAATTCATCAGTTGCATATAACACTGCAATTTTATTTTTAAACTTTTTTTCTATGGACTTTTTTTTAATTGAGGTATAGTTGACATACAATGTTATATTAGTTTCAGGCATACAGCATAGTGACTTAACAATTCTATACACATTAAGCTATGCTCACTAAGGTAAGTGTAGTTACAATACAACATTATTATAATATTATTGGTGGTATTCATCATGCTGTACTTTCCATCCCCATAACTTACTTATTTTATAACTGGAAGTTTGTACCTCTTAATCCCCATTACCCATCCCCCTAAACTCTTCCCCTCTGGCAGCCACCAGATTATTCTCTGTATTTATGATTCTGTTTCTGTTTGTTCATTTGTTTTGTTTTTTAGATTCCACATAAAAGTGAAGTCATATGGTATTTGTCCTTCTCTGATTTATTTCACTTAGCATAATACTCTCTAGGTCTATCCTTCTTATCCTGAATGACAAGATTTCATTCTTTTTTTTAAATTTTATTTATTTATTTGATAGAGATTATAAGTAGTCAGAGAGGCAGGCAGGGAGAGAAGAGGAAGCAGGCTCCCTGCTGAGCAGAGAGCCCAATGTGGGACTCGATCCCAGGACCCTGAGTCCATGACCTGAGCCGAAGGCAGAGACTTTAACCCACTGAGACACCCAGGCACCCCAATTTCATTCTTTTTTATGGCTGAGTAATATTCCATTAAATATAATCCTATATATGTATTACATCTTCTTTATCCATTTATCTATTGATGGACAGTTAGGTTGTTTCAGAGTCTTTGTTCATGCTGTTTCCTCTACCTGGAATGCCCTTCTCCTTGAATGATTAGCATCCTTTTGATTCAGGTTTTGATTTATCTCCTTATTCATTTACTGAATGCCTGCTACATTCCAGGCATGTTTTGGATGCTAAGGAGAGTGCAGTGAAGCAACAATCCCTGCCCTCAGAAACCTCCCCTAATTACCCAAATGAAGCCCTCTTTCCTGTAATATCCTCCTTCCATCCTTGTTTGTGTCCCTTTTTAGTACTCACTACAGTTTGCAACTATTTTACTACTTCGCTTGTCTGCCTTCTCCCTCAACTGAAATACAAGCTCCATGATGGCTGGGGCCTCATCCATTTGCTATTGTATCCCCCATGCCTGGGATGTGGTAGGTCTCAATAGACACTAAATGAGGAATCATCAGCATCTGAAGAAATTTTACAATGACATCTGCTAAGAACAAAAGCTAAAGAAGATGTGAATTATGTTTAGTGCAGATTCAATATAGAAAATGAGTAGTTAAAAAAAATGAGTAATCTATAGCAAAGTCCTAGCTCATAATAAACGCCTGTCAAGATAATATTTGAATATATAAATGAATGAATAAGTTTGAATTTATTGTCATAAGTCCCAAATGGGACATTTGTAATAACTTGAATACCGACCAATATTTTTTTTTCATCTCACCTGATTCTATCTCATTTAATGTTCAAATTCTCGGCCAAGGAGCCAGCAAGTGCAATAATTCCCTTTAATAAACACGTAAATTTATTTTCTTTTTTTTTTTTTAAGATTTTATTTATTTATTTGACAGAGAGAGATCACAGGTAGGTAGAGAGGCTGGCAGAGAGAGAGGGAAGCAGGCTCCCTGCTGAGCAGAGAGCCCGATGTGGGACTCAATCCCAGGACTCTGAGATCATGACCTGAGCTGAAGGCAGCGGCTTAACCCACTGAGCCACCCAGGTGCCCCGTAAATTTATTTTCTATGGTACTTTTTTTTTTTTAAGATTTTATTTTAAGGTTATCTCTACATCCAATGTGGGGCTGGAATTTACAACCCTGAGATCAAGAGTCACATGGTCCACCAACTGAGCTAGCCAGGTGTCCCTTCTATGTTTGTTTGTTTGTTAAGTAGGCTCTACTGGGTGATGGACACTGGGGAGGGTTTGTATTGTAATGAGCACTGATATTATATAAGACTGATGAATCACAGACCTGTACCCCTGAAGCCAATAACACATTGTATGTTAATTAATTTAAATTTTTTTAAAAAGTAAAAAAAAGAAGAAAGTAGGCTGTATGCTTACTTACGTGTGGAGTCCAACTTAGGACTTGTACTCATGACCCTGAGGTCAAGACCTGAGCTGAAATCAAGAGTAGGATGCTTAACTGACTGAGCCACCCAGGCGACCTGAAAATCACCATTTTACAGCTATCTTAGTGATAACTGATTCAGACTATATTCAAGGATACTAAGGCAATTGGGCAAAAGACTCGAGCACAGAATATTCACACAATCTTACTTTTATTCCACTGATCAGGTATTAATTAATTAGCACATATAAAGATCAAGAGATAAAAGAATCATCAAAATTTTGTGGAAAACTAACCCCCACGTAAGAAAAGCAATGAATTTGCGGCACCTGGGTGGCTCAGTTGGTTAAGCATCTGCCTTCAGCTCAGGTCCTGATCCCAGGGTCCTGGGATTGAGTCCTGTGTCTCTGCTAAATGGGGAGCTTGCTTCTCCCTCTCCCTCTGCCTGCTGCTCTCCCTGCTTGTGTTCTCTCTCTTTTTCTCGCTCTGTCAAATAAGTAAAAATCTTAAAAAAAAAAAAAAGGCACTGAATTCAACAAATGGAACTAAACTCTCAAGAGAGTTGATAAAGCAAATGAAAGGACTCTGGGTGAAGAAATGAAATTAGTATTTTTAGTGTGTTGTGAAAGGATTCTGCAACCACATCAAAGAGTCAGTTTGAAATCTAGGAAATTAAATTTTTGGTTGTTGAAATAAATCAATAGAAGGTTTATTAATAGAAGAGAGATGACTAAAGAATAAATTAATGAGTAGAAGGTAGAGGAGAAGGAATTCTCCTTCAGTGAATTTCAAAATAGATCTGAAAGTTTAAATATTCATATATAGAAACACTAGAAAAGAGAAAGAAGAGCATGTAGAGGAGAAAAAAAAGTAATGATAAAAGCAGATTGCTCTGAGTTTAAGAAAGATACAAGTCAGGGGCTAAGAGGATGGGCAAACTGGATGAAGGGGAATGGGAGAAACAGGTCTCCAGTCATGGAATGAAAAAGTCTTGGTGATAAAAGGTACAGCATAGGGCATATAGTCAGTGGCATTATAACGATGTATGGTGACAGATGGTAGCTACACTTGTGGTGAGCGTAGTATAAGGTATAGACTTGTCAAATCACTCTGTTGTAATCTTGAAACTAATGTAACATTGCATGTCAAACTATTTCAGTGAAAAAAAGAAAAGCTACAAATCTTCAAATTGAAAATGTTAACCAAGATGAATGAAATAGAACCAACACCTAGACTTGTCATAGTGAAATTTTAGAAAACTAAGAATAGAGATCAAATCCTAAAAGCTTCCCAAGGGGTAAACAGGTTAAGCTTAGAGGAATGCAAATCATGGCATCAGGTTTCTCAGGTTTCTCCTACAGATCTTTGTTGAAATAATTAGTTGGGAATGTACTTTATCAAAGTGAACAATGAATCCAAGAAAAAGGAAGATGTAGGATTGTGAAAGGGAGAGTGGGTAGGCTTGAGGTACAGTGTGTTCTGAGTTACTGCTAATTACCCTGTATCCAGAACCTCCAAGGCCACATCAAATAGGACACATTCCAATCCTAGATGATACTTGGGATTTTCATCACCAAAAAGTTTCTCTTTTATAAAGATTATTAGGAATTTTGCTGGTTGTAAAGGACTCTTCCAACTTAGAACGAAACTCGAATATGGCTTTACTCTATTGTTTCTTGTAGGATTAGAATTAAGGTCACGTTTGCTGTGAAAATAATTATTTGATATTGTACCCATCACTGTATTTTGCCATTTGTAAAAGTTTGCATTAAAAGGTTGTTCTTTTGGGCAACATAGGAAACGCTTTATTTCTTTTGGGTTATTCTTTTGGGAGCCACTTTGGTGGCTCAGTGGGTTAAGCATCTGCCTTCTGCTCAGGTCATGATCTCAGGGTCCTGGGATTGAGCCCTGTGTCAGCCTCTCTGCTCAGCGGGAAGCCTGTTTCTCCCTCTCTCTCTGCCTGCCTCTCTGCCTACTTGTGATCTCTCTCTCTGTCAATTAAATAAATAAAATCTTAAAAAAGAAAAAGGCTGTTCTTTCTTAAGAGGCATATAAAGTTGGGAACTGATATAGCAAAGTGTTCTGTGAAGTCAGACCTATCTGGGTTTGAATTACAACTCCGTGATTTCATCTTGAGTAAAACCCTTTCTGAACCTTGGTTTATTCACGTATAACAGTCATAAGATTTCCCTCTCACGTTTGTGTAAGTATTTAAGAAGTTAAAATATGTAAAGTAGTATAGTGTGCCAAGAATTTCAACCCTCGTTGCACATTAGAATCATTGGTGGGGCTTTTAGAAACTATAGATATTCAAGCCTCGCCCCTAGAGATTTAGTTTCAGTAGGTTTCAGGTTGGTATATTTTACATTTTCAAAAACTTGAAGTGTAATTAATATGCAGTGTTATATTGGTCTCAGGTATATAATGATTTAATAATTGTATACATTCTATACATGCTCAGTGCTCATCACAATAAGTGTACTCTTAATTCTCTTTATCTATTTCACTCATTCCCCCACCAACCTCCCCTCTGGCAACCACCAGTTTGTTCTATGTATTGAAGAGTCTGTTTTTTAATCTCTTTTTTCTTTGTTTTCATAAATTCCACATATGAGTGAAGTTATATGGTATTTGTCTTTTTCTGTCTGACTTATTTCACTTAGCATAATACCCTTTAGGTCATATTGTTGCAAATGGCAAAATCTTATTCTTTTTTATGGCGAGGCAATATTCCATTTTATGTGTATACCACAACTTCTTTATTCATCTGTGGATGGATACTTGGATTCCTTCCATAACATGCCTATTGTAAATAATGCTGCAATAAACATAGGAATACTTATTTCTTTTTGAATTGACGTTTTCATTTTCCTTGGGTAAATACCTAGTAGTGGAATTACTGGATCATATGGTAATTCTATTTTTAATATTTTGAGCAATCTCCATGCCGTTTTCTATAGTGACTGCACCAATTTCATTCCCACGGACAGTGCACGAAGGGCCATTTTTTCCACATCCTTGTCAACACTTGTTATTTCTTGTCTTTTTGATTTTAGCTATCCTGAGAGGTACCAGCTGTTATCTCATTGTGGTTTTGATTTGCCTTTCCTTGGTAATTACTGATATTGAACATCTTTTCATGTGTCTGTCAGTCATTTGTATGTCTTCTTTAGAAAAAAATATTTATTGAGGTCCTCTGCCCATTTTATTAATTGGATTTTTTTGGCATTGAGTTGTAGAAGTTCTTTATATATTTTGGATGTTAACCCTTTACAGATATATCATTTGCAAATATCTTCTCCAATTCAGTAAGATGCTTATTGTTTTGATGATGGTTTCCTTTGCTGGGCAGAAACTTCTTATTTTGATGTAGTCCCAATAGTTTAATTTTACTTTTATTTCCCTTGCCCTAAGGCCCATGTCCAAGAGACTACTGCCTATGTTTTCTTTGAGGAATTTTATGGCTTCAGGTCTCACATTTAGGTTTTTAATCCATTTTGAGTTTACTTTTTGTTTGCTAAATTTTAAAAGCTTCCTGAGTGATTCTAAAGTATTGACAAGGTTGAGAAAAATTGACAAGTACATATATGGCTCACATAAAGTAAGCACCTAATAAATGGTAACTTTTTAAAAAATTGGGGAAAATGTTATAGAAAGCTTCTAGACAGAGGTGGATTTAATTTGAAGCAAATTAGGCTTATGTTTCATGACCCTTACCAAGGACAGTCTCCTCCTAAGGCTTAGAGAGATATCTGTGACGGGAAGAGAGTAGTCAGCAGCCTAAGCCCTGGGGAGAGCTACCCTACACAGGGCCACCTGCCTGTGCTACCTAATTCTCTTTCACTTCCCTATTTCTGTTTCTTCCAACTGCAGAAGGAACTTTATTTTTTTTTTTTTAAGATTTTATTTATGTGACACAGAGAGAATGAGAGCACAAGCAGGAAGAGTGGCAGAGAGAGAGAGAAGCAGGTTTCCCACTGCTCAGGGAGCCTGATGCGGGGCTTGATCCCAGGACCCTGGAATCATTACTGAGCCCAAGGCAGGCAGACAGACTCTTAACCAACTGAGCCAATGAAGCACCCAGAAGGAACATTAGACAATAAGAATTAGCAATATTTCAGAACAAGGATAAAAATTATGTCTGTGGTAAGACCTCAGTATACCCCACAAATAGGTAATTCTTGTTACTCTATTTTACTAGTGTTTAAACCAGCACCCAGAGATGATATGATCGGCCTCAAGTCCCAAATCAGCAAATAGTAGCAGTAGCAGCCTCACAGTAATAGTATCTGTGAGTCTTGTCTTACAGCCTTGTGCCTAAGTACACAAATATATCTCTTGAGTGACTGTGCAGGTCTGTGCTGGCTAATCATGCATAAACTCCAGAGGATGGTATCATTGACCTTTCAAAATTTGCCCCATTCCTTGAGTAATTGATATGTCTTCATGCCTTACTAGCTTGTGACCTCAAAACAAGGCCATGTGCCTTAATATCCAGACCATAGCTCTGAGCCCAGGGAGCTGAGGAGTCTGTTCCTTTGCTGAATTTATATGCTCCTCCCCACCTCCCCCAAATCCAAGGAGTGCGTAGGAGCGCTTGTCATCTCCATCAGTCCCTCGCTTCCAAAGTGGCTTTCTCTAAGGCCCTGGGAGAAGCCCTCGCAGTACATTTAAATGGGTGTGTGTTTTTTAGAAGTTTTATTTTAATTGCAATAATTTCAGACTTCTGTCTATTTCTACTACGACTTTTGCTCCTTTATTCTCTCCCTGTCTAGGGTAGTATTGGAGTGGCTGTGGGCCTTTTTATAGGATCTGGCTAAGAGGAGAGTGAATACTATATATGTCGTACCTCCTTTTTTTTTTTTTTTTTTTTTTTACAGAACAAGTTAACTTGGAAATATGCTGTTTTTTACACCTTTAATGTCAGATATTGACATACAATAGAGGGCTTATATTTAAAGTGTATAATTTGATATGTTTTGACTCATGTATAGCCTGAGAAACCATCACCAAATCAAGATGATGAACAGACCCATCAACCTTAAAAGGTTTCCTCATGCCTCTTTCTAATTCCTCCCCCTTGTTCTCACTCCCATCCTTAACCACTGATTTCTGTCAGTTTAGTTTGCATTTTCTATAACTTTCTATAAATGGAATCATATAGTATACTCCTTTTTTATGGCTTTGTTTGCTCAACATAGTTATTTTGGGATTCATGCATGCTGTGTGTATCAATAGTTTGTTCCTTTTGATTAGTTATATTCCATTTTATGAATATGCTGAAATTTCCTTATCCATTCTACTGTTGAGACATTTGGATTTTTTCTAGTGTAGGGGTAATTACAAATCTGTGAAAATTTGAATATAATTCTTTGTACCTTCATCTCTCTTGGTTAATATCTGGAAGGAAAATGGCTGGGTAGATGGTAGTTTTATAGTTAATTTTTAAGAAATTGCTAAGTCTTCCGAAGTGATTATATCATTTTGCATTCCCACTAGCAATGTATGGAAGTTCTAGTTGATCTGTATTCTTGCTGATTCTTAGTGTGGTCAGTCTTATATTTTAGCCATTCTAATAAGGGTAGCAGAATTTCACCGTGATTTTAATTGACATTTCCCTAATAGCTAATGATGTAGATCTTCATTGTGTTTGACATCTTTATATTTTCTCAGTGAAGTGTCTTTTCAGATATTTTCACACTTAAAATTTTTTTTGTGGTGTTTGTTTCCTTATTATTGAGTTTTGAGAGTTCTTTATATATTCTGAATATTCCCAGATGTGGTCAGGCTCCATATGGCCAAAATGAAGCAATCAGTATGGATGACAGAATATTTCCAAAGCCGATTACTGTGTCTTGAATAATGCCACTGTGGGACACCCCCTACCATTACCTGCAATGTAGTTCATGCAGCACTGGGCCAAAATTCCCAATGTGGGAAAAATACTCCCTGTGTTTTTCCTCTACTCTCACACTACTGGCACACTTCACTTCACTTCAGACATCAGATGTGTGGATTTCCCACACATCAGGCAATTCTCTGACACCAGCTGGGTGTTCCACAACTTAACTCAATTCCGACACTATCTACTTGGAGTTAATATCAGATCCCGCATGTTAAGGTTTCAGTCCCACAAGATTGCCTACCCCCACTTCGGATGCCGATCTCAAGTCCCAAGTGGTCATCTGTACTTTTGACTGACCATCTGTAAATCTCATGTCACACTCCTTGGGTTTGATAATTTGCTACAGAGACTCACAGAACTCAGGAAAAAGCTAAATTACCTTTACCAGTTTTTATAAAAAGCTATGATAAAGGATACAAAGTGGCATCAAATGGAAGAGATGCCTAAGGCAAGCTATAGGGAGTAGGGCTCAGAGCTTTCAAGTCCTTGCCAAGTGCCACCTTCCCCAGAACCTCCATCCTCCATCCGCAGTGTGTTCAGCAAGCTGGAAAATCCCTGGAACTCATATTTTTGGTTTTATGGAGGTACCATCACGTATGGATGGTTAATCAACACCTCAATTTTTAGCCTCCTCTTCCTGGAGTGTATGGGATGCAACTGAAAGTTCTAAAGTTTCTAACCATGGCATGGTCTTTCTGGTGACCAGCCCCGACCTGGAGCCCACCAATCATTGACTCATGAGTACAAAAGATACTCTATCACTTAGGAAATTACAAGGGTTTTTAGGAGCTCTGTGCTAGGAACTGGGGACAGAGGTCGATATATACATTTTCTATTATTTCACATACTCCAAGTCCTTTTCACAGCTTTTCATCTGGCATAGGGGAAAGAGAAGTTCAGACATGCAGGTTATCCTGCCTATTGTGTAGTCTTAAAATCTCCCATTAACAAATACCTTAATAAAAATACCAATATGTCTTGCAAAAACAAATACCTCTTGCAAGAACCATCACTTTTAGGGACATTCCAGTCTACATAAGCATTTAGAAAAACAACGGAGAAAAACAGCTCTCTTTTTTTTTTTTTTTTTTAAATATTTTATTTATTTATTTGACAGAGGGAGATCACAAGTAGGCAGAGAGGCAGGCAGAGAGAGAGGAGGAAGCAGGCTCCCTGCTGAGCAGAGAGCCCGATGTGGGACTCGATCCCAGGACCCTGAGATCATGACCTGAGCCGAAGGCAGTGGCTTAACCCACTGAGCCACCCAGGCGCCCCGAAAAACAGCTCTCTTACTCTGAAAGCATGTAGTCCTACTAATAATACTCCCAATTTGTATCCCTAAATGAAAGGCTTAACATTTTAAGTTTTCAAATGCTTTACAACAGCCTGCACATGTCTTCACAGTTGTCTTCAAGAGCAGCTGATGGATTCCTGTTTGTCGTTTACATTTTGCAGGTTACATTTTCATCTCTACTTCTAGAGACAGAATATTTGTAATAAATATCACCTCTTCCATTTCTCAAAACACTGAACTTCCTTATCCACTTGACACTGAAATGCCTGTAAACATGTGTGTGTACATGTACACAAATGTATATACTACTTTATATATATGTATATGAGTTGTGAATGTTCCATATAGAAAAGTATATAGGGGCACCTGGGTGGCTCAGTGGGTTAAAGCCTCTGCCTTCTGCTCAGGTCATGATCTCAGGGTGCTGGGATCGAGCCCCGCATCGGCCTCCCTGCTCAGTGGGGAGCCTGCTTCCCTTCCTCTCTGCCTGCCTCTCTGCCTACTTGTGATCTTTCTCTGTCAAATGAATGAAATCTTTAAAAAAAAAAAAAAAAGTATGTTATTTGCAACTTTCCCTTCTAAAGAACTTCTGTTGGGAAGTCTCTGGATCAATGAATAAGTATTTTGGAGGATTCTAATGGTCCTAAATGTGTGAGCTGGTATCTAGCCATTTTGAAACACTGATAGAGGAGTTACCCTAAATGGGGCTAAGCAGTGGGTGGCAGAATATTCTTTCCATCCTAAACTTTTCCTTGCTGCTATAACCTTTACCTGTGCAAAAACAAAGGTTTTACAGAGGGGCATAGAATAGGAACATTTACTGCAAAATTTTTGAAAGACTTTGGAAACTAAACCAAGTCAACCAAAGGAACTTTTAAAATCCCCGTTGTTTGCAGAACATTTATTATAGGATCAAAAAGCATTATACCCCTCAACATTCTCTGACTACCTTGTCATATTCAATATAGCACTGTCATCATCTTCGTAATCATTATCACATAAGCGTTGGTTTTGTTTATTAGCATTGGCCAGTTACCGAACTACATGCTTTATACATTTATCTTTCAGTAACTTGGAACAGCCCTATGTGCTAGATATTATTATCCCTTTTCACAGATTAAAAAGCAGAAGCATGGAGAAATTAATTTCCCCGCAGTCACAAACTAATGAGTGAAGTTAAAAATCAAACACAGATCCATTTAAACAGAGTCATGCTCATAATAAGCTTACCATACTCACCCCTTCACTCAATAATTGATCTTTGTAGAAGCAGATTTGCCATGAACTAGTGAAGCTTAAGTTCAGACCCATGAGTTGTACAAACCCCTTCCAAAGCCTTGGGCATGGGGGTCCCTAATGATGTGTCCACATGGCCATGTGCCTTTGTAAAACAAGCTATCAGTTAAGGTGCTTTTCCTTCCATTCAGCTCCTCCTCCATCACACTTTTCCTTACATCAGAGGGCATTGGAATTTGCTGTGGACATTCTAATACTGAACTGGAGATTTGGGGATACATTTAGTTTGGGTTTTGTGTGATATTTTATGTAGTTCACAATCACTTATGTACAGTCAAACAGTTGCTATCTATGTCGGTATAGGAATGGCTTTTAGTAATATTCTAATCACTGATGGTGCCAACTCACAGGGTGTTATGACATTTAAACTAAAAGAGTTAACTAGCAGTGAGGGAACCAAAGAAAATGGAATTAGAATGAAAATTATATTTTTGACATCTTAAACTAGTATAAGAATTCATAAATTTTTTTTTTAAGATTTTATTTCTTTATTTGACAGACAGAGATCACAAGTAGGCAGACAGGCAGGCAGAGAAAGAGGAGGAAGCAGGCTCCCTGCCGAGCAGAGAGCCCGACGCGGGGCTTGATCCCAGAACCCTGAGATCATGACCTGAGCCAAAGGCAGAGGTCCAACCCACTGAGCCACCCAGGTGCCCCAAGAATTCATAAATCTTAAAATTATGCTCCTTACTATTAGAATTAATGATTAAACCATTAATGAAGTTGCATACAGTATAATCTCTCATACATTTTAGAGAGATTTTTATTAAGTGGTTTATATAAATGAGCATCATTTTTCTGAGTAATGTGCTTATAAGAAGCAGCTCATTCCCCGGGTGGTGCCTGATGAAGCATAAATTTGATGAGAAAGAACCCTGGCATATGATCATATGTGATGTGTGATGAATTTGTAACATTGGCCCTCCCAGTTTAAACTGTCAGATGAGCAGTGAGAAACCTGTCTGGCACATATTTAAGGAGGCATTTGTCAAACGAATGAGCAAATGAATGAGTGAATGAATCATTAAATTTGTAAGGTTTACATATCATTTGATTTACATGATCAAGACCCCCTGGTTCAGAGAGGCTGAGTGTGATTTACTTACTAACATTCAGTGGCAGGGTGAGATAAGGACTCAGGTTTCCTAACTCTCAATCCTATGTTCTTTTTCTTTTTTTTTTTTTTTTAAGATTTTACTTATTCATTAGAGAGAGCGTACAGGTGGAAGGGAGAGGCAGAAGGAGAGGGAGAAGTGGGTTCCCCACTGAACAGGGACCAGATGCACCCGATCCCAGGACCTGGAGATCATGACCTGAGCCGAAGGCAGATGCTTAATAACTGAGCCACCCAGGCACTCCTCAATTTTATGTTCTTTAATAAGATTTCAGATTGTGAAAATTTTCTAGAAGGCTTTAAAAAATCTCTACTAATTCCAACAACCAAAAGTACCTCTTTTATATCCTAGAGATATTATTGTCCTATGGAAAAGAATTCTTCCTTAGAAAATACAAGAAATTAGGTAGTGGTTGTTTTAAATATTCCCTCATGTTATCTGACCTGGTTCTGATAAACAAATGCCAAAAGAGTCTTGGGGGGCCATTTTATTTTATTTTATTTTAAAGATTTTATTTATTTGAGAGAGAGTACAAGCAGGGGGAGTAGCAGGTAGAAGGAGAGGGAGAAGCGGGCTCCCCAGGGAGCCTGACACAGGGCTCAATCCCAGGACCCTGGGATCATGATCTAATCTAAAGGCAGACGTTTAACTGGCTGAGCCACCCAGGTGCCCCCTTTTACTTTATTTTATTTTATTTTTTAAAATGGGGGGCCCTTTAGATCAAGGGTTTTCAAACTGAGGGTCTTGACCTATTAGTGGTTAGTGAAATCAATTTAGGGGTTGAATTTTTTCACTAGAATAAAGAAGAAAATTCAGACTGTATTGCCACATGTTAAGAGACTAGTATAGAGACTAGTTTGTATGCAACCGGTCACAATATAATTTTGTTTGTTTTGTTTTGTTTACTGTGGATCACGGTCAAAATTGAAAACTAGGAGTGGTGACCCAAGTGCCTAGAACAGAATAAGAATGTAACATCAGTGAGTCACCTGGGTGGCTCAGTTGGTTAAGTGTCTCTCTTTAGCTCAGGTCATAATCCCAGGGTCCTGGGATCAAGTCCTGATTAGGGCTCCTTGCTCAGCCAAGAGCCTGCTTCTCCCTCTGTCTGCCACTCCCCCTGCTTGTGCTCTCTCACAAATAAATAAATTTTCTTTCTTTCTTTCTTTCTTTCTTTCTTTCTTTCTTTTAAGATTACTTATTTATTATTTGAAAGAGAATGAGATCACAAGCAGGCGGGTTGGGGAAGGGAGAAGCAAACTCACCGGTGAGAAGGAAGCCCAATGCAGGACTCCATCCCAGGATCCTGAGATCATGATCTGGGATCATAACCTGAGCTGAAAGCAGACACGTCACTAACTTAGCCACTCAGGCTCCCCACTCTGACAAATAAATAAATTTTAAAAATCCTAAAATATATATATATAACATCAGCATAATATGTATTTGGGGGGAATAAGCCTGGGGACATGAATTTAATTATTTGGGGTTGAAGAGAAGAGGAGGGAGGAAGACTGCCATAGTTAGGCCAGCCCTTAAGCTCAGAGCCCTTGGGGTATGGTTGGAGGTCAAGGCCTGGAGGTCTTTACATAGTTGGTTGGAGACTTAGGACCCTGGGAAGTCTCTCATTGGGTCTAGATTCAGCCTGAGCTTGGGCCTCTAATGAAATCTGATATGGACAGGTTTGCAAGGGGCCTGTTTGAAACAGAGATCTTACTGTGCTTGGGGGACAATCAAGGTTGTTGACTTTAAAGTTGGTGGAGCTCCAATTATAAGTATAGTTGGAGACCTGGGGGGCTCAGTCAGTTAGGTGTTTGCCTTCAGCTCAGGTCACGATCTCAGGGTCCTGGGATCAAGTCCCATGCCAGGCCCCTTACTCAGCAAGGAGTCTGCTTCTCCCTTTCCCTCTGGCCTTCCCCACTGCTTGTGCTCACTTGCTCTCTCTTTCTCTCCCTCTGTCTGAAATAAATCTTTAGAAGAAAAAAAAAAAAGCACTGTTGGTTTTATTCAGTGCTAGATTCTGAAGGAGTGGCATTAAGGGTTGTGTCTACGGATTTGTGGAGGATTCTATAGGCAATGGAGTGGAGGTAGGCAAGGATGATGCAATGGGTTTAGGAAGTTATCACTATTACCTATTTTTCTTCAGACTGCTTACTTAGTACACAGAACAGTTATATATTTAAAATATTGTGCTTTTGAGAATAATATCCAAGTAGAAAAATGATTATAGAAATGCTATACCCGCCTTTTCATTAGCATATTCCTAGTGAAACTTTTTCCATTCCTTTATTTTTTCCCTTTTTTTGACATGTTGTTTTAAGTGTGTCTCTTATAAATAGGAGATAGTTATTTTTATTTAATTAAAAAAATATCAAAATGTAAAACAGTGATTAGAAGGGTGACTACCTGTCAAGATTCAAATATCTTAAAGAAGCAATTATAATAATTTAATATGGTAATTATAGGGGCACCTGGCTGGCTCAGTCGGTAGAGCATGCAACTCTTAATCTCAGGGATGTGAGTTTGAGCCCCATGTTGGATGTAGAGATTAGTTGTTGTTTTTTTAAGATTTTTTTTTTAAAGATTTTATTTATTTATTTGACAGAGAGAAATCACAAGTACACTGAGAAGCAGCCAGAGAGAGAGAGAGAGAAGGAAGCAGGCTCCCCGCCGAGCAGAGAGCCCCATGCGGGACTCGATCCCAGGACCCTGAGATCATGACCCGAGCTGAAGGCAGCGGCTTAACCCACTGAGCCACCCAGGCGCCCCTGTTTTTTTAAGATTTTATTTATTTATTAGAAAGAGAGAGAGAGAGAGCATGCATGCATGCACACAGCGGGAGCGACAGGCAGAGGGAGAAGAAGGCTGAGCAGGGAGCCTGGTGTGAGACTGGATCCCAGGGCCCTGGAATCCTGACCTGAGTTGAAAGCAGATGCTTAACTGACTGAGCCACCCAGCCATCCTGGGTGTAGAGATTACTTAAAAATAAAATCTTTTAAAATAAGTAAATAGATAAAGTTCTTAATTATATAACTGGAAGAGTTAAAACAAATAATTCACCCACTAGTTTGAAATACAATTTGGAAATCTGAATCTATAAAATTACAATTACTATGCAATAAGTGACCGTGAAAGAAAGGTGGGAGCAAATGGTATTATCAGGTCTTATTAAACCAATTGCAGATTATTAGGGATTTGATATCTACCAATATAACTGAGAAGAAAAAAAATAAATTAAAAATATAAAAAGTATGGCTATTGTATTTATAGAAAAATACAGTTTTATGATTCCACTCTCAAGAATGTAAAGAGGGGCCCCTGGGTGGCTCAGTGGGTTAAGCCTCTGTCTTTGGCTCAGGTCCATGATCTCAGGGTGCTGGGATAGAGCCCCACATCAGGCTCTCTGCTCAGCAGGGAGCCTGTTTCCCCCTCTCTCTCTGCCTGCCTATCTGCCTACTTGTGATCTCTCTCTCTCTGTCAAATAAATAAATACAATCTTAAAAAAGAAAAAAGAATTCAAAGAATTGAGGATAGTTTTGTTGTTACTGTTTTTACTTGTTTTATCCAGTAGCAGGATGGATTTGGGTTGAAATATTGTGCTCTTTTACCTGATCCACTTTGTCATGTTGTGAAGAAGGCTGGCTAAGGATCAGAACCAGGAAAGTCACCTGGCCCACACTGGCATCGAACATGTGCGATTATATGCATCAGATAACTTGGAGCACCTGGGAAGCTCAGTTGGTCATGGTCCTAGGATTAAGCCTTGCATCGGGCTCCCTGCTCGGTGGGGAGTCTGCTTCTCCCACTCCCTCTGTGTGCTTGCTCTCTCTATCTCTTTCTCTCTCTCAAATAAATAAATCTTAAAAAAAAAAAACCCAAGCATCAGATAACTCTTTAATATATTTAAAATATCTTATTATGCGCACTGCCGTAATTCCAGCAGCTACATTTTCTGTTCTGATTATCTTTTCAGAGGGTAAATTTCTTCTCTGTTTCAGTGTTAACAGAAAGTGGATTAAAACTAGAATGTCAGTGTGGTTAAACATGGACCAATCCATGTTTAACCAATCCATGCCCCCATGCCCCAATGGGGGCAACAGATTCCATAAGGATTCATTTTCAAACCCATGCTAAGGCAAAACCTAACTCATAATAGTCCTATTTCCAGGTAAAACAAAAATACCTTGTGGGCTCTAGTAAGCTAACTTAAACAGTAGCATTTACTAGTATATCAAATGTCCCCTGCAATAGTCATGGATAATTAGTATAAGGCAGTAATTGTGCCCATGTATGGAAATACCAAGATAATATCTGAATAAAGTGGTAATTAATTAAAAGATAACTCTATCAGAAGTCATGTCATCAAACTTATTGAGAAATGATTATTTTGAGGCTGAATGATACTCAGAGGTTTAATTCTCTCTACTTTTGTGTATCTTTGAAATTTTCCATTAAAGAAGTGATAAGCAAACAACAAAAGTGTGGAAAACCCTAAATCACTTGTTTACTTCTGTGAAAGTAAAAATAAAGTTTTAAGTGATAGGTTCTAGAAAAAGCAAATACTACAATGAGTTTAAGTGGCCTTTACAAAAAATCAAATTCATAGTCATTAAAATTTTGCATTGATTTTTGTGTATATATGTGTGGGCTTCAGTGCTCATAATATATGTGGCAAGTTTGAGTAAAATATTTTTATAAAATGTATGTCACAGTATAAATGTCAGATATTATTTATTTTGAAAATTACCAGTGGCCAATGTCACTGAAGCTGATAGATAGAGGGCAGCATGGTCTTGTCATTTTAGCAATACGTCCTAAGAGATGGGCTGTGATCCCAGTTTTGCTTACTAAAGAAACAGACCAATCTAATCATTATTTAAATGACACATAATAAAGGTTCAACACGGTGCTGGAACAGTATGATAAAATGGGTATGGCATAATGATAGGTCTGGAGTCATACTTGGGTTAGAATCCTGGCTTGGCCACTTAGAGCCACGTGATCATGGGCAAATTAATTTAAATTTATTAGACCAGGCTCAGTTTCCTCTTTTCTAAACAATAATAGCTAACTGAGAGGGTTGTTGTAAGGATAAAATGAGATACAGCTCATTAAGTAATTAGAACAGTGTCTGGCATATAGTATGTACAATAAATGGTGGTGGTTATTATTATCTGCCCCATTGACTATGATATATTCTCTCCATAGTGGTAAGTAGAATGTGGAAATATCCACAGTAGTAAGTGGAATATACAAATAGAAATATTTTTCAGTTGCTCTAGGCGTTCTGAGATAGACCATGTATGCAGACAGCCTAGCTCTTGACAGGAGTGGCATTATTCAAATGCAGATTCTTTGTGTCAGCCTATCAGGCATCTGTACTTTGGGGTATCTTAACATCTAGGTGCCTGCAGCTTCCTGAGGCTTGCATTTTGAGGAATCAGCCACGTAGGAAGCAGGGCTCTTAAAACCTGTTCCACCCTCTAATTTTGCACTTGCCATCTCCACAGCTGGATTGATCTTCTAGGCACCCTCAATTCCAACTGATCTGGGTCCAGGTCTGCCCCTGGTGCCATGACAATTGCCCAGAGTTCCCAAAGCCACATGTCACCACTACTATCTTACCCCTCAGATCAGATCACCTCTTGCATGCCATTGACTGGATGCAGTTTAGCTGCTCTCCCTGGGCTCAGATGTTAAGACTTTATACACCTCTCTAGCTAAGAGAGGCTCCACCTTTTCCATCAGTTGCTTTCGTACTGCTGCCTTATCCCAGACTCTGTTTCCCATCCATCTCAACCCTCCTAGCATGCTGCAAGACATGAATAAGTACCTATCTTATAGAAGATAGTCACTAAATATTTGTTGAATTAATGATGTTCATGTTAATGATGGGAATGGGAGGATATTCAGCTGGTATGGGCATGAGTATGAGTAATTCTATAAGTAATTGTGTATCTAATACTTAGCATTCGACCTTATCTTGATGTCTTTCCTGTCATTTTGATTTTTGAATCTCCTTCTCTGGTATATTCCTGGGAAAGCACATGAGAACAGCAGTCCTTGATAACCATTTATTTGTGCCCTTTATATATATATTTTTTTTCATTAAACTTTTGTTCTAATGGGTCTCAAACTTCATTGTTTTAAGACTTTATTAATTTACTTGGAGAGAGAGCAAGCACAAGCAGGGGGGCAGCAGGCATAAGGAAAAGCAGGCTCCCTGCTGAGTGGCAGCACAGTGCAGGACTTGATCCCAGGACCCTGGGATCATGACTCAAGCCAAAGGCAGACATTTAATCAACTGAACCACCCAGGCTTCTGTGACAGATTTTTGGTCAAGTTGTTTCCATTAAAAAGCACTGATTTTAAAAACTAATAACTTAAAACTCTCTCTCTCTCTCTCTCTCTCTCTCTCACACACACACACACAAATGGTCCACAAAACATTCCCCTTTCCTTCTGAAGGTTTTGCAATGCATTTTTATTATTAACCAGTCTTTACTATTAAACATAAATGTCCAATTGACACAAACAGTTCTGAGACTGTTCTTCCACCACCAAGTAATATTGGGGTGGCAGGTATTGGGGATAATACTTATTTAGTCTTCTGAGCTTTCTGGGCATACTTGATGACTTGCCAGCTCCAGCTACTTTCTTGTCCACTGCTTTGATAACACGCACAGCAAGCATCTATCTGTCTCATGTCACAAACAGCAAAATGGCCCAGAGGAGGATAGTCAGAGAAGTTCTCAACACACATAGGCTTGCCAGGAACCATATCAGCAATGGCAGCGTCACCAGATTTAAAGAACTTGGGACCATCTTCCAGCTTTTTTCCAGAACGACAATCTATCTTCTCCTTCAGCTCAGCAAACTTTCAAGCAGTGTGGGCTGTGTTACAATTCAGCACAGGTACATATCCAGCACTGATTTGGCCTGGACGGTTCAGGATAATCACCTGAGCCATGAAGCCAGCTGCTTCAATGGGTGGTTCATTTTTGCTGTCACCAGCCACATTGCCATGATGAACATCTTTGACAGATGTATTCTTTTTTTTTTTTTTTTAAAGATTTTATTTATTTATTTGACAGAGAGAAATCACAAGTACACTGAGAGGCAGGCAGAGAGAGAGAGAAGGAAGCAGGCTCCCCGCCGAGCAGAGAGCCCGATGCGGGACTCGATCCCAGGACCCTGAGATCATGACCTGAGCCAAAGGCAGCGGCTTAACCCACCGAGCCACCCAGGCGCCCCTGACAGATGTATTCTTGACACTGGAGCCCACTTTGTTCACAGGAAGAGCCTCACTCAAAGCATTATACATTTCAACAGACTTTACTGTAACATTGACTGCTGCAAAGGTGACCACCATTGCCAGGTTTAAGAATACTAGTCTCCACTCGAACCACAGGCACAGTACCAATACCACCAACTTTGTAGATGTCCTGGAGAGGCAGATGCAAGGGCTTGTCAGTTGGACGAGTTGGAGGCAAAATGCAATCCAGAGCTTGAAGCAGTGTGGTTCCACTGCCATTCCCATTTACTGGTGACTTCCCATACTTTTAACCAAGGCATGTTAGCACTTGGCTCCAGCATGTTGTCACCATTCCAACCAGGAATTGGCACAAATTCTACTGCATCAGGGTTATAGCCAATTTTCTTAATGAAGGTGCTGGCTTCCTTAATGATTTCCTTGTATCTCTTCTGGCTGTAGGGTGGCTCAATGGAATCCATTTTTTTAACACCAACAATTAGTTGTTTTACACCCAGTGTGTAAGCCAGAAGGTCATGCTCATGGGTCTGCCCATTCTTGGAGCTACCTTCTTCAAATTCACAAACACCAGCAGCAATAATCAAGACAACACAGTCACCCTGAGATGTGCCTAATATCATGTTTTTGATAAAGTCTCCATAGCCTAGGGCATCAGTGATGGTCAAATAATACTTGCTGGTCTCATATTTCTACAAGGAGATATCAGTGGTGATATCTCGTTCATGTTCATCTTTCAGTTTATTCTAAAACCAAGCATATTTCAAGGAGTCCTTACCCATCTCAGCATACTCCTTCTCAAGTTTTTCAGTAGTTCTTTTGTCAGTCCCACCACATTTGTAGATCAAATGACCAGTAGTGGTAGACTTGCCCTAATCTACGTGTCCAATGATGATGATGTTGATGTGAGTTTTTTCCCTTCCCATTTTAATTTAGATTGAGCGGTGGTTTTCATAACACTTGTGTTCTGGTGGCAAACCCATTGCAAAAAAATCTGTGCCATTTATATTTGAGTCAGTTTTGCCCCACAATGGTGATTTCAGCCTTCAATGTCTCAAACTTCTCAAAGCTCTGGTCACTCCCTTCTATCGTGGGTGATAGCAAACCTACCCCTACGCGACAGAGGAAATAGAAGCCCCATTTTCTCAATATAAAACATAAGACTACTTCCCTCCTTCCTGTTGTTACAACAGAGAGCCTATTATTGCTCTTTAAAGTTAATCCCTCTTTGTTTAGATTCCATCCCTTCCTCTAAGGAAGATTACACTGTCAGTTATCCTTTTCTTATCTTGTATGTTCAAACTTTCTTTCTCCTGATTAGACCCTTCTTATCAAGTTTTAAATACATTCAAGTCATCCCCATTTTTTTAAAAGGTCACTCAATCCCACATCCCCCTTCCAGCTGTCATTGTATAATCTCCTTCCCTTGTGGACACACTTTCTCAACATATGATTTGTACATGCTGTGTAGCTGCTATGGGTGCCTTCTCAATATCCATCTCCCCTGCTTTCTACAGAAACTGATTCTGTTAAGAATGATAATGAGTCAAACTAAAGAGCTACATTTCCCAGCTGCCCTTATCACTAGGAGTAACCGTATGACACAGTTCTGGCCAATGATAAGTAAGTTGAAGTCAGCTGAGGATTTGCAAAAAATGTTTGTTTTCCTGGTATTAGGTACCAGACCTTTCCCCTTGATGTTTGTTTCTTCTGTCTCTCTGAAACACTGGCTTGAGAGTTAGGAGCCATCTTGCATGCACAATGGGAAAAAAGCCACATACTAAGGATGACAGAGCATAAAGAAGGACTCTAGGACATTGGTGACATCATGGAATCACTGCCCCAGTCTTAACTGTCTCCCTCCATCATTCTTGTTATGTGAGGAAAAGAACCCTATTTAGTTAAGCTACTGTCATCAGGATCCATTACATGTGACCAAATGCAATTCTTAATCTATAATTCTCCCTACATTTTCTCACCTTCTCCTTATTCTCAAATCATTCCATTCTGGCTTCTGGCCCATCATTCCACTGGGCTCACCAATGACCTGCATGTTGTGAAATCCAGGGGATATTTTCAGTTCTCATATTTCTTAACCTCTCAGCAGCATTTGACTCTTGTCCATGGCCTCCTCTTTGGAAACACTGTCTTCCCATGGTTTCCATGACCAATACTCTCTGAGTTTGTTCCTTCACTTGGAGCTGCTCCCTCTCTGTTTCCTTTGTGGATTCCTCTTCCTCTTCTAGCCACACTCAGTCTCTCAGCCTCCGAGACAGACCATGGCGTTAGTTACATGCTCTTCCCTCTGTTACAAATGCTCTCCTCTCCTTCCTTTTGCCAGCTTAGTCTTCCTTAATTCTTCAGTTCTCCATCCATTCTTTGCTTGCACAGGGAGCTTCCTCTGACATCCTTGTGAGTTCATATTTCCCCATTGTATATTCCTTCATAGCTCTTACATAGTTACAACCTCATCGTTTTTAGTGTGACTCTTTGAGTAAGCTGCCTCCCTCAGAATGTAGGCTCCATGAAGACAGGGATGATCTACTTTTGTTCATCATTGTATCCTGAGAATGCAAAATGTTCCCCAACACATAATATGTGTTCAATAATTAGTTCCTGGATGCATAAATGGGTGAATATATAGTTACATGGTGATTTATTTGCCTACCTGTTTATCATCATCTTCTTCCAGCTCCATGAGAGAAGGAAGCTTATCTATTTTGTTCACAACCACATATGCATTACCTAACACATACTACATGGCACATAGTAGGAAACACAATACATTTTTAATGAATTAAAGAATGAAAGAATAGGGTACCAAGAGAGACATTCCAATAGTTCCTTCCCTAAGATGTCAGTGTTTGGATATTATTTTGCTTTCTTTTTTTTAAAAAAAAAAAAACATTTTTTATGAATTACTTTTTCTTTTTTTTTTTAAGATTATATTTATTTATTTGACAGAGAGAGATCACAAGTAGGCAGAGAAGCAGGCAGGGAGAGAGAGAGAGGGAAGCAGGCTCTCTGCTCAGCAGAGAGCCTGATGCAGGACTTAATCTCAGGACCCTGAGATCATGACCTGAGCTGAAGGCAGAGGCTTAACCCACTGAGCCACCCAGATGTCCTATTTTACTATCTTTTTATAAAGTTTCTGGTTACAATAGAGTACCAGATACCTTTATTGTCTCTAGAGAAGAGTCTTTTGGAAAAAGACTGCTATCTGCTACATTGTTCTCCTTACAATATGTTATGTCTAAAATATGTTGTCTATAAAGATCTTGAATCTCTACACTTCCCCTTTTCATTGCCACCACCCTAGTCAAGCTCACATATTTCCCCTGGAGTGAATTGGACCACACACCTTTCTCTAAGCATGGTTTATTAAATTATATATAAACTTGGATGATTCCGAGTTTTGACTGTACCTCAGGACCAAGGACCATATCTGTTTATGTTACCTCCAAAGAAACCTAAGTACATATGGCATATACATAATTTTTTATTTTATTGTGGCAGAGAATTATTTCTGTTCTGGATTTGAAAAATATTTCATTTATTAAGGAAAAGAAGCATTTTTAAACTAGCAACAAATCTTTGTTTTCAAATGACCAAACTGAAAACATTTAAAAAAAGCCAATAACCTTTTAAATCCTCCTACCTTCCTGCCCCATGAATTCTTAGTCATTGAGGTACCTGAGATGCTCAGTTAGGTTGACAAGAAGAGTAATTTATGCAACTGTGACAGATTTGAGGATGCCCCCAGCCTTGTAGCCAGCATATCTGGATCCTGCCCTTCCACGGAGGCCGAGCCACCTGTCTTTCTAACTCGATAGATCTTCCTTTCACTCACTCATAGCTGTGCCACCTTGACTTATCTTATCTGTCTAATAAACATATGTTTGATATATCCCTTCTCTCCATATCCATGCCTGGGAAGGATGCAACCCATATATTACACATTGTTGTATCTTCAGGACCTAGTACAAAGTCTTGTTGATACAATGATACAATATGCTGATGCTTATTTTCTTTTTGCTAATAAGATTTACGGAGCACCTACAACTGTACCAGACACTATGTTAATGCTCAGTAGGTACTATTACTGTTCCCTTTTCACTGATGGGAATTTAAGTAACTTGCACAAGTGTTGTAGCTAATGAGTAACAGACCCAGGGCTCAAACCCAGATTATCAGATTCCAGAGCTGGTGCTGTTAACCACTAGGCAATCCTGCCCTTCATGCATATTCATAGGTTACATACTCCAGCCAGGCTGCATTTGCTCCCAACTTTCAGAAGGCAGTAAGTGAGACCAGCTTTGCTTACAACTGATCAGGAGCATTTCAAGTTGTTTTCAAATGAAGTTATAAGTCTGCAGATAATTAAGAAAGAAACCATATTTGGAAACAGCAGGAAGGGGTAATGTATAGAGGCCCACTTTGACATTTTGAAGTGCATTTAAATACATAGCTGAGGGCTATAAAAGTCCCTACACTGAGATTCCAGAAGTATTAAAAATAAAACTGCCTTATTAATTTTTTAGAGAATTGTAAATGACAACCTTTCATCTCTGGGGAAATCTTTCCCTAGAGCTCAAAGCCTCCTGGTGTCTAGGATGAATAAGTTGGCCTCCATCCTTGTCATGTATCCATTCTCTGTCCCAGAGGGTCAAAGAAAACCATCTCATTTTAAAATGTAAGCATTATTTGTTGAAGGTTCTAGCCAGTTAAACTGGAAGCAGGAAAATCCACTTCATGTGGCATGAGAATAGAAAGCATTTTGCTGCAGTCTAGCATAATAAGGGAAGACTAGCCAAGGTTATTATTAAGGTTTAGTCTCCTCATCTAGTTGATAGGGACAATTAATACTCTTCCTGTCAAGAAAAAAAAGCTTTATGAAGTCTTGACCATTGATACTTTTACCAGTTTGCCCTTTTGTGTTTTGAGTGAGAGGCTCTATTTCATGAACAACTGAGTTTCCTTGAAAGCTCCAGAGAATCCAACAGTTGCAGAAAAGTCCAGGAGTAAGATAACCCAGAGACTTGAACCTGCAGCAAAATGGAGTTTCTTCAAATTAGGCATTAGAAGCAGTAGATAAAAGCAACTGGCAACTGGAGATATCCTTGTTATTCTCTGGGCTACAGTCATGTTGGCAGAAGCTTTAACTAAATTTACTTGTGAGTTCTCCAAAGGGAGTGACTGTGTTGCACCAGGGTCATTTTTCATAACATACTACTTTGCAAATAAGTTCCTAGGACCTTGTAATATACTTGACTTCTGAACCTCAATAGAAGTATTAAAATGTCAGCATGTCTATTACATATCCCAACTATTAAAAAATATGAGTTTAACTGTTCCCTGGAAATAGAAACTCCAATAATAGTTATGACTTATTAGAGTCTTCATTTTGAAAGACTTAAAGCCTCCAGGAGGTATTTATCCAAAATTAGCATCCAGTAACAACACCTTGGGATATCCCTGTTTTGGCAGCATCTGTAGCCAGATCTGGTTACAGTTAATAAACTAATGCTGGAGCTGCTGACCTTAGGAAGACAACTTCTGTCTAACAGTAGGTCCATATTCTGGTCAATAAGAAATTTACTTGCTCAGTTAAATTGGCTTGAGGCCTGTTCTGTTTGCCAGCATTGTAGCCTCTTCACAGAGACTTAATAGAGTTTTTATCTCTTCTTCACATAATTTGCTCTGTAATTGATGGAGCATTACATTTCCTGAAAGAAATATTGTTTTGTGGCTGAATACATACCATTCACTAATTTATTAATTAATCCAATATGTATTGAATACCTCCTTATGTGTCAAGTACTTGGCAGGTCATGGAGATACAAAAATTAATGATGAGGAATCTCTACTAGTAACTCAACTCAGTAGCCCAGTAATTGCTTGAGGGATCCAGATCTTTCTATCTATATTTTATCCAGGCAGCCTAATCTACAAAGCCCAGTTCAGGTCTTATCTTCTCATTCATTCATTTAGGAAAACTTTGTTAGTTTCCCCAAACCGTGAGGCACTGGAATGAAAAAGATGAGGAGAATAAGTCTCCAGATCACCGGGAGCTTCCAACTTTATAGAGAGGTAAGCGATGTAGACAGGACCAGATTATTGAAGATGTTTCAAGCCAGACTAATCAAGGAATATAAGTTTTATCTTTTAGCAGTGAGGAGCTTTGTGACGTTATAAAGGAAAACAGAAGCACGGTTAAATTTACATTTTAGAAAAATCAGTTTGACAATTCCAAGGAAGAGTGGCCAGAAGGAAGGAAATCAGAAGGAGGAGAAATCAAATTCCAAAGCAGTTGAAGAAATAGAAATAACAAGATTTTAATAAAATATTGAATGTGAAGACTGAGGGAGAGGATGAATTCTAGAAAGACTTCTAAGAGATTTCTGTTCTGAGCGGCATTAGCAGCAGGAGAAAGAGAATAAAGTTAGTAGAAAAATGAGTTCAATTTTCCATGTATTTTGGGCGCCTGGGTGGCTCAATTGGTTAAGAGTCTGATTCTTAATTTTGGTTCAGGTCATGATCTCAGGGTCATGAGATGGAGGCCTGCTTTGGACCCTGCGCTGAACAGGGAGTCTCTCCCTTTCCCACTGCCCCTCCCACTGCTCATGCTCTTTCTCTCTCTTTCTCAAATAAATAAATCTTTACAAAAATTTTATTTGTAATGTGTTTTGTTGCAGGTGCCTTTGGAACATCCATGTGTCAACATAAAGTTTGCTGTTGTAAATGTTTGTCTAAAACTGAAGCTGTTGTAAATGTTTGTCTGAAACTCATGAAAGAGGTAAGGATTCAGACCCATCAACTTATAGATTGTAACGGAAACATAATTACAAATGATATTGCCAGTTCTGTAGCCATCCCATATTACTCCCTAGTGTCAAATGTCTTGTACTCATCCATTCATTTTTTAATTTATTTATTACTCATTAATTCATTCTTTCCCTTGGTTGACTAATGTGGAAGAATCTCCAATATCATACTCCTGGTGACATTAAAGATTCTGGTGTACACAGATAAATAATCTTTAATTCCCTACCCTAAAGGTAACCTGGCTGTTGATTATAAACTAATTCTCTAATTCTTTTGTGTGTCTTATTCTCTAAGAAGAAGATAAACTCTCAAAGTAAGACACTCCCTTAAGCTCCTTAAAAAAATCCGCGCCTAAAGACCTAGTACAAGTTCTGCTCTTTGTAGATGCTTAATGTGAACCTTGAGTGATAGATTACTTATTTAAAAACATGGATCATTTTAAGAGCTGTCTGAGTGGCTCATTCAGTTAAGCGTCTGAGCAGGGAGTCTGCTTCTCCCCCTCCCTCTGCCTGCCACTCCCCCTGCTTGTGTGTGCCCTCTCTTCTTCTCTTTCTGTGTGTCAAATAAATAAATAAAACCTTAAAAAAAAAAAAAAGACTATTTAGAGGCTAAAGGCAGAGACCTATGACTTTTTAAAATTAGGAAGATAGCATGTATACATAAAAGTTCATGAAAGTAAGCTTGAGGGCGCCTGGGTGGCTCAGTTGGTTGAGCAACTGCCTTGAGTTCAGGTCATGATCCTGGAGTCCTGGGATCGAGTCCTGCATCAGGCTCCCAGCTCCCAGGGGGTTTGCTTCTCTCTCTGACCTTCTCCCCTCTCATACTCTCTCTCTTTCTCTCTCTCAAATAAATAAATAAAATCTTAAGAAAAAATAAATTAAGCTTGATAAAATTTTATAAAATGAAGATACATACATAAAACCTAGGTTAAGAAACAGATAGTTACCAAAACCCCCGAAGCCCTCTTCTGCCTTCTTCTAGTTATTACACGCCATGGCCACTTTATTGCTAGGAAGCTCTGTGTCAATGCCTGAGCATGGTGTAGATACTAGTGACTGGATATTTCTGCCTAGCATGGGTCCCCTCTGTGAGCTGGCCAAGATTTTCTCAGAGCTTCTTCCTACTCTGTCTGAGGTTCTTCCTGCTCAGTTCTCTTTTCTCTCCTCTCTCCTCTCCCAGGTGTCATACCTACATCATTGTCTAAAGATTTACCATGTCTACTCCTTTAATAGATGTTACCCGCAATAAATCTCTTGCAATTCTAACTCTGCTTTGATGTCTGCTGCCCAGAGAACCCATCAACACAGATGGTACCTGAGCTGAAGGCAGACACTTAACTGATTGAGCCACCCAGGCTCCCCGATCCAAACCGTTTTAAGTGCAGGTGGTCAAGGGAGGGAGAGACTACACAGAAGGATAATGGAATTGGCGGGATGTTAAATAGTTGCACGGACAGCCTCCAGAAGAAAAAATGGAAATTGAGGGCAGTTAACAGACAGTTATGGCTAAATATAAGAGCCAGCAGGCCTCTTTGATAGCTTATGAAGTAGAAAAACTAGTACCACCCAGAACCAAATTCAGGGTTTGACAGTTAAGAGCCCCCCCAAACAGGGGCACCTGGATGGCTCAGTGGGTTGGACCTCTGCCTTCGGCTTGGGTCATGGTCTTAGGGTCCTGGGATCGAGTCCCACATGGGGCTTTCTGCTCAGCAGGGAGCCGGCTTCCTCCTCTCTCTCTGCCTACATGTGACCTCTGTCTGTCAGGTAAATAAATAAAATCTTTTTTTTTTTTTTTTTAAAGATTTTATTTATTTATTTGACAGAGAGAGATCACAAGTAGGCAGAGAGGCAGGCCGAGAGAGAGAGGAGGAAACAGGCTCCCCGCTGAGCAGAGAGCCCAATGCGGGACTCGATCCCAGGACCCTGAGATCATGACCTGAGCCGAAGGCAGCGGCTTAACCCACTGAGCCACCCAGGCGCCCCAATAAATAAAATCTTAAAAAAAAAAAAAAAAAGAGCCCCCCAAACAGTGGAATGCTCTGCCATATCAGATCTGTTATACCCTGGTTGAGGAAAACCTAGGACCCTGAAATGGGTTGGGAACGCCTGGGTGGATACCTTCTGCAGTCTTCCTTGGACCTCAGACAGATGTGGCCAACCCCTCCCTGTGCAGGAAGACACTGTAGAGGCCTCTCTTCAAGGCAATAGATGCTCCCCCTCCCCCCAGGAACTATTCTGGCTGCCAGATAGATAATTACCCTTAAATCCCCACATAAATTTACTGGGACACAGTGGACCTGTTGAGGGCACTAGTGTTCCTCCCTCAGCTCATACCTGTGGCCATAGGGGCCATCCAGTATACTCAGCTGAAGGAGAAGGAAAAAGTCCAACCTTGGTCAGCTCAATTGTGGGTCCAAACTTTGTCTTTGGAACTGGCACAATGGGGACATGAGTGGAGTGGCCACGGTGGAAGAGACAGAAGCTACATATGGGGCTAAAAGCATGGACTCCCACTTATCAAAGCTGGCCTCATTATTACTGCCTCTGAATATCTACCCTGTCAACAAGAGAGACCAATATTCAGGCCATTATATGCTCTATTCCTTGAGGAGACCCACTGGTAACAAGTAGACTAATTGGGGCCCTTGGGCCCCAGAAGACACGAGATTCATTCTCACAAAGATAGACACTCAAATATGGATTTGCTTTTCCTGTCCTCAAGAGCTTCAGCCATTACCACTTTCCAGGGTTTTGCACAGTGATCCACAGGCATGGAATCCCACATGACAGCATCTGACAAGAAGACCTTGTTCTGAACACAGAAGGTATGAATATGGGGCCATGACCTTGGGATTCACTGCACCATCCAGAAGCTGCTGGCCTGGTAGAGTGATGGGATGACCTGCTGAAAGCATAACTGAAACATTACCTTGCAGACAAGACTCTTAATAACTGGGCAGTCCTCCAGGATGCAGCATATGCCCTGAATCAGAGGCTTCTATATGGCACCGTGTTCCTGGGAAGAAGAAAATAGCTGCCTAAGAACCAAGAAGTGGAAGCAGGAAGGATTCCACTTACCATTTCTCCAGTGACCCACTGGAAGATTTTATGTTGCCCATCCCTGCAACTCTGGGCTCTACAGGGTTGGAGAGCCTGATACAGGGATGCACTCTTGCCATTGGACACAATGAACTACAAGCTGTGGCTGCTACCTGGACATTTTGGATTCCTGTGTCTAGGGCCCAGCAGGCAAGAAGAGTCACCATCTTAGCAGAGGTCATTGTCCCTGATCAGCTAGTGGAGGCAGGGCTCCTGTTACACATGGGGACAGGTAAAAATATGTGTAGAATTCAGGTGGTCCACATGGGTACCTCTTGGCGCTTTTTGTTGAATTGCAAACTTGGATGAGCAAGTGCAGCCATCCCAGCCAAAGAAGGATATGGTTAACCAGAGCTCAGACCACTCCAAGTGGAACACCTGCTCCCTGGATCTGTGGAGAGAAGTAAATCTGTGTGGCACAGGGGTGGGCTGTGGCAACCACAGATGGGTGTGCTGTTCAAATGCCCCTTCAAGAAAGAACTTAGTGACCAGTTGCGAGAGGAGCAATTAACTGACAGCTTCAGGTTGCAGCACCTTTGGGATCTGCTTGGTTTTTGAGCTGAGACCAGGCTGTTTTTCAGCCAGCCCCAGCCAATGACTGAGCATGTGCCCAGCTCTCTTTCTTACATTTGGGGACTTCTGTACTCCAACCCCAACTATGGGGTTCCAAAAGGAGCAACCATGGTCTTCTATGTCCTGACTCCTACCACTAAAGTCAATTGGTCTAAGGATGAATGCCTAACTGCAAATAGGCAGCCACTCATAGTTCTTCCCTTGGATTTTTTTCCCTTTCTTTTCTTTTTAACTGTAACTAGGAAAGAGTCTCTCTGTAGGGAAGGTGTAAGAGGTAGACTCCGCAGTTACTGGTTTCTGGATACAGTGAGTGAGAATGAAGTCAACACAGAGAGCAATACAAAGACAAGAGACAGAGAATGCATGCAGCATTCAGTTGCTTGAGGTCCACCTGTATCCAGTTCTTCTAGATTTGATTGTTCTAAACTTAGACTATCTAAAGATAACTTTAGACTATCTAAAGATTGTCTAGTATGCTTCCAATGAATAATCTAATCAGAATCAGATGTCCATGATATGTGATTGCTTAGGTTCTGGCATTTAGGAGTATCCTACACCTATTTTATGTTAAAAGTTGACATTGAGGGCACCTGGGTGGCTCAGTCAGTTGAGCATCTGCCTTCCGCTTGGGTCATGATCCCAGTGTCCTAGGTTCGAGTATCAAATCGGGCTTCCTGCTCAGCGGGACGCCTGCTTCTCCCTCTGCCTGCCTCTCTCCCCTGCTTGTGCTTGTTCTCTCTTTCTCTCTCTGACAAATAAATAAATAAAGTCTTTAAAGTCAGGCAGTCTTAAAAAAGAAGAATTTAAAAAAAAATAGTTGACATTGATAGAGTTGAGGGTTTATTATGTTCCAGAGAGTGGTCTAAGCACTTTACATATCTGAATTCTTGTAATCTTCTCAGCAACAAAATGAGTCTAATCAAACGTCCTATCTTGTTTTCCCCAATTTAAATATAAGGAAATTGAGGCTACTTTATTTTAAAATGAGAAATAAATAAGGGATTCTACCACACATCCTTTTAAGAGGGGCTCCAGAGAGCCAACTTTAGAGATGTACAATCTTTAGCATTTTAGTCCCTTATGCAGCTTTGACAGCTCTGATTTATGGCTTGAACAAGACGGGTTTGCAGCTGCAGATCCCTTCAACTCCTTAGAAAGGCATGTTTGTAAGAATAGGGAGAGTAGCATTTAGAGTAGTCCCCCCTTAGCTGCAGTTTTGCTTTCCATGGTTTCAGTTACCCATGCACGCACACGATCCTCCTCCTGACAATCGTCGTGTCAGTAGCAGCCTAATGTTGTGTCACAAGCCTGGGTCATTCACCTCACTTCATCTTATCACATAGGCATCTTATCATCTCAGTTATCACAAAAAAGATGCATATAGTACAATAAGGTATTGTAAGAGTAAGACACATATGCACACTTATATAACTTATTACAGTAATTGTTATAATTATTCTATTGCTGTATTATAGTTAGTCTCTTACGTTGCCAAATTTATAAAGTAAGCTTGATCATAGTTATGTATACATAGGGAGACACACAGTATATAAGGTTCTATACTATCTGTGGTTTCAAGCATCCACTGGGGGTCTCAGAACATATCCCTTCCAGATAAGGGGTCAACTATATACATAAGCAGAACTGATCATTTCCTATATGTACAGACTTTGTAACCATAAAAACGGGGTGCAAGTTTTGACAATTATGAGTACTAATATGGTCAGAACATGTAAATGGAGACAGTGGAAGTCCACGAAGGATGCCACTGGTACGTATCAACAGAAATTCCTAGAAGGCCAAATACCTTTCTCACTAAGATTTGAAATACAATGACAGTGAGTCACTCCTTCGTGTGAAATATCCACATGATCTCTCCCATCTTTTAAAATTGAACGCTCTTGGGGAGCCTGAGTGGCTCAGTTGGCTAAGGAACTGCCTTCATCTCAGGTCATGATGCTGGAGTCAAAGGATGGAGTCCCATGTTGGGCTCCCGGCTCAGCAGGGAGTCTGCTTCTCCCTCTGACCTCTCCCCTCATGCTTGTGCTCTTTCTCTCTCAATCTCTCTCAAATAAATAAATAAAATCTTTTTTAAAATTTTAAAATTGAACACTCTTGAGGGGTATAACTGGATAGTTAATACCTTCCATATATCAAGGGCGAGAAGAATAAGAAGGATGGAGGGGAAGAAAGAATGAAGAGGCCTAGAGTAGTAAGAGGTGGGGAAGGGCTTCTAACCCCACCATGTAATGGAAGCTTCTGTTAGTGCCAGGACCCTGCCCCTAGAACAAGGCTGTCCAACAGAAATACAACACCTGCCACGCATTTAATAAACATATTTCTAGTAGCCACATTAAAATTTGTTTTCTAAAAACAGGTGAAATTAATTTAAAAAATATAATTACTTAAGCCAACATACCAAAAATATTATCATTTCAACATGTAGCCAATTAAAAATTAATAAGCTAATTACATGTATATTAAATAACAATTCAGATGCTCGCTGTATTTAGATTTCACAAAACTTTAAATGGAAAGAGTAGTTACATAGACTAAGTTGTTCAAAACATACTTAAAATTTCCCAATAACTGAATCAAGTGTAAGTTTTTAAATTTAAAATTAAATAAAATTTAAAATTTAGTTTTTCAATCACAGTAGCCACATTTCAACTGCTCATTAGCCATGTGTGGCTAGTGACAAGCGTATTAGCACAGATAGAGAACATTCCATCAGTGCAAAGTGTTATGGGACTATGCAGGTTTAGATGGACTGGTTGACTTCCAGCTGATGAATTTACTTCTCTGAGCCTTAGTTTTCTCATTAACAAATTGATGACAGTATTTTAAAGGATTGTTGTGAGTAGTAAGAGAGGTAATGTGCACAAGACATTGAACACAATACCTGCCACACCGAAAAGAATGAATGGTAGTTATTTGAAAACTAAGTCTCTGTATATGCTTTCTATATGCTTCCACCACTCTCAGCCACCTGTACCTGGTTATTCCTTGGTATTCTTAAGCGGGGCAGGAATTAGTGAGGTTGGCAGTGAGAAGTAGGGAAGGGCCCAGCATCTGGATACTTGCATGCACCCCAGCTCAGCCCTGTGGTTAATTTATGAACACTGTTTGCGGCTACTATTATCTTCGGTTCTTCCCTCCCCCTTATCCGTTCAGATGACTTTTGCTCTGGAGCTCCAAGTCCTACATGCCCGCCCACTTCTACTCTGAACTAGACCAAATGATTAACCACACAAAGCAGTCATCAACAGTCTTTCCAAGGACATCAATGACCTCATTAAGTCCATGCTAAGGGGCACTTTCTCCTCAACCTCTGCAGTGTCTGACTCTGTTGCTTCTTCCTCCTCATCCTGGTTTTCCTCTAACATCCTACAGACTATTCCAACTCCTCCTTCTCCTCCTCCTGCTTTTTTGCAAAGCCAAATGTCTTCACTGCTCCTTGGGCCTGAACCTTCCCTGGGCACAATCTCATTTACTCCTAAACTCAGTTCTCCTAAACTGATAGCTCCCAAACCTATCCCAGCTTCCACTTCAGCTTCAAGCCCAACCTACTGCTCCTTTCTGGCCCCTCCTCCCGCATGACCCACCTCTGAATTCATGCTTATTCCCCTCAAACCAGGTTCCCAGGTTGCTGTCAGTGGGGGAAGAGAACACACACTGACTCCAAGCTCCTGTGGCCACATCTTGTGCTAAGTCCTTCATTTTATCTTCACAACTACTCTGTGAGGAAGGAACTGCGATCTACATTTTACATCTAGGAGGAAAAAAGGACTCAGAAGAAGAAGAAATCAAAATTTAGGTCTATCTGAATCGGGACTCCATTCCTTTCTAATCCATAGGACCACCTCCCATAATTCAATCAGTGAATTGATGCTTTCTGCCAGGACGGGTAATATACCATCTACCCCCTAACGTTTGCACTTTAGTGAGAGAGACAGAGAGGATACAGGTAAATTCAATGATATGATAGTGCTATGCTAAGGTCCAATGGGAATGCACAGTGGGGAACCTAACTCAGGCTTTGGGGTCAGAAAAGTCTCTACCAAAGAGAAAATATCTCTGCTGAATCAAGCAAGACTAGTAAGAATCACAAAGGAAGAGAACTGGGTTAGGAAGCATGATCTTAGGCAGAGGTTGTAGTGAGAACAAATGCCTGAAACGGGGAGAGTTGGAAGGCTGCACACAGTTCAGGGTGGCTGGAGCCAAACCAGAGGTAGCATGAGACAGCAGTGAGCAAGGCCAGCTGGAATCTAGGTTGAGGGTACAGGAAACCATTAGATCCTTTTAGCAGAGATTTGCATATGAGATTTGCATATGAGAAAGAATCTCTCAGGCAGAAGGTAGAGAGAATGGACTCTAGAGGAAACTAAAGAGGAGAAAGCAGGGAAACCCATTAGCAGGCCAAGGCCACAGTCCAGGTAAGAGATGATGACAGTGCAAATTAAAGTAAACGGCCCTCTAGATAAGGAGGGGTAGAAAGAAATCCAGGTTGGAGACTGCATGGGACTTGGTGGTTGATTAGATGTTAATAGATGTGGAAAACAACTAAAGAATCAAGAATAATATTCATGTTATGAATGTTATCATATTCATATTATGAATATATCAATATTCATGTTATGAAGTGGGCAACTGTGTGGATGGTAGAGTCATTAGAGAGATACACAAGAAAGGGCAAGTGTGAAGGAATATTGATGCATTTCACTTGAGACCTGTGGAAGCGAGGTGCCAGTGGGACACCCAGAGCAGGCTGTCAGATAGACAGTGGTCTACAGGTTTGTGGCTGAGGAGAAGGAACTGTTGGGATAGAAGCAGAAGTTTGAGTTTCATCAATGGTAACTTAAGCAGTAGGGGTATATGAATACTCCAAAAGATATAAAAGGAGGGGGAAAGTAGGTTGAAGAAGAAACTGAGGCACACAAAAATTTAGGAGTTAAGTAGGAGAAGGAAGACCTTCAAGGAGACTGAGAAGAAGCCAGAGAAGCAGGAGGAAAAACCAAAAAAGTGTAGTCTTGTTTAAGCATAGGGAAGATAGGAGTAGAGGTAAAGATGCTGACAGTATAACTCGTTTCAACAGTAGGGAGGTTATGGGTGTACTTCCTGAGAGCAATCTAAACCAGTCTGCAGTGGGGTGAGGGAAGACTGGATGGTAAGCAAATGTAGAGAGAGAGGCATAAGGAGAAGCAGTCTCCCCACTGAGCAGGGAACCTGATGTGGAACTCCATCATAGGACCCTGGGGTCATGACCCACTGAAGACAGACACTCAACTGACTGAGTTACTCAGGCGCCCCCCCAACAAAAAAAGTTTTTAAACCATCATCAAACAAATATATGCAGATGGTTAAATAAATAAATAAATAAATAAATAAATAAATAAATAAATAAAAGCAACAGTCCCCTGAGCCACTCTTTGCTAGCCCAGAAGCAAACACTTTGAACTGCTTCTGTGTTGAGGTAACCTCCTTATCACTAATAACCTCCTAATGACTGTTTCTTGGTTTATCAGCCTTAGACATTATCTATGAACTTCCTGCTATGCTAAATGAGAATTTAGTTCACTTATACCTCTCTCTTCTTTGTCATCCAAAGTGGTTATGTCACCATCCACTGGCCACAAAACCTACATAAGCTCTATTTTTCATTCCATTAATCACAGCATTTCTTCCTTTTTTTTTTTTAAGATCCTATTTATTTGACAGAGAGAGAGATAACAAGTAGGCAGAAAGGCAGGCAGAAAGAGGAGGGTAAACAGGCTACCCACAGAGCAAAGTCCAATGCCAGCTGGATCCTAGGACCCTGAGACCATGACCTGAGCCAAAGGCAGAGGTTAACACACTGAGCCACCCTGGTGCCCCTAATCACAGCATTTCTTAACTCCCTAAATTTAAGGTGAGGATGTTAGTAGCTTACTCTTCCCACAACCTCTCAAGGGGAAAGGTTAGTTTTTGTTTGTTTTGTTTTTTAAATGTGAGAGATTCTTGAGTAAGGTTAAATGGAAAGGAATCAATGGAAGTGAACAATTGAAGATTAGATTGCTTACAGTTGTTGCCCTGGTCCCTGGAGAGACAAAAGCATGACTTCAGAGTCCAATATGGGATATCTCCTCCATAATGTCATAAGTCTAGGAAATTTCCAGAACGTGAGGAACTCCTTTGCACCCTAGATCCAATCAGCTATAAAATCCCATAGATTCCAACTCTTCCGTTACCATCTTTCTATTCATTTCTTTTTTGCCCATGTCATTGGCCTTTCAATATTTCTGACTTGGACAGCAGACTTTTAACTTATTTCTCTCTTTCTCTTCACTTGCCCCACTCACACAATGGGTCCCAGCCCGGCAGGGGTTATTGAAAAGGTGCAAGCTGGGAGTAATGAGATAAAGGCCAGGGCAAATGGACCATGTTCCCCAGGCACAAGCATCGTTTCTCAGGACTGCCCATTCCAACTGAGCTTCAGGGCCTTACCAGAAGAGGTAAAGGCTGGTTAGGCCCCCCAAAATGTGCCTGTTGCAAAGTCAAGTAACCATAGCATGGGCTCTGGTTGAGAAATTCTCTTCATACATCCTTCAGAGTATCACAAAAGAAGAAATTCAAATGCCAACCAACATTTAAATGTTCAGTATCACTAGTGTAGAGTGACAGCCATGAGAAAAGGTGGGTATTATTTTTTGAAGGGCTTCTTTTGTGCCCATGATTAAATTAAATTAGTAACTGGACAGCTCAGCTGGGAGGTGCTTTCCCCTGCTTCTCTGGTCTCAGTCCTTTGGGAACTGGATACGCCTGGCATAGGGCACTAACTGCGGAGAGCATGTGAGGCATGTACCTCTGTGTCACGGAAGCTCTGACACTGAGCGAGATTATTTTTAGAGGTGACCTTCTAGGTTCCAAGGAAAAGTAAACAGACAGATGCACATGATTTCCTCTGAGAGACTCTTAGTAAACAAATTGACATGTGTGCACTCACTGTTATCCCATGTTCTGAATTCAGGGCTCTTAAAGAACCAGCTCAGGGGAAAAGCTTTGTTGAAAGCCGTAACCAACCAGAATAAAGAAAGGGGAAACTGAGTGAAAGTTCAGTTTCTAGCTACTGGGTCAGAAAACCACAGGTGAAACACCTTATCTAATCCAAATTCTTGGAAAACATGTTTTACTTTGTTTTTTAAAGATTTTATTTATTCATTTGAGAGAGAGAGAGAGCTAGAGAGAGCACAAGCAGGGAGAGAGGCAGAGGGATAGAGAGAAGCAGACTCCCCACTGAGCTGGGAGCTGACATGGGGAAATCATGACCTGAGCTAAAGGCAGACACTTAACCATCTGAGCCACACGGGCACCCCAACAGGTTGTTTTAAATAACATTTCAACACTTTCTTATAAAAATATTGCTAAAATTTATTATTTTACTTCTTACCTTTTATTTTTTATTACTCTTTTTGTTTTACCTTTATGGTTCTTCCTGTCTGATGCTTATTATTTTTAAGTGAACATAGTAAGAAAATGTAGAAAGGAAAAAAAAAGTCTCCATAATCCTTCTGCTTATTAACTTTGTTATAAAAAAGAATGCTTTGTCATATATCCTTGAGATTTTTTAGCACATACTTATATCTGTATATCAACAAAAGAAAAATGTACTGTCTTATAACTTTCTTTTGTCATCCAGTACTGTATCTTTTTTTTTTTTTTTTTTTTTTTTTTTACTGGACAGAGAGAGAGCACAAGCACGGGGAATGACAGAAAGAGGGAGAGGGAGAAGCAGGCTCCCCTCAGAGCAGGGGGAGCCCAATGTGGGACTCGATCCCAGGACCCTGGGGTCATGACTTGTGCCAAAGGCAGTCACTTAACTAACTGAGCCACCCAGGTGCCCCAGTACTATATCTTGCCATCTTTACATGTTGGTATATATAGGTCTCTCTCATTCTACTGAGGGTTGTATAGATCATTTCCAGGGTTTTACTGTTACAAACAGCATGCATAAGGAAGCATCTTTGCACAGATACATTTGAGCACTTACATGAAACTTTCTGTTGGACAGGTTGTGGGAGAAATTTCTGGATCAAAATGTTTACATATTTTAAAATTTTGATGTAATTATTGTGCTCCATCTGTCCCATGAAACATGAAAATAAGCTCATTTCTCATGAAGACTTAGCACTTAACACAATGCTTGGCACATGTTTATTAACTGCTGGTTAGATTAAAGCATCAAATATCAGTTACTGTTATGGCTGTGAAAAAGTAATGCCTTTGACTCTACTGAAGCACATTGCCCTGCCTGCCTACTCTTAATTGTCCTCGGCAATGGAGGCAATGATAAAATGCTAGATTCATTGTAGCAGTTCTCATCATAATAAATATAATAAACAAGTGCATTCCAGAATACATAGCACTTCTGATTGTCTCCTTAGTGAAAAGCTATTTTTGTCACCTGAAATCATAGAATTTTATCATAAACAGGAGTCTAGATATCAAATAGTCTTTTAAAATATATATATATATATATGGTGCACTTGGGTGGCTCAGTGGGTTAAAGCCATTGCCTTTGGCTCAGGTCATGATCCCAGGGTCCTGGGGTCGAGCCCCGTGTCGGCTCTCTGCTCAGCAGGGAGCCTGCTTCCTCCCCTCTCTCTGCCTGCCTCCTGCCTACTTGCGATCTCTGTCTGTCAAATAAATAAATAAAATCTTAAAATATATATATATGTATGTATACATAAAATATATATATATGTATGTATACATATGTATGTATACATATGAAGAAGCGAAGTTGAAAAGTTTTCAAACTAATAGATTCTACTTAAAACACCTCTTATTCCCCACCATACTTTCTTGACTTAAATACACAGATTCAGCATAATTTTATTTCATTTGATTATGTCATATAAACAAGGCAGATTATCGACTGAGATATGTTTCTTCAGGTCTTCTTAGTTCTGTCACTTTACCTGCCTAGATCTTTCTGTCTTACCCTTCTAATTTCCTACTTCAGGTCAGTCAAGGATTGGAAATAAGATAGGCTTAATAGAACATATGTCGGGGCACCTGGGTGGCTCAGTGGGTTAAAGCCTCTGCCTTCGGCTCAGGTCATGATCCCGGTGTCCTGGGATCAAGCCCGCATCAGGCTCTGCTCAGCTAGGAGCCTGCTTTCTCCTCTCTCTCTGCCTGCCTCTCTGCCTACTTGTGATGTCTGTCAAATAAATAAATAAAATCTTTAAAAAAAAAAATAGAACGTATATCAATGGGTGGTATCTGAGTCTAAGTCTAAGCTTTTCTTGTGAGTGAAACATCGAGTCTTGGTACAACATTTTGTCAGCTATTTTAACTATTCGGGACAGCTTGTGTGTGTGCATGTACATTCACATGCACTTCCTAAATTTTAGCAGCTTAGAAACATGTTGCCATGTTCTGGAGAGATGAGATGATACTGTATATAAATATTTATATGGCATATAATACCTGGAATACCTGGAACTTAGAACCCTTCAGATTTAAAAATTTGCCCAATTCTAAGGAAACAAATGGCCAAAGGGTTTGTCTTCAAATGCTCTTAGCATTTGATGCAGGTCTATTTAAAGGACAGTGAAATATTCTTTTTTTTTTTTTTTCATCCTTTTGATGATGCCAACTTTGGTTTCATCATCAGTAATTTCAGGAATAGTATCTATGGCAGGCAGAATAATGGTTGGTCCTCATACGTGGCAACCAGGTCCTAATTCCTGAAATCAGTGGACAGGTTACCTTAGCAAAGAGATTTTGCAGATATGATTTAAATTAAGGATCTTGAGGAAGGGAGATTATCCTGGATCATCCAGGTGAGCCCAGAGAAATTACAGGGGTCCTTAAAGAGTCAGAGTCAAAAGAAAATATGTCAACAACAGCAGAGGTCAGGGTGATACTATTGCTGGAGGAAAAGACCATGAGCCAAGGAATGCAGGTGGCCTTTAGAAGTTGGACAAGGCAGGGAAATGGATTCTCCCTGAGAGCTTCCAGAAAGGAATGCAGCGCACTGCCAACACCTTGATCTTAGTTCAGTAAGAACTTTTTAGATTTCTGACCTCCAGAACTGTAAGATAACAAATTTGTGGGT
This sequence comes from Mustela nivalis, assembly GCF_964662115.1. NCBI lineage: Eukaryota > Metazoa > Chordata > Mammalia > Carnivora > Mustelidae > Mustela > Mustela nivalis. The sequence continues at coordinate 60,037,557 of NC_139027.1, forward strand.
TTTTTAAAGTCCCTGAGTTTATGGCAATTTGTTGTAACAGCAATAGGAAATTAACACGGTGTCTTACCGTAAGGCGGTACAAGTTTGAGTTTTATTGAAAGACACTATTCTAGGGGGTAGGAGAAGAATAAATGAAACAAGATGGGACTGGGAGGGAGACAAACCATAAGTGACTCTTAATCTCACAAAACAAACTGAGGGTTGCTGAGGGGAGGGGGGTTAGGAGAAGGGGGGTGGGGTTATGGACATTGGGGAGAGTATGTGCTTTGGTGAGTGCTGTGAAGTGTGTAAACCTGGCGATTCACAGACCTGTACCCCTGGGGATAAAAATATATTATATTTTAATAAAAAATTAAAAATTAAAAAAAAAAGACAGAAACTATTCTTTTGCATTTTAATAAAATACTTAGGGAATGTGAAAAATTTTAAAGAAAAAGTTGAAAAAAATAACCACATAATAATAGTTAACATCTACTGACCACTTACTATATCCCCAACATTGTGATTCTCAAAATTTCATTTAAGGTTTACGACAATCCTATGATGTTATAATGGCACTAATCTGTTTATTTGACAGATAAGAAAGTAAATATAAAAGAGATGAAGAATTTAATTAACTTCAAAAACAACGAGATTAGCTGAACTCTCCAGTAGGAAAGTGTACAATTCAATCCTCTCAAATCAAGCAGAAAAAGTTGAAAGTAGTTACCATAAAAATCAGGCAAAGGTAAAACTTGCAGGGGATAGATGGTGCTCTAAGTTGTAAAAATAAATCGCATCTGAAATGCTTTGAGTTCCTACCACATGGCAGGCAGTTCCCGGCTATTACAAGCTATTACAAGTTCCTAGCGATTACAAGCTGGGACTGGCAGACCTGGTAGAACCCTGAGAAGGTGCACTCCTTCCTCTCCCACCTAACCTTCCCCTTTCTGAAATCTTTGACCAAAATCCCCAAACCATAACCCCAATCTCACATTTTTGACTGAACCCTGAACATATCAGATTAATAGTGCCAAAATAAATATACTGTCTTCTTCCTTGGATAATGTCACTGGATAATGATTGTGGCCCCACTAATACACACATGCTGATGAAATTAGCATTATTTTAATGCCGCCTTCTATTTACAAGATGTAATAATAAACTTATAACTCACTGTGTTGCCTGTGTACATATTCTCTGTATTTAAGATACTTGGAATATTTTAGAGAGTCTCACAGATTGGGGAAAAACTCTGAAAATAGACTGATTTTTAATTGAAATATATATATTTTAAAGAGTTTATTTATTTGAGAGAGAGAGAACACACATACAGGCACACAGAAGCAGGGTGGGGGGCGGTGAGCAGAGGGAGAGGGAGAAGCAGACTCCCCATGGAGCAGGGAGTCTATTACATGGTCGGGCTTGATCCCAGGACCCCAGGATCATGACCTGAGCCTGAAGGCAAACACCTAACGGACTGAGCCACCCAGGCATCCTTTTTGAAATATTTAGGATTTGACCAATTAAAGATGTAGTGAATATTTCATTGATTAAGTGAATTTGACTTAATGTATAGGTTTGATTTTTATGTTGCACAGATGCCTAAGAGAATCTGATCTAGTAGATTTACACTAACATTATAACATTTGTTGAGCACTTAGTACCCTCCCAACACTGTCTTAAGTGCTTTGCATGCACTAACTCAGGTAAGGCTCACAGCAACTCTGGGAGTTGTGTACTATTGCTACCCCCACTTTCAGGTGATAAAGCAGAGGCACAAACAGTTACATGACTTAACCAAGGTCACACAGCCAGTTAGTAGCAGAGCAGTCTGGCTGGCAGCTGGCTCTTCTAACCGGTGTCCTTTCAGTGTTCATGGAGTATTCATAGGAATACTCTGTCAGTGCTCTGGACTAGGCAGAAAATGGGCCATGTTGATTTAGAGTGTAAATCTGCCTTGTTAGGGGCATGAAATACCTGAGACAAACAGATATAGCAGTGTGGGATTTTGACATATTTTAAGGGAATTTAATAAACTAAGTTTATAAACTGCAAATGTGTAAGACAGTTTGATTTATTGGATTTGGATGCTTTTGTTACTTTAATATGTAATGCTTAAGAAAATTCTATCACATTTATAATAGTATTTATTTGGAAAGTTTACTATGTCAAATTAGTTCACTGAGTATTAAGCAAAGAACAAGTTAAAGTTTTCATTTTTAACATAAAACTGATAGATTTATAAATGAATTTGAGATTTGTGTTTACATACTTAATACCAGCTAGGCTTAAAATTTATAACATGAATAAATTTAAATATAAAGTAAAAAACAAGAAGCTTTTTGGGTTCTTTCCCATGCACAAGAAGTCCCTCTGACATTTAAATCTTCAGTGACAGTTCGTAAAGTTATAGACCTATTTTATAGAGGGGAAAACTGAAATAAAGAGGAGTAACTTCCCAAGTGGGAAGCAGTGGATCCTGCATTCTGGCCCAGCCAACACCAGACCACCAAAGCACATTCAGACATTTTCCTGTATTGCCTCAATGTTTAGAGAGTCTATTTTTATAGAAAACAAATTCCAAATACATAACCTGGAGAAATATATACCCATGTAACAACGCTGGTTTTGTCTGGACTATAATTCTAAAGGGCTCTTATTTTAATTTCTGTATTACTTAAGATTTGAGTAAAAGGAGTTCTCTTCCCTCTCACCCCATTTTTCAACTAATCTTTTTGCTGCCAATTTAAAATTAATAGAATTCTGTGCCTCTTTATATTTTAATTTCTTTTGTGTTGTCAGTCAGCATTTTGTGATCATTTATTAATGTCTATCTCCTGAGCTTTTTTTTAAAGATTTCTGCTTATGTTTCTTTGTTTCAAATACCCCCTCAATGGACATCATTCCTGAGTCAAATCTTTCCTTATACACTCATCCCCATAAACTTGTAGAATTAGTTACTCCTTCGATTAGGCTACTTTTGTACTTAGTATATGCTTTTATTAAACATGTAACATTGAATTAGTTGTTTTTTTATTAATAGGCCCATCTTCCCTATTAGTGTCTGTGATATATATTTCTTTTCCCTGGATCTAGCACAGAATTTGGTCGGTTAAACCAAACTTTATTTATTTATTTATTTATTTATTTATAGGTGCAAAAAAGGTGGTTTTATTAAAGCATGAAGACAAGATCCATGGGCAGAAAGAGCTGCTAAACCAAACATATTTTGCAGTTACAGAAACTGAAGAATGCTTCAGATAAGTAAGCTGAGGTATTTTTTGTTTTGGTTTGGTTTATATTTTTTTCTTATTCTAGGAAGATTCTTTTACTTTATTAGTCTCTGAATGGTACATATTATATTTTCAAAGGGGTTATTTTAGAGTCTGTTCAGAGCCAGTGATCAAAGACAATGTGGTTGTGGTTTATGAGGTATGGGAAGAGATGCTGTGTTAGTGGGTTTCCAATGGCTACTGAGTGGAACATCCTTAAAGAATTGATAAAGCCACTCACTGTCCTTTTAGCAGTTGTCAGCACCATAACAGGTATGGAGAAAGGGAAAACCGACAGAAAGCTGCTACCAACCTGGGTGTGGCTCAGTCCAGAATTGTGCATTGTTTTGAGTGCTTGTCTTTAGGAATATCAAATGTCGGGGTGCTTTAATCTTGCTCTTACAATTTTTCAGTTAAAGTATGCTTTGCAAAGACAGTTATATACCACCACCTCCCACCCTTTAAAGGCTCATTAGTCTCCTTTGGTCCTTTAACTCTGGTCCAGCATTGGGGTAGATGACACAATCAAGACTTAAGTTAAACGCGGAGGAATTCAGTTAAGAAGCTGTTCCAAAGCCAGAAAAATTGAATTCTCTGAAAATACCCATCATTTGCAAGGAGAGTGGAGCCATGTCACATTTTAACAACTTGGGAGGGAGGGAAAATCTTGTTTTTGCTTTCCTTGAGGTGCTCCCTGTCCAGCTGCTTTCAAGCTAACCTAGCCACCACATCTGGTATATATGTCTAAGTGTCCAGTTATCTACTTAAAAGAAGAAAAGTTAACCCCTTAACTCGAACAATATTTTTAGGTAATTGGGGGCCAGGAATACTTCAGTTACTTATCATGACCCCAGTACATTTGCATTTTATCCCATACTGTTTCAGCGGTGGGAATCTTGGGCGTAGAAGGGTGTTTTGTATCCCCTCGCTTGCCGCAGTTAGGAGGCCGGTTTGGGAGCGGAGACCGTGACACCAGGGCTGGCCCCCGCCACCTTCTCCAGTCCCAAGTCTGCAGCCCCATCGGGAAAGTGAGAATGAAAACAGAAGCTACTCCGATTGCCTCGTCTCTGGCTGAGACCCGCATTGGTCACTTGGGCTCTGTGAGAGGATGGGCAGCTCCGCGAGCGCCTTCTCCTCTGGGGAGAGGGGTGGGTGTGTGTGTGTGGAGGGGGAGGTTCTCCTTTCTTCCCGCGCGGACCGGTGCAGCTTGACCAACCATTTTGCGGAGGGATGACGACCCCCACCTTCCCCGCCTCGCTGATTCCCCACCCAGTGACTACGCCCTCCAGCGACGTTCCGCCCGCCCTCTGCTTCCGCCCTTGAGGCCACGCCTCCTTGGGGCCCAAGCCAGCCGGGGGCGGGCGGAGCTTCGATGGGGGCACTTCCTTTTCTTCCTCCTCCCCTGTTCCCTCTCCACCTCGGTGCTGCGGGGAGTTGCGGGGTCCGAAGGCCTGGCAGAGACTGGGACCGGAGAACCCAGGGTATCTTCTCATTAGGACCGCGTCTGGGCCTGATCATCCGGAGACGGAGGGTTGAGTCGCTTTCTCCCGGGCGCATCTCGGCATTGAGAACCTGGGGGGTGGGAGGGAAGGATCTTGAAAACTCGTTTGGGCACTTCTTCCTCCTGATGCACCAACCCCACCCAAGTGGAAGTTTACAAGAGGGGGAATAGGGAAATAGATTGTTGAAAGGAGTGTGCCCCTGGATTGCGAAGTGCCTAGCCGAAGGACAATCAGGGAGCAAGGACGTAACAGTACTAAAGTTTTTTTGAAGTGAGTTCAGTTAAAAACTACAAATGGCTGGAATCACCATCAAAGTATTGCTAATTTCAAACTGCCTTTTAATTAATTCCAGCTAACAGGATGCCTGTTAATTACAGTTCACACCAGTCCAAATACTTGCAGACCAAGTTCAGATAGGATTATTTAGAGAAATGCAGGTAGGAAACAGGAAAATGGGGTATTGATGTTTTCAGAGTTCCTTTCAGGTATCTTAAAGATGGGAGGTGGGGGGGGGGGGGGACTTCCAACAAATATATATCCCAGGCAAATACAAGAACAGCATAAAGCCACTGTCATCTGTGTTTCTCCGTGTCTGACAGCAGTTTGTATTCACAAGTTGCTCACTGAAGTAAGCCCCTGTGATCAAAATGCAGCTAGGTGATTGAGCACATACAGTTGTTTGACTATGTTCTCAGATGCTGAATAACATTGCCTAACACACTTGTAGGGAGTTTAAAGGAAAAAAAAACACCTGGTTCAAGTGCTTAGAATTGTACTTGAACAATTATAAAAGCTATCGTTTAGCTTCTGTGAATTTTTGCCTAAAGAAATATGTAGTTGTGAGACTTACTTTATAACTACCTATTCATTATGAAACTTTGTCCTTTTAGAAATTATTCGGCAGTGATTGGTGGTAGAGTGAAAGGTGCACGCAACCATATATGCCTGTCAGTGCTATCAAGGAAACCGTGAAAATTCTGAGGGTTGTGGGCAAATGAGATACAAGATCATGCTGTTTCTCCAGTGTTGCTTCTGCCTCTGACATAAGGAATAAATGAATATGGGAGTCCCAGACAGTTCAGGAGCTGCAGGCTTCATGCAGACATGGCCAAGTCTAAGAACTGTACCATAGACAACCAGTCACAAAAATGGCACAGAAACAGCATTTTAAAAAACCCTGGTCACAAAGATCAGAATCTCTTAAGAGGATAGACACTGAGTTCCTGAGGAGCATGTGCTTTGCCAGGAAGCATAACAAGAGCCTGAAGAAGGTGCAGGACAACTCCACCAAAGCCGTGAGAGCATGTGCTGAGGCTGTGAAGGCCCTAGTGAAGCCCAAAGAGATCAGACCCAGCATACTAAATGGCTGTAGGTATAAGCTCAGTCAACTTGCCTACATTGCTCACCCCAAGCTTAGGAAACGTGTGGGTGCTATATTGCCAAGGGTCTCAAACTTTGGCCTCAACCAGCCAAAGGCCAAGACTCTAACCAAGGCCCAGGCTATGCCTGTGGCTCAGGTTCCCAAGGGTGCTCCCGATCCCCCATAAAGGCTCTAGTGTAGACGCTTGTGTCTGCCAATGTGAGGATACGAGTTCTGGTGTTACACCCACCCCCTCCCTGGGCTTCTGCTTGCGTAGGGCTAGTGTCCTGTGCTATTTGTACAAAGAAACATGAGACAGGATCTGTAAAAAGGAAAAATAATAAAAGAAATGAATATGGTGAATAGTCAGAAGTGAGGAAGAAATGATGAGTTCATAGATCTCTATTTGAAAGACCCCAGGTAGAACTTTCAGAAATATGAAGTTCATTTTTTATCTCACTGACTCCCTGGTGGTCTAGTGGCTAGGATTCGGCGCTTTTGTTTTTTATTTCATCTAGTAATAAAAGGTGAATTGAAAATAGGCTATATTCTGGACACTAACTGTTCATTATTTCACTGTACCTTTACCGTTCCGTGAGATCATCATCCTCATTTTACAGGGAAACAAATCAAGGCTTTGAGAAGTTAAGGTAGCTTACCCAAGGTCACATGGCTAGGAAGTGACCAGTTTGGGATTGAACTCAGGTCACCCATTTCTCTAAATCAGAAACCATGCAGAGGGACTCCTGGGTGGCTCAGTCAGTTGAGTGTCTGCCTAATGCTCAGCTCAACATCCCAGGGTCCTGGGATGGAGCCCCATGTCAGTCTCCCTGCTTAGCCCAGTTGGCTTCTCCCTCTCCCTTTGACCCTCCCTCCTGCTTGTGCTCTTACTCTCTCTCTCAAATAAGTAAATAAATAATGAGGGTGTATCATTTATATAAGTGCATCACAATGTATGGTTTAAATGGATACATTTTATGTAAATTGTACCCCAGTAATGTTAATTTTTTAAAAAATCATGCACGGGGCACCTGGGTAACTCAGTCAGTTAAGCATCTGCTTTTCCCTTAGGTCATGACCTCCGGGTCCTGGGATGGAGCCCCACGTTGGGCTCCCTGCTCAGTGGGAGTCTGCTTCTCCTTCTCCTTCTGCTTCTCCCCACTTCATGCCCCCCCGCCCCATGCTCACCCTCAAATAATAAATAAAATCTTTAAAAAATAATCATGCAGGATGAATGTGATGTTTATATGAGAAAGAAACATTTTGGGGGCACTTGGCTATCTCAGTTGGTTAGGCATCTGATGATTTCAGCTCAGGTCATGATTGAGGGTCATTGGATCAGGACCTGCATTGGGCTCCGTGCTCAGCAGAGTCTGCTTGTCCCTCTCCCTCTGTTCCCTCCCCTGCACTTGCTCGCTTGCTCTCTCTCAAATAAATAAATAAAATCTTTTTTAAAAAACCAACATTATGATGTTTCAGAGATGGAGGTGAGATATACATAACTAACATGCACACTGAAAGATGGGTGACACCACAGTTAAGGATTGTTCATTTAGTTGATCTTCCCAACTTAAGATACAGATGTACAGGAATAACCAGGATACTACCGTGGCTAAGGGGCATGCAAGTCTGTTGGGAAAATCAATCAATCAAACTTTCCAACAAAATCGGGAAAGACATCTGAAGTTTGTGATATTAAATCTGTATAACAAAAGTATGTTCCTTGTAAAGGACATTAAAAAGATACATTTGGGTCAGCTGGGCAGCGCAGTCAGTTAAGCGTCCAACTCTTGGTTTTGGCTCAGTCGTTTTCTTTCTTAGTTTTTTGTTTTGTTTTGTTTTGTTTTAAGATTTTATTTATTTGACAGAGAAAGAATTAGGGAGAGAACACAAGCATGGGGAGTGGGAGAGGGGGAAGCAGGCTCCCTGCTGATGCAGGGCTCCATTCCAAGACCCTGGGATCATGACCTGAGCTGAAGGCAGTCATTTAACAACTGAGCCACCCAGGTGCCCCCGTTTCTTTTCTTTAAAAATGGGAATAGTACCTATTTGGGTGGCTGTAGGAAGGACTGGCTGATATCACATATGGAAAAAGCTTTTTGGAAACTAGTCTATTCAAATGATAGTGTCAGAAGACAGAATATTCCTGAAGAGATATATAACTAACCATACTTTTGTTTCAATAAGATACAAAGTGATTTAAATATTTTTAAAAGACTTTATTTATTTGAGAGAGAGAAAGAGAGAATGAGTGGGGGAGGGGCAAAGGAAGAGGGAGAAACAGACTCGAGGACCCAGAATTGAAGTCAGATGCTTAACCAACTGAGCCACCCAGGTGCCCCCAAAGTGATTTGAATATTGTATTAGAAATAATGTTTAGGGGTGTTTGGGTGGCTCAGTTAATTAGGCATCCAACTCAATTTGGATTCAGGTTGTGATTTCAGGTCCTGGGATAAAGCCCCAGCTCTGGTTGGAGGGGAGACTGCTTGAGATTCTCTCTCTTTCCCTCTCCCTCTCTATTCCTTTCCCCCACTAAAATAAATAAATAAATCTTTTTTAAAAGGGTGAGTTACTTTGGCTGGTGTTGTGCATTAAAGTCACATTTTCTGTGTATAATAATGTACTATACTAAGCGTTGTGATTATAAGCTGTATAGCAGAATTTACACATTTTTATTTTCAGTTAAAACTTATTTGGCTCTCTAAAAAAGATAAAATTTTTTAAAAAGCTTATTTAAACAGTTGTTGAAACAAGCAAGGCACGCAATTGCTTTTGTGTTTAAAGGCTATTTTTGGCTGTTTAAAGAGAATATATTGATTCCTTTTTCATTGTATGACTCTCCATTTTGAAGTTTCACCAATTTCAGAAACATTTTGAATTTAAAGCTTTAATTACAATTTACGAATCAAATATTTTGTGAATTGGGTATTCTGAACAATTATGGTTACTTATGCACATGTAGAAACTGGGCACAAAATAGCTCAGTTCTTTCCAAAAGTAATAAAACTGGCTTTCTGGGGTACCTGGGGGGCTCAGTGGGCCAAAGCCTCTGCCTTCGACTCAGGTCATGATCCCAGGGTCCTGGGACTGAGCTCCGTATGGGGCTCTCTGCTGAGCAGGGAGCCTGCTTCCTCCTCTCTCTGCCTGCCTCTCTGCCTACTTGTGATCTCTGTCTGTCAAATAAATAAAATCTTTTTAAAAAAATATTTAAAACTGGCTTTCTTAGGATGCTTAAACTGATGGTGGCTGTCCCCACCCAATAGAGGTATATGTATTGCTCAGTTTAACAGCAGCAGTAATGACAAACTCCACAAGGCCTCAGGGTAGGGGATAATGACCAATGAGATGTCATGGTTAGGAATTCTGCACAACTTTAACTTTTCCAAGAGAATATTCTCTTCAGTGGCTATTGTGAAGATAGTGACATATCTTGAGTGAAAAAGAAAACGATAGTGAGAGAAAGCGTAAGTCTTAGGGCAATTTGATTTGGATGCATATTTACCACCCTTTGTGAAATGCAGAGGAAACTGACCCAGTGCTGCCATCAGGAGAGTACTTAGCAAATTTGAGCATAACAGGAGAAAATGACCATTCTTGTTAATTAGATATAACCAGGATTGATGGTTGGGAAACAACATAGAGCCTGAGATGAGACCTCTTTGTGGAGCACTTAGCCTTCCTGATGGTTGATACTCTCTTTACTATTTTACTTCTCTAACATTTGTTTAATATTAGTGCAATTTAATTGGCAATGAAAGCTGCTGCATCTTCTCAGACATGCATAAGCCTATAATTGATAAACTACTAAAAATGTTTCTACTCCAACTAATTCCTAGTATGGTTTCTTAATTTATTCATAGAACTTATAATGATTCATTCCAGAAATGTACCATTTTCTAGAACCATTCTGAACAAGAGGCAGCAACTTTAATAAAGGGATGTGTTATCCATTATAAACGACCATTTCCCCCGTCCAGCAACGTATCACCTTGAATTCCTATGTCTGTATGATAAAAATTGAAATACAATTTCAAAACTATAGTTCTAGGGCACCTGGGTGGCTCAGTTGTTAAGTGTCTGCTTTTGGCTCAGGTCATGATCCCAGGGTCCTGGGATAGAGTTCCCCATTGGGTTCCCTGCTCAGCGGGAAGCCTGCTTCTCCCTCTCCCACTCCCCCTTCTTGGGTTCCCTCTCTCGCTGTCTCTCTCTCTCTCTGTGTCAAATAAATAAAATAAAATAAAATAAAACTATACATCGAATTCTTTTTTTTTTTAAGATTTTTTTTTTTTTTTAATTTATTAGAGAGGGAGAGAGAGCGCACAGGAGAGGGAGAGGGAGAAGCAGATTCTTGCTGAACATGAGACTCCATCCCAGGAGCTTGGGATCATGACCTAGTTGAAGGCAGATGCTTAATCAACTGAGCCACCCAGGCGCCCCTATACTTCGAATTCTTAAGATACTTTTTGGCAAGGTATTTTAAGAATCTTTAAAAGCTCATGACCTTTGATTCAATAACTACCCTCCTAAAAATCTACCCAAAGAAGATAAAAATTAAAGCAAAGATTAGATATAAAACACATTCACAGAATTTATAAGGTCAAAGATTGGAAAATCTAACCTAAACATAATAAGATCTTTAAATAAATTGACGTATCAATTTATGCTTATCTTAAAATATAGTCATTTAAAATTTACAGAAATTTTAAAATGTGTTTCAAGTACATGTGATCTTAGAGTATCATTCAAGTTTGTAAAAATACATGTATATGCATAGAAAAAGGACAAGAAACAACTAGGTAAGAATGTTATCTGTAGTTATTGCTGATTTAGTACGATTATGGGCCATTTAAATTTTCTTTATCTTTTAATTTTTTCATATTCTTTATAATGAACATGCTTTTTATAGCCAAGAAAATGAATGCTACTTTTTAAAAAATATTTTATTTGTTTATTAGAGAAAGAGAGAGAGAGCGAGTGACCATGCACAGAGGGAAGGGGCAGAGGCAGAGGGAGAGGCAGGCTCCCCGCTGAACAGGGAGCCAGATGTGGGATTTGATCAAGGATCCTGGGATCATGACCTGAGCCAAATGCTTAGCGGACTGAGCGAACCAAATGCCCCATAAATACTACTTTTTAAAAAGAAAATGATTACAGGGCTTAACAAACACTTTTTGATTCATAACTAATAAAATGAGATATTAGTACTTAGGCATGGTAAATAGCCCAAACAATGACTAGTTTAGAAACAAGCAGTCTCACTCTGCCTTCTCCTTTCTTTCATTCTTATCCTCTTCTAGTTGTTAAAAATGTTTCCTGTAGTGGGGTGCCTGGGTGGCTCCATCAGTTTAGCATTTGACTCTTTATTTCGGCTCAGGTCAAGATCTCAGAGTCATAAGATCAGTCCCTGTCTGGCTTGCACTGGGCCTGCTTGGGATTCTCTCCCTCTCCCCCTCTGCATTCCCAAGGCAAGCGTGCAGACAGACAGACACACACACACACACACACACACACACACACACTCTCTCTCTCTCTCAAAAAAAAAAAAAATAAAAATAAAAATTTGTTTCTTATGGTTGAAAGCCTGTTATTACCAAAGTAGAATAGTACAACATGAATTAAGTCCAAAAGCTTATACCTACATAAGCCTAAAGTGCTAACATAAAAAAAGATTAATAACACAAGCCCCCAAACAAAGGTTATGTATCATGACATGTTTCCTTCTTTCTAATACCCTGAGAGTCCTAGGCCCTGTGCTAAATAGTGCAGAATTGCCATAACTGAGGGGTTTTTTTTCACCTAAAATATTGATATACACTTAAATTTAAACATGTCCTAGGAAAATGTCTGGAAGGCTACCCCTTGATATCAAGGGGTGATAAGTCTCTGGGTTGGTAGAAATATTAATGTTTTTAGGACATTTTTGTCCGTATTTTCAGACTGCCCTGTAATGTGCAAACATAGCCTTATGTTAAAAAAAAAAAATGCTATCCAGTGCTGTCAGAATTAGTCTCTTTGAGACCTTGCTAACTCACAATTACGAAGACAAATTGCCAATTACAATATGGAGTTTTGACAGACTAAATAATAAACGGTTTTATATCTGGTATCTGCCCAGTACTTGGGAAAAATATAATTCCTTTGAACTCATCTATGAAGCAATTTAGGAAACCCTCTTGGAAAACTCAGTTGTACAACAACTATTTAAAGAGATTAAATTTATATCTTCCATTGGCAGTTATTTCACTGGAGTCATACGTTGAATGATTTAAAACAAGACAGGTACTCCAATAGAAAATTAAACAAACACAAAATCCCACGAGGAAACCAACAAGTTTCCTAAAAGAACAGGATCAAGTTAATAACTGGTGTTTAAATAAAAACCCCTGGGACATTTTTGTACTTCAGAGCTTTTAGAGATGGAGCATTATTAGTGGGTTGGTAACAAGGTCCATTTTACAAAGTATATTAGCACAGAGTTTGACATAAAGTAGATATTCAGTATCTTCTTATAAAAATTTGTTTTGATTCAAACCTATGCAATAGAAAATGATTCCTAAGTTTAGTTTACAAATTTAAGTTTGTTACAAATTAAGTTTATATGTTCACTTAAAACATATAGTTTTAAGTTTTCTCCCTAAATTTGAACATCTAGATGAAAAAGTTTCAATCAATTTGAGTATACACCTAACAAAATGAAACAAAGCCATTAAGAATGAGGCAATATTATGCACTGAAAAACACTTTGAACACTGGAATCTACTCCCGACGTTGAGCTAACTAGCTTGTAATCTTGGGGTTCATTTTCTACTACTTTAAAGTAAGGTGATTAAACAGGATCATCTGCAAAGATTTCTTCATAGTTAACACTCTATAATTTGAAAACAAACATAGGAAGGTACTAAAAGAAGGAGAGAAGGTAGATTCTAAAAGGTGGAGAGAAAGTAGCCACTAGCACAAATTAAAGAACAAAATTAAAGCACAAATTAAACCCCAGGGGCACCTGGCTGGCTCAGTGGGTAGAGCATGTGACTCTGGATTTAGAGGTCCTCAGTCTGTGATCCTCCTTGGGTGTAGAGATTACTTAACAACAACAACAACAAAAAGCCCCAACAAAAGCCTCAGCCAAAGTACCTGAAAAAGGGCAGTCTAGCAAGATAGACTTGTAAGCAACAAGAGCCCTACTCTAGCCAAACAGGACACAAACAAACAAATAAACAATACTATGGCCCCAACCCCACCCATGTCAGTGGAGGCCTAGTGGAGAGCTCAGACTTCTACTTTTGCCAGGCAGTAATAAAATAGCTTAACCCTTCCCCTCACCACCACCACCAGCATAATATCAGAGGAAGCCTAGTGGAGAGTCAGGACTTTCACAACCACTGGCAGTAATGAAGCCACAGGTCACTCACTCCCACTCCTGAGTTGTCACTGGAGTCCACATGAGGAATGCTAAGGCCTATTACCCCTCCCTACCAAGGATGTAGCAGTGGAGGCCTAGTAAAGAGCTATAACTCACATCTCCTTCCTTAGGTAAGGAAAAGCACCTCCCACCTCAGGCGCTAATACAGGCTGAGTAGAGGCTGAAAGTCCAATACCCAAATGAAATTTTACACCCCAACTCATAATAATGCAGTGATCACTCCCCCATCTCTCATCCTTCTCCTGTTGGAGCCCTGTCAGAGGAAGCCAGCTAAAACATAAGGTTTAAATAAGATCCATATGGTTTCCTTTGAAACACAAAGAAGTTTTTAATCTGATGAAGTCAAATTTATCTCTCTTTTTTTCTTTTATTGCTCATGCTTTTGGTGTCATATCTAATAATCCTTTGCCAAATCCCAAATCATGTTTTCCCCTTATGTTTTCTTGTAAGAGTTTCATAGTTTTAATTTATACATGGAGGTCTTTGATCCATTTTGAGCTAATTTTTGTATATGGTATAGGATAAGATTCCATCTTCATACTTTTGCCTGTGGCTATCTAGTTGTCTCATCATTTGTCAGAAAGAACATTCTTCCCCATTGAATAGTCTTGGCACCCTTGTCAAAAATCAGTTGACCATAGATATATGATTTACTTCTGGACTATCAATTCTATTCTCTTTTTTTTTTTTTTAAAGAATTTATTTATTTGACAGAGAGAGATCACAAGTAGGCAGAGAGGCAAGCAGAGAGAGAGAGGAGGAAGCAGGCTCCCCGCTGAGCAGAGAGCCCGATGCGGGACTCGATCCCAGGACTCTGGGATCATGACCTGAGCCGAAGGCAGTGGCTTAACCCACTGAGCCACCCAGGCGCCCCCAATTCTATTCTCTTGATCTATATGTCTCTCCTTGTGCCAGTACCACATTGTCTTGATTACTGCTGCTTTGTAGTAAGTTTTGAAATCAGGAAGTATGAGTCTTCCAACTTTCCTCTACTTTTTCAAGATTAATCAGGTTATTCTGGGTCCTTTGCAATTCCATATGAATAGTATTTTATTCATTTATTTTTAAAAGAATTTATTTATTTATTTATTTATTTATTTGACAGACAGAGAGAGCACAAGCAGGGGGAGTGGCAGGCAGAGGGAGAGGGAGAAGCAGACCCCTCACTGAGCAGAGAGCATGACATAGGGTTCCATCCCAGGACCATGGGATCATGACCTGAGCCAAAGGCAGACGCTTAACCAACTGAGCCACCTAGCCACCCCTATTTTTCCTCTTGTTAACATTAGATATTGATTAATTGATTAACATTGATTAATTTGTGAATACTGAATAACCCTTCCATCCCAGGAATAAATCCCACCTAATGATGGAAAAGATTTTTTTTTTAATGCATGGTTGACCTTAGTTCTGATTTTTGTTGAAAATTTTTGTATCTGTGTTAATCAGAGATATTGGCCTCTTTTTTTGTAATGTCTTTATCTGATTTGGGCATTAGGGTAATGCTGACCTTATAGAATATATTTGGAAGCTTTGCTTTGTTTTTTATTTTTTGGAAGTTTGAGAAGAATAGGTATTAACTTTTCTTTAAATGCTTTGTAGAATTCACCTGTGGAGCCATTGGTTTTTTGTTTTTGTTTTTAAAGATTTTATTTATTTATTTGACAGAGAGAGAGCATAAGAGGAGAGAAGATCAGAGGGAGAAGCAGATTCCCTGCAGAGCTGGGAGCCCAGTGTGGGACTTGATCCCGGGACTCTGGGATCATGACCTGTGCTGAAGGCAGTTGCTTAACCAACTCAGCCACCCAGGCAACCAAGCTACTGGTTTTAGACTTCCGTTTGATTGATGGGGTTTTTTGATTATTGATTCAATTTCATCACTGGTAATCAGTCTGTTCAGATTTTCTATTTCTTCCTGATTTGGTTTTGGGAAATTGTATGTTTCTAAGAATTCAACCAGTTTCTTCTAGGTTGTCCAGTTTGTTGGCATTAATTTTGGCATTGGCATTATAATTTTTCATAATATTCTCTTATAATACATTTAATTTCTGTGGTGTCAGTTGTTATTTCTCCTCCTCTCTCCCCCAACTTTCTTTAACCTCATTTTCTACCAGGCATCCCTATATACTATGTTTCATACAAGCTTTTGTGCTATTTTTTTTACACACCAAGCACATTCATCTTTTAGAGCATTTGTATTTTCTGTTTGCTCTGTCCAGAACACCCTTCCTCCAGATACTTTTAAAGTTTCCTCTTGCTTTCAGGTCTCTGGTAGAAGGTGATGGTTCTGATAGAATGTGATGACTGCCTATCAACATAATCACTCTCTAACTCCTGTCTCTTTCTACATAGCACTTACCAACACCATTACATACCTGTTTGCTTATCATCTGTCTTGTTTTCTAGATCATAAGCTCCATGACAGCAAGGATTTTGTTCACTACTAAATCCCAAGAGCCTAGGTCAGTATTTGGACTTTATTTATTTATTTATTTGACAGAGAGAGAGAGAGAGCATAAGCAGAGTGAGCAGGAGGCAGAGGGAGAAGAAGAAGCAGGATCCCCAGTGAGCAGGGAGCCCCATGTGGGATTCGATCCCAGGACCCTGGGATTGTGACGTGAGCTAAAGGCAGCCACTTAATCAACTGAGCCACCCAGGTGTCCCCTATGTCAGTATTTGGAACATAGAAGATGCTCAATAAATACTTGGTAAATGAATGACTTAATAGGGGAAATGGAATACTAGATTTTCCATGGAAGCTACCAAGCAGAAAGACAGAAGTGAGAAGAACATGACGGAAAAATCACACCAATATGCTTTGAATATGCTCAAAGTGAGTTGACTGCTGCCTGAGTAATTAAGATTGTCTTCCTGCCTTCAAGTTCAGGAGTTGACAAGGTAATAGCCTGATAATATCTATACAGAAGTAAGACAATGTACAGAAGTAGAATAATTTTATGAGACAATAGAAGTATCTGTGTTCATATAAATCTTTCTATGGAATTAGAAATGGTGAGTATGAGGAGAAAGCTTATTTTGGGGTTATATAATACGTAAGAAAATTTTGAATGATGGTTATGACTATGGCTTGCCATAAACTTATGGTCACATTTTCTGAGTAGTTTTTATTCCTTACTAAAGAGTGTGAAAACAAGTTTGGCCTGATTTAGCTTCCTAAGACAGCAGTGAACCACCTACTTCATACCAGCATAACCTACTTTTAGATTAATTTCTAGGTAGGTAGATAGTATCAAGGCCTTCTTGTGGGTGATTCTTGGATTTAGAAATTTTTTTTAAAGATTTAATTTTTTTATTTTAATTATTTTTTAAGATTTTACTTATTTATTTGAGATAGAGCAAGAGTGAGAGAGCACAAGAGGGGGAGCAACAGGCAGAGGGATAAGCAGGCTCCCCACTGAGCAGGGAGCCCGATGCAGGGCTGGATGCCAGGACTATGGGATCATGACCTGCGCCAAAGGCGGACACTTTATCGACTGAGCCCCTCAGGTGCTCCTCAGTTTAGAAACTTATGATTGCTTCTGATACCACATTCCAGCTCAGAAACACTGGAATACTTCATATCCTTAATATTCAATGTCCAGTCAAGCAATAAATGTCATAGAACCTGGACCTGGAAGATCCAGAGCCAGGATCTAGCCCAGTGTAGGAGTATAATTGACCCAGATGATTTATCAGCAGCTCTGTTCCGAAGGTGAAATAATTATATTTATAGTTACATCTTCTATTTGGTGGAATTCAACAGTGAAGCCATCTAGGCCTGGGCTTTTCTTTGTGGGTAGTTTTTTTATTACTAATTTATCTATTGACTTGCTGTAGATCTGTTCAAATTGTCTATTTCTTCTTGAGTTAGTTGTGGTACACTGTGTCTTTCTAGGAATTTGTGTATTTCATCTAAGTTATCTAGTTTTTTGACATACAATCGTATGCCATGGTATTCCTCTTCATAGTATTCCTCCTTATCACTTATGGCTAAACTGAACTAAATATTCCTCATTCTGGCTCATGGTTTCCTGCCCTTTCATTTTTGCACTTGGAATACCCTCAACTTAATCTCTACCTATTAAAATGTATTGGATATCTACTGGGACCAAAATATTCTTCAAGTTCTCTAGGGAATGCGTGAACAATAGATATGATAAGGTCTTGGCTTTGGAATAGATAGCTGTCAACAATGTTAAGTGCTGCGAGAAAGGTCAAAGAGACCAAGAAATGGCACTTAAATTTAACAATCTTGAAGCCAGTGTCAGCTTTGAAAAGAACAATTCCAGGACAGTGTGGAAGCAGATAAGAAGAAAATAATGAGTAAATAGAACAATACATGAGCTCCAAGAAAGTAGGGATTTTTGTTCCTTTTATTTACTTTGTTCCCCGTCATGTAGACCATGCCTAGTATATTGAAAGCTCTCCATAAATATTAGTTAAATAAATGAATTAATTAAGCCATTGGTAAGTGGTGGTTAAAAAAAAAAATAGAGGCAATGGGAGTAATAAAGGAAAGACTAGAATGATGTTGTAATTGAAGAAAGGCGCAAGTTGAACATGCTTTTAGGGGGAGGACTCCAGTGGAAAAGTGGAAATCAAAGATGTTAAAAGAGAGAGAGAGAGAGAGATGGTAAAAGAGTTGGGGTGCCTGGCTGGCTCAGTCAGTAGAGCGTGCAGCTCTTGGTCATGTGTTCAAGCCCCATTTTGGGTTGGGGTAGAGATTACTTTTTTTAAAAAGATGTAAAATAGGGAAAACATTATCATTATGCAATGTTATCATTAAAGCAATAGGAAAAGGTCACAAATAGTGGAATAGGAAGAGGCAAGTCCCACCTAATGTGTAAATAGAGTCATTTGCAACTCTTTGCAAAAAAAGAAAATTATTCCTCATAATGGGTTCCCTATTCCCATTAACTTCCAGAAAATCCAGTCAAGCACCCAAGCTAGAGACTCTAGTTTTCTTTAACACCTCCTTCTCTTTTGTCTTCTTGCCTGCTTCAAGGAAAAGAAAGTTATCTCAATTCCACTTCTATAATGCTCCATTTCCACTCCCGTCTTCCATCCCCACTGGCTCTACCCTAGATAAGCCATCAACATTTTCTTTCTTTCTTTTTTTTTAAGATTTTATTTATTTATTTGTCAGAGAGAGACACAGCAAGAAAGGGAACACAAGCAGGAGGAGTGGGAGGAGGAAAAGCAGTCTTCCCGCTGAGCAGGGAACCTGATGCAGGGCTTGATCCCAAGACCCTGGGATCATTACCTGAGCTGAAGGCAGACACTCAAAGACTGAACCACCCAGGCACACACATTAACATTTTCTTTCTTTCTTTCTTTTTTTTAATATTTTATTTTATTTATTTGACAGAGAGAGCGATCACAAGCAGGCAGAGAGGCAGGCAGAGAGAGAGAGAGAAGCAGGCTCCCTGCTGAGCAGAGAGCCTTATGTGGGGCTCAATCTCAGGACCCTGAGATCATGACCAGAGCCGAAGGTAGAGGCTTAACCCACTGAGCCACCCAGGCACCCCTTGACTGGAATATTGATGAAGGATAGTTGGAAGGCAGGCAGGCAGGGACAAGGGGGCCCCACCCTAAGAGGAAACCACCCTTAAAAGGATTTTACACCACCCTCAAAGGAGCCCTACCCCCCCTTTCCTATGTGATAGGTGACAAACCTGATTGGATGACAAGTGCAGGGAGGATTAATCTGATTAAAATGCCCTCTAACAAGTTCATAAAAACCCCTAGACTTAGAAACTCTAGTGGCAACTTTCTTGGGTCCCTTTCCTCTTCAGGAGCTTTGTACTCTTCTTTCTATCACTCAGTAAACCTTGCTTTGCTGCCCACCACTCTGTCTGGTCTACCCCTTCATTCTTTGAAGTGAAGTGACCAAGAACCACAGGCACTGCTGACAGCAGAAAAAAATCCTATAACAATATTTTAATGATTTTCTGATGATACTGTGAATTCAGTAGCTTTCAGCTCTTAGTCCCTTCTTTATATTGCCATCAGAACTATAGTCTTAAAACACAGATATGGGGGGGCACCTGGTGGCTCAGTGGATCAAAGCCTCTGCCTTCGGCTCAGGTCATGATCCCAGGGTCCTGGGATTGAGTTCCTCATCAGGCTCTCTGCTCAGCGGGGAGCCTGCTTCCTCCTCTCTCTTTGCCTGCCTCTCTGCCTACTTGTGATCTCTCTCTCTCTCTGTCAAATAAGTAAATAAAATCTTAAAAAAAAAAAAAACACAGATATGATCATATCATTTTCCTCTTCAAAAGAGCCATAATAGATCATTTCTGTCTTTTATATTTCTTCATTTATTGAGTGCCTTGCATATGCTAGGTGCTGGGGATAAACTAGTGAGTTATAATAAGAGGGGGGTGTTTCAAATTAGGGGTAAAGAAATGGTCGCAACAAAATGAAGACACTTAAGAATGAAGTGTCATTTTTCTCCTTGGAGATTGACAAAGATTAAAAAGATTGAAAATACTCAGTGTTGGCAAATATGTAGGAAAACAAGCAACCTTATCCACTACTGGTGAACATTACTAGATACCAGCTTTTTAGAGGGCAGTTTAGCGATACTTATTAGGACAAATTGATATCATCAAAATTTTAACAATAGTTATCTCCAGGGTTGTGGATTTATGAAAGACTAACTTGCTATTTCTCACAGTATTTTTCACTACTTCCTATAGTATTTAAGTGTTTATAATATTTATATTTTTCAACTTGAAAAAATGAAGACACAAAAATGGAAAAAATTACCTTACTTAGACAGTTTCACACTTTTTAGGTCAATATTCAAAGCAGTTTAAAATGAGTCCCTTATGTAGTTCCACCTTCCACCATTCCCATTTTTTACCCAGGGCTGTCCAGGTAGTGCTTTTCATTCTTCTGTGCCTCTTATATTCCTCTAACTAGAATCCCTTCCTCCTCTCCTTTATTAATCAAAACAGTACTCATCTTCCCAGAACAACTTAGGAGTCACTTCCCTTTCTCTGTGAAACTTGTCCTCCCATCTGGTTTAAAATGCCCCTCCTTACTGCTGAGGGGGTTGTTTGTTTATACCTCAAACAGAGCACAGCTTGATTTGCATTGTTGTTACTTGTGTCTGATGTCTCCCTTGCCATCTTTTATTCTCCATTTTATTTGCTTTTTCTTTGAGATAAATGTTAATTTCAAAATAATACTCAGATTCCTATATGTTCCATACCTAAATCCACACTTAAATTACACAGTTTTCAGAGATGCATAGCTCAGCAATGTGGGCAGTTTCCTTCAAGTCACAAAATGCTACTTTGTATTAATTTGTATTTGAAGAGAGTGCAGGAATTAATTAAACATGTCTATAGATGCCTCCTGTTTATTCTCTGACAATGAGCCGGAATTATTACCTCACTTTAAGCCTTTCTCTGGTGATTTGTTTACAGAGAGTTGTGCTAAATAGCTGAATTGTTGTCATGACCCTTTGCCTAGATCTTTTCAAAACAGTCATTAGACTTGAGTTTTACATAACACACACACACACACACACACAATCTCATAACGAAGAGGCAAATTGAAAACAATTCTTAGAATTTTAAGCTTGCACTGTGTTAAGATTGGATTTATGGTAATAGGAATAGCCCGCAATTTTATAATTCAGCAATAATTAAATCTGACCATTTATAAGTGCTGAAGTGTCTGTGGTTGCCAAACTGTGATAAAGTATAAAATTAACTAATTACCTTACATGAACTTGATCAATAGGGCTCCTTTCCATAAACCAGAGAATTAACTACTTTTTGCTCTTTTGGTGACTACACAGTTTCAGGTCCCCAAGTGGGAGTAGCTCTTAAAGCAAAAGTGGCAGCTCCATTATCATTTGTAAATTTCCACTAAGAAGCCAGCCTGGCAGTGTCTGTTGGCCGAGCAGCCTGTGACCTTTCTAACAGCCTGATACTCGTCATTGTTTTGTTTATGAGCATCTATCTGTGCCGTGAAAGTTCTGGGGAGAGAGTTTCAAAAAAAAGAAAACTGAAACTAAGAAAGAAGTCAAAAGCAAAAAAATAGAAACTACTTCTTTAGCCCTTTCTTTATGATCTCAGGACTTCAGGGACCTTGAAAGATTGATTTCCTCTCACTCAAGTTTCTTATAAAATTAGCTTTGGCTCATACATTTGTAACACAGTAGTTAATTTTACAAGATAAGCAGTATAGGGGAAATGTATCTGAGGGGAAAATCAAGTGCTGCAAGCTCAAGAGACACTTATAAGGTCACAGAACAAAGCTGGTTAGTAAAGTGGTCCCACTGTAGACCTGCAAATAGCAAAGGGTCTGCTTCAGGTTAATTTCAGTGTATCTTTCATCACATTTCACTTTTCTTCTCAGCCAGTATTAAATATAAGTGGGCCTACTCAAACCTGTTCTGTGAGTCTTTTGAATTACTCAGTCGAAGAGCAATCATGATTTAAGTTGAGAAATTTGAACTTTGTTTTCGCATCCACTTCCCTGAAATGGTCTCAGAGACTATACTAGCCACAGCTATGAGTGTATTAATCGGGAATTCATGTTCACAGTTACTTATGCCATTTTAAGAAATTAAATGTACTTTCAGATAAGCACCATTGGCTATCTGAGCTGGAAGGAATATTACAGTCTTTTAATTCAATCCTCTCCCTTTATAGAAGGGGTTTCTAAGGCTTAGAATGGCTCCTAAAGTTGAGGCACTTTGCTTAGGAGCAGAGCTGGAATTAGAACCAGGTGTCTCAGCTAACCCAGACTCCAAATCTAGAGCTCTTTATACTCACAAGGAGTAAACGCCAGAATAATTTCTCACTTATACAGTCAGAGAAAGTCTCTGTGAATTAATTAATCTTTTTATTTGGATATGTTAATCTTTTAAAATATGCAGAAGACTCATTTCAGTATATGTCAGCACTGGGAAAATACTCACAGATAAACAGCCTTAAGAAGCATCTTAGAGGGGTGCCTGGGTGGTTCATTTGGTTGAGCATCTGCCTTCAGCTCAGATCATGATCCCTGGGTCTTGGAATGGAGCCCTGCAGCAGGGTCCCTGCTCAGCAGGGAGTCTGATTCTCCCTCTCCTTCGAAGTCTCCCTCTCCCTCTGCTCCTGTTCTCTCTCTCTCTGAGATAAATAAATAAAACCGTAAAAAAAAAAAAAAAAAGCATCTTAGAGATACCTCCTAAAGTGGTTTGATGGGACTGGCCCAATAATCCACAAATTATAAATTTTCAAGAGAACATTAACTGGAACTATTACATTACCTTTTTAAAAAAGATTTCATTTATTTATTTATTTGTCAGAGAGAGACACAGTGAGAGAGGGAACACAAGCAGAGAGAGTGGGAGGAGGAAAAGCAGTCTTCTCGCTGAGCAGGGAACCCAATGCAGGGCTCCATCCCTGAGCTGAGCCACCCAGGTGCCCGGGACTATTACATTTCTACCTGACTATCAAAATACTGTGTTGATCAACTTTATCAAAATTCCCCTCAAGTCAGCCATATCATTGAGGTTCCTCTCTGTGGATGTAGCACTTCACAGGCAAGTTCTAAGGGGGACAGAATTCCTGTGAAACACACAAGGCTATTTATGCTCACCTTCTCTTAATATTTTTTCCTTAAGATATGCACTTGGCATTTCCCAAGTGTGTCATTAGAATGTTAACTTAGATTTGAAAAAATGGTTCAACGATCAAATAAATTTAAGAAATAGAGTTAACTTAGTTTCTTTTATTATGCTAATTTGATTTAGTCATTCAAAAATATTTATTCAGTGCCTGCTATGTGTCAGGCACTGTCATAGATGCTTAGGATACAGAAGCTAAGGACAAAAATCTCTGCTTTTGGGAAGCTCATAGACAATATAAGGTAGCTAGCTTTTTTGTATGCTGAATTAATTCTTTTTAAAAAATATTTATTTGAGAAAGAGAGAGGGCAGAGGGTGGGGCAGAAGAAGAGGGAGATAGAAAATCTCAAGCAGACTCCCCACTGATCGCTGAGCCCAATGTGGGGCTCAATCCCGTGAACCTGAGATCATGACCTGAGCCAGAATCAAGAGTTGGACACTCACTCAACTGAGCCACCCAGGCGCCCTTCTGCTGAATTAATTCTTAAGTTAAATTCCCAGGAACAGGACAATGAATTGCATAGTTAATAATTTGCAATAATACTAAGTGCTATGAAAGAAAAATCCAGAGTGGTATGGGAAGATATAATAGGAGAATTTATTAGGGACTTATTACCTTTTGGAGGGTTGCTCCAAATGCGATTCTGAATCTGGCTGTGGGTAAAGAGAACTCAGTATTTTGAAAACCCCTCTTGATGTTTCTGTTCTCTTCCACAGCCCTCCCTTCCCTCTGTGAGGACTCCACACCACACCCAGGAGCTCCATTTTGGGGCAGAGCAAAATCCCAGCACACCCAGCTACTGTGACCTCGGGCTCTTCTCATCCTCAAATGTTCTAGATGAGCAACAAAAACAATTGGCTCTGAAAGCAGAGCCAAGTAACAGAAATTTAAGCATGAAAGAGTGACTCAAGGCTCTCACCATTAAAGACTGACATTTCCTTTTAAACTTGACATCTAAGCAAACATTTTCTGAAATGTAAAAAATACTCCCTTTTTTTCAAAAACCATGGAAGTGCTCATACCCTTTGATTCAGCAATCCCATTCCTGGGAATTTCACTTGAGGATTAATTCATCAGAAAAGTAAAACTGCATACACCAAGTTGGTCATTGTAATGTTAAGGGTTATAATAAGGAGGGGAAAAGTGAACAATCTAAAATTTTCTGCAGCTGGGAAGCTGTTAGATTGTGCTATATTAATTTTGGTGGATTTGGTAAATGGTAGAAAAATATGAATGAAGTAATGGCAAAATTATATGCTAAAGAATACAAACTATATAAAAATGGGTATGTGGAACACAGACGGCAAGGTAAAATGGAAAAGTGGAGTCAGTTTGCCGGGGTAGTAGGGCAACAGAATAGAAGCCCATCATGATCTGGCCTATGCAGACAGGAGAAAATTCATTGGCTCAAATAACCAAACCTTAGGCAGAACAGGAGTACCACTGGCTTCAAGGATGTCTTGAAAGAGGAACACAAATTGCCATCAGGACTTTATATCCCTCTCTTCCCACTTCTCTGTGGACAGAAGCCTTTTTCCTGTTAACCCAGATTTTTCCCAAGATGAGATTCTCATCTTCCCACAATGAGTTTAGATCACTATAAACTCATATTCTTGTATCTTCCAACTAGGATGAGTTTAAGAGCAATTTAAGAACTCAGGTTTAAGACCAATTCTGGGAATGGGCTGTGATTGGCCTGGCTTCAGTCATGTGCCCATCCCTGGGCCAGTAATGGCCAGGTTATCATGATCAGTACCCACTTATCAACGTACCAAGGAGTCTGGGTCATTTAAGAAGACAGTCAACTCACTTCTGGGGCACTTGGGTGGTTCAGTCAGTTGAGCACCCAACTCTTGATTTTGGCTCAGGTCATGATCTCAGGGTCACGCGATCGAGCCCCATGTCAGACTCCCATGCTCAGCATGGAGCCTGCATGAGATTCTCTTACTCTGTCACTCTCTGCCACTTCCCCGAAACTCATGCATGCTTTCTGTCTCTCTAAAAAGAAAAAAAGAGGAAGAAGAAGGTGGAGGAGGAGGAAGAGGGGGAGTGGGGGGGAAGAAGAAGAGGAAGAAGAAGACTGTCAGTTCTGTTAGGATCCTATGTCTAGAAGAAGAGAGAAGCATTTCCGTAAAAGGAGAGAGGTGCTTGCTGCTCTCAATGGAAATTAATTTGCCTGTGGTTCAATTTAATGTTTTAGAAAAAAATATCTTATTCTCTTTGTACTACTCCCAATAGCAGGTTGTGATTTCCTGATGCAGTGTGTTTTACTATAAGATCACACAGTACAGCAGAAAGAACACTACACTGAATACCAGGAAAATGGATTCTCCTAGCTCTACCATGAATCAGCTATGTCCTTGGACTAGTTCTTAAACCTCTCTGAATTTCAGTTTCTTTGTCTCAGAATGCTGTCATTTCCATGACTGTCTGAAATGGAGATCTGCAGTTTGTAAAAACCTCTGAGGCTTGGTTGGATAGAGAAGGATGCTGAAGTATGATAATGGTTGCAGCAAAGCCCTCAGATAGTCATGGGAGCCTTAGACTTAAGATAATCTTTCAGAGTTGTCACGGATTTTACCAAGTGGACCTACTTTATATTCCCTTTATAGACTAGATATACACTGTCCATAGGAAAGGACCTTCAACGTGGGTGAATCAGTTTCCTGAACCTCAGACAACTCCTCAGGCAACTCTCAGCTGGGAGTTGATGGCAACCAAGACACCTGGCTGCTGAAAGAGGGAGTGCCTTGGTCCTGAAAGAGCATATCTGAGCAGAACACTGTGACATCTACTACAATCAGTATATTCATAGCACCAATATGTATAGTGCCTGGCGCAGGGTAGGTGCTTGTTTATTATGTTAAACAAATAAACTATGCAAAAAGGAAGGTGGGGAGAGGTGCCTGGGTGGCTCAGTTGGTTGGGTGTCCAAATCTTGGTTACAGTTCAGGTCATGATTTTATGGGTCATGGGATTGACCCACATCAGGCTCCATGCTCAGTGGGGAGTCTGTCTGAAGATACTCTCCCTCTGCCCTGCCCCCTACTCATGTGGGCTCTCTTTCTCTCTCTCTCTCTAAAATAAATAAAATAAACCTTTTTTTCTTTTTTTAAAGGGAAGGTATGAATTAGAAGGTATTGCCTCCTGGCAATATTGTATACATTTATCTATCTCCCAGAGGATGTGGAAAGGGTGATTAATCAAAATCCTCATAGTTTTTGTTATTGCTCTTTTTAAATAAAGGAGTGGGACTAGAACAGGAGAAGATTGTTTCCTAAAATTAATGTTGACTGATCTGTTTGGCTAGAGAGCATAAAGCATTCTTTGCAATTGCGTTAATAGTAGAAAACATTAAGGAAGCAATTATTATAGATATTACATAGAGTCACACTGTGCTGTCCAATACAGGAGCTGCTAGCCACAGGAGGCTATTTCATTTAATCCAATTAAAATGAAATAAAATATAAAATTCATTTCCTCAGTCACACTACTCACATATCAAGTGCTCAGTAGCCATATGTGGCTACTGACTATCACATTAAACACTCAGAATATTTCCATCACAGGGAGTTCTAGTGAACAGTACTGGTCTACACTGAACAGTTGTGTTCTTCACTTTCATTCAATAAAAATCTAATTTCCTCTCATGAATTCTGCTGCTCATTATAGTGAGATGGCTGAAACTGGAGCCAAAACTTTGAAAAGCTTGGGGGAAATGAATTGCCCTGTATCCACATTTCTTCTTAAAAGTCCAAGTGGTGTGGCACATGGGTGGCTAAGTCAGTTACGCGTCTGGTCTGCCTTCAGCTCAGGTGATGATCCCAGGGTCCTGGGTTCAAGGCCCGCGTCCAGCTCCCTGCTTTGCGGGGAGCCTGCTTCTCCCTCTGCCGGCTGCTCTCTTTGCTTATGGTCTCTCTCTCTTGACAAATCAGTAAATACGTACATACATACATACATAAAATCTTAAGAAAGAAATCCAAGTAGCACAGGACAGTATGAAAATGGAACATTTGTTGTAATTTCATCCTGCTCCTGTCATCTGGCTCATCTGGATGTAACCAGGACTAAAAGCCCTGGGCTTCTAGAGTGTGCTCTGTTCTTGGCTCCCTACAGCAAGGAAGACAGGACCGCTCCTTCAAGCAAGGAAGATAGGGACTGCTCCTTATTTAGACCAAGATTTAGACATTCAACAACCAGATTTTCAAAAGAACAAGTCATTTTTTTACTATCCTCCAGAAGATTAACTGTGAATTTTTATTCTCTTAATATCAGTATCAGAGGTAAACATATTTGATGTTTCCAATCTACTGTAGTTATTTTTCTTATACAAACAGTTCCATCTCCGGGCATTGGAGGCATCTTCAAGTCGGCTCTAAAGTCCTTTTGACACAACCTCAGCAGGCTTTGATAATTTCTTTACTATCTGTTACTACAATTTGTACACATTTTCTAATCTATTTGCTTTGATATTCCTCTGTGAAGACACCAGTCACTCATAACCACGCAGCCTCAGAACTGAGTTTTTTTTATATAAGACCATAGACAGGTGCTTGGGTGGCTCAGTGAGTTGAGTGCTGGACTCTTGATTTTGGCTCAGGTCATGATTTCAGGGTTGTGAGATCAAGCCTCACATCAGGCTCTGGCGTGGAACCTGCTTAAGATTCTCCCTCACCCTCTCCCCCTGCCCCTCCTCCCCAACTGAGCTCTCTCTCACTCTCTCTCAAAAAAAACAAAACAAAACAAACCTTTAAAAAAGGAACATAAAGGTACAGTCCTTGTATCTTCAATATATTGTGAGTAATTTATATTCATTCATTTTTTAAACAAATAGTTACCAAAAATTAGCAATTATCAGGCACTAGTACAATTCTCAGTGCAGCAGGAAAAACAATAAAAATTATGTAAATAGTTACATGTATTGGTTATATGCAAGCATGTTGTAGTGAAAAGCACCATAAGAGAAAAGGAGAGGGCACAATGAGAATATATGACACTAGTCAGAAGGGTTGGGGAAGGCTTTCCTGAAAAAGTCAGAGAGAAGCTGAAATGCCAAGGGTAAGTCAGATGATGCAAAGGAATAGAGAGAGAATAGCATGTGCAAAGTCTGGAGGTGGAAAATACCACTCAGGGAACTGTAAGTCTTGCATGAGTAAGACCGTGGTGAGAACAGAAAGGTACACGTTGGAGCTGGAAATGCATGGGAAGGTCAAATCATTCAGAGTCTTGTGGATCAGGTTAAGGATTTTAGACTTCATCCTAAAAAGGATAGGAAGCCACCGGAATGTTTTAAGAGAGAAATAACATGGTCAGATTTCCATTTTTATGAGACCACTGTACCTGTTGTGAGGAGAGTGAATTGGTAGGGGCAAGAACAAAAATGAAAATTAGGGGTTATTACCGGTGGAAAATCGTAGCGTTTTGAACTAAGGTGACAGCCATCAAAATAGAAATAGATTGAAAGATTTATAGACATCCAAAAGTCAGCTTTGTGTTTACTGGGGAAACAACAGAAGCATTCTCCCTAAACAGAGTGTTTTTTAGCTAAGTGTCTTTTTTACAGGAGTAGAGATAGAACAGCGTGTACAAAGGTCTGGCAGTGGGAAATACTTTGTCACATTCAAAGAACTGAAAGTCCTGCTTGAGGTGGCCTGTGGCAAGAGAAGAAGACAGGGTATGTGTTGAAGTTGGAAAGGCAGTGAGTCCTGAAGTAGTGAAGAGAAAGTGACGCAGTGGAGGCCAGGGAGACAGGCAGAGTGGCTGGCTGCTTGGGGAGTAAGGATAGAGTGCTAGCTGATATTTGCTTCAGCCCCACCTGGTTTCCTCCAAGATGGCAGATGAAGAATCCCTAGGATTCTTCACTGCTACCTTCAGAATAGCACTGTAGACAAACTAGGCCTTTTAAGGTCACTGGGCTGAGGGACGTTGCTTCTTCCTAGCTCTCACTGGAAGTTGATGACTTAGCAGTGCATTTTTCAGTTCTTCACAGGATATAGGCTTTTCTTTTCACAAGACATCCCTACATTTGACTTCATACCAGGAGGGGATGAACTTGGCATTGTTTTTCCAGGAATGGGATGAGTGTAAGAACCTCTACTCTCTCCAGGCCAGCCCTCCTGTGGTGAAATCTGCTGCACATAGCCCCAAAAGCCAGCTTATCACAGGTGGCGGTATGTGGTTAGGAATGGAGGAAAGCTAACCTGATAGTTGAACAAGACCCTGATCTCATTTACCAGTATCCTGCCCAAGAGCGTTAACAAAGGATATGGCAGGGTAGACCTAAGAAATGCAATTTCACACACCTAACTAATGCCTGAATTCCTGTCCCACAGAAGCTTGGGCTCTGGAAAGGTGACTCAAAGTCCATTTCCTGGAACAAAGGAACACAGCAGTCCTGCTTCATGAGCTGCCAAGTAAAACTGTCAGAATCTATTTAAGAAAACCAGGCCAGTCTGGCTGTGTTTATTGAGAGTAGCCATATGAGACAAAGAGGAAAAGAGTTTTCATTCAGTTCATTCAGAGATATTTATTGGGTGCCTATCATGTGCCAAGTCTTGTTCTAGCTGGTAAGCCTACTGAAATGAGCCAAGCAGACAAAACACTTGCTCTCACAAAGCTTACATTCTAGTGGGAGGATATAGACAATAAAGATAACCAGACAAAATACGTATATATTAGGAGATGGTAAATATTAAAGCTTCAGGAGGCGCCTGGGTGGCTCAGTGGGTTAAAGCCTCCGCTTTCCGCTCAGGTTGTGATCCCAGGGTCCTGGGATCGAGCCCCGCATTAGGCTCTCTGCTCAGCAGGGAGCCTGCTTCCCATTCCCCTCTCTCTGCCTGCCACTCTGCCTACTTGTGATCTTTGTCTGTCAAATAAAAAAATAAAATCTTTAAAAAATATATATATTAAAGCTTCAGTTAGCATAAAAAAGTATATGTAGGATCTTTTTAGGACACAAAATGGGTGTTGATAAACATCATGGATAAGGTAAATATTAGTTATTATCGTAGATATTAGAGTGACCATTGAAGAGCTTTCTGAGGTGATATTTAACTTAAAACCTGAAAGATGAGGAACCAATCTTGTGAAGTGTGAGCAAGAGGGAAAGAGAAATGTTACAAAGGCCTGAGTAAGGCAAGAACTTGGAGTGCTCAAAAGACAGAAGGCCAATTTCTACGGTGCACTAAGCTAGGGGAGAAATCCTAAACTCATGACTGGGGAGGCAGCAGGCCAAGATAAGGAACATGCGTTTTTCCTAACTCACTGTGCTCATTATGGCACAATTATCTATTCCACTGTAACACTGCCCACTCAGAATTCACTGGCCCTGTGGCTGCCTGGGCTTACCTCAGAGAGGACATCTTAAGAAAGTCCCAAGAATGGCCAGAAACAGACGTAATAAAAACCATGCTCTAAAGCTTATAGACAACACTCCTGGGGAAGCTTCTGGGATTTGCACTCAGGTTCTTTACTTTCCTGTTAAATACCCTTTTAATAAATTTCCTTAACCGATTTCCAAACCCACAGCAGATTACAAGGGTAGGAAAGGTCAGGCACTCTGCTCAGTTGACATTTTAATTCAGTGAGTCATTTTGCTTGGAAACCACCTTTCCCCATGACTGACCTCATCCTGTTCTGAAGGACTCCAGGACTCATCTGAACACCCTCATGACATGTACATTTACTGTACCATGTTGTAATCATAAGAACACTGATACACCTTAGTCCTGGACACAAATCCTAACTCCAACATTCGTAATTCTGTGTCCCCATAGACTGTGAATGATTTAGGGACATTGTGTCTTAGCTTCGAATCACTTGTAACCCATCCGCCTACTCCAAGCCTGGGATCATGCGAGTCATGTAATGGTGCTTGACAAATGAATCTTGAATGAATAAATGAAAATAGGATTGAGGAAGAAGTTCTCTCTGATCCTCAACTGCCTCATCCATAAAAGGATGGGCTTCCTTGGAATGTTAAATAGCAATATACGTAGAAAGCACAATATAAAGTG
The DNA here is from genome assembly GCF_964662115.1 of Mustela nivalis. Lineage (NCBI taxonomy): Eukaryota > Metazoa > Chordata > Mammalia > Carnivora > Mustelidae > Mustela > Mustela nivalis. The sequence goes on from NC_139027.1 coordinate 60,068,740, forward strand.
TAATGGATGATATAAATGCAAGGTATGTGGCTACTCAGGGCTGAAGCAGAGTTGTCTTTCAGGCAGTCAAGGGAACCTTTAGGTCCTTGTGTCTATGACTTGAAGTAGTTGCCACTAGATGGCAATGTTTTCTTAAAGCACATGAAGCCATTTTTGACTCTACTCTAGTGGCCTTCAAACTTAGGGGTTCTCATACCCCTGGGAATACAGAATGCTTTCCAGGATGTGCTTAAGTATGGATAGCTTTGAGGAAATCAGTTTTCTACTCCACAACGTCTATGTTTCTTCTTTCTTAAAACTAACCTGCTGGGAAAGTACCTGTGTTCATAATAGCCCTTCTCCAACTTTTCAAAAACAAAGACATAGCCATTATTCATTCTATATAATATTTTATAGCACAACCAGGTGAATAATATCCATCAGGTAACAAAGGGGAAGTCTCCTTCAGTGATTAACAAGGAACCAGTCTTTCCCTAGCTTTTACATACTTCTGTGAAGAGTGAAACTTGGCTTTAGAAATGGCGTATTTTGGCTCATGTTGTTATGGTCTAAAAGAAAATATATGATACAATGGAGTGATGGTGATAAGATTTCTTCCATCCCCTAGGAATTGTCCAAAAAAAGCATTTACCTTTAGGATGCAAAGCATTTTTAAAAAAATTCTAAAGAGTAATTTTTTCACATTCTTTTTTTTTTTTTTAAGAATTTATTTATTTGAGAGAGAGAAATCACAAGTAGGCAGAGAGGCAGGCAGAGAGAGAGAAAGAGGAGGAAACGGGCTCCCTGCTGAGCAGAGAGCCCAAAGCAGGACTCCATTCCAGGACCCTGAGATCATGACCTGAGCCAAAGGCAGAGGCTTAACCCACTGAGCCACCCAGGCACCCCTTTTTTCGCATTCTTAAATCTAATTCTTTTCATCTATTCTCAATACTCATTCCAAAGTCATTAGCAGGAAAGAAATATGTTGGAATGGCCAAAGCATTTCATTATTTGACTTTTAAATTTTTATTTATTGGATTCTTAATTAATTAAGTTGATTATTTCAGATGTAGCTAAAATATTTTTTAAATATTTTAAAATTTTAAATATTTAAAAAATATTTTATAAAAATATTTTTTAGAATAACCAAATTTTGGGGGCGCCTGGGTGGCTCAGTGGGTTAAGCGGCTGCCTTTGGCTCAGGTCGTGATCTCAGGGTCCCGCATCAGGCTCTCTGCTCAGCAGGGAGCCTGCTTCCTCCTCTCTCTCTCTGCCTGCCTCTCTGCCTACTTGTGATCTCTCTCTGTCAAATAAATAAGTAAAATCTTTAAAAAAAAAAATAGAATAACCAAATTTTTATGACCCACTAGCTAAAACCAAGTTTTCACATGATCTCTTTCAAATTTGGTACATAATTCAAGAAGATAGTTACTAATGATTCTTATCAAATCATATGATAAAAAATTTACTCTAATAACTTGTATTTTTATTTTATCATATTTAATTTTATTTAATATTACCTATTGTTTAACAAAAAACAATTATATTTTACATTCAATTACAATTAATTTTTATAATCTATACCTTTCTATTTCATTAAGTCAGAGGAAAAGTTTTATCATAATGTCTGATGAAATAATGGTGCTATTTCTAATTTTTATACTTGAGATTTATTTATTGCAAAAGCAGGATCTGAAACAGATAAATAGTTTCATTTGACCAAAGAAATATCAGGACTTGCTTTATAAATAGTTTATAATTTGGCCATACATGACATTTCTATGTTACAAATTAGGTAATGAAGAATAGCAAGCATATTGATTTGTTACTTTGATTTCCTAAATTTAAAAATTGATTGATTTAAAAAAAGAGATAAGTGAATTATATTAAATCTACCTTAAATTAATCTTGACCACTTTTAATCCTTATAACAACCCTTGAAATAAGTCCTGTTATTTTCCTTAGAAAGGTTAAGTAATTTATCCATAGTCACAAAAGCAAAAAAAACACCTCTGAGCAAGCCAACATAAATGTCCCCATTACTGTGTATTAAAACTTAGGCAAATCAAAAAAATGAAATCTTGCCATTTGCAATGGCATGGATAGAACTAGAGAGTATTATGCTAAGTGATAAAAGTCAATCAGAGAAAGAAAATTATCATATCTCTCTGATATGAGGAATTTGAGAGGCAGGGTAGGAATTCGTGAGGGGAAGGGAGGGAAATATGAAACAAAATGGGACCAGGGAAGGAGACGAACCGTAGGAGACTCTTTTTTTTTTTTTTTAATTAAATTTATTTATTTTCAGCATAACAGTATTCATTATTTTTTCACCACACCCAGTGCTCCATGCAGTCCGTGCCCTCTAAATACCTACCACCTGGTACCCCAACCTCCCACCTCCCCACCGCACCCCACCCCACTTCAAACCCATAGGAGACTTAATCTCAGGAAACAACTGAGGACTGCTGGGGTTGGGGTGGGGAGGGATAAGGTGGCTGGATAATGGACATTGGGGAGGGTATGTGCTATGGTGAGTGCTGTGAATTGTGTAAGACATGATTCACAGACCTGTACTCCTGAAACAAATAATACATTATATATTAATTTTAAAATAATAAATAAATAAATAAAATTCAGGCAAGTTATACTTTATATATTCCAATGTTATACAATAAAATAAGCTTGATCACATGACTTCCAAGCTCACAGCAAAATAGGAGAAAACTAGAAGTCAGGTAGCAGCATCTACTACAGACAAACATTTTGACATTAATGAGAACTGACAGTCAACAACCTAATAGCAAAGAAGAGACAAAAGAGCTATATAGAGCAATCTTCAAGATAAAAATGGAACTATTTTAGTGAAGATACTAAAAATCCTACCCTATATTGCTGTTTCAAATTAAAATAATATTTAATGTCTACATTATCATGATTGTAAATATTTTTTATTGAGCCAAGTAATGTACAGTTATTTAAGTTGGACAACTTATTCTTTGCCCTGGAAATAATAATTGCCTCATTTTATCCATTACTTAGTTTTCTAGATATCTATTTCTGATTAATTCTCAAACTCTGGCACTACTATAAAAATATCTAACAATGCCATCAAATACTTCAAGTAATGTTTCATTTTTTTCTTGAGTAGATCCTTCTGGAGACTTTCCTTCTCTTTTCCAGTCTGGACAGGTTCCCTGTTAGACTATTATTCATCTTTCCTTCCAGGACTTATCATTACTACTTTCCTATAGATTCTTTTGTCTCCTGTGTTCAATCCTTTGTTTCTTAGATTCCTTCTCTGTCTTGGTTTAATGCCTTGTTTTGCTGGAGCAGATTCTCCAATATCTTCCTAAGAAATGAAGAATAGGAGGTAATTTATTTGAGCCTCTAATCTGAAAACAGATATATTCTGCCCTCAAACTTGGTTAATAGTTTAGCTGGCTACAAAATTCTTCAGAATTTTGATGACTTTTTTCAATTGTCTTCTCCATTCGAGTATTACTTTTAAAGTCAAATTTTGCCCTGATTCCCAAGCCTTTACATGTTACAGTTTTTCCTCTGTGAAAGCTCCAGCATTCTGAAGTTTCAGGATGATGAGTCTTCCTTTATTAAGCTATACATTTTATAAAATATACCATTTTAAGTATATAACTATAAGAGGGTTTTGTGGGGGGTTTTAAGATTTATTTATTTATTTATTTGAGAGAGAGAGAGAAAGTGTGTGCCTAGAAGCACATGTGACCAGGGAGAGGCAGAGAGAGAGGGAGAGAAACCCTCAAGCAGACTCCCCACTGAACACAGAGACTGATACAGAGCTCCATCCTAGGACGTGGAGATGAAGAACTGAGCCAAAACCAAGAGTGGGCTGCTTAAGGGACTGAACCACCCACAGAACTATAAGAGGTTTTGTGTGTGTGTGTGTGTTTTAAGGTTTTGACTTTTTTTTTTTTTTTTAGGGCTCTATTTATTTATTTGACACAGAGAGAGAGAGATCACAAGTTGGCAGACAGACAGGCAGAGAGAAAGAGGGAAGCAGGGCAAGAGAGTGTGTGAGCAGAGAGCCTGCCACAGGGCTCGATCCCAGGACCCTGAGACCATGACTGAGCCGAAGGCAGAGGCTTAATCCTCTGAGCCACCCAGGTGCCCCAACTATAAGAGTTTTGAAACACACACATAATAATGTAATCTCTACCACATTATTGATATAAAATATTCCCAGCATCACCCTTTGCAGTTAATTTCCTCCTCCTAGTCCTTGGTTCCTAGAAACTTCTGATTAGCTTTTTATTACTATAGTTTTGCTTATTCTAGAATTTCATATAGAGTCATGCAGGATATATTTTCATATGTCTGGTTTCTTTCCCTTGGCACTAATTCTTTTGAGATTAATCAATTTTGTTGTGCATATCAGTTTTTTCTTTACATTCCTTGTTGAGTAGTATTCCATTTTATCAATATACAACAATTTATACATTTACCTGAAAATGGACACCTAGGTTATTTCCAATTTTTGACTGTTATAAACATTCATATATAAACATTTGGCTGTTATAAACTTATACCATTTGTATGAATCTCTTTTCATTTCCCCAAGGTAAATATCCAGGAGTGAAGTTTCCAGGTCATTTGATAAGTATGTGTTTGTGTGTATACATGTATATGTATATACATATACACACACACACACTCACACTTAGTTTTTATTTAATTTTTTAATTTAAATTCTAGCTAATTAACATACAGTGCAATAGTAAGTATATATTAACTTTATAAGAAACTGCTGAACTGTTTTTGCAAAGTGGTTATACCATTTTGCATTCCCAGCACTAGCACATGAAGGTTCTAGATGCTATGCATCCTCACCAATATTTGATGATGCAGTCTTTTGAGTTTTGGGCATTCTAGTAGGTATAGTGATATCTCATTCTGGATTTAACTTGCAATTCCCTAATAACTAATATGTTGATTATCTTTTGAATTTTGATGAATCCCATGTAGTAGATTGAATAGTATTCCTCCAAAATTCATGTCTACCCAGAACTTCAGAAAGTGATCTGATTTGGAAATAAGATCTTTATAGATCTAATTAAGATAAGATTTGAGATAAGATCATACTGGATTAGGATAGGCCCTAAATCCAATGATATGATCCTTGAAAGAGAGGAAAGGGCACACAAAGACACAGAGAAGGCCACATTAAGATGGAGGCAGAGTTTGTGATTATATTGTATATAGGTTCTGGTACCAATTCCAGTATATGGGTTTTCCCCACAACACCAAGCAATTCTCCCACACAGCTAGGTATCTTACAATTCAGCTCATTTCTGACACTATCTACCCAGAGATAGTATCAGATTCCTCAAGTTAGCCATTCAGTCCCACAAGATTGCCTCCCACTTCAGATGTCAATCACAAGCCCAGGTTGTTACTTATATTTCTGACCAATTCACTATAAATTAGAGGTCTACCTTTTCCCTCCTTGGGTTAGATTAATTTGCTAGAGCAGCTCATACAACTCAGGAAACCCATTTACTCATTAGGTTACTCATTTATTGCAAAGGATATGAATCAACAGCCAGATGAAGAGACACATGGGATAAGGTCCCCAAATGAAGGTGGTTCTGTCCCTGTGGATTTCAGTGCCTGGCACAATAGCACATGGTTCCCCACCTAGAAAACTCTCTGAACCCATCTTCTGGGGGTTTTCTGGAGACTTCATTACACAGGTATAGTTGATGAAATCACTAACCAGAGATCAGGGCAGGTAGAGGATGGGACTGAAAATTCCAACCCTACAATCACATGGTTTGTTCTCCCAGCAACCAGCCCCCTCCTTAGGTGGGGGTCCCAAAGTCACCTCATTAACATAACAAAAGACACATTTGTTTTTCTTACCACTTGGGAAATTCCAGAGTTTTAGGAGCTCTGTGCAAGAAAGGAGAACAAAGACCAAATATATATTTCTTAATATATGCCAGAAATTACCATCAGCTAGAAGAAGACTTTGAAGAGGATATGGCCCTGCCACACCTTGAGTTTGGCCTCCAGAAATGTGAGAAAACTTTCCTGTGGTTTTAAGTCACCTTGTTTGGGGTAACTTTGTTATGACAGCCTTGGAAAACTTATACAGTCCAATGTATCCATTTGTTTTCTTTTATTGTTCTTGCTTTTTGTGTTCTACTTAAGAAATTTTTGCTTTATACAGGTTACTAAGATTCTTTTTTTTCCCCCGCTAGTTTTATGGTTTTAGTTTTTACATTTAAGTCTATAATCCATTTCACATTAATATTTTATATGCTGTGGAGTAAGAATTAGGGTTAACTTTTATTCTAGCATTATTTATTGAAAAAAAATTATCCATTCCCCATTGAATTGCCTAGGAAACTTGGTCAAAAATTAATTAGCCATAATTCTGTGGACTTATTTCTGGACTCTTTATTCTGTTCCCATGATCTTTTTTTTTTTTTTTTAAGATTTTATTTATTTATTTGACAGACAGAGATCACAAGTAGGCAGAGAGGCAGGCAGAGAGAGAGGAGGAAGCAGGCTCCCTGCTGAGCAGAGAGCCCAATGTGGGGCTAGATCCCAGGACCCTGGGATCATGACCTGAGCCGAAGACAGAGGCTTTAACCCACTGAGCCACCCAGGCAACCCCCATGATCATCTTTCACGTGATCATCTTTCATGTGATATTGTGACAATATCACAATGTCTTTATTTCTATAGCTTAATAATAGGTTTTGAAAACAGATAGTTTAAGTCCTCCAACTATGCTATTTTTCAAAACTGGGGTTCTTTAGATCTTTTGCATTTCCACCTAAATTTTATAATCAGCTTGCCCATTTTTACAATTGGAATTTTTAATTGTTTGTTGCTAGTATATAGAAATATAATAGTTTTTTGGATATTAACCATGTATCCTGTGAACTTGCTGATTCATTTATTAGTTCTAGTAGCTTTTTGTAGAATTTTTAAAGATTTTACATAGAGGAACACCTGGGTGGCTCAGTTTTAAGCATCTGCCTTTGGTTTGGATCATGATTCTGGGATCCTGGGATCGAGTCTTACATTGGGCTCTCTGTTCAGCAGGAGGCATGCTTCTCCCTCTCTCCCCCTCCCCTGCTTGTGTTCCTTCTCTTGCTATGTCTCTCTCTGTCAAATAAATAAATAAAATCTTAAAAAAAAAAAAAGATTTTACATAGATAACAATGTCTTACGTGAATAGAAAGAACTTTACTTCTTTTTCACTCTGTGGAAGATACATGGAAAAAATTTAAATTTCTTTTTCTTTTATTATTTATTTATTGTTTGTTTTTGTTTGTTTATTGCCTTACAGAGAACTGCCTAGGACCTCCAACACAGTGTTCAGTAGATGGTACTAAATTGTGCATTCTTGCCTTGTTCTCGATCTCAGGGGGAAATCATTCAAACTTACACCCTTTTTTTTTTTCAATCTTACACTGTTAAGCATGATGCAACATTAAGCCTTTTTGATCTTTAAACTTTATGTTCCTGGTGTAAGCCCCACTTGGTCATAATGCATTATCCATTTTATATATTATTGAATTTAATTTGCTAATATTTTGTTAATAATTTTACGTCATGTTCATGAGGATTGCTGGTCTGTAGTTCTCTTTTCTTGTGATATTCTTGATGGCTTTGGCATCAGGGTGATGCTGACTTCATAGAATGTGTTGGAAAACATTACTCTTCCTTTGCTTTATGGAAAACTTTGTGTAGAATTGGTATTATTTCTTCTTAAATATCTGGTAGGTTCTCAGTGAAGTTGTCTGGTCCTAGCGTTTTCTTTGTGGGGGTTTTCAATAAATTAATTTCTTTAGTAGGTGTAAGATTAAGTGATATATCTTCTTTTGAATGAACGTTGGTACTTTGCGTCTTTAAAGGAAAATGTACATTTTATCCATGTTGTCAAAATTATTTTTGAAAGTTGTTTATAATATTATCTTACAATGCTTTTAATGTCTATAGGTTCTATAATGATATTTTTTCTCTCATTCCTGATACTGGCAATTTATGCCATTGCTTGCTCTCGCTCTCTCTCTCTCTCTCTCTCTTTTTTTACCCCCCGATGAATCTTTTTTTTTTTTAAGATTTTTAAAATTTATTTGACAGAGAGAGACACAGCAAGAGAGGAAACAGAAGCAGAGGGAGTGGGAAAGGGAGAAGCAGGCTTTTCACTGAGCAGGCATTCTGAGGCAGGGCTTGATCCCAAGACCCTAGGATCATGACCTGAGCTAAAGGCAGACACTTAACAACTGAGCCACCGAGAAGCCCCATCCCAATATATCTTTTTTCAGTTTCATGGCTCTCTCCATGATGGTTTCACGATTTTACTCCATTATTTTTGTTTTCTATTTCATTGATCTTTTCTTTTATATTTCCTTTCTTCTGTATACTTTGGCTTTAATTTGTTCTTCTATTTCTAGTTTCTGAAGGTAGAAGTTAAAGTCATAGACTTATTAAGACCTTTCTTCTTTTCTAATATAGGTATTTAGTGCTATCAATTTTCCATTAATACTGCCTTGGTTGTACCCACAAATGTTGATAGGTTGTTGTTATTTTCATTTAGTTCAGAATACTTTCTAACTTCCTTTTTGTTCTCCTTTTTGGCCCACAAGTTATATAGAGTATATTTAGTTTAAGTATTTGGAGGATTTTCCAGAGATCTTTTCATTATTTAATTTTATTTTGGTGAGGGAAAATACTTTGTGTAGGCTGATTATTTTTTAATTTATTGAGACTGGTCTTATGGTCCAGAAGATGATTAGAAATGTAATTCACCTGCAGCACCTGGGTAGCTCAGTTGGTGACTCTTGGTCTCAGCTCAAGTGTTGATCTCAGGGTTGTAAGTTCAAGTCTCAGGTTGGGCTCCATGTTGGGTATGGAACCTACTTTAAAAAAAAAAAAAATCCACCTAATGAAAAAAAATGTTATCATTATCATGCTAATAAAAGGACTAAGGTCTGAGCAACAATATGTTTCTTTTCTTTTTTAAGATTTTATTTTTAAGTAATCACCATACCCAACATGGGGCTCAAGCTTACAACTCTGAGATCAAGAGTCACCCACTGTACCAACTGAGCCAGCCAGGTGCCTCAATATTTATCATAAATCAGTATATTGGAGTTTGGATTTTACACATCAGTCTGATGAACTCAATGAATATGAGTTCTTTACTGAGAGAACAAGCTGCCTCTTCATGTTCGCTATGTACAATGGCAAAGATCTTAATTGAAAACTGAACATTTCAGTCTTTCAGTTATTTTCAAATATCCATATATCCATTTCGGGATATTTTCAAATATCCATATATTTTTATTCATATATTTGTTTTACCTTTAGAACATAAATGGTGATTTTAGGCCCCTGAATAAATTGTCCTTTCTTGGATTACTTTGTTTCTCATCTGAGAATTTAAAATTAAGTAAATTTAATTGACTATACTTATACATGAATGTATTTTGAGAGGAAGTCCCTGTTGATTAGTATCACTGATTTAGCAGTTTAAGTGACCAGTAAGTATGTAGAATTTGAGCCTCCTTGGAATCAGTCCCAAAGTTCTATTCATGAACATATTGAAATTAAATATTTTCAGAGTCATTAGATGGTGTGTAAATACACTGACTCAGGATATTTTTCATTGTGCTACTAGGCATCATAACTGCAATATCTGAATAAAAATTGCTAACCTATTAAAAGAAGTTGCTGGGGTGCCTGGCTGGCTTAGTTGGAAGCGCACGCAACTCTTGATCATAGGGTTATGAGTTGGAGCCCCATGTTGGTGTAGAGATCACATACATATATACATAAAAACATTTTTAAAAATTTTTTTAAGTTGTTGCCGTGTCAAAAAGCAAAGACAAAGCAAAACCAATAAAAAAAAGTGACCCTATGCTTCTCCCACAAAGCAGAGGGGAGTGGCCGGGGAATAGAAAAGCCTTAACCTTCCCGTGCTGTCCTCACAGCCAATACTTAGTCTCTAGTGTGCCGCAAGCCCCCCTCTGTCCTTTCATGACTGGGGCATAGTGACAGTAGGATCTGCTTAAGTCATCAAGCCCTCGTGAAACTGCTTTCTCTCATGAGGCTCTCCAGCTGTTTTAAGCCCTCATTTTCAATACTGTCTTAATATATGCCCAATAGGAGGCATTGGGCCTTTCAATTGCACAATATAAAGTTGTATAGAAAACAAAGTGGCGCAGTACCAGATCTCAGGAACCAATCAGTCTGGGGAGAGGGAAAACTTTTGTTCTAAAATAGCCACAAGTCTGGGGGGTGCCTGGCTGGCTCAGTCAGTAGAACATGCGACTCTTGATCTTGGGGTGGTGAGTTTGAGCCCCATGTCAGAGGGTAGATTGTAATCTTAATTTAAAAAAAAAACTTTAAAATAACCACAAATCTGGATGTGCAAGATGAAATTATCCACTCCCATTTAGAACATGTTAATGAGGGGCGCCTGGGTGGCTTAGTGGGTTAAGCTGCTGCCTTTGGCTCAGGTCATGATCTCAGGGTCCTGGGATCAAGCCCCATATCGGGCTCTCTGCTCAGTGGGGAGCCTGCTTCCTCCTCTCTCTCTGCCTGCCTCTCTGCCTGCTTGTGATCTCTCTCTCTGTCAGGTGAATAAATAAAATCTTTAAAAAAAATAAAAATAAAAAAAAAAAAGAACATGTCAATGATAACTTAACCCCTTTTGTCTGGCAAGTATTTTCCAACCAATTAAACATTGTTGGCACATCATGGTAAGTTTTACGAAAAAGATAAAAAAGTATTACTAAATTCAACCTTAAATTTAAAGCAAAGAAATGAAAGAAATATTCCTTGCTTCTGCCACAAGCATACAACAAGGTAGACAGACTTTTTCTGGAGAAAAAACTGTCCTGAAGTTCCTCCACAGCTTTTTAAAAAATAATCTATAGAATTGTAACTCCCTTCACATTCACTAATGTCTCTTTGTGGACATTGTTCAATGTGAAAGGAAGAACTGAAGTAAAAATATTTGTAATTCAAGAAGTCTTTTTGTGAGAGATAATGAAGTTAGAAACAAAATCCCCACAAACCAGACCTCCAGAGTTTCACTAATTTCACTTTTCTGGGCTCTCATCCAAGGGTGAACAAGAAAAAAAGCACCTACACGTGGTGCCAGGAGAAAACAGAATTTTGGATAGGGAATCCGAAAACCTAAATGCTGACCCTGGCTTTGTCACTAACTTGTTAGGTGAAATAAAAGTAAGCTGCTTAGTCTTTCTGCTCTAGAGTTCCTCATCTCTAAAGTCAGGGGATTGGATTAATAAATTCCAACATTCCTATAGACTCCTCCCTCTGTTTCTTTGGTTTCCATGGCGTCCTGCTCTCTGTGTTCTCCTAATATTTCTTTTTTTTTTTTTTAAAGATTTTATTTATTTATTTGACAGAGAGAGATCACAAGTAGAAGGAGAGGCAGGCAGAGAGAGAGAGAGAGAGAAGCAGGCTCCCTGCTGAGCAGAGAGCCCGATGCAGGACTGGATCCCAGGACCCTGAGATCATGACTTGACCCGTAGGCAGCAGCTTAACCCACTGAGCCACCCAGGCGCCCCATCTCCTAATATTTCTGGTTCCTCCTTTCTTGCAATTCTTCTTCCTATTGTTGCTTAAAGGTAGAAGTCTCTTTAGTAAGCTGTCGCTGACTCCCTTTTTTCTCTAATCCTCTCTTGCGATATTATATTCTCTGTGGTGGATACTGGTTTATCACCCAGACCCCTCCTTTTTTGTTCTTGTTTAAGGTTTTATTTTTAAGTAATCTCCACACCTAAGTGGAGTTCCAACTCACAACCCCAAGATCAAGAGACCCACACTCCTCTGCCTGAGCCAGCCAGGTGCCTTCCAGATCTCCTCCTTCTATACTGACTTTCCTTTCCTCAGCTGCTGGGAAGGTCGGAGGATGACAACTCTCAGCTGAGTTCCTCTCTGGGAATTGCCTTCATGCAAAGAGAGCCACCTTACCCAAGGTCACATCCTCTTCCTGAGGAAAGCCACATCCAATGTTTGTTCAGCATGGGAGAAGAGCCAATCCCCTTACTCCAAGATGGGCTAACTTTGAAAAGCCAGCCATACTGCTCCAGAATTCTCCTGGTTTCTGTTGTAACTGTATTGCAGCTCAACTCAGTTCAGCAGGCGTTGATCCTGAGAGCACTCCTCAGCAAACCACCTACACAAAAATATTCATGTCAGTGTCTGTTTCTTGAAGAACCCAAGTTAAGACAGCTGGTGCCAGGAATGATTCAAGGAAGACGACTATAAAATGAGATATTGGAACTAGACCACCCATCTTCCACATGGCAGTGAGTATCCCATCACTGGTGGCCAGAGGAACATGATAAGCTCTTGCTATGCAGTACTACTATTAAAGCTTTCACTAGTGGTGGAATACTAATGGAAGGGGATACAGCAGCTTTTGAGAGGTTGGGGAAAGAACTAACAGTAGTGTTAACCAGAGTGAAATCAGATGGATTTTTCTGAGTGTCACCGATGCATTGGAAAAAAGACATCAGAAGACTAAGAGTGATTAATCATCAACTGAAGGCCAAGTGTGAAAACCAGAGGGCCTCGTCGGAAGCATATACAAAGATTCTCATCTCCTGCAGCCAGAAGTCAAAAAAAAACTGTAGATGGACCCAGACTCTGGACTTAATTATAAGGGTAGTGGAAACCCAAAGAAATTTGAATTCTCCAGTCTGCTGTGCCAAGGTCAGGGCTCTGAGTAAGAAGAAGTGAAATCTCAAAACCCAAGATGGGAACATTTGGATTGATCCACACAGAAACTTTGAAACTTGGGGTGCCTGGATGGCTCAGTCGTTAGGCGTCTGGCTTTAGCTCAGGTCACAATCCCAGGATCCTGGGATGGAGCCCCGCATCAGGCTCCCTGCTTGGCGTGGGAGGCCTGCTCCTCCCTCTTCCACTCCCCCTGCTTGTGTTCCCTCTCTTGCTGTGTCTCTCTCTGTCAAATAATAAAATCTTTAAAAAAAAAAAAAAAGAAGAAGAAAGAAGAAAGAAACTTTGAAACTATGAATCTCTCTAAACTTTCTGGGCCAGCAGAAATGGCCCACTGCTCCCGTTAAGGCTTCATATAAATCATGCAGAGGCCCCTCAACTTAGATAAGAAATCAAAGAAGGATTTACAAGAGCAGCCTGCCACTTGAACAATACAACCCAGCAAACATCATGGTATTAGAAGTGTCAGTGGTGGGAAAGGATGCCATGTGAAACTTCTGGCAACTTCCAATAGAGAATCACAATGTAGATCCCAAAGGTACTGGAGTAAGGCTATGCCAACTTCAGTGTAAAATTTTCCACCATTTGAAAAATAGCCCCAAACATGCTATTGTACTCTGGTAAAGACAGAAGATCTGATTATAGGATATCAAGTCAACACTAGGCTGCCTATTACAAGATTGTTTCTATCAGGCCCATCTGTTACAAGTGGAAGTGGTAAATATGGGATCAGGCAGGAACCATGTCAGGAGAGCACAGTATGTTGCATAAGCAGGTGATCCAGAATCCCGTCATCCTCTACTGGTGCACTGATGTCTCTCCCTCAGCTCACACCTACAGCTGCCTTGGCATATTCAGAGGATCCACTGGGGCTTTCTTGGGAGTCTCTGACTCATTTTTTAAGGTAAATGGACAAACGTGACAGCCATAGTCTAAGAAGTTTCTGGTAGAGGTTTCCCCACAGGCTGTGGTTCTCCACTTTGTGTGGGAAGAGAAGTAACATGAGGTAGAAATATACATATGGGCAGCCTTGGAAAGCTGGGCAAGTTGGTCAGGAGTCTGAAAGGAGAAAGACTAAAAGATAAGGTTGAGAGCCTGTCACCCAGACCACCAAGAAAGCCACCTAGATCAGCAAGGTGCTGGCCGAGGGTAAGGGAATTCTAGAATGGGTAGTGGAGGAGGGTCACCCTGAGTTATAGTTCTACCTGAAGGCCAGCTATATTAGAGAGGGCTGAGTCCATCCCACCAACCTTTCTTTTACAAGTTTCCCCCAGGAAAAGAGACCAGTTAGAATTCTGGAGGTGTTGAACTTGCTTTATAAAGCAAGTGTGTCTGAGTGGCATAATAGGTAGGCTATCATGAATGCTGTGCTGTATTGCCCAGACCCTCTGTTCTGGACCAAGGCACTTATTCTCCCAGGTACTTGGTGTGTTGGTTGCCAAAAACTCCCAGCTAAGTCTTTCTCCAAGGATTGCCTTCAGCAGATGAGCACTTTCTCCCCTCCAAGATCATTTCCCTTGCCTGGCATAAAGTCCAGGACCCTTGCCCCAAGATGGGACACCTCTGAAGGCCCATCCCTGCTTGAGAAGCCCCACTGGGTCATCTGAAGCCTCTGTTGCAACTGGGCTGCTGTTCAGCTCCTCTCACTGCCCATTCCTCCTGCATTCACTCCCACACAGGTATCATCCCACGGGCACATCCCCTGTGACATCCTACACACTGGGGTTTTGGGGTGTTAATGTTTAATGGGTACTGTTGCAGTTTGAGAAGATGAAAAGTTCTGAAGATAGATGGTGGTGATGGTTGCACAATAATGTAAATGCATTTAATGCCACTGAGCTGCACAGTTAAAAATGGTGAAAATGGTAACACTTACGTTATTCTGTTTTACCACAATAAAGAAAAAACTCCTGCGCGTGAATCTTCCTCAGGGTCTTCTTTCTTAAGGAACCTAACCAAACAACCTCTGTGAATATGGCAAAAATTGCTAGCTTCCACCAATATTCATTTTTTCTTTTTCTTTAGTAATGGAACTCAGCCCGAAACTGCAAGCAGTCTTGCCCTTGGCCGTGGGATATGAGACGTGTAACTAGGATGTGAGACACGTGACTAAGTTTGGCCAGTTGGGTGTGAGAAGTATATGGGCCACTTCCTGGTCATGCTGTTAAAGTAATAGGCATGTCCTTCCCTGGTCTCCACTGTTTTCTGCTGGCCATGATGCAGATGCAGTGCCAGGAGCTGGAGACAGAGATAGAAGTCAGAGATAGAAGATGACAGAGTCACCCTACCAACCCTAGACTGATTATCTCTAGCTGTTACAGGAGATATAAATCAACTTCTGTCTTGTTAAAGCCATGGAATTTGAGGTATCTTTGTTACGACAGCTCGGCTTGTATCTTCGCACTTTGACTCCAAAATTCATTCCTCTAATCCTCATTCCTTTTACAAACAGCTCCTATTTCTTGTCCCCAGTTTTGAGACTCAGCATGTTCACACCATAATTTATCCTAATGCTTTCTAAGCTTTGCTCCTCCTTTGTTCTTTATTTCTAATAATACCACAATTTCCTGCTTTTGAAGACAGAGCCTTGAACATTCACACAGCGGAATACAATTCAGCCATTAAAAAGGAGGAGGAGGTAGCCCAAGATATACTGATAATGGAACCACTCCCAAGATCTGTTGTTAAGTGAAGAAAGTAAAGTGCAGTACAATGTCTGTAATATACCACTATTTGTGTTAAAAAAAAATAAAAGACTACTTACCTCTGTAAATATTTGTATGTGCATAGAGTATCTTGGGAAGGATAAGCCTTGAGTTGCTGCTCTATTTAATTTATTTATTTTAGATTTTTATTTTATTTTAGATTTATTTTAGATTTTTTCTTTCTTTCTAAAGTAGTCTTTACATCCAACATGGGGCTTGAATTCACAACCCAGAGATCAAGAGTTTCATGCTCTACTGACTAAGCTGACCAGGCACCCCTGTTTGGGTTGCTGCTCCAGATAGGACAGCTGGGGGGCAAGGTGGCAGAAAAACTAATTTCTTACATATACCTGTTTGAATTGTGTACTGTGTGCAAAGAGCTGCTAGATTGTGCAACCCAAGGATGCACTATTCAAATTCTAATCTGTGTAACCAGCACCTCTAGGATTGTGCTGTGTGTGCCCTGGGCGGCTGTTCCTATCAGTCCTGTTAAGCATGTTTTACATACTCAAAAAAAAGTTCAAGAAAATATGCTTACTCTTTGTTCTATAGTTTAAACAAAACAGCTATTTTCTGAAACTGTCTCAGTTAAAATATCCTAGGATTTCAGAGATTTCTGTCTGGATTGTTATTTACATCTCTGTTACCAACCATCAATTTAAAAAATGAGATTTTATTATGATTTTAGAGTTCCCACTCAATTTTTTTTTAAGATTTTATTTATATATTTGACAGAGAGAGATCACAAGTAGGCAGAGAGGCAGGCAGAGAGAGAAGGGGAAGGAGGCTCCCTGCTGAGCAGAGTCTGATGCAGGTCTTGATGCCAGGACCCTGAGACCATAACCTGAGCTGAAGGCAAATGCTCAACCCACTGAGCCACCCAGGCATCCCGTAGAGTTCCCACTCTTAAAAAAAACAAAAATAAAAAAGAGTTCCCACTCTTTTCAGGAACTTCCTTTAGCACTGAAAGGACCAGGCAGCTTTTTCCTTCAAAGAACTCCAAAGTGAGACAGGAGGAGGCAGAACACTAAAACCCACCTAATGGTGTGATCCCCACAATTCTCCTCCTCCTCCTCCTCCTAGGAGCTATCAGTGATCAATTATTTAGTAGGGACCGAGGACCTGAAAAATGTCCTTAACTTTAGACCCTGAAAATTCTGCTACTATGAATTTCCCACATATCCTAAGGAAAGCATCCACAGTACACACGAAGGTGTATGTACCAGAATGCTCACGTGTCTTATTTCTATTTCTGTTGTCTAAAAACAAACCACCGCTCCATAGATATAGGACTCGTTAAATCTAGTACAGTTCATCTACATAA
Organism: Mustela nivalis; assembly: GCF_964662115.1. Taxonomy (NCBI): domain Eukaryota; kingdom Metazoa; phylum Chordata; class Mammalia; order Carnivora; family Mustelidae; genus Mustela; species Mustela nivalis. The sequence continues at coordinate 60,085,516 of NC_139027.1, forward strand.
TGGAACTCAAGATGTTAGAAGAATAATGAAATGGGAAAATGATTACATTGTACTGATAAATGATAAAAGCAAATTATAAGGCATACGTAAGGGTATTATCCTAAGACAATCCCAATGTGGTGTTTTTGTTTGTTTGTTTTAAGTAAGCTCTGCATCCAACGTGGGGTTTGAACTGCCAACCCTGAGGTCAAGAGTTGCATGCTCTTGGGGGCACCTGGGTGGCTCAGTTTTTAAGCGTCTGCCTTTGGCTTAGGTCATGATCCCAGGGCCCTGGGATGGAGCCCCGCATTGGGCTCCCTGCTCAGCAGAAAGCCTGCTTCTCCCTCTCCCATTTGCTCTGCTTGTATTCCTGCTCTCACTGTGTCTCTCTCTGTCAAATAAATTAAATCTTTAAAAAAAAGTGGGTGGGGGGCCTGGGTGGCTCAGTGGGTTAAGCCGCTGCCTTCGGCTCAGGTCATGATCTCAGGGTCCTGGGATTGAGCCCCACATTGGGCTCTCTGCTTGGCAGGGAAGCTGCTTCCCCCTCTCTCTCTGCCTGCGTCTCTGCCTACTTGTGACCTCTCTCTCTCTCTCTCTGTCAAATAAATTAAAATACCTTAAAAAAAAAAAAAGAATTGCATGCTCTTAACTGAACCAGCCAGGTGCCCCCCAATTTGTTTTGTGCTTTTTTTTTTTTTAAGATTTTATTTATTTATTTGACAAAAAGAGAGATCACAAGTAGGCAGAGAGGTAGGCAGAGAGGAGGAAGCAGGCTCCCTGCTGAGCAGAGAGCCCAATCCCAGGACCCCAGGATCATGACCCGAGCCGAAGGCAATGGCTTTAACCCACTGAGCCACCCAGGCACCCCCCAATTTGTTTTTTTAAGAAACGTGTATAACTGTATCTGGAGAATATATTCGCCAATATGTTAATACTATCTTTCTTTGGGAGTTGGACTTATTGTGCCTGAATTTTCTCAAGTTACAATTAATCCATTTTCTCTTATAATTAAAAAAAGTTACCCCCACCCAAAGTCAATTTGAGGGGTTCTTTGAGCATTTGTTGTTCCTCATTAGTCTCCCATAGTACTCTGAGGCATATATATATATATGCCTCAGAGTATATATATATATATATATATATATATACCAATTTTAAATGAGAAACATCAATCCTGGGTTATGTAAAGAATTCTTCCAACTTGATTATATATACTACAACGAGGAGGTAAGAGTAGAGGGGTGGCAGATGAGAAGGGTGGGTAAAAGAGATTAAATGGTTTTGTTACCTTTGTTGTAAGTTTTCCTTCCAGAAAAAGTAACTTAATGATTTTCTAACTAAATGAGCTATTTTATATCTGTAGAGATGACAAACTTCACTATTCACCAGGACCATATGTTTTTTTGGTATTCATACAGGCTTTGAAGTCTAAAATACATGCTGTTTAGGAATGTTAGTCTAGACTAGAGAATAATAGCTCTCCCCTAAATAATATATAAGTATCTTTTTAAATTAACCCTTGGCAAGAAGAAATTTTAAAAATAGAAGATGTTGGTCAGAATCGAGTTCTATAAATTAGTACATTCCTTGTAAAATATTTATGGATTTGATTGAAGGATTATTTTAGACACATTCGTGTATAATATAAAGACAAATTCAATGTAAAAAAATTTTAATAATAAAAAAGTGAGTCCTAAAAAGACCAGCAGATGGCATAAATAATTTATTTAATAAAAACTGCCAAGATCTATATGGTAAAAATCACTTTCCCTGAAATTTCCCCTGTGGAAAAAAAAAATCTCATGAATATTTAGACCAAAATTCCCAATTAAAGTATCACTAACAAGATTAACTTAGTTATAAATACAAAAATTAAAATTGCAGGACAGATGGATCTCATAGATATTAACCCAGAGCTCTGTTGTAAACTTGTGTGCCCAGGCCCATCATTAAGCTGAAACACGAAAGACAACATATAATGAGAGTGTCTAACCTGGATGCTCCACCCAGCACACTTCGGCATCTCTGAAGTAGGAAGAGTGTGCTGACATCAGAGCTCAAGAAAATAATGTTTTTAAGAACTACATGGGGGGCACCTGGGTGGCTCAGTGGGTTAAAGCCTCTGCCTTCGGCTCAGGTCATGATCCCAGGGTCCGGGGATCGAGCCCCGCATCGGGCTCTCTGCTCAGCGGGGAGCCTGCTTCCTTTCCTCTCTCTCTGCCTCTCTGCCTCCCTGTGATTTCTGTCTGTCAAAATAGATGAAATCTTTAAAAAAAAAAAAAAAAGAACTACGTGGGTGTGTACCTGCCCCAATTAGTTACTCTGCAAGAACAACATGAACTGGAATGTTGGTCTCAATATTCGGTCTTTATTGGGAACTAGTAAAGTTCCAAGACACCAACCTGTCAGATAGCTTTTGGCTGCCTTGGATCTATAAAAGGATATTTTCCCCATTCACCAAGAGGAAATGTTGTCTCTGCTTACTTTTTTTTTTTCCCAAGATTTTATTTATTTATTTGACAGACAGAGATCATAAGTAGGCAGAGAGGCAGGCAGAGAGAGGAGGAAGCAGGCTTCCTACAGAGCAGAGAGCCTAACATAAGGCTCCATCCCAGGACCCTGGGATCATGACCTGAGCCGAAGGCAGAGGCTTTAACCCACTGAACCACCCAGGCACCCCTCTGCTTACTTTTGTACCTGCTCCCCTGAAAATAGTTCCCATCTGAGAGACACACGCCAGAGAGAGAGCTGATGGTGTGGTGGGATTGGCCTTGACTTAACACTGGAAGAGGAGACTGTCAAGGGTAGTCCGGCAGGCTCTTGATTCTTACTAGCACGTAGCACAGAGACTCAGGTCTGTGGAGACCACATGTCATCTAAGACCTCTAGAGCACTGCTTCCTGACCTGGGACCCTCAGCTGGCACACCAGGGGCCACAAACTGATCACTGTAGGTTAGAATCTACATATGTATAGTTCAGAAAAAAACTGCACCAAACTATTAATAATGCTTTCTCTGGAAGGTGAGTTCGTAGGAGACCGTCTAATTCATGCTCACTATTCTGCCTTTACTACCTAGAGTCTTATACACAGCATGTACTACATAAATACAAAAATAATAAAAATAAAATAAAATAAAAATATAAATATTTTTATTTATATTTTATATTTTATTTATTTATTTATTTTTAAATATTTTATATAAATATTTTTCTGTCATGTTTAAACTTTTTTGAAGTGAGCATGTTACTTCTGAAATCATAATGAAAATAAACATTTTCTGACACTCTTGAACTCAAATGTAAAGAATTACTCTTCTAGAGAATTTTTCCCTAGGTGAAAACATCATTGTTTTTCTTCCACAATCTTTGTTTGTTTTGTTTTGTTTTTTAAGATTTTATTTATTTATTTTTGCAAGAGAGAGAGAGAGAGCACAAGCCAGGGGGAAGGGACAGAGGAAGAAGCAAACTCCCTCCTGAGCAGGGATCCCAATGCGGGACTCCATCCCAGAACCCCAGGATCATGACCTGAACAGAAGGCAGATGCTTAACTAGCTGAGCTACCCGGCTCCCTCCATAATCTTTATTTGGATGAATTTAATTTATTTTTTTGTCATTGTTATTATTTTTATGATAACTTTTTTTTTATAAACATATAATGTACTATTAGCCCCAGGGGTACAGGTCTGTGAATCGCCAGGTTTACACACTTCACAGCACTCACCATAGAACATACCCTCCCCAATGTCCATAACCCCACCACCCTCTCCCTACCCCCCTACCCCAGGCCCCCCTTAGTTTGTTTTGTGACATTTGGATGAATTTAATTTTTAAGTGCAAATATTACTCAATATATACAAGCTTGACAAAACCCACCTAACCTGAAGAATGTCTAAATCAGATAACTATTCAATTATGTAAATCACCAGTGATTCATTTCAGAGACTTTCCAGGTGTCTCCACTGCCTGTTTCAGGAAACATGCTCCACTGTTACTGTACTATTTGCTTTTCTGTGGACACCTTACACACAGCTGCATTTTGAAGCATCACCTCTCAGAGTCTTGGCCCCTCCCACATTAGCCAGGAAGCGATACTGAAAGTCTGCAGCGTTTTCTCGAGTGAGACATTCACTGTCCTGTTCTGTGTTATTTGCAAGCAGTCGTCAGCTTGCAACCCAGGTAGGCCAAACATTAATCGGAAGGCAGTTGGGGTGGAGGGATGTAGAACAAAGTTTTTTTTTTTTTTAAACTGTGCTATTAAAAAAAAAACCAAAAAACTGTGCTATAAATAATGATTGGAATCCAAGTCCAACCCACAAAAGTTGGATTCACACATAATAAAGTTGAAACCATTCAAATTTTGGTATATCGATATAGTAGGCACTCAATATATATTTGCTGGATAAATGAATATTGATGGGGCACCTGGGTGGCTCAGTCAGGTCATGGACTGTCTTGGATTCAGGTCATGATCCCGGGTCCTGGGATCAAGTTCTGTATCAGGCTTCTTTCTCAGCAGGGAGCTTGCTTCCACCTCTGCCTGCTGCTCCCCCTGCTTGTGTTATTTCTGTGTGTGTCAAGTAAATGAAATCTTTTAAAAAATAAAAGTAAATAAATGAATATTGATAGTGCTTCTTAGCAAGAGGAATTTATAGACTGAGATTCCGTCTCACTCTGCCTGCCCAGGGAGGCACCTACTCTGTTCCTAACAACTGGCAGCTCTTAATAGCCGCAGGTATCACAAGGTATTGCAAGTTGGATCTTAGTAACTAGGGAGATTTTTGTATTGGTGTCTCAGGCAAAGATCTTCTCTTTGAAAGTAACTTGGGGGACTTACTTTAAGGGCACTAGCCTGTTGGTGCTCCTATCTTTAGGAGTGGGTAGTTCTCATACAAGGATGGTTGTGGGCTGGTATATAAGGGGTATTTTTTATGTTTGGTATTTTAGAACTTCATCTCATTTTAGTTTAGACTCATGTGGTGTTAAGGGATTGAGATTCACTAATGTTAGCTGAATAAAGGGATTTATTGTAAGAAGTGATCCTAAGTCTACCATTAATGCAAAAGGAATCATCACGAGACTTCCTGTGGCTAGGGTGGAGGAGGGTGGTTCTAGGCTCAGAGTTTTCAGAAGCCCTTAGCTGCGGGTCTCTGTGGCCTTTCCTGCTGATGCTCCTCCATTAATAGGCTGTGAATACACTTCTGCATTGTTCCATCCGCCTCTCACAGAGAAGGAGAACCTGCGGCATCAGGCAGCACCATGAAGATTGGCAGCCCTCTCTGATGAATTGGCTGTGGCCCAGAAGGACAGGGTCAAGCACAGGCTCATGGGGCACAGATCATAGCTATCTACCAAGGAGGACTATGGTGGCCCTTTATTTATTATCTCTCTGGTAACCAGTAGAATGTGGCAGAAGCGACTTCTGGGTCAAAAGAGGCCATGCAGTTTCCACTTAGTTCTCCTGGAATGCTTGCTCTTGAAATGACCCCTTTTGGAAGCCAGCGGCCATGCTGTGAGAAGCCCCGGACACTTGGAGAGGACACCGTAGGTATTCCAGTCAGTAGTCCCAGCTGAGGCCACCCTTTGCATCATACCAGCCCAGGCACCACATATGAGTGATGAAACCTTCAGATTATCACAGCCCCCGGCTATTCAAGTCACCTCCAGCATTTGAGTTCCCAACTAAGGATCCAGGCACCATGGAACAGAGACAAGACATCTCCGCTGCACCAGATGCACATTCCTTACCCACAGGGTTTGTGAGCATAATAAAATAATTATGGCTTTTACCACTAAATTTGGGGTAGTTTAATAAAAACAACAGTAGAACCCCAGAATATAAAGCATGACACATTAAAAAAACCAAAAAGAAGGTGGTATGGCAGACCAGCGTGAGCACTTACTGGATATTTGATGTAACAGCCACCTCTGCTGCTCTCTACTGTGAGAAGTCCAAAATCAGATAAAGAGAAAGGCAAGATCATCTGAAACAAGTGTGGTTGGGAAGATGTGGCTTATGCCTCTGTATAATCCCTAAACCAAGCAGAAAATGTTATTCATTTTCAGTCTCTCCCATTTACTATAGAGATATATACAGAGGCCTCTGGTTCCACCCAGGTTTTGCTTTATATGAGGGCTCCTTATGGAGCAGGGCCCCACTAGGGTGACTCTCCCCCAATTCTTAGCAACGACCCAACAGATGTCTCAGCTGCCTTCCATGTGTTCCAGTTCTGCAGCTTGCTAACGCCAGGCAACTGCTGCACACCCTGGCCATGCTTCCGTCCCACCACCAGCAAAGCTATCTTCCTGTTAGTTGCCCTAGTTCTCCAAATACCGGAGAAGAAAAGAGAAGAAATGCTGTTGTTTCTTTTGGCCCAGGTATGATTCCCCTGTCGCCTGGGCCATTCTACAGTGGGCATCAATTTCAAGGATACCCTGCTGTGGCTCACTCTACCCAAAGTTGGTTGTATGGCTTTGCATGAATTGTAAATCAGGAGGCATCCTGATCTTTAGGTCACTGCACATGGTTTTCACTGTGGAATGCACTCAGGGTGCAGGGCAAATGCCTACTGACCCCGTGTTTATTTTTTCAGCTGGTGACTGAAGCTCTGGCCCAGTTATAATAGATGTGAATACCAATGTCTTGTCCACTTTCAACTTTAGTGCAAACTGTGCACTGAATGGGGTCGTATTTCTACTCTCAGCATGTAAAATAGAAGTAATTGTCATGTATGTGTTTCCAAAGTAAATATCATTGTGTTTGCCCTCCCACCTCCACCATATAGAACTGTTTGTTTTTTTTTTAAAGACAGGAACATGGAAAAATAATATTCCAGACTTCTGGGGAATGTTACTAATATCTCCAAGAATGGGGGGCATCTGGGTGGTGCATTCAATTAACCATCTGACCCTTGGTTTAAGCTCAGGTCCTGATCTCAGGGTTGTGAGATCAAACCCTGCGTGGGGCTCCGTGCTGAGTGCCGAGTCTCCTTAAGACTCTTTCCCCCACCCCCACATGATCTCTCTATCTCAAATAAATAAATTAATTTTAAAAATATGTATCTCCAAGAATGGGCAAACCCATGAGCATGTACTGCTGGCTGATATGCTGCGTGTGAAGCAACTCATTGTGGCAGTCAATAGGATGGCCATCGCAGAGCCGCCTTTTGGTAGTGCATGCTTTGAGGAGATCTGCAAGGAGGTGAAGGCCTAAATCAAGAAGATCAGTTACAACTCTGAGGTTGTCGCCTTTGTGACCATCTCTGGCAGGCATGGGGACAGCACCAAGATGTCCTGGTTCAGAGGCTGGAAGATCACCAGGAAGGAAGGAAACATGGTGGCTACAACATTACTAGAAGCACTGGACTCCATCATTCCCCCTGCCTGCCCTAGGGACAAGCTCTGGTAGCCGCCTCTGCAGGATGTATACAAGATGGGGGCATTGGTACCATGCCCATGGGCTGGGGAGAAACAGGTTTCCTCAACCTTTGCCCCCTGTAACATCACCACTTGATATAGATGTCAAGTCTATAAAGATGCACCACCCGGTGGCTGAGGCCCTGTGGAGTGACAATGTGAGCTTCATAGTGAAGAATGTCAGTGAAGGACATCAGGTGGGGCTACGTGGTGGAAGACAGAAAGAAAGACCTGTTCTTAGACGTGGGGAGCGCCATCTCCCAGGTGATCATTCCCAACCACCCCAGCAGCATTGCAGCTGGCTACTCCCCAGTTCTGGACTGCCGCACGGCCCAAATCGCCTGCAAGCTTGCAGACCTCACAGAGAAGATTGGCACTCAGGCAAGAAGCCAGAAGACAGTCCCAAAGCTCCAAAACCTGGGGATTCAGCCATCATTCAGATGATTCCATGAAAGCTCATGTGTGTTGAAAGCTTTTCAGAGTACCTACCCCTTGGTCGCTTCACTGTATGTGACATGAAACAGACAGTGGCTATGGGGGTCCTCAAGAATGTGGAGAAACAGCAGCAGCTGGTGGCAAAGTCACCAAGTCTACCATGAAAGCGACCAGGAAGCAAGTGGTGACAGCCCAGGCCTTTCCAGGCCTTTCCAGGCCACCCAGGAGGAGCCACAGCTGGATAAGAACAGCTTAAGGAGAAGACTTGGACTTACTCTCCTCTTGCCTGAACTATCTTAAACCTGTCCCTGCTATTGCAGTTCTTTTTGGTGATGAGTTTGAGGCATGGGAATAAAGCACAGCCTTTGGGCAGGGTGGAGGGAAGCAGGCTTTCTTTTTTCTTAATTATAAAGACTTTTAAAAAATTTTTTAAATTTATTTTAAGTAATCTCTATACCCAGCATCGGGCTTGAACTCAAAACCCTGAGATCAAGAGTCACATTCTCTTCCAACTGAACCAGGCAGGGACCCCATAATTATAATGTTTTTTTTTTTTTTAAATATTCTACTCTATAATCCATGACCACTCTTCTGCCTGTAGTATTTCATACCTCCTTAACTGAATAACATACTCCTTTTTCTGTGTATTAAATATTTAACAAATATTGATTGACTGCCTACTGTGAGCCAGATACTGAGGATTCAAGGATGCTCAAGATAGACAAAATGAGGTTTTTCCTTAATGAACCTATATTTAGGTTCAGGGAGACCGACAGTAAACAAGTAAATAAATAGATAAGGTAATATATTTTTATTTTTTTATTTTAAATTTTTTACAAAGTAATCTCTACACCCAATGTGAGGCTCAAACTCACAGCTCTGAGATCAACAGTCACATGCTCTACTGACTGAGCCAGCCAGGTGCCCCAAATGAGGTTATTTTACATTGAGAAAAATGCTTTGAAGAAAATAAGCAGGGGTAATGAACAACTAATGCCACTTTAGGTAGACTGGTCAGAGAATGCCTCTCTGAGACCTAGAACCTACAAAGGAGCTGGAGAGGTAGACAAAGGCCAGGTCAAGTACAACCTTAGGGGCTTCTCCCCGGAGATGATTCTTCCCAAGGGGGTGACATGATCAGATCTATATTTTTATCTTTTTTTATTTTTTTTAATATTTTATTTGTTTGTTTGACAGAGAGAGGTCACAAGTAGGCAGAGAGGCAGGTAGAGAGAGAGGGAGAAGCAGACTCCCCACTGAGCAGAGAGCCCAATGCAGGGCTCAATCCCAGGACCCTGAGATCATGGCCTGAGCCTAAGGCAGTAGCTCAACCCACTGAGTCACCCAGGCGCCCCATAGATCTATATTTTTAAAGTCTCAAATCTTTTAAGTCTCTTGGCTGACATGAGGAATGGATAGGAGGTAGGTTGGGGCTAATTCAGGAGGGTGGAAACCAGTCACTAGACTGCGATCATCCATAAGAAGAGGCTGCTTCTCTTGTGCCCTCAGTAAAATGTATGTTTTGAGTGTTTTTTAGACAATGGTCACAGATTTGCACTGATTAATTCACATGCGTTGTTGGTGGCTACTAGTTGGCTAGACGGTACTCTTCTCATAATGTCTTTAGTTCTGTGTCTCACCAGCTGAACAAATCACCATTTTGAACTTGTGAAAATGCAATAAATATATTAATTCAATGCTACAAATGTTTTGAGCACCTGGTATGTGGGAGGCACTGTGTTGAGATTTGGATATTCAAGAGCTGCCTCAGTGGCTCAGTCTGAAGTAGCTGTTTTCGGCTTGGGTTGTGATCCCAGAGCTCTGGGATCAAGCCTTGCGCTGGGCTCTGTGCTCACAGGGAGTCTGCTTCTTCCTCTCCTGCTGCCCTTCCCTGTACCTTTCCTCTTGTGCTCTTGCTCTCACTCTCTCAAATAAATAAATAAAATCTTAAAAAAAAAAAAAAGATTTGGATATTCAAAAATAAATGAGGGGCGCCTGGATTAAGTGGGTTAAGCCTCTGCCTTCGGCTCAGGTCACGATCTCAGGGTCCTAGGATTGAGCCCCGCATCGGGCTCTCTGCTCAGTGGAGAGCCTGCTTTCCCCTCTCCCTCTGCCTGCCTCTCTGCCTATTTGTGATCTCTGTCTGTCAAATAAATAAATAAAATCCTAAAAAACAACAACAACAACAAAACACTTGGTCACAGCTCTCCAGGAAACTACAGTCTGGGAACAAGAAGGCAGTCTACCAGAGACAAGTAAATCAGAAATGATTTCATGCTTTGCTTTCCTTGTGGGAGTAGAATAAACCTCCAAAGCCCTGGGAGCAGAATGATTCCACAGATCTCTAGATGGGCTGGGGGGAGAAGAATCAGAAAGACTCAGCTTACATCAGAAATGAAAAGAGAATTTGTATCCTCAACTTCGTTTCATTTGTGCAGCATTCCCTGGGGTGCAGCTCCTGCACCTGATGTGCTGGTATGATTTTCTTTTTACTTCCTGGTATCTGGGATGCTAGAATCCAGTGAGAAAGACAGGTCCTCTAGGGGCACCTGGGTGACTCAGTCAGTTGATCATCTGACTCTTGGTTTTAGCTCAGGTCATGATCCCATGGTCAGGGGATCAAGCCCCACTTCAGGCTCCATTCTCTCCCCCTGTCCCTCCCCCACTTGTACTCTCACTCTCTCTAAAATAAATTAAAAACCTTTAAAAAAAAAAAAAAAAGGAAGGGGCGCCTGGGTGGCTCAGTGGGTTGAGGCCTCTGCCTTCGGCTCGGGTCATGATCTCAGGGTCCTGGGATCGAGTCCCGCATCGGGCTCTCTGCTCAGCACGGAGCCTGCTTCCTCCTCTCTCTGTCTACTTCTGATCTATCTCTGTCAAAGAAATAAATAAAATCTTTAAAAAAAAAAAAAAAAGGAAAAGAAAAAGAGAGGTCCTCTGGCTTCAAGGAAGTTTAGAGCCACTTTATTCATAAAAAGTGATTTCTCCAATCAAACAAAATATTTTCCACAATGCAATATCACATGTCCTTGTCAAATAAAAATGTCAATGAGCATGACATTTTAAAAATACCTTAAATAAAAAACATACGGGGGGGGCACCTGGGTGGCTCAGTGGATTAAGCCTCTGCCTTCAGCTTAGGTCATGATCTCAGGGTCCTGGGATGGAGCCTGCTTCCCCCCTCTCTCTCTGCCTGTCTCTCTGCCTTCTTGTGATCTCTCTCTCGGTCAAATAAACAAATAAAATCTTTAAAAAAAAACCACATACGGAAAAGTTCCTTTTGAAGAGGGGCCCCTCCCCAACATGACATCAAGCTAGAAACTGAAGTCTGCTACCCCCTTTTCCTCTTAACACTTTCATGTACACGTGTGTAAGGAGAATTGAACCTGTAGCACTTTTCAACTATGGCCACATATGGAATCACCCAAGGAGCTTCAGAAAAAATATTAATGCCTGGATCCCAGCCCCAGATATTCTTATTTAACTGGTCTGAGGCATGTCCTAAGTATCAGTATTTTTTAAAACCTCTTTTTTGGGGACACCTGGGTGGCTCAATCGTTTAAGCATCTGCTTTCGGCTCAGGTCATGATCCCCGTGTCCTGGCATCGAGTCCTGCATCAGGCTCCCTGCTCGGCAAGGGAGTCTGCTTCTCCCTCTCCCTCTGCCCCTACTCATGTACTCTCTCCCTCTCTATCTTTTACTCTCTCTCAAATAAATAAATAAATAAATAAAATCTTAAAAGGAAAAAAAAAACCTCCTTTTTTTTTAGAATTTTATTTATTATTTGAGAGAGAGAGCACAAGATGGGGGAGGGTCAGAAGGAGAAACAGACTCCCTACTGAACAGGGAGCCTGATCCAGAACTCGATCTCAGCACTCCAGGATCATGACCTGAGCCGAAAGGCAGTTGCTTAACAAACTGAGCCACCTAGGCGCCCTTAAAATCTCTTTTCAGTTGATTCTAATGTGCAGCCAGGATTGGGAACTACTGGTCTGCTAGCCTCTTGAAGAGTTGCACTCAGGACCAAAGACTAAACTATAGACTCAATGTACAACAATCTGTTTCCCCAGACTAGGTCTGGTTCCCGAATCATGTACTCCTATAGTGCCCTGTACTTTTCCTTCTTGGGATTTAAACAGTTTATAATTGTGTGTGTGTGTGTAAAAGAGTGAGAGAGATTGCTAGACTAACATTGGTCTTCTTCTTGGAATATAATCTTCCTGAGGGTAAGGTATTTGTGTACCGAGAAAGTACAGTATTGTGGTTAAAAATATAAGTTCTGGGTGGCTCAGTCAGATAAGCGTCTGCCTTCAGGTCAGGTCATGATCCCAGAGGCCTGGGATCGAGCCCCGCATCGGGCTCCCTGCTCAGTGGGAAGCCTGCTTCTCCCTCTCCCACTCCCCCTGCTTGTGTTCCCTCTCTTGCTGTGTGTCTCTCTCTGTCAAATAAATAAATAACTCTAAAACAAAACAAAACAAAACAAAACAACAACCCATCACTCACTTAGCCCATTCCTCAGTTTGTTCCCTATAGTTAAGAGTCTGTTAAGGTTTGCTTCCCTCTCCTTTTTTTTTTTAAGGAAGTTTTCTTTTGTTTGTTTGTTTTGTTGTTGTTTTTTAAGATTTTATTTATTATTTGACAGAAAGACACAGCGACAGAGGGAACACAAGCAGGGGAGAAGGAGAAGCAGACTTCCTGCTGAGCAGGGAGCCTGATGTGGGGCTTGATCCCAGGACCGCAGGATCATGACTGGAGCCGAAGGCAGACACTTAACAACTGAGTCACCCGGGCACCCTGTCCCTCTCCTTTTTTACCTCTTCCTCTATGTTTATCTGTTTTGTTTCTTAAATTCCAGGTATGAGTGAAATCACATGGTAATTATCTTTCCTGACTTACTTCACTTAACATGATATACTATAGCTCCAACCACATCATTGCAAATGGCAAGATTTCATTCTTTTTGATGACTGAGTGATGTTCCATCATATATATGTGTATATATATATATATATATATACCACATCTTCTTTATCCATTCATCAGTCGGTGGACGTTTGAACTCTTTCTGTAGTTTGGCTATTGTTGATAATGCTACTGTAAACATCGGGGTGCATATTCCCCTCAAATCACTAATTTTGTACCCTTTAGGTGAATACCTAGTAGTTCAATTGCTGGGTCGTAGGGTCGTTCTATTTTTAACTTTCTGAGGAACCTCCATACTGTTTTCCAGAGTGGCTGCCCCAGTTTGTATTTCCACTAACAGCATAAGAGCGTCCCTCATTCTCCGAATCCTTACCAGCATCTCTTGTTTCCTGTGTTAATTTTAGCCATTCTGACAGGTGTGGGGTGGCAGCTTATCATGGATTTGACTTATGTTTCCCTGATGCTGAGTGATGTTGAGCATCTTTTCATGTGTCTTTTAGCCATCTGTATATCTCCTTTGGAAAACTGTCTATTCATGTCTTCTGCCCATTTCTTAACTGGATTATTTGTTTTTCGGGTGTTGAGTTTGATAGTTCTTTATGGATTTTGGATACTAACCCTTTATCAAATATGTCATTGGTCATCTTCTCCCATTCCATGGGTTACCTTTTAGTTTTATTGATTGTTTCCTTCACTGTGAAGAATATTTCTATCTTGATGACGTCTCAATAGTTCATTTTTGCTTGTTTCCCTTGACTTCAGAGAGGTGTCTAGTAAGAGGTTGCTATAGCTGAGGTCAAAGAGGTTGCTTCCCGTGTTCTCCTCTAGGATTTTAACGGCTTCTTGTCTCACATTTAGGTCTTTCATCTCCTTCATCCATTTTGAATTTATTTTTGTGTGTGGTATAAGAGTGTTCCCGTTTCATTCTGTTGCATATTGCTGTCTAGTTTTCCCAATACCATTTGTTGAAGAGAATGCCTTTTTTCATTGGATACACTCTCCTGCTTTGTTGAAGATTAGTTGACCATATAGATATGGGTCCATTTCTGGATTTTCTTTCTGTTCCATTGATCTATGTGTCTGTTTTTGTGCCAGCACCATACTGTCTCAATAACTGTGGCTTTGTAATATAGCTTGAAGTTCAAAATTGTGATGCTTCCAGCTTCGCTTTTCTTTTTCAAGATTGCTTTGGCTATTCAGGACTTTCTGTTGTTCCATACTTTGGGTATTTCTTTTTTTTTTTTTTTAAAGGATTTTATTTATTTATTTGATAGACAGAGATCACAAGTAGGCAGAGAGGCAGGCAGGGAGGGAGGGGAGAAGCAGGCTCCTCGCTGAGCAGAGAGCCCAATTTGAGGCTTGATCCTAGGACCCTGAGACCATGACCTGGGCCGAAGGCAGAGACTTAAACCACTGAGCCACCCAGGCACCCCCATACTTTGGGCATTTCAAACAGCGGGAACTTAGTATTAGGAATTGGTTACATAGGCAATGGAAGAGTTGAGAAGCCAGGCAGGGAGGAATGAGGCTATCTAGAGATTAGCCAAAGTAGGAAGACTATGTTATTCCTAGAGCTCAAGGGACAATGAGAGGAGGTGGTATAACCACAGTCCAGAAGTTGGAGCCATCCATAGTAGAGACCCAGGAAGGACAGTTGTTAGGCCAAAGCCATGAGAGAGAAGCCACCTGAATCAGATAGAGATGAGGAAGAAGAAATACCTTGGTTTCTTCCTTTCTCTTGTCCTCCAGTCTTTTACCAGTGCATTCCATTGGCCAAATCTCCCAGAAAGCCAGCTAGTAAAGGGGCTTTGGGAAATGGAAGTATTTCCTATGAAATAGATCGGAGCAGGAGAGGGCAAGGAATAGAACAAAGAGTAAAAATTATGTGTACATAGTAATATTTGTAATGATACATGTATACATATGTTAATATATACATATGTGTATATAAATATATAGATATAATTCCACTATGAATGAGATCATGTGATTATTGTCTTTCTCTGATTGACTTATTTCGCTTAGCATAATACCCTCCAGTTCCATCCACGTCATTGCAAATGGCAAGATTTCATTTTTTGATGGCTGAATAGTATTCCATTGTGTGTGTGTATGTGTGTGTGTGTGTATTTGTGTGTATCACATCTTATTTATCCATTCATCTGTCGATGGACATCTGGGCTCTTTCCATATTTTGGCTCTTCTGGACATTGCTGCTATAAACATTGGGGTGTAGGTGCCCCTTCAAATCACTATTTTTATATCTTTGGAGTAAATCCTAGGAGTGCAATTGCTGGGTTACCAGTTTGCATTCCCACCAATAGTGTGAGAGGGTTCCCCTTTCTCTGCATCCTCGCCAACATCTGTTGTTCCCTGAGTTGTTAATTTTTAGCCATTCTGACTGGTGTGAGGTGGCATCTCATTGTGGTTTTGATTTGTATTTCCTTGATGCTGAGTGATGTTGAACATTTTTTCATGTGTCTCTTGGCCATTTGGATATCTTCTTCAGAGAAATGTCTGTTCATGTCTTCTGACCATTTCTGGATCGGATTATTTGTCCTTTGAGTTTGATAAGTTCTTTATAGATTTTGGATACTAGCCCTTTATCTGATAAGACATTTGCCTATATCTTCTCCCATTCTGTCAGTTGTCTTTTGGTTTTGTGGGTCATTTCCTTTGCTGTGCAGAAGGTTTTTATCTTAATGAACTCTCAATAGTTTATTTTTACCCTTGTTTCCCATATGTGAAATTTAAGAAACAAAACAGAAGATCATAGGGGAAGAGAGGAAAAAATAAAACAAGAAGAAACCAGAGAGGGAGACAAACCATAAGAGACTCTTAATCATAGGAAATCAAACTGAGGGTTGCTAGAGGGGAGGGGGTTGGGGAATGGAGTAAGTGGGTGAAGGATGTTAAGGAAAGCACATGATGTAATGAGCACTGGGTATTCTGTAAGACTGATGAATCACTGGCCTCTACCACTGAAACTAATAATACATTATATGTTAATTAATTGAATTTAAATTTAAAAATAAAAAATGTAATAAAGAAAATAAATACTCCATCTAAAAATAATAATAATAATAATGAGGTAGACAGAAAATGATAAAACAAATGTAGAAAATGACCAATACACACCAAAAAAGAGATAAAAGTATTTTTTATATGTTTAAATGTAAAGTATTTATACTTTTTGTATTATTAATAAAAACACATATTAAGGGACACCTGGGTGTCTCAGTTGACTAAGCATTTGCCTTCAACTCAGGTCATGGGTCCTGGGATCAAGGCCCACGTCATGCTCCCTGCTCAGCAGGAAGTCTGCTTCTCCCTCTGCCTCTCCCCACCACCCCTACCCCCATCCCTGCTCATGCTCTCAATCTCTCTCAAATAAATAAGATCTTAAAAAAAAAAAAAAAGAGGGGCATCTGGGTGGCTCAGTCATTAAGCATCTGCCTTCAGTTCAGGTCATGATCGCAGGGTCCTGGGATCGAGTCCCACATTGGGCTCCCTGCTCAGCAGGAAGCCTGCTTCTCCCTCTTCCACTCCCCCTGCTTGTATTCCCTTTCTTGCTGCGCCTCTGTCAAGTGAATAAATAAAATCTTTAAAAAAAAAAACTTTTAAAAAAGAAAAAAGAAAACCACTGATCTAGATGATCAGTTAAAACACTTTTACCCTAAATTTTTTTGTTTTTGGTTTAGTGATAGGATACTTGATAAAATTCAAATAGAATCTTGATTAGAATAATAATAATCATTATTATTATTAGGATATAATATTTCTATTTCCTGATTTGTATAATAGTGCTATGCTTGTATAAGATAAAAACCTTGTTTTTTAGGATGTACACATTATTTAGGGATAAAGGGGCATCATCATATGTGTATCAAATTGTTCAGGAACAAAAAGTGTGTACATATAAATGAAGTATAAATAATTTTAGTTTAAACATTTTAAGTATAAATATATTTTATTTCATAAAAATATGAAATAATTTATTTTTATGAAATAAATTTCATATATTTTTATGAAATAAAATATATTTATACTAAAAGTATTTTGTTTGGGGAATCTGGATAAAGGGAATTCTTGTACTATGCTTGCAATGTTAAAATATAAGTTGAAAAAACATTTTGGCTTAATTCACATTTGATGGAGCTGGGAGAGGGTTTGGGAGGGACTGATTAATAAATAAGTTAAGAAAAATAAGAGAAGAGGGGCACCTGGGTGACTCAGTCATTAAGCAGCTCCTTCAGCTCAGATCATGATCCCAGGTCCTAGGATCAAGCCCCACGAAAGGCTCCCTGCTCAGCAGGGAATCTGCTTCTCCCTCTCCCTCTGTTCTCCCTGCTTGTGCTCTCTCTCTCTCTCTCTCAAATAAATAAATAAAACCTTGAAAAGAAAAAAAATAAGAGACGAAAGACAAACTTTTGGCCAAATCTGAAAGAGGGTGAGCATGGTATCTTTCAATCTCTGGCAAACCACACACACAGTGTCTGCAACTTGCAACAGATGGCCAGGGACATTCCTGCAGCTGCTGACATCTTCAGCTCTCTACCACAGACCTCTGAAAGGTGAAGATGGAAAGCAACAGCCTGGCAGGATTTACAGAGCATTCCAGTACTCTTAGCTCCCTTTTCTAGTGACAAGTCTTAAAATGAAAGACACCAGATCAAGAGAAGAATTTTGAGAAATTGAAGACATTTGTAAATGTAAGAAGATGAAGGAAATATGATTTACTTGGCAAGTAGAGGGGAAAATAAACCTTAAATGATCTAGTAAATGTGTAAAAATGTGGGATGAAGCTTAAAACTCCAAAGAGGCCATCAGCATATTATAAATTAAATTTCCTGAAAGATCATCTGGGATTAAACTGGTACCCAGCATACGTAAACTTCAATAGAGGCAAAGAGCTTTGTCTGCTATAGGTTGAGAACATTAATCTAGTTTTCTCTAAAATCAAGACATGGGGAACCTGGGTGGCTCAGTGAGTTAAAGCCTCTGCCTTCGGTTCGGGTCATGGTCCAAGGTCCTGGGATCGAGCACCGAGTTGGGCTCTCTGCTCCGCAGGGAGCTTGCTTCCTCCCCTCTCTCTCTGCCTGCCTCTCTGCCTACCTGTGATCTCTCTCTCTGTCAAATAAATAAAATCTTTTATAAATAAATAAATAAATAAAATCAAGACATAATATCTGAAAGCAAGGTTCAAAAATTCTATCAACCACTATTTACCAATCTTTCAGAAAATGATGGGCACCCAAGGAAAAATGTATAAAGAAAACAAAACAGGCAATTTACTAAAAAGAAATGCAAAATACCAAAAAAAAAAAAAAAAAGATAGTCTTTTTTAAACCTGCCAATAATAAAAAGAAATACAAATGTATGCAATGACAAAATACCATTTTTATTAATCAGATTGGCAAATTGCTTTTTCCTAAGTAAATTCATTGCCTACATGGGGTTCAAACTCATGACCCCAAGATCAAGAGTTACATGCTCTACTGACTGAGCCAGCCAGGACCCCTAGCAAATTGCTTTTTTAAAAATTTTAATACCAAGTGTGAGTAAAGGTGGGACAAAGAAATATACATACTTACTATACATATCAAGAAAGAGCATACATTGATGCTTTCTGAAATGTAATTTTCCCAAATCATGTTTTTTTCCCTAAACAGAAAGAGAGGGAGATGCTCCTTAGGAAGCACAAGAGGGGCCACTTGGGAAGCTGAGGCCCCCAGACCAGAAGACCAAGTCAATAAAGACATGTAGAGGATGCAGGGTTTGGACAACTGGGGAAATTTTGAGAATTTAGGAATTGGGAGAATCAGGAAATACAGTGAACATTGGAATCCTAGGATCCTCTCTGATTTAGGAAAAAGGAACTCCGGCTTTAACTTTTAAAATTGATATCAACAATAGAAGTACTCCTGGTCATTCTTAGTACAGATCCTGAGTTCGATTGGCCAGCCAGATCTTCTCCTCTAAACCTAGGGTACTATTCACATACCTAACCAAGAGATCATCTATAGGAACATATCTGGGTGTTTTGTTTTGTTTTGTTTTGTTTGTTTTGTTTTTTTTGAGGTTCCTTTGAATACAATCAGATCACAAGTAGTACTGATATATGGGAACTTCTAAAGGACACAGAGAAACAACACAATTCATCTCAGGTCAAAAAAACTTACCTGGTGGCGTGCCTGGGTGGTTCAGTGAGTTAAAGCCTCAGCCTTCAGCTCAGGTCGTGTTCCCAGGGTCCTGGGATCAAGCCCTGCATCAGGCTCTCTGCTCAGCAGGGAGCCTGCTTCCCTTTCTCTCTCTCTCTCTCTCTCTCTGCCTGCCTCTCTGCCTACTTGTGATCTCCGTCTGTCAAATAAATAAATAAAATCTTTAAAAAAAAAAAAAAAAAAAAAAAACTTCCCTGAACCACTCATTCTTCTGCCTGGGCCTCTGAGATACCCCAGCCCCTCCAATTTCAGATCCTATCCAGAGGTCATCCTTTCCTATAATACTCAGAGGTAGGATGTTAAGGGGCAGGGCCGGTCCTCTACATCCTCAAAATGTGGCCTAGCACAAACCTCTACTCAGAAAGAAAAATTTGAATTCCAAGTTTGACAAAAAACATCTCCATTCATACTGAACTGTAATCAGAAACCAAAGCTATTTCTACATCTTGGAAGAGATAGTCTGGATTTCCCAAAGAAATGCTTGAAGAAATCAATTCCTCAAAACTGAAATTGCTACCCTCAATCTGGGAAATTTAATTTCATGCTTCCAAATGGATATGATGCTTTGTTTTGCAGGGCACACATAGCTCTAATTATACAGAAACTGTGCAAGAAGGAACCACATGGCAATCATCATGCAGTTGGAGAGTAATTATCCGTTCCCTTCTGTTGTCTAAACCACAGCCACAAATAAAATATTAAAATTGTAAATAATATAGTAATTAATCTGTTAACTCTTTGGGCAGTGTTCTTACAGATGTATAGACCTTGGGAGAGGGAAATGCTTAATCATAAAAATTTCAAGCCTCAATTTTCCCAAACAAAAGAACTTCAAAATCGAAGGAAAAAAATCCTAAGCTCTACAAAGCATCTAGCTTAAAAAAAAAAAAAAAAAAAAGGCTGAACTGCCTGTTTTTTGCCTTAAGGAAACTGTAAATTATTAAGATTATCCAGCTTTGGAGACAGTGGAGCAAGAATGTTAGTCAACCCTGTTAATTTTGCTAATTCTTTCAACATAAAAAGGATCCCAACCTGGAAAATGGGATCAGTCAAAGCTGATTTGACAGGGAGGTGCTTACTGTGTAAGCCTGCCTCAGGAGCTTTTCTCCCAACTGCTTGTATATTTCTCCTGGCTCCCCAGATACTTGTTATTCAACAAATATTTGTATGAAGAGCCTACTAAAATGTCAGGTAAGGAGATTTCTAGAGAATTTCTTTGATCCCTCCAATTGTCTGGTGCAGTGCTAAGCACAGAATCCAACACAGTCCCAAAATGGGTCATGACAGGGAATTCTAAGATCGCTGCCATAAGTTTCGCGCCAGCTGTCTCAGCCACTGATTATATTAAGCAGTCAGTCTTCACTCCCTCAGTGTCTACCCTGGCCAAGCACTGATCGACTGAGCCAATCAAGTTGGCATTAGCCTTTTGGAATGTGAAGCTAGGAGAAGTTAGACTTTTCTGTCAAAGTCTGCCTCTGATTTTGTGTCCTAGGCAGACAGCATACATTAACGGGGCACCAAACTTGGCAGACAGACGTGCATCATAGACATGCGCGCGAGTCGAGAGACTAAAAAACATAGCTCCGATGCTGTAAAAGTTTACAGTCAAGCTAGGGATTAAGAATTTTGGTGCTGCTGTCTATTATATTACAATAAAAAATTTAAAGAAAGAAGAATTTGGAAGAAATTTGGAAAGAACTTTAGGGATAAAGAGATCAGTGAATAGGATTCTCAAGTCTCCTACTCTTGGGGTGGTGAGTCACTATACATGCCCACCTCCGCCCCCTGCCAGTCACAGAGGGTCTGCTTAACCCAAAGGCTGCATAAATGTTCGCTGCCATTTTACATAGGTTATTCCATGTTATTATGTAGGTAGAACACATATTAACTTCAGAAGGGACAAAAAGGTATAGAGGAAAATGTTTCCCCGCCATTCCTGGTCCCCAGCCATTCAATTCCCCATCTTAGAAGCAACCCATAATACAACTTCCTTGCATGTAATAGTAGTAGTAGAGATGGTTTGTGCATCTATGAACATGTAGGTATGGAGGAAGATATGGGGATAGATACATACAAAATAGTATATTATGACTACTGTTTTGCTCCTTGATTTTTTCACTTAATTTGGAGATTATAATCTCAGAGAGCCCATGTCAGAATTTATAGGCCTCCTTTTTTTAAATTTAATTTTCCAATAAGAAATTAGTCACATGGTCTAAAATTAATTTAAAAATAAAATTTTCTCTCTCACCCATGTCTCCAATCACCAAAAACTAACCTTTATTATTTCTTATATAACTTTATAGAATTTCTTTATGTTTATGCTTATAAGCCAATGAACTTTTTACTTCCCATATTTTTACAAAAAAGGCAAAATACTATACATACCCTTCTGCACTTTCCTTTTGTCATTTACCAATATATCTTTGCAGAACTCTACATTTCAGGTTGTGGACAGCCCCTTCCTTCTTTTGTAACAACAGTTCAATAGTAGTCTATCGCACATTGTACCATAATTGATTTACAAGTAATGCTGTCAGTTAAGTAAACTCGTACTTGTACAATTTCCTACACATGCGAGTATTTGTAGGCTAAATTCCCAGAAGACAAATTGATGGGTCAATGGATATTTGCATTTGTAATGTTGATTTTAATTTCCATTTTTCTTAAGAATGAGTGCATGTTTTCATTTGTACAAGTGTGATTTGTGTTGCCTTTTCTGTAAGCTACACTTTAATATCCTTTGCCTTTTATTTTTTAATTTTTTTTAAAGATTTTATTTGTTTATTTGACAGAGATCACAAGTAGACAGAGAGGCAGGCAGAGAGAGAGAGAGGAAAGCAGGCTCCCTGCTGAGCAGAGAGCCCGATGCGGGACTCGATCCCAGGATCCTGGGATCATGACCTGAGCTGAAGGCAGCGGCTTAAACCACTGAGCCACCCAGGCGCCCCTCCTTTGCCTTTTATATCCTTTGCCCAACACTAGGTCCTTGGCCTTCTGATGATGGATTTACGGGACTTTTTACATATCAGAGAAATTAACCCATTGCACACCTTTCCCAGGTTGTTGTTGGTCATTGACTGTTTTTTACCTTTTTTTATGCAGCATATTTACTTTTAAGTAGGCTTCACACCCAACATGGGGTTTTAACTCATGACCCTGAGACCAAGAGCCACATGCTCTACCAACCATGCAGCATATTTTTATTTTCACATTATCACATGAATTAACTTTTTTTAGAGATTCTGGGTTTATATCTTTATTAGAAAGGCCTCCCCCTCCCCAGGAGCCTATTCCAGAGTATCTCACAGACTTTGCTCCAGTACTTCCGTGGTTTTATTTTTTATATTTAAATCTTCAATCCAACTGGAGCTTACTCTGATATAAAAAAGTTAAGTTGGGGGAAACATGACTGCTTCAATCAGGAGAGCAAGCAACTCTTGATCTTGGGTCATGAGTTCAAGCCTCATGTTGGGTATAGAGTTTAATCTAAATCTAAAAACAAAAATGGAGGGACGCCTGGGTGGCTCAGTTTGTTAAGCAGCTGCCTTCGGCTCAGGTCATGATCCCAGCGTCCTGGGATCGAGTCCCACATCGGGCTCCTTGCCCCGCAGGGAGCCTGCCTCTCCCTCTGACTCTGCCTGCCACTCTGCCTGTGCTCTCTCTCTCTGACAAATAAATAAATAAAATCTTTTTTAAAAAATAAAAAATAATAATAATAATAAAAACAAAAATGGATTCTAAAAAGTTAAATTGAGATCCATTTTACTTTTTTCTAGATAGTGGTCCTAAAATCACTATTGAACAATCCATGTTTTCTATAATTTACAAATGTTACTTTACAACACATTAAATTTCTCTATGTTTTTGAGCCTGTTCCCCTACTTGCTGTTTTTATCCTTTGATCTATATTCTGTACAAGCATTAGTGCCATAGATTGAATTACTGAAACCTAATAATATGGTTTAACATCTAGTAAGACAGTCTTCCCTCAGTATTCTTCCTGTTCAGAAATTTCCTGGTTATTCTTACTTGTTTATTTTTCCACATGAACTTTAGAATCAGTATGTCAAGTTCCCAGAAAAATAATCCTCTGGATATTTTTATTGGGATTGTGGTATATAGTTTTAGATTAATGTAGTGAGAATTGATATCTTTATGATGTTGAGTCTTCATTCCAAGAATATGGCAGTCCTATCTGTAAAGACTTTTATTCATGAGAGACAGAGCTAGAGAGAGGCAAGCAGAGGCAGAGGGAGAAGCAGGCTCCCCATGGAGCAGGGAGCCAGACAGAGGACTCGATCCCAGGTTCCTGGGATCACAACCTGAGCCAAAGGCAGACACGCTTAACTAAGACAACCAGGTAACCCTCCGTAAAGACTTTTGATTCTCTCAGAAATGTTTTAAACTTCTATTCAAATAGATCCTGTACATTTTTTTTAAGATATTTATTTATTTATTTATTTATTTAAGAGAGAGACAGAGATAGCGAGAGAGAGTATGGGGAGGAGAGGGAGAAACAGACTCCCCTCTTGGCAGGGAGCCCAATGGGGAGCTCTATCCCAGGACTCTGGGATCATGACCTGAGCCAAAGACCAACGCTAAACCAACTGAGTCACCCACTCCCCAGTCCTGTACATTTCTTATTCAGTTTATTCCTAAGAATTTTGTACCTCTTTGTTTTCCTTGGTACAATTATAAATAATGTCTTTTCCCCTAAATAGTGAATATTTAAGTCATCTGTACATCTGGGTCAATATTCTCTGATTTCATATGTCATATTATGTCTTTGAAGCAAGGTGACATCAATGCCAAAGCACTCTAGGATATCTCAAATTATGACACATAAAGTAAATAAGTTTTAGCTGATTTTTTTAAAATTTTTTAACCCCCACCCCATGTTTAGGACCTGGATTTAAAATTGAAGTTTAACAACAACAAAAACGCTCTTTAGCTTAAAAAAAAGTAAAATCAATGAAAACTTCCTTTTTAAAAAATAAATTTTCACTCATACCTCTAGGCATCCCTACGGACAGGGATCTTCTTCAAATGTAAACTGGATAATCTGAGTTCAATGCTTAAAATCTTCAGTCACTTCTCTTTGCACTGAGAATAAAATCAATATCTAAGCACACCTGGAAAGCCCCATGAAGATCTGACCCCTTCCTACCTCCTCTTTAATCTCTTCTACCTTGCTCTTGCCTCAGATTTTTGCACATGCCTTCCAACTGCCTGGAACATTCATTCCCATTCTTCATTCTTCCATTCTTCATTCATGGCTCAGTTTATTTTTTTTTAACTAATTTCTTTTTTTTTTTTAAGATTTTATTTATTTATTTGACAGACAGAGATCACAAGTAGGCAGAGAGGCAGGCAGAGAGAGAGGAAGGGAAGCAAGCTCCCCGCTGAGCAGGGAGCCCGATGCGGGGCTCCATCCCATGACCTTGGGATCATGACCTGAGCCGAGGGCAGAGGCTTTAACCCACTGAGCCACCCAGGTGCCCCACTAAATTAATTTCTTTATTTTAGAAAGAGAGAGCATGAGCATGAGTGAGAGGGCAGAGGAAAAGGGAAGAGAGAGACTCTCAGACTCCGGGCTAAGCACAGAGCCAGAGGCAGGGCTTGTTCTCTGAGACCCTGAGATCACGACTTGAGCCGATACCAAGAGTCAGATGTTCCTCATGGCTCAGTTTAAATGTCACCTACTCTGGAGGCTTTCTCTGACCACACCTAAAGAGATTATCCTTTTTTTTTTTTTTTCCAAAGATTTTATTTATTCATTTGACAGAGAGAGAGAGATCACAAGTAGGCAGAGAGTCAGGCAGAGAGAGAGGGGGAAGCAGGCTCTCTGCTCAGCAGGGATGCTGAGGCAGATGCGGGGCTCGATCCCAGGACCTTGAGACCATGACCTGAGCCAAAGGCAGGAGCTTAATCCACTGAACCACCCAGGCACCCCAAGATTATCCTTTCTTAATGCTTTTTGGCAACCACTGGTTTCCTTCATCACAAGAATCACAATTCTTAATTACCTTAATTACCATACTTATACATGTTAGCCTTTCAGTTTATTCCTTGTATCTCCCTAGACTGTGAGCCTTGCATGGGCAGGCTCTTTTGGGTCTTGCTCACCACTGTATTCTCAGCAACAAACACCTAGCCTCCAGTACATAATAGGGGTTCAAAAATAATTGTCAAAAAAGTAAGTGCATAGATTCTCAAAAAGTTCATCCATTTCCATTCCTCTTTATTTTTACTCAAACTCTTCTTCCCCCACTTCTCTTTTGCTGCCAAAATCCTACTCATCTTCCAGGGTCCAGCTCAGAGGCCAGCTTCTCCAGGACCCTTTCCCTGATGACTTGTTTACTAGACATTCCAGCCCCCACCTTCATGCCACCTTCTTTCCACCCAACTTCTTCTAGACCCCATGACAACTATTTTAACCCTTCACTACTGGTACAACTCCCAACCCTATTACCCCATGGAAAAGACCTCCCACCTCACTCAGAAAATAGAGACCTTAGGGCAAGGTCCTCCAAGTGTGGTGGTTTCTTTCAATGTAATCATTTTCAAGTGTCTTCTATCATAAAGACAAGCAAGCAAATATATAAGCAAATCCTCTTCTTCATTTGTTTCCCCCTTGTGTCAGCTATTTACTGCTATGTAACAAGCTACCCCAAAATTCCATGACTAAATATCATTTATTTTGTGCACAGTGCTACAGCTTGGACAAAAATCAGCAGGTAAGGGTCATCTCTGCTCCATGTGGCATCAGTTAGTCTGGCTTAACTGGGGGACTGGAGGGTCCTCTTCAAGTTGGCATATTAATAATGCTGGCTGTCAGCGGGGGCCATGAGTGGGGCCCTGATTCTTTTCCACATGGACCTCTCCTCACCATGCTTAGACCTCTGACAAACGTTGGCTTCATTCAAGAGGGAGTGTGTGGGGGGTGCCTGGGTGGCTCAGTCAGTTAAGCATCTGCCTTCAGCTCAGGTCATGATCCCAGCATCCTGGAATCAAGCACTACATCAGGCTCCACTCTCAGTGAGGAGTCTGCTTTTCCCCCTGCTCCTCCCCCTGCTTGTGAGCACACTCTCTCTCTCTGAAATAAATAAATAAAATCTTTTAAAAAAAAGGAAGAAGAAGAAGAAGGGCACCTGGGTGGCTCAGTGGGTTAACCCTCTGCCTTCGGCTAAGGTCATGATCCCAGGGTTCTGGGATCGAGTCCCACTTCAGGCTCTCTGCTCAGTGGGGGGCCTGCTTCTCTCTCTCTCTCTCTCTCTCTCTCTCTCTCTCTGTCTCTCTGCCTGCCTCTCTGACTACATGTGATCTCTCTATATATGTCAAATAAGTAAATAAAATTTAGAAAAAAAAAAAAAGAATGAGCGTGTGGGGGCACCTGGGAGGTTCAGTCAGTTAAGGGTCAGTCCAGCTCTTGGTTTCAACTCAGTTCATGATACCATGAGTGATAGGATCAAACCCCATGTCAACCTCCATACTCAGAGGGGAGTCTGCTTGAATAGTCTCTACCTCTGCCCCTCCTCACACTCTCTCTCTCTCTCATAAATAAATTAATCTTAAAAAAAAAAAAAAAAAGAATGAGTGTGCGAGACAGAAAATAGAAGGTACCAGTTCCCTGAGGTCTGAAACCACATCACTTCCACGATGCTCTGATAGTTAAGATTCAGGGGATGGGGATCGGCCTTTTGATGAGAGAATTGTCAAAAAATCTAGTTCATGTTTTAAAACCAAAAAGCAGGTTCTCTCCCCATCCCTTTTGCAGCCAATATGAGGCAGAGTTTTCATGAATGGTGTTACTCTTCATATAGGAAGAGGCCAGACAGCTAGCTAGATCTCACCCCACTAAGTGAGTCTACACCAAGGAGTCAGCAGTCTTCAACCTGGAAGAGGCATCCTGATCCTGGACATCCAGCCTCCAGAACTGTGATAAATAAATATCTGTTATTTATAAGCACCCAGTCCGTACTACTTTGTTATAGGAGCCCAAAATGACTAAGACAGATGTCAAGGATCTAGCCCAGGGTTACAGAGCTGGTAAGTAGCAACAACAAGAATCAACCCAAGCAATCTGGCGTTGGAGTCTATATGCTTAACTACCCTACACTGCCTTTCAAAATACCTTGACCATTCAATAACTAAATAGTATTCCAATGAGTTAATGAACAACAATTTGGATAACCAGTCTCCTATCACTTTACACTGCAAAAATTATCTCTCAGAGATATTAAATAACTCGTACTCGTAGACTGATTGGTGAAAGACTCAAGTCATAATAATAGCTAATGGCCCTTATTTATTAAGTGCCTACTATATGCCTGGCCCTTATTCTAAGCCCTTTGAATCTTACCTCTCTTTGATATTAGTGTTAGATATGAAGAAACGAAACCTCAAGGAATTAAGTAATGCTCAAGAGCACACAGATGGCAAGCATCAGATCCAGGATTAAATTCTAGAACCTGTGCCCTTTCTTCTCTGCTACAGCATCTCCCAGTTAATCACAGGCATCCTGTTCTTTCAGTACCACCTACATGAAAAGCCATCTCATACAATTCTGGTGAAAGTCTGAATGGATGCAATCACCTCGGAGGGCAGTTTGGCAATATTTGTCAAAATGACATATGTTCATTCGCAGCAGTGTAAATATTCTTAACGTTATGGAGGTGTACACTTACAAATGGTTAAGATGGTAAATTTTAAATGTATATTTTGCCACAATGAAAAAAAACAGTTAAAAAATGACACATGTGCATACCATTTAACCCAACAATGTAGCTAGAAATTTATCCTACTGGTATTCACGTATGTAGAAAAGGATGTGTCTTCAAGAATATTCATAAACAATATATATCAACAAAAGATTAGACACAAGTGTCCATCAGAGGGAGACTAGTAAAATAAACTATAGCCCACTATACAATGGAATACCATGCAGCCTCTAGAAGGAAAGAGGAAGATGTTTATACTGATAGGGAAAGATTGTCATGATGTATTGCAAAGTGAAATTGCCTAGAAGCCAATTTGGGAGGGAGGTTAGAGGATAAAAGAGAGAGGAAAATATATGTATATTTACTTGTATATGTATAAACCATAAACGGTTGACTGATAGTTTTTAAAAACACAAGAAATTTTTTAAAAATTTTAATAATCTCTATACCCATGAACACTTGACCCCAAGATCAAGAGTCATATGCTCTTCCAACTGAACCCCCCAGGTGCCCCTGAAAACACAAGAAAATTATCATTGTTGTCTTCTGAGATAGGGAACTGGTGGCTGGGGACAGGGGATGAAAACTGTAATACCTCCTGAAGTTTGAAGTTTTGTGAACTCAGGAAACTAAATAAAATTAAAACTTCTATTTTTTTAATCTACTCAGAGAATTAATAACTGGTGGAGGGGGGCGCCTGGGTGGCTCAGTGGGTTAACAGGTCTGCTCTGCTTTCAGCTCAGGTCATGGTCCCAGGGTCCTGGGATCAAGCCCGGCATTGGGCTCTCTGCTCGGCAGGGAGCCTGCTTCCCCCTCTCTCTGCCTGCCTCTCTGCCTACTTGTGATCTCTGTCTGTCAAGTAGATTAAATAATAATAATAACTGGTGGAGGTCACAAAAAATCTGGCACTAGATGGACCCCAATATAGCATCTAAGGCATTTGCCAAGTTCATGACAAGACTGTGTGTCTTACTTATTCACTGTTGTATGCCCAAAAATAGAGTTCTAGAACCCTGAATGGTACACAGTAAAGCACTTTAGAGATTGCTTGTTAAGTGAATGAATGAATGAGTGAACAGATAGCTGGTGTTAACTAGTTGTTTTTATATTTCAGCACGATGTAGGCTTTACAACCTTAAAAGTTCAGACACTTTTAGAGTCAATAAAATCTTTCTCATATTTAACAAATCCCCATATCATCTTCTTGCATCCTTCGTAGATATGACCAACAACTGTTGGTTAGGAATCTCATTTTATGTTTCTAAATGCTTGAAGTCATTTTGATTCCTTTAACCCCTTAGCCTTCCCTCTTACCATTCCAACAGCCCTAACTTCTAACCTTCTCTCAAATACCTGTTCAATTACTCTGGCTTTTCTGACCTCTCCACATCTTCCTTTGCATATCTTCAATTGGTTCAGGATATTTTAGTAAGGATCAGACCTACCAAATACTGTGGAAGGATTGTTGACCAGGTTTTCACATTCCCTTCCATTAACACTTTCCTATGTTCGCTTTTGAAAGAAAATCATTTTTCTTTCCAGAGGCAGCATGAAGTTGAGAAAAGAGAGTCAAGTTTCACATTAGGAGACCTAACTTCTGACTCTCAACCTTCACCATTTACTGGCTGAGCAGTCTTTCAATCGTTTATTCAACATTTATTTGTTGAGGGCGCCTGGGTGGTTCAGTTTAAGTGTCTACCTTTGGCTCAGGGTCCTGGGATCAAGTCCCACATTGGGCTCCCTGCTCAGCAGGGAGTCTGCTTCTCCCTCTACCCTTCCCTCCTGCTCATGATCTCTCTCTCTCGTACATAAATAAAATCTATTTTTAAAAAACATATATTTGTTGAGTCTATTCTGTGCCAGGTACTCTTCTGGGCACTTAGGTTAGAGTAGTGAACAAACCAAAGTCCCTACTCTCATAGAATTTACCTTTCAGTGGAGAGACACCACCAATAAACAAAGTGAATAAGTGAAATATGTCATCACCATAACTGGTGATAAGTGCTATAAAGGAAAATAAAGGAGGATAGGGGAGTGTGGAGGGGCAGGGGGTACAATTTTAAGTAGAGTCAGTAACAGCTTTCTTGAAAAGGCCAAGCTGAGAAAGTGATAATTGAGTCTAGACTCTCTGAATGTGAGAGAGTGAGTTATGTGGATTTCTGGGGATAAAGAGAGCAGTGCATGCAAAGGCTCTGGGGTTGCAAGTGGACTTGATAAGGAAGAGCAAGGAGCTAGTATAGCTGACAGGAAGTGAGCAGGAGAACAGAGGAGTTCAGAAAGAGAGGAGACTATGAAGGGGCTGGACAACAACCTGTGACCAAGCAAATTAATTCCTGGCAACTGTAACAATTTCTTATTCTCTGAGGTTCAAATAAAGTAATATACATGAGAAGTGCCTGCCACAAAGTTTGACTGGAGCAGGTGGAAGTAAGCTTAATTGTCTGCAGATCTTTGTGGCTGTTTTTCAAGTTGGTGGATCATTTTTTCCCTAATGATTTATCCCTGTGATTAGAGAGATGTCTGTGTTCTGAAACATCTTCATGGAAATAAAAAACCATGTGGCTGATGTCAGTTAAGGTGTTGGCCCATATCCCAGAGTTGATGTTCTTTATATCTAAGAGATCTGCAGCTTACAAACCCACTCACCTGTGGAAGAGAGAAGGCTGCCAGGATACGCCCCTTTAACAGAAGTCAAAGGTGGAGAAGTAAAAGAGGAACAGCGGCCTGAGGTCACTAGGGAATGACACAGAACAATGTAGTTGATTCAGAACATTTAGTCAGTGGATCTGACAGATTAATTCTCTACAATGTGGGCTGAACAGGTTGTCTAAGACCAGAGTTTCCAAACTACAGTACTGCCT
Organism: Mustela nivalis; assembly: GCF_964662115.1. Lineage (NCBI taxonomy): Eukaryota > Metazoa > Chordata > Mammalia > Carnivora > Mustelidae > Mustela > Mustela nivalis. Next base: position 60,116,069 of record NC_139027.1, read on the forward strand.
AACCAAAATAGGTTTTCTCTACTAGTCTTTCTATTTATCTATTGAGAGCTCAAGATTTTAAAGAAAAAGGATAGTGGCAACCTGGCCCTTCAGCAGCCAATCAAGAGACATTTGTTTGAGAACAAAGGCAAAAAGAAACCTATGGAAGAACCTGACTCCAGTTGCAGATTCTAGAGGGCAGAACTGCTTTCCAATTGCTCCTCCAGAAGTCCTTGCTTTCTGGCCTGTAGGCTAGCCCTGCTGTTCTGTCAACAGATAGAGACCTAGGTGGATTGAATTAATTTTGTTATCATCAATCCATCAATCTCAGGTCTGTTAAATATTAATGCGTCAGGCCAAGATGACCTCAGGTTCTCCAAGAGGTATCCAGGTAACAAGGTTCAAATACATCAGCAACTAGAACTAACCTAAACACATACATACACACACACACACACACACAGCTATATTGACAGAGCATGAGCTAAAATTAGTTATTTTAGGGCAGTAACATGATTTTTATCCTACTTTTCAAAATATTGCTTTTGAAATTAAAAAATGCATACAGGGTTTCAGTAAATGTGGATTAGCAAGAAGCCTGAGTAATTAATTTGTCTTAAGATTCCCAACAACCTATTCTATAAAGGAGATTGATTTTTTTTTTTTAAGTTCATGCATTGATATAATATACAACCATTAAAGTATATTGTAGAAGACCATGACCGACCCAGAGAATGTTCAGGGTATACTGTGAAGTAGAAGAACAAGTGCCATGCAATGCCATTAAATAAATATTTTTATGTGTAAGAATAGTGTATATGTGACAATGACATATATATTGTTTACCTTTAGATGATGAAATTACAGGTGGTTTTAATTGTGCTGATCTCTATTTTCACCATTTTCTGTAATGGACATGTATCACTTCTGTAAACAGAAAAATTATTTCAATTTTGTGTTAATTCAAATTTGGCTGCCTAAAATCTTTAAAAATCAAATTGATTTCCAACTAGAAACACAAAGCAATTTAGCTACCCACTTTCTCTCCTTCCAGCAATGGCTTGAGAAGAGCACCCAGCCATGAAGATTTGTGCCACTGCCATTTCATAATGGCAGTGAGCACCTACTCTGCATTAGGTGTCTCTGTCAGCCCTCTCCTACATCTCCTCTCCTAATCTGCACAACAACCCCATGGAGAAGGTCTCATTAGAAAGCCCATTTTAGAGATGGGGAAATTGAAGAGCAGGGAAGATAAATAAATCACCCAACACCACAAAGTCAGAAAGAGGCACAGACCCAGTCCGTGTGTTCCAGAGCCTGAGTTCTTACCATTCCTGGACCCCTCACCCCAGTCTCTGCATCCTGGCAGCCTGGTCACCTCACCTATCACGTTCAACAAGCTGAGGCAAGCTGCAGCTCTCTCCTCAAAACCTCTGCTTCCCACCTGCCTTCTCATTCTTAGCAGCTGAATTGATTTCAAGAAAAGGAGAATCCACTTAGTTTCATGGATCCTTCCCTAACTTAACCTTTTCAAAAGGAGCAACCCTATATGATTGTAGTATCTGGGACATACCTACACTGAACAACCCATTCATTATTTATATCTGAAATTCAAATGTAACTGAGTGTCCTATGTTTTGAGCAACCCTACTGAAAGATTTTCAGCTATCTTTTATCCTAAGGAAACACACCAAAATGATCTTAATTCCTCATTCACCTCCAAAACCCAATCACTGAGCCAAAAGATGCCTGTCATGCTTACCATACCTATGTCTCCTCCCAAGTAACTATGACAACAAAAACCCATTTCCTGTTGCCCCGACAGTCTATTTGAATGTGTCAGAATCTGACCTCAACAGCTGATTGGAGACTGACCTAAGGAGTCACTAAAACGTCCAACTCTGAGCACATCCACTCTCCTGGCCAAATTCCAGTTGTCCCCCCAAACCCCCAGAATGCAGCAGTTTCAATACACTAGGAGACCCCTGGTCATGGGAGACCCAAGACTCATCACTCTTGGTTACTATGTCAAATGCCGCCTCTGCCTGACTCAGCACCTTTCCTTCATAACCCTGATGCTCATAGCCCCAGGAAAAATGAACTTTGTCCTGGGCTTGCTGCCATTGTCAGTGAGGTGAGGGAATGTACAACTCAGGAAAGAACTAGCACATGGTAGATATTCCTGGAAAAATAGGGTTCATCCCACACCTTAGGGAAAACAGTATTATACTTGGCTTCCCCGTCTCTTTCCTGTTCTAATACATTTCTTGATAACAGGAGCTATAACTTTTTTTTTTAGATTTATTTATTTACTTGAGAGAGAGCATGCATGTGCGGGAGTGTGCACAAGTGAGGGGAAGGGTAGCGGGAGAGGGAAAGACTCCCAAGTAGATTTCCTGCTGAGCCCAGAGACTGACCTGGGGCTTGATCTCACAACCCTGAGATCATGACCTGAGACAAACCAAGAGTCCGTTGCCTAACCCACTGAGCTACTCAGGCACCCCACAAGCTATAACATTTATATTTCTCTGCTGAGAATGAGCCTAGATATTTTCACCATGAATAAATATATGAACCAATAAACAGACTACAACAAGGAATAACTTAGCAAACTGTGACACCTCAGCTACATGAGATATTTCATATCTCCTTAAAGTAAGAAATATATATACTATGTTAATGCATAGAAATGTGAGGGTGAAGCCAACTAAATTCAGAAAATAGAACATTAAATCATTTGTATCATGGTTATAAGTATGCTAAAAATCTATGTACATACCACAGTCAAGACTGGCAGAACTTGGAGTTGTAAATGGTTTAGAAACTAGTACTCTGTAGGGGATTTTTCTTTATATTTGCTCAATTTCAAAATAAATATTTTCTTACAGTTGAAAATCAAGAGGGACCTCAGCCCCTGAAGCACTGGAATAAATAAATCCATAGGTGTCAGAATTTGAGCTCCTATTAAAGTTGGCTCAAGTTAAGATTCTCCTTTGCTTTCATGCTGTCCATACATCAATGTGATAGATAGTATCTATTCAACACAAATTAAATGGTGTATCTAGCCATGACTCCATTGGTTTGACCAGTAAAGACCCAAAAAACTTATTTTCCTTCTACCAGATAATCCCTCATTTTATATTTGAATTTAGACTGTACTTAAGCAGTTAGCTTAGTTCAATAACTATAGGCCCATAGATCCATGTGACTCATTCTCAAGACTATGTTTTCATCACAATCTTTCCCCAAAGCCTTCGCTCCTGATTGCACAATCCAAATTGCTCAACCCAGCAGACTCCTGCGGCAGCTGATTCCAATCTGCCCTTACAATCTTATCTTTCACAAAGCTTTTCTGCTCTAACTAAATTTGCCTCTAGTATTTTACTCATAGAAATGCCTAAATCAAGCCCTATTTTCTTTGTAAGCTCCTCTGCCCTTCTTTTTTTTTTTTTTTTTTAAGATTTTATTTATTTGACAGAGAGAGAGATCACAAGTAGGCAGAGAGGCAGGCCGTGAGAGAGGGGGAAGCAGGCTCCCTGCTGAGCAGAGAGCTCGATGTGGGGCTCCATCCCAGGACCCTGAGATCATGACCTGTGCCGAAGGCAGAGGCTTAACCCACTGAGCCACCAGGCACCCCCCTCTGCCCTTCTTTTGGATCAGAAGAGACTTTTAGATCTCTCCTCCAAATTTCTCTGAATAGCATTTATTTCCGTTACCTTCCTTCAGCTCTTACCATTCTTCTGGTTTATATTGTAAATATCCTTTTTGTGTGTTCATTTGGTCTTCCGAAATAGACAATGTCATCACTGAAGACAGAATGAGCCAGCAAAATGATCTTCACCAAAAAAAAAAAAAAAAAAAAAAAAAAAAGATTCACAAAGTGAATCAGTGGTCCGCTGGAAAGGTAGAAAAATTCAATTATGTACATACCCATAACCAAAGTGACACCTTACACTTTCTGGAAATAATGCTATGCTCAATGTCTGTAAGACTGAATCATGCTAACCAAAAGCTCCCAAAAAACTTTTCATAAGCCAGCTTCCTATTTTGCAGTGGGAGTGGTCAGTTGGGTAGGCTTCTTTCCTTCAGTGAAAACCAAATTATAGGTGAGAAAGTTCCTGGTAAGCAGAGACGAAGAAAATAAAAAGGAATTGGCCCTATAACCATGTATTAGTTTTCTATTGCTGCTGCAATCAATTACCACAAACTTAGTGGCTAACAGAAACACATAGTAACTATCTTATGTTTCTGTAGGTTAGAAGTCTGATACAGGTTTCATTGGACTAAAATAAAAATGTTGGCAAGGTTCTTTCTATCCCCTTTTTTAAATTAAGGATTTATTTATTTATTTTAGAGAGAAAGAGAGTGCAGGTTGGGGGGAGGGGCAGAGAGCGAGAGGGAGATAAGCAGTCTCCCCCTCAGCAAAGATCCTGACCCAGGACTTGATCCCGGGACCCTGAAATCATTGCCTGGACCAAAACCAAGAGTTGGATGCTTAACTGACTAAGTCACCTAGGTGCTCCTGGGTTCTATCTCTTTTCGCAGATGATAGGGGAGAATCTGCTTCTTTGACTTTCCCAGCTTCTAGAGGTCTCTATGTTTCCTTGGCTAATGCCCCCCTTCCTCCATCTTCAAGACCTGCAATGTCAAGTTGCTGATTTCTTCACACCTCCCCCTCCCACTTTTAAAACTTTGTGATAAAATTGGACTCACCCAGACAATCCAGGGTAATTCCCTATCTCAAGTTTCTTTTTTTAAAAGATTTTATTTATTTATTTGAGAGAGAGGCAGAGCATGAGCAGGAAGCAGAGGCAAAGGAATGGGGAGAGAAACAGACTCCCCACTGAGCAGGGAGCCCAACTCAGGGCTCGATCTCAGGATCCTGAGATCATGACCCAAGCCAAAGGCAGATGCTTAACCAACTGAGCCACCCAGATAGCCCGTCCCCATCTCAAAGTTTTTATTTTTATTTTTATTTTAAGATTTTATTTATTTTATTTGACAGACAGAGATCACAAGTAGGCAGAGAGGCAGGCAGAGAGAGAGAGAGGAGGAAGCAGGCTCCCCGCTAAGCAGAGAGCCCGATGTGGGACTCGATCCCAGGACCCTGAGATCATGACCTGAGCCGAAGGCAGCGGCTTAACCCACTGAGCCACCCAGGCGCCCCACCATCTCAAGGTTTTTAATCGCATCTATAAAGTGTCTTTGCCCTGTAAATGAACAAATCTACATATTCTGAGATTAGGACATGGACATCTTTGGGAGGCCATTATTCTGCCTACCACAGTCAAATTTCCAAAAGATATTCATGTGATATTTATGTATTAGGTATGAATTTTAGCACATGTAAAATAAGGAAATATTACCTTTATTCCCAAATGTTGGCTCCCTTTAGATTAAGGTGATGAGAAATCAATTAATAATCACTGTTGATTGCACTTGAAAGGCCAAAAATTCTTGATCTCAAGTCATGTGGTCACCTAAAGTACAATAGCACTCTCTTCTGTGGGATATGGGCATTTTTGCCTGAGTAGGACATCTTGGGATCCCATCATCCTAGATGCCCCAATCCACTCTGAGGTATGCCCTTCCCTAGGCCTCCAAGGTAGTAATAAATTTCATGGTATTCCAGAACCCTTCCTATGTCTACCCCAGGCAGGTATCACTTTCTTCCCTCCTCTTCCGTGGGGTTACACTTTTACAAAAGACCTGAAGAGCACTTGGTTTTAAACTGCTTTTGGTTTTCCCTCCTGCAAAAACTTCCAGGAAAAGAATTACAAAAGACCTAGAAACAAAGGACCTGTGTAGAGTGGGGTGGGGTGAGGATGTGTGGGGGCTGAGAAATAATATAGTGAGCAAAACACATTGCTACAATTAATAAATTAATATCCCCCAAAATAATCCTGCTTCTTTTTTTTTTAATAATCCTGTTTCTTAAATATAGCCTACTATTTCATCTTCTACCAGAATCTGTTACATTTTAGATAATTTCTTTCATTTCATCTTCTTTATAAATAGTTCTGCAGAGGCATTGGTAAATTCTGACTCTTTCGGGGTCAAGGTATAATTGATATATATTAGTTTCAGGTGTACAACAATGATTCAATATTTCTATACACTGAAATAATCACCACAATGAGTCTAGTTACCAACCACCACCATAAAAAATTACAAAAAAAATTTTTTTTTCTTGTGATGAGAACTTTTATGATTTACTTTCTTGGCAACTGTCGAGTATGCACTAGAGTATTAACTTATAGTCACCATGCTATTCATTACATCCCATGATGTATTTATTTTATAGTCATGGTCTGCTTTTTTTTTAGGATGTGTATAAGTTATGAATTTCATATGTCATTTTCCTGTGAACATTTCTAATAATGTGCTTTATTTTATATTAGCTAGTTTAACCTGGTTGCTCCCATAAGGGGTTTGGGGACACTTTGTACTCTTTTAGTGAGATATCTATAAAGCAAAGTTAGAATAGTTTGTTGTATCTGAAGATAACTGGTCCTTATTTGTGCATATTTATTTTATTTTTAGAGTTTTGCAAGTTGTGGTAACATATACATAACATAAAAGTTACCACTTTAACAACTTAGGGTATGCAGTTCAGTAGCATTAAGTTTTATATTATGCAACTATCATATCTACTTCCAGAACTTTCTCATCCACCATGTACGCATTAGTCACTTCCCCACCAATCCTTTATAGAGTTTTTATATTAAATTTTTTCAGTTGATATAATACACTCACAAACAATATTAAATGCCTAAGTAGTATAAAACGTACAGATAAAAAGCTCTTTCCCACCCTAACTTATCTGTTTCTCTGGAGTACATTTCTAGGGTTTCTTTCTACATATATAAGCAAATTTTCTCTCATTTTTACAGAGAACGTACCATTCTATAAGCAGTTCTGTACCTTGCTTTTTTCTTTTTTTTTTTTTTTAAGATTTTATTTATTTATTTGAGAGAGAGAGCATGAGAGTGGAGTGAGGGGCATAGAAAGAGGCAGACTCCCCACTGAGCAGGAAGCCCAAAGCAGGCCCCAATCCTGGGACTCCAGGATCATGACCTGAGCCAAAGACACACGTTTAACCAACTGGGCCATCCAGGAGCCCCCCTTTCTTTTTTGTTATTTAAAAAATACATCCTTATAAAGTTGTTGTAGTAGCTAATACGTAGGTTATCCTAAGTCCTGTTTTGCTCGAAATAGTCTCTGTTATGCCTGTTTTCCAGGTGTTTGGGTGATAAGATATATGATTATCATATTTATATGGAGTCTGTAGCCCACTTTTTACCAAATGCAAATAATAAACCACTTGGGGATTAGGCCCACAATTGACTAGTTAATATATATTTGTTGACTGATTCACTATGAATCCCAGATGATTCCTAAACCAGACTTCGAAAATGACTGTTCCAGTGAAATACATAATGCACAAGTGATCCTTAGTCCACGGTTAATCTTGAAAATTAACAGGGATGGTGCACCTGGCTGCCTCAGTTGGTGGAATATGTGATTCTTGATCTTGGGGTTGTGAGTTTGAGCCCCATGTTGGATGTAGAGATTACTTAAAAATAAAACCTTTAAAAAAAAAGAAAATTAAATGGGTTGTATTATCTATCTACCTCACAGACAAGGTCCAGAAACAAAGAATAAATTATCAATTATATGTGAAGGCGCTACTTTATTTTGGAAAGAAAGTTGGTTATATTTATGATAATATTAAATACAAATACCCTCAGATTTTGGAAATCTTCTGTTAAAAATTTGTTCCACATATATATTTACACAGATACTCAAGTATTGTTACAGAGAGAAACAATCTACATGACGATCAAGAGGGAAATGGGGGCACATGGGTGGCTCAGTCAGTTAAATGTGTGACCTCAGCTCAGATCATAATCTCAGGGTTCTAGGAGCAAGCCTTGCATTAGGCTCCCCACTCAGCAAGGAGTCCGCTTGTCTCTCTGTCACTCCCCGACTCCTGCTCTCTTTCAAATAAAGCCTTTAAAAAAAAAAAAAAAAAAAGAAGGAACTGGCTAAACAGTTTAAGATTCTCAGTGAATACTATGTACCCATTGGAGTGCCTGGGTGGCTCAGTGGGTTAAGTCTCTGCCTTCAGCTCAGGTCATGATCTCAGGGTGCTGGGATTGAGCTCCACATCTGCTTCTCTGCTCAGCAGGGAGCCTGCTTCCCCCTCTCCCTCTTCCTGCCTCTCTGCCTACTTGTGATCTCTCATTTTCTGTCAAATAAATAAATAAAAAGATAATCTTTTTTTTTTAAAGAAATGATATGTACACATTAAAAAGAATGTGGCATTAAGAGAATGAGAAGACATGCCACAGAATAGGAGAAAGTATTCACAAAGGACACTTCTGACAAATGACTGTTATCCAGAACATGCAAATAACACTTAAAAAGTCAACAATAAGAAAATAAACAACCCAATTAAAAAATGGGCCGAAGAGGACACCTGGCTGGCTCCACTGGTGTATCATACAACTCTTGACCTCAGGATTGTGAGTTCCACATTAGGTGTATAGATTACTTAAATATAAAATCTTAAAATTAAAAAAAAATTAAAAAAAAAAAAAAAAAGAACCAAAGACCTGAACAGATGCCTCACAAAAGAAGATATATAGATGGCAAGTAAACATATGAAAAGATGTCCAACATCATATGTTAGTAGGGAACAACAATAAAATGTCACTACACACCTACTGAAATGGCCAAAATCTGAAACACAGACAACACCAAATGCTGAGGAGGATGTGGAGCAACAGGAACTCTTATTCACTGCTGATAGAAATGCAAAAAGATACAGCCACGTTGGAAGAGTTTGACAATTTCTTACAAAACATATTCCTAATATACGATCCAGCAATCACAGTTTGGTATTTACCCACATGAGTTGAAAATTTATGTCCACACAAAAAACCTGCACATGGATGTTTATAGCAATTTAATTCATAATTGCCAAAACTGGGAAGCAATGACATGCCCTTTAGCAGAAGAAGGAAAAAATAAATTGTGATATATCCAGATCATGGAATACTATTTAGTACTTTAAAAAAAAAATGAGCTATCAGACAATGAAAAGACATGGAGGAACCTTAAATTCCCACATTGAGTGATTCTAGTGATTCTGGAAAAGGCAAAATTATGGAGAAGGTAAAAAGATCAGTGGTTGGCAGGGGCTGAGAGGAAAGAGAGTGGGTTGGAGGGCTGAAGAGCACAGAGGATTTTTAGGACAGTTTCTCTGTCCTGTATGATACTATAATTGTGGGTACACGTCATTAGACATTTGTCAAAATTCACAGAATATACAACACGAAGGGTGGACTATGGATTTCCCGTGATAATAATGTATCAGTATAGGTTCATTGTTTGTAACAAACGTATTACGGTGTTGTGGGATGTTGATCATCTGGGAGGCTGTGGAATATGGGGACAGGGAATATATGAGAACTCCCTCTCTCTCTCTCTGTATTTTCTGCTTAGTTTTGCTGTGAACCTAAAACTGCTCTAAAAAAATACAGCCTATCAATTAAAAAACTTTTTTTGACTTGTGGCACACTGGTAAGAGATATCCTACTAAGATATGTGTTGGTTGAATAAAAGATGTTCAGCCATGCTTTTTGATCCTATTTTGTGTAGGAAAATATATATATATAAAGAGAGAAATGGGTATGCTTAAGTAGGCTCAGAACATAGAACATGGAAGGACATAAAAGAATTTGCTAACAGGGGTTTCTTCTGGGGAATGGATTGGGGAATCAGGAATGGGGAATTTTATTTCCTTTGGTATACAGATTTGAATTTTAGTATGCGTATGCAGTTCTGGTTTTTCCATGATTATTTACTTTAGTTATTTAAATGATAAATGGATATATTTTCTTTGCAGAATATTCTAGCAATTTAGGTAGTGTAAAGGTGCTCTTGACCTCCCTGCACCCAATTCCACCCGCTCCCAGCAGGTTACCTCTGCTGGCAGTTTATTTGTACCCTTCTTTTTATTATTTAAAAAGGCATATGTAAATCCCTTTGAGCTGCTTGAATCTCTGTGTTTACTATTAGTTGCAAAAGTCCCAAGTGACCACAGAACTACTTCTTACAGGGAAAGGGAAGTTTTAAAATAGGGGAGAGACAGTATTGTCATAAACTAACCCAGCCAGCAGGGAAAACCCCAGGCCTTTTTTAGATCTCTGAGAGCAGACGGATGCCTTAAGGTGACTGGCCAGGCGCTGGGAGTGGACAAAGAAAGGAAACCCAGAACAATAGGGTCACTCCACCTCTGCCCTTCTGGAGGTGGGGCCCACTATCGCAAGTGTGGAGTTAGCTTTAGCAGTGTAATTTAGGGATTAGAAAGCAGGCAGAGCTAGGATTTTAAGTCTTTACTTTGAATTCTAAAACGACATATGGTGTGAAGAGTGGAAAAGGCTGAGGGTCCAAACACTGCACTGGTTACAGAGGGACATGGAATAGTGCCACTTCCGTTACTTTGCTGCTTTATAGTTGATACAGGGAGTAAGGTGATTACAGAAAGAAAGAACTAATAGAATCCTACCATGAAGGAAGTTGCTTTCTGTGTCGTTTTTGGAGTATCAGGCTATTTCCCTAAAATATTAATTTATTCTCCTGATCATTAAAAAAATTAGTGAATTTTACTTTGTTCAGAAAATATGTCTAGAGAGCTGGGAAATTCTTTTTCTTTTTTTTTAAAGATTTTATTTATTTATTTGATAGAGAGAGAGATCAGAAATAGGCAGAGGAGCAGGCAGAAAGAGAGGAGGAAGCAGGCTCCTTACTGAGCAGAGAGCTGGATGTGGTGCTTGATCCCAGCACCCTGGGATCATGATCTGAGCCAAAGGCAGAGGCTTAACCCACTGAGCCACCCAGGCGACCCAAGCTGGGAAATTCTTAATCAGGGTTTCCGATTCAACTGGGAAACCTTGAGACTAGGACCCAACTCCTGTCCCCACCCACTGTGCCATCTCTCACTTACTTGCTCAATGCTTTGTTTGTCTCATCTGTAAAATGAGACTGTTGGTACAAACGATTTCTATCATCCTATGGCTTGAAAATCTATTAGTTGAACCCATCCAGTTAATGAAAGACTGTCAGACTGAATCATACACTGAAAATGAAATGGAGAGTTGGATCAATGGTATGGATCATTCTGGAAATAAAATAAATAAATAAATTGGACCTCGATTAGGTATATTTCAGGCCCAATTGTGTATTCTGTTTGATTTTTCTGAGGCTGTGAGACCAGAATCCTACCTGATAGATCAACACAACTTGCTTATTCTTGGCTCCATTTCCCTTTAGGTGGGCCCCTCAGAGATTCAAACCTGTATACTCCCCAAAGGCAGGCATAGTTTGCTCTATTATGCACTAGAAAAACAAACATGTTCTTTCAGCCTTACTACTGACCAGGGCTCAAGTAGAGTGTGTTTACCGCCATTGTGCTAACCAGCCCTTCTCAAATGTTAAAGTGCCTATGAGTCACCTCAGGACCTTTTAAAATGCAGAGTCTGATTCACCAGTCTGGGGTGAGACTCAGAGTCTGCATTTCTAAAAGCTCCCAGATGCTGCCGCTGCTGCTGCTCATCTGTTCGACACCGACACCGAAGTAGCAAGGGGCTAAACCACTAGCCCCTTTCTGTTTTTTATAATCCTCTTTTCCGAATGCAAGCTATTCTTGATGAAAAAATAACTAATTCTTTAACTGATAAAACCAATGCTGCGCTAAGACAGTATTTGTGAAATAAAGCCAGAATTAAGGTCATTCCTAAAATAAATGTGTTGGGTCTGGATGCATAACACTTTGTTAATAGGATAGGAAACTTACAAGCATGTTTCTTTTTCTTCCATTCTATAGATAGCTACCTTATACAGTAGCAAAGACTTATTAACATAGATAAATCCCTTGCTCCAGAAAAAGATTCAAGGCAGTTGGCTGTGAGGATTAATGAAGTAACCTATGTGAAAAATCTTAGGTACTTAAAAAAATACCTAACCAAAAGCTATATAACCAAGTAAGGCGAAATATAAGAAGGAGCATTTCATAGAAGGGAAATCCTGAATGGTCAATAAGTTTATGAAGGATATACAACCTCATTAGTAATCAGGGAACTGAAAATTCAAACCACAATGAGATACCACTTTATGACCTTCAAATTGGCAAAAAGAAAAAACCCATATTCTAGCACATGCTAGTGAATATGTCATGTACTGCTTTTGGAATTTAAGTTGGTGCAATTACTTTGTAAAACAATTAGGCGTTACTTGAGAAAGTTGAAGAATATGAGTATCCCTCCTTATCTGATACTTCCAATCATAGCTACAAATCCTAAAGAAATTCTTACACTATATATCAGTAGACATGCACAAGGAAACTCATAATACCATTGTTTATAAAAGCAAAAAAATGGAAACAATCCAGATCTCACCCATAGGAGAATGAATAAGTAGTTTTATATTCATGTGGTGGATATTTACATAACAGTGAAAAATGAAGGTACTACAATTGCATATGTCATCATGGATGAATCTCACGAACTTAATGTTGGGGGAAAGAAAAGGCAGAGAAGAATATGTGAAATATGAAAAACGAAATGAAAACATGAATTATTTAAGATGACATGTATGTGTCATAAAACTAAAAGAAAGGGAATGTAAGTACAAAAAATCAGAGTAATGGTTTTATTGGATTAAAGAAGAGGGCATGACTGAGGTTGGGCACTATGAGGCATTTCAAATATATTGACAATGACTGAATTAAAAGTTGGATGCTGGTTATATATATTTTTCTTTGGCAGTTCTTTAAACTATACATGTATTTTATATGCACTCATATATTTGGTGTAATCCATAACAAACTTTTAAGAAATATATGAATAGCCACGTTATTAATAATATGGAAAAAAAGGTGCCTACGTGGCTCAGTCATTTAAGCGTCCAACTCTATCTCAACTGTCTTGATCTCAGGGCTGTGAATTCAAGCCCCACCTTGGGCTCCACATTGGGTGTGGATCCTACTTGAAAAAGAAATAAAGGGGTGCCTGGATGGCTCAGTCAGCTAAGTGTTGGACTCTTGATTTCAGCTCAGGTTGTGAGATGGAGCCCCACATTGGGCTCCTCCCTGGGTGTGGAGCCTGCTTAAGATTCTTTCTTTCCCTCTCCTTCAGCCCCTCCACCCCTGCTCATGCACACTCTCTCATCTCTGTCTCTCTAAACAATAAAATTAAAGTAAAATAATAAAAGTTTTTAAAAAATGAAGAAAAAAAATAAAAGTCAGGAACACAGGCCAGACAAATCCTGCTCCCAAGACTGCCCAAAGTGGAGACAGGATCTTCCTCAAGAGCCTAGACCTTCTTTGAAAGAGCACACCCTTTCTGATAGAAGGCAGCGTTTTAACATTATAATCAATACCAATAACGAACATTTAGTCAGCCCTTACTACCGGTAAGGCACCACTCAAAATGCTTTACATTTATTAACTGTGAAGTACTTCTAGAAACTCCACTATTTTCAAGGATTCGTAGAGCTTCAGTGATTATGCTAACAAAAAATATACCCTTCTCCCTTAATTAGCATCATTTAAGTTACTATTATTTTGGGCTGTAGTGAGTTTTATTCTTTTATACATATATATGTGCATAATTTTAATTATAAAGTCAATATTTATTCATTACAGAAAAGTCATAAACAAGTCCCTCTCAAAAAAACAAGGAAAAAATTCCACAACATTAAAGAAAAATGAGGTCAAACTACTGTAAACAGTTTCTGAGCAGCACCTGGGTGACTCAGTCTTTATGTGTCTGCCTTTAGCTCAGGTCATGATCCCAGGGTCCTGGGATCAAGCTCTACATCGGGCTCCCTCATTAGCAGAGAGCCTGCTTCTCCCTCTCCCACTCCCCCTGCCTGTATTCCCTCTCTCACTGTCTCTCTGTCTCTGTCAAACAAATAAAATCTTTTTTTTTTAAAGTTTCTGAGCTTTAAATTGTGACTATATATGAACTCATTTCTTTTTCACCTTTACTAAAATGGGATCATACTGCATACACTCTTTTGTAACTGCTTTTCTTACTTGAAAATTTACCCCGTGTTTAATACTGACAAGCACTTATACCAGATTCTTCACAGGCCAGACCCTGTTCTAAAACTTTATATAGATCAGCTCATATAACCCCTACAATCACCCCGTGGGGTGGGTAGGATTATTATCATCTCCATTTTGCAGGTAAGGAGATACAGCTCAGAGAGGAGCAATAGCTCACCCTGGGCCATGTGGCTAGTAAACAGCAGAGATGGGATCTGAATCCAGGGAATTTGGCTGGTCCCATGGCCCAGATTCTAAAGAACCAGCGAACCTGACCTCTCCATAGAACTAAGTTGTTGATTGTTCCTTCTCTTGAAATCCTTCTCTTTTGGCTTCTACACCACCTTCTCCTAGCCCCTGTGCCCCCTCTCTCACTGCTCCGTTTAAGTCCCTTTTCCTTGCCTCTGTTCTCAGCCCAGCCTGATGTGTTTGTATTCTTCAGGGCTATCTTGGCAAGATCTCATTCCGTTCATGATTCGACCCCTGTGTACCGCAAAATGACTCCCAAATTCGACTTTATAGTCCCTTTTTGTTGGAACCCCAATCTATCTTTACATAGTAGGCAATATTTATTCACTGTGTACAACATTAATGTTATTATGCTCAATTACCAACCTGTATCCTTTTCCTCTTGTCCCAAGCTGGACACTTTGTCATCATTTGTTACTCCAGCCTCTGCCCACATTATATCTAATGTTTGCATTATCTGTCTCAGTTTAGGACACCATTAATTCTGTCACCCACACCAGAAATGTGAAGATCACCTTTGACTCCTCATCTCCACATCTGTTACCATATCAATTATCAAGTTCTCTCACCTAACATTTCTCAGATCTCTTCCTTCATTTCTGACCCCATCAGAATTATAATATATGTTAGGTCCAAATATATATTAGGTCCTCAATCTAGGACTATTGGAATCACCTCCTAATTTTTCTCACCATATCTAATCTCTTGCTCCAGTCTTTCTTCTATCCTTTCCTGCAGCCAAAAATCTTTCTAAAATTAAATCCAATATTGTCCCTCCCCTAGAAATCTTAAGGAGAGCCCTGTTGTTTGAACATCCTTTATCATATAAGAAGGCATTTAATTTTTTTAATTTTTTTAAAAAGATTTTATTTATTTATTTGACAGACCAAGATCACAAGTAGGCAGAGAGCAGGCAGAGAGAGGGGGAAGCAGACTCCCTGCTGAGCAGAAAGCCCGATGCGGGGCTTGATTCCAGGACCCTGAGATCATGACCCAAGCCTAAGGCAGAGGCTTAACCCACTGAGCCACCCAGGCGCCCCAAGAAGGCATTTTAACATTATAATGATTAATACTAATTACTAACATGGTTAGCACTTCCTATGGATCAGGCATCATTCAAAATGCTTTATGTTTACTAACTTGTCCTACAAACAACCCTATTAGGCAGGCGTTACTGTAATTACGTACTTGACCCATAGTATATTCTCCAGAAATCCTGTCAAATGAGTGATCTCCTTTTTTTACAGATGGGGATACAAGGCTTGGGATGTTCGGGTGCCCCAGATTTCATCGCCAGCAGTAGTAAATTAGTTACACAGGGAGATCTGCCTCCAGGGCCTATGAATGTTATCCATTATACCTCAAGTCTCTTTAAAATTGGTCCCTAACCTATTTTTCTGGTCTCATCTCTGGATACTTCTAGTGTCCCTTTTCTATCCTAATGACTGCTCTATGAATTTGTGAAGCTAGAAGTTCATATTTGCCCATCCTTATTCAGGCTTTTGGCTCTGGAGTGCCTTTCTCTTCTCCCCTGTTGGTCAAAGGAGCTCTTCTCAGCCTTCAATATCCAACTTTCTTATGACCATCTCTGAGAAGTGCTCCTTCATCCTGAGGCTGAATTACTTTCTCCCCCAACACTTTATTCATGCCTCAAATTACAGACACTAACACTGTATTGTAATTCATTTATGTGTCTGCATTTCACCAGGTTGTATTCTCCTTCAGGGCAGAGACTGGGTTTCATTCATGTCTGTATCCCCAGCCTGGCATGTAATCAGGAGTCAATAAATATTTGTTAAGTGAATGAATAAATGGATGTCTTTGATTTGACTTTGCAAAAGATACAGGAAATATTTCTTTGAAAGGACATTTCTTACAATCACCTTGCTGTAGAAACTAAGGGCCTAAGATTAAATCTTAATTTAGCAAAGGCTCTTGGCAGGAAATTATTTCAATATCAACAAGGTATCTTGCTTTCTGACATTACTTAATACAAGGGTGGCAAGGAACAGTTACAAAGACAAATCTTAAGTGCACTTAAGTGGAGGAGGGCTGAACAAATAAATATGAATGGTTTGTTGATAGTCACAGTTGAGGGAATGAAACCTAGGGAACTTAAAAGCCAAAAACAAAAACAAACAAAAAAAAAACCCTCCAATATGTTATCTTTTACATTTTAGACCAAGCAGTTGAAATTAGAGAAAAAATTACTAGGCACCTGCGCTCCATTTGATTGTCCAAATGTCTTTTCAAAAACATCAAAGACATCAAGTCCCTTATTGTGGATTATGTGTCATCTCTTCTTTGTCTCTGTGAGATGTGGGTAACAGCAAGTTCAGTTTTGGAGACCGGTCATTTGGTAGGTTATTTGGGTCCTTGGGTCCTGAAAATTGTTAATTCCTGCCAACCTGTCTTGCTAACTACTAGCTTCTCGAGAGATACATCTGACTCATCGACAGATCCAGAAGTTGGGCCCACCTCTTCATTGTTATCCTGGTATAATACTTGACAATTATTCCAATATTATTTTCAGTAACTTGGTTAAGTATTTCCACCTTTTCCCTCCCCACCTTTCTGCGTAACCAAAAATATCAGTTGAAAAACTCTCAAAAGAACCTCTCTTAATTCCATTCCACAAATATGACCCAAAGCATCAATTCCATGGTGATAAAAAAGCTCAAGAAGAACTATTTACAGAGAGATTTCTTCTAGCTATTTGTCACTGCTTCTTTGGTAAACTTAACCTGCTCATCAGAAAGAGCCAGGATAATGAGATGAACACTTAGCTCTGCGGGCACAGGAACGTCACAGACAGGAGACTTCATGCTGACTCGATCGAACTGTTGAATTATAAGTAACCATGTTATAAAGACATTCGTGGACCAGAGAGACGCAAAATTCAGAGGTCGGGTGGGGGGGTGATTAGCAGTGCAAAGCCCAAGAGGATGGGGGTGCGGTGTGTGATCTGCAGCATAGGAGGGAAAAAATAGCCTTAATAGGTGGAAAGGAGGGGTGTTATTTTGGTGGCAGGAAGTTGGGGGAGTTCCTTTTAGCATTCTGTTTTAGCTAAAAGTAGGAGGTGAGGTCATTCTTGGAGGGGTGAGATGGGAGGGTCAGAGATTTGTGAAGGTTTGGAAAGACTGTTGTGGATAATGGGAAACATTTATTTAGCCTGGCAGCCGTGAGGGCCCCTTTGCAGGTGGAACCACAGAAAAGCAAGGCAACAGAGTGGTCAAGGTAAAGGGCCAAGAGCTAAAGGCTGGAGAAAGAAAAAATAAAGGCAGAAGGAACTCTGCCCAAAGGAAGAGAAAGGGGACAAGAGGTCCAAGAATCCAGGTGAAGAGCAGCTGAGGAAAGGGCAGGGTGGGGGGAAAGTTTGGTCAGAGTGGGGTGTCCAAAGTATAAATATTTTTTTTTTTTTTTAAAGATTTTATTTATATATTTGACAGAGGGAGAGAGATCACAAGTAGGCAGAGAGGCAGGCGGGGGGAGGGAGGGAAGCAGGCTCCCTGCCGAGCAGAGAGCCTGATGTGGGGCTCGATCCCAGGAGCCTGAGATCATGACCTGAGCTGAAGGCAAAGGCTTAATCCACTGAGCCACCCAGGCGCCCCCCAAAGTATAAATATTAAGTGTAAAAATTTTAAGTGTAAAAAATAGTATCAACTTGAAAAAAATTAAATATACTGCAATTGCAATTTTGTAATCCTGCATTTGAGTGTTGGATTTATTTGTATATAGTGGTTTTCAAACTTTTTTTTTCAAGTAGGCTCCACTCCCAATGTGGGGCTTGAATAATAATAATAATAATAATAATTGTAGAAGACTTCAAACAATACAGAAATGTAGAGAGCAAAAGAATTACATGAGAAAGTCTTTTTTTTTTTAAGATTTTATTTATTTATCAGAGAGAGAGGGCAAGAGAGCAAGCACAGGCAGACAGAATGGCAGGCAGAGGCAGAGGGAGAAGCAGGCTTCCTGCAGAGCAAGGAGCCCGATGTGGAACTCGATCCCAGGACACTGGGATCATGACCTGAGCCGAAGGCAGCTGCTTAACCAACTGAGCCACCCAGGCGTCCCAACATGAGAAAGTCTTAATGATATTCTATAGCAGACTTTTAAAAAAGATTTAATTAATTAATTAGTTAACCTATTTATTTAAAGAGAGGGGAGAGGGACAAGCAGACCTGCGCTGAGCACAGAGCCTGGTGCAGGGCTCAATCCTGTGACCCTGCGATCATGACCTGATCCGAAATCAACAGTGAGACCCTTAATGGACTGAGCCACCCAGTCTATAGTAGACTTTCAAATATGCATAATTTATGCATAATTGGGACTTGTGGCTGACTCAGTCTGTGGAACATGTGACTCTTGACCTCTGAGGTCTAAGTTCAAGCCCCATGTTGGCTGTAGATTACTTATTTTATTTTATTTATTTAATTGAGAGAGAGAGCATGAGCAAGGGGAGGGGTTGGGGAAAGGGCTAGGAGAGGGGCAGAAGGAGCAGGGAGAGGGAGGAGCAGACTCTCCGAAGAGCAGTGGCTCTATCCCAAGACCCTGGGATTATGAACTGAGACGCTTAACAAACTGAGCCACCCAGGCACCCCTGTAATCATGTTTAAATAATGATATATTGCCCTCTTCTTTTGAATATTCTTACATTGTATCCAATACACATTTTGTTGCTTTGGTTAGAATTTGAACACAATATTATAGAAAACTGGCTGCAACTTAGCAGATGCTAAACTCCTTTATTTAGAAAAAGCTCCTATGAAAACCAGAGGGAAAAAAGCAACAAGAGAAAAGTAGACAAAAGATGTGAATAGATAGTTCAGAGAAAAGGAAATACAAACTCTTGAACGTAAAAAAAAAAAATGTTCAACCTCACTTATAATGAGAAAAATGCTGTGGTGCCATTTTTCACCCGTTAAATTGGCAAATAACCAGAAGTTTCTTAACACCCTGTTGTTGAGAGGCTGTGGGAAAACAGGTGTTCTCATCCACTGCTTGTAGGAATGTAAATTGATTTAATCCCTATAGAGGACAATTTGCAGTATCTATCTAAATTACAAATGCATCTGCCCTTTGACCCAGCAATACTACTCCTAGGAATTAGCCCTGTGGATGTACTTGCACATGTGCTAATTGAACTATGTACAAGATTATTCATTATAGTATTGTTTGTAACAATAAAAAATTGGAAATAGTCCAAAGGTCTATCAATAAAGGACTAATTAAATAAATTGAAGTATATCCATGAAATGGATACTATGCTACCAAGAAAGAATGATGTCGTGATGATACAGAAAGATCTTCAAGATATATGTCCATCACTAACTGCAAAAACAAGGTGCAGAACAATATGTGTGGTATTCTGTCTTTTGGAAGAAAAAAAGGGTTGAAATAAGAATATATATTTTTATTTGTATATTCATAAAGAAATGTTATACTAATGCATAAAGAGGCATTACTTTCGGCAGTTTGGGTATGAACCAATGAGAGACAGGAGTAGGAAACTTTCCTTTTTTTTTTTTTTTTTAAGATTTTATTTATTTATTTGACAGAGAGAGAGAGAGCGAGAGAGGGAATACAAGCGCGGGAGAGGGAGAGGGAGTAGTGGCTTCCCACAGAGCAGGGAGCCCAATGTGGGGCTCAATCCCAGGACCCTGGGATCATGACCTCAGCTGAAGTGACGACTGAGCCACCCAGTCACCCCAGGAGTAGGAAACTTTCAAGTGAACCTGCTTATTTTTTTTTAACCCCTGAACCATGAGAATTCACTGTCTATTCAAGAAAAAGACTCAGGGGGTGCGCCATCAGGGTGGCTCAGTCATTAAGCATCTGCCTTGGGCTCAGGTCATGATCTCAGGGTCCTGGGATCAAGCCCCATATCGGGCTCCCTGCTCAGACGGAGGCCTGCTTCTCCCCTTCTCACTCCATCTGTTTGTAGTCTCTCTCTCGCTATCTTCTTTCTGGCAAATAAAATCTAAAAAAAAAAAAAAGAAGAAGAAGAAGATTACAACCTTATATTAAAAAGAAAAAATACAGAGAAAAATGTGTGAAAGCATTACATATTCAACATTTAAAAATTTAAATCAATTTTTAAATTGCCTATTATGAGCCCCTTTTAAATTGTGAGCAGGCCTGGGGAAGTAGCTGGACATATTGACAGGGTCTCACTGTCTCAGCTGCTGTGTCTGTGTGGCTTTCTGCTTTGCAGCCAGAAGACTGGATATGCTGAGTTCAAATATTGGCTGTGGCCTTGGGCAAGTTCCTTACTAACACATGGTTGTCATGAGGATTGAATGAGGGAGATAATGTATAGGTTTTAGGGCAAAGCCTGGCACGTGCTAAATAAAAATGCATGATTACATGTTTTCCGAGAGTGATAAGGTACCTGGCACCCACTTCCCTTCAGAGCACTTATGTTCTGTGGTAGCAGTTTGCAAGTCTGATCTCTTAAGACAGAGCCTCTGTCTTACTCAGCTCTGTCCCTGAAGTATGCAATGCATTGCCTTGTATGTTATAGACTGCAGTATGCATGTAATAAATGTGTGTGCCAGGGTGCCTGGGTGGCTCAGTTGGTTAAGCGACTGCCTTTGGCTCAAGTCATGATCCTGGCGTACCAGGATCAAGTCCTGCATCAAGCTCCCTGCTTGGCAGGGAGTCTGCTTCTCCCTTTGACCCTCCTTCTTCTCATGCTCTCTCTCTCTCTCAAATAAATAAATAAAATCTTTTTAAAAATTTGAATGAATGAATGAATGAATGTGTGCCTTCATTCAGCAAAGATCTATTGAGTACCTACTGTTTGAGCAGTGCTTGCTGCTGAGCACTGAAAAGACATGTGATACGGGGCGCCTGGTGGCTCAGTGGGTTAAAGCCTCTACCTTCGGCTCAGGTCATGATCCCAGGGTCCTGGAATCAAGCCCCGAATTAGGCTCTCTGCTCAGCCGGGAGCCTGCTTCCTCCTTCTCTCTCTGCCTGCTTCTCTGCCTATGCGTGATCTCTGTCTGTCAAATAAATAAATAAAATCTTAAAAAAAAAAAAAAAGACATGTGATCCTGTCAACAGTCTAGCAGCAGAAAGAGACATTAAACAGATACTTGATGGCAGTAGGGTGAGTGAGAAGTATAATGTCTCAAGTACAATGAGACCGTGCAGGGAGAAACTAATCTGGACGAGTCTCCCTTAGGAACCAGCTATTCAAGCGAGAACTGAAGATAAACTGAATTGTTTCAACTAAGATTTTGAAGAAAGTATTGGCAGGCAGAGGGACTGCTTCCCCAAAGAAAGGAGTTTTATGCTGTTGGGGAACCAAAAGTCCAGCTGACCCTTTAGGAATGAGTAAAGAAACATCTGCAGTGGCCCTGGAGGTAGACTTCATAAAACTTGTTAACAATTGTGTGCTCCATACTGAAAACGATCAGTTTCCACTGAAGGGTTTTAGGCTGGAGAAAGAATTGATTAGATGTGCATGTCTCAAAATCTTTGGCTGCTCTAGAAAGTTTAGGAAGCTTTTTTTTTTTTTTTTTAAGATTTTATTTAGAGGGTCGCCTGGGCTGCTCAGTGGTTAAGCATGTGCCTTAGGCTGGGGTCATGATCCCGGTGTGGTGGGATGGAGCCCTAGGTCAGTTTCCATGCTCAGTGGAGCTTCTCCCTCTGCTTCTCCCTCTGCCCCCACACCTCTTGGCAAGCGTGCGCTCTCTCTCTTTCTCTCTCTCTCAAATAAATAAATAAAATCATGACCTGAGGCAAAGGCGGACACTTAACTGACTGAGCTACCCAGGAGCCCCAGGAGGCTTTTATAATTGTTGAGGATAATGATGATGATAAAGTGTTAAATGAATGAATAGATGAACCCCAAGCGACAATTCATGACCGATTAATTCATATAGAATATGATACAAATTCACTTGTTTGCATGTTCTTTTGTATGTCGCTGAGACCATATCCTCTTTCCTTGAGATCTAGGAATTCATAGATCTCTTCAAGCTTCAGATTAATTAACCATTTTTACGGTGGTTACCTCTATAAATGGATCTTATTACCTGTTGATACAATTTTACTGCAGGGAGTAATCAAATCTTAAAACTCTTGGAAGACCTTTCCATCTGTCCATGCCCTGGTGGGTCCCATACTGCCTTCATTCCATCCCACGCCACCGGCCGCAATCCCTCCCTGCTACCGCTGCATCATTACTCTACCCAGAGAAGCTTCAAAGGACTTTACAAGAAAAATAAGTTAAGTGTGTGGTTCTGGCAGAGGAGCAAAAGCAAATGTGGAAAGTGAGGAATATCAAAGTAAAGCCAGTTTCTATCTTAATTAGTGTGATTTTTTTTACAGTAACTCTTTCACTGCCTTAAGCATCTAAAATCAATTTGAGTAACAGTTCAGAAAGCTGTATTCTTGGAACTGTAATGTCATTACAGAATTTCTATTCTAACAATAGCTGTCTATATACTTGCCTAAAGTTAATAGAATTAAAATGATGTAACGACAGATTCCATTTGTCTTAACAAAATAAAAAACTAAAGCACAGTGTAAGACTCTGGAATTACTTTTATTCTATTCTTCATTTTATAAAGAATTTGAACGTATTGCTGAAATAGGTACTACCTTAATAACATTCAGAATGTCTGTTTAGAAGGTTATGACTTCAGGGGGAAAATCTTTTTTTTTCTTCCTGTGACTTTCTAGAAAAGGGGAAAAGGCATTGTTTTATAATATAATTAGAGCCGCAGGTATCAAATGTGATACTTCAAGCTGTGTAAATCTGAATGAGTAAAAATTCTGAAGACAAAGATCAAGATTTTAAATGTCTTATTAAAACACATTTCTTCACCAGAGGGAGAGACTGTAAACACCATCTGAATATCAATCTCAAACACTGGAATCTCCTTTCAGAGTGACTTGATGAGGTTGATAAGCACTCTCTGTGACAAAATTATTCTTTGACTATGAGGGGTAGCTATTTGCTAATTATATAGAGGTTGATTTTTTTTTTTTTTTTTTTTTTGCTTTTAAACCAAAGGAAACTGTATTTTGATGAAGTGTCAAGTTTTACTACTATCTGTATAAAAGCCCATTTGTCATGGTTATAATTTATCAACCAGTAAAAGATGAGTAATGAGAGCAGTGTGTCTTTGGAATGCCTGAGAGTGCCTGGTACTATGGACTGTGTCCAGACTTTCTAATTGTCTATTCCCACCTGGTGACTGGTAAATAATAATAATAATAATAATAATAACAATAAAATGTATTGATTGCTCAACAAATGGTAGGCACTTTTTAATTAATTTATTTTTTAGTAATCTCTACACCAAATGTGGGGCTTGAACCCACAACCCCAAGATCAAGAGTTGCATGTTCTTCCAAATGAACCAGCCAGGTACCCCACAAGTTGCAGGCTCTTTGATATAAATCTTAGAAGCATTGGAGTGCTCGTTGACTCAGTCATTTACGTGCCTGTCTTCAGCTCAGGTCATGATTCCAGATCCCCGGGAGCAAGTCCTTGTACAACAGGGAGCCTGCTTTTTCCTCTGCCTACTGCTGTCCAGCTTATGCTCTCTCTCTGACAAATGAATAAATAAAATCTTAAAAAAAAAAAAACTATTACATGTATTTACCAATTCTCACAATGACCATATGAAGTAGGTCCTCTTGTTATCCTCATTTTGCAGATGAGGAGGCTGGGTCAACTTGTACAAAATCACAGAGCTAGAAGGTAGCAGAGCTAGGACACAAAATCAGACATCTGTCCCTAGAGTCTTTAATTACTATGCTGTTTCTTAATTGTGGGATGACTAAAACTGAGGTTTTCAAGCAGCAGACCATAGCCCATCACTTTAGTGTGTCTTTTAAAAATTAAATCAAATAGAATAGAACTGAAAATATGAGGGCATATTGCAAGAAATATAAGCAGTGTTTCATAGAACTACTGTCCTGTTTCAGTCATTTATGTGGAGACATGTGGATTGGGTTACAATGTAAAATATATATAATTTTTTTATTGTGGGTGGAAGTAAAAAATCTTTGCAAGTCCACTAACCTCAAGTATGGTTGATATTATTTTTTAAAATTATCGAATCAACAATATTGATTTGACTAGTCTCTTAAATTTTCTTTACAAAATAATTAAATAGTAAAAAATTTGAGAAAGAGCATTTAAATTTTATCTAACATTTAAAAACTTAACCAACTAGGGACGCCTGGGTGGCTCAGTTGGTTAAGCAGCTGCCTTCGGCTCAGGTCATGATCCCGGCGTCCTGGGATCAAGTCCCAAATCGGGCTCCTTGCTCGGCAGGGAGTCTGCTTCTCCCTCTGCCTCTGCCTGCCATTCTGGCTGCCTGTGTTCGCTCTCTCTCCCTCTCTCTCTCTCTGACAAATAAATAAAAAAATCTTTAAAAAAATAAAATAAAATAAAATAAACAAAAACTTAACCAACTAAAAGTAAAAAAGCAAAAAAAACAGCAAAAAAAATCATAGAAGTAGAGGTAGACAAAAACTTAATACCACAAAATTAATAATTGAGAGCTCATATGGTGAAGCATTTATCTTTTAGTTAAAACACAAATTTGAATATCATAGTTCAAACTGTTCCTGTCTTTGGTCCTTTCTGTGCTTTGTAATATTTTCAAGCAAGTAAAGTTGGAGTAATGCATTTTTAGGTTTAATTTTTCAACTAAAATAAGATAATTTCCCTTTTTGGAAAACTGGTTGTTAGGTTCAGATCTGTGACAACTGGGTTTTATAATGTACTTTTTTGTTTGATACTGTGTGGTAGATTGTTTCCATGTTTTAAAAATTATCTATGCTCCTTTCTCAATTTATCACCAAGAGTTATGCAAATGAAAGAATTTGCATGTGATACAAATTATTTTATGAATGAATCATGAAATATGAATTAGCATTTGTGACTTTGTTTCTTTTTTGTGTGTATGATTAGTTTTGATCTTGTTTGAAAATGTTTTTGACAGAATTTTGAACTTCAAAATTTTTAACTTTTGTCATCACTTCTTTGAGTGTGGAAATGATTAAGTAAAGGTTGAAGAATGAATCAAAGCTTTCATTATGTAGGCTAACTGTATTTATTTGTTAATTGTTAAGATTATTGCTGGTTTCCAACAGTGGGTTATTAATTAACTATAATGACCTCCTCTACCACCTCTGATACATGTCTTTTTGTTTTGGTTTGCCCAATAACTTAAGAAATCATAGTTTAATATTTTATGAGTTAAAAGAAGATTTCTAGAGGGAATCTGAAAAGTATACAGGACTTTTCTCTGTGGAAAGCACAGAACATCATTTCTGACATATCTAAGTGACAAGATATCTCCAAACAGATACAACATATAATAGCATACAATATACTTTTATATTGCTTTGGGCCAGGTATCTCTATCTAATAGGATTCTATGTGGCTGGTTGCACAGACTTTTCTCATGGTACAAATTGTGTAAAATGAGATCCTTTTAAGCATTTACTTTAAAATAAGAGTCTCCAGGGTCACCTGTCTGACTCAGATGGTACAACAAGCAACTCTTGATTTCAGGGTCATGAGTTTGAGTCCCACACTAGGGGTAGAGATTACTTTAAAAATAAATAAATAAAATTGGGGCGCCTGGGTGGCTCAGTGGGTTAAGCCTCTGCCTTCGGCTCGGGTCCTGATCTCACAGTCCTAGGATCGAGCCCCGCATGGGGCTCTCTGCTCAGCATGGAGCCTGTTTCCCCCTCTCTCTTTGGCTGCCTCTCTGCCTACTTGTGATATCTGTCAAATAAATAAATAAAATCTTTAAAAATAAATAAATAAAACTTTTAAAAATTTTTAAATAAATTAAGAGTCTCCTTCCTTTCAAGGAGTAATATGGAATTTTATACATAGATTTTATTTGTCTTTTTAGACAAGAACATCCCACAAGCTAGCCCACCTTCATGCCTAAGGTGACTACCTTGATAAACAGTTTTGAGTCTTTTCTAAATCTAAGTTGAGTTATTTCTTTGTTTGTTTGTTTGCTTTTTAAGAGAAAGGATTTAGGGCACCTGGGTGGCTCAGTGGGTTAAGCCTCTGCCTTCGGCTCGGTCATGGTCTCAGGGTCCTGGATTGAGCTCAGCGGGGAGGCTGCTTCCCCCCTCTCGCTGCCTGCCTCTCTGCCTACTTGTGATTTCTCTCTCTCTGTCAAATAAATAAATAAAACCTTTAAAAACAAAACAAAAAAAAAAAAAGGAGAAAGGATTTATCAGCTCAAACTGGATAGCTATAAAGGGTCATTCATTCATTCATCTATTAATTCAACAAATATTTATTGGACACTTCATAATAGGTGTAGACACCATAGGTAATTTAGTGGAATATGGAGACAGACACTGGAGTATTTCTGCTCTTCAAAAGTTTATCACTCAGTTGGGGAGGGAAGATGTATAGCCAACGCCAAGTTGTGACCATTCTATCTCCTTAACATTTCTTGAACCTTCCCATTTCCTGCCTTCCCTAGAGGGCGCTACATCAGTTCAGGCCATCACCAGCTCTTGGTTTTCTGCAACAATCACTCTAACATACCTCCTTGTCCCTGGTCTTCCTTACTTCAAATTTATTCTTTACTATGTTTTTCCTAAAATGCTAACTAATCTAATTATTCCCTTTGCTAAAACCCACTAATGATTCACTGTTGTCTTCAGGATAAAGTCCAAATTGTCAAACTCACTGGATCTGTTCTCGCTTCTCTTATCCCATTCCTAACTATTCGCCTTCTTCAGATAGGTTTCCAGCCATTCTTAATTCCTTTCAGGGGCCCTAATTCACAATGCTTCTCTTCCCTCATGTTGTTCTCCGTGCTTGGAATGTCATCTGTTGATATCCGTGCTCATCAACTCATTTATTCACTCAGAACATCTTTTATTAAGGGTGTCTACACATTCAGCCCTGTGCACCATCCTGGAATTTCCCATTGTAGTCAGGAGATGGATGTGTAAGCGGACCGTTATACTGCAATAGGCAAGACCCAGGGTGGACATAGGCACAGGAACTGTGGGAGTCATGCATGAACCCAAGTCCAGGCAATCAGTGAAGGCTCTGAAGGGAGAAAGGGAGTGAAGAACAGTCTGGATTGAGGAAGTAGCACACGTGAAGGCCCAGAGCTAAGAGCCTGTTATTCTGGGAAATGGCAATCAGCGTGGCCTGAGTGTACAGTGTACAGACATCAGAGAATGAATAGGACTGGAGGAAGCAGGGCCCAGTTGCCAAAGGCCTTGACTGTTGTGTTAGGAAGCTGGGGTTTCTTTTCTTGTGGGGTAATGGGTAGCCACAGAGGATTTTCTAAAATTGGAAGGGCACAGTCACATTCGTTTTTTTTAAATCAACAGTCCAGAAGCATTACTAGGAAAAGTGGCAGTTTGTCACAAATTGCTTAAATAACCAAACACAGTCTTGAATTGAAAAAGTTTATTTAAAAATTTTCAGGGATACCTTATGAAGCTGGAACAATTGACTAGCATACTCAAGAAGCTTAAATTGCATTTATACATGCTAGTTTCAATTTCTCATATTTTGGGGCACCTGGGTGGCTCAGTTATGAAGTGTCTGCCTTTAGCTCA